>NW_027491300.1:0-1200000 GCF_021521415.1 Bidens hawaiensis | reverse complement strand
ATGAAGTATCTGCACCTGGCTGCCTCATCGACATCTCAACCGTACCCGTCGCACGCGACCTATATAATATAATATAATATAATATAATATAATATAATATAATATAATATAATATAATATAATAAAAAAATACATATCTAACACGTAATGTAGATGTGGGTACCCAATTTTTATATCGTCACCCTCTACCGGTCTCAACACCTTCCTATGCTCCTGTGTGAGCTCATGCTCAATCTTCATCTCCACCTTGCCCTCTCTCTTTAATAATTAAATAATAATAAATAATATAATTAAATAAAAAAAATAAAATTATAATAATAATCCTAGCAGTAATACTAATAATAATTAAATAATAATAATAACAATAATAATAATAATAATTAAACGATAATAATAATTAAAAAATAATAATTAAATAATAATAATTATACAAATAATAAGAATAATAATTAAATAAATAAAATTATAATAATTAAATAATAATAATGAATAAATAATAAAAACTATAATAATTACATAATAATAATGTCTATCGGTAATAACAATAATAATAATTGAGAATTATATATAAATGATAATAATTAAAAATAATGAACTAATAGGCAGCATATAGGACAAAACGCCACCTACTACCTTCACTTTCAAATTAATGTGGTCGTAATCTGGCCAGAAATTGGCTAGATTCTGGTAACGTTTGTTCTCCCTCGTTCAAACTAATCTTACACTCTAACAATCTTAATCCTAAACTCTAACAATCGTCAATCAATCTTCAATCAATTTTAATCCTGTACTCTAACAAATGAAAAACGTATCGAGGTGTTTGGGTGATGAACGGCGATGGATGATGAACGGCGTTTGAGACAAAAATGGTCGTTTGGATGTATGTTTGTGTGTAGATGTGGATCGAGATTGTGAAACGGAGTGTTTAAATGGGTCATATGTAACATCATGTTTTATGTTAAAAATAAAAATATATGAAACTCATATATTATATAAAGTAATCGAGTAACTAATGAGTAAAAGGATTATTAAATATATGAGGCATTGAGACAAGCGATTAGTAACATGAGATACCGTTTAGTAATAATAAAATATATTATATATGACCATGCTCCATTTTTATCGAAACTTAGGTTGAAACGTAGAGAAAAATGAGCTCACCCTAACGATATATTTGTAATTTTATAAAATGTTATTTGTTGAAACTTATAAAAGAAAAGTAAGAGTTAATTTATATTAATTATAATTATAATAAAATAATAATATATATAACATATGGTAATACAGTTTATAAGTTTATGTATATTAATTTTAATATAAAAAAATAATAATAATAACAATGCAGTTAAATGGATTGAAAGAAATAGTCAGCGAAGTTGTGGAATTTTCCTCTATTATAATATTAAAAATCTAAACGTAAATGTCCATATAATATTAAAAATAAAATTTAAAAATAGGAAATAAGGAGCATGAGATGAGGATGAAAAGTCTTTCTCAAAAGGATTTCAAAGTTAAAAAGTGTTTTAAGTAAACCGACATAAGTCGGTTAAAATTCACATATATATCTAGATTCCTCCATTGAGTTTCACAATTTTTCATTAATTCATTCTTCTGTTCGTCGTCATAAGGTATTTCTTTCTTTCTTTTCTTTTTTTTAATTAATTAAGTTAATTTATAATACAATATATAACTGCTATATTATTAGGAGTAATTAAGGAACAGAGAGATGGTCTTAGGGATAAAAGTTTACTCCTTCAATATTTTAGTAATTAAATATAATGATTTGAGAAAAACAACCAATTATAGTAAGACGTATGGTCTTGACATAACCTGTCTAGTACGTGCACAACTGGCTTTGGGGTATGATATGACCACTTTGGTCATGAATGGTTAAGATGGACTATCAAATGTAAATGACTGGGTTGTTGAACCGTAATATGTCTGAACTTAAATAGTTGTGCACGATAATGACAAATGTTACGTGAAAGGCCTATAAGTATTAGAATATTACTTTTTGAACATGAATAAGTAAACAAGTATATTAAATCCTAGATTTCCGTTGAAGTGGAAAGAGTCACGCTAATTGAAGAAAGTCTGTTCAGGTGAGTTACTTAAACTACTTTCAAAACTCTGATACATGCTCGTAAATTTATTTGGACTTTGATTGATCATGTATTTGCATGGCGCATATGGTGTGGCACCCAAGGTGTTATATATATTATAATGATCAATATATTTTCCCGAGGGGACATGCACTTTATACAGCAGCAGACGTGCTTAAAGTCTGTATGTGCGAATATATGATGCTGACCCGGCTTTAATATGAAGCGGGCGGGTTATAATTATGGCATGACATGCAATGAGCTCATACTTGATCAATAAAATTGTTTTAGTATCAGTTTATTAAATATGTCGGTTTATGTGACTCACTAGCTTTGTGCTGACGTATTTTTACCCGAGCATGTATTACAGGTTGATAAACAAGGACATGGAGATTAACTTCTATGAGTTGGAAGAGTTTAGATGTTTTATCCTGTTACCATTAAATTTTATAGTAAGTGTAATAGTTAGACACGTAACTAATATTTTAGTTTTTATATAAGATTACGGTTCCGCTGTAAGTTTGTACTGACTGGTCACTGTAAGTACCTCATCCTGGGAGGGGTGTGACAAGTTGGTATCAGAGCTGTAGGTTTTAGCGAATTAGGTATCTAGTGAGAATACCTAGACTTTAACCTGAATACCTTAGAGACAAAAACTATTAAGACTATATCTAGACTTGATTATCCTTGAGTATGAATAATGAAACCCATAGAGAAGTCAACCTAATGTTTTCCAAAGAAAGAATGTTAAGTGGGTGTTGTACTTTTTATGATAAAGACACAATATGATAGTTGGGAGTATGATGGTGTGTATCATAGATTGCTTTCATGCCTGGTCAGTATGAAAGTTAATGAATGATAACACTATGATCTCACAAACATCGTATTGTATTGAAATCAGTTGATTGTAGGCAGGAAAAGGAAAAAAGCAAAGTTATGCATATATAATTTCCTTAATTGAAATCCCAGAGTAATTTAACTTATAGAATAATGTAAGGCCTAAATTGAATATCCTAGGCATATGATTCTAGTAATCGAGTGAGAAAATAAACGTATCTGATGTCCAACAAATAATCATGACAAGGAAGCAAAATACGGAGATTCGATGTGACGATAACCATTAGAGATCGGTGTTTTTGCATAACCATGCGAACGCTTTAAAACAAGTCCTGGAGTCTATCTATAGACAAATTATAGTAGAAGTAGGAAAGACGTTCGAAGCCAACATTCCCTTTGTAGTCGAGCTATAGATCTCTTAGGAGTTTGGAATTTAGTAGAGAGGCACAAAGATGTATCAGTAGAATAAACTTTGTGAAAGGTCAATGATACATCAAGAATTGACATTTGATCAACCAAGTGCACGTACAAGGACTTATGTTAAGTAAATCATTGTAGTGTAAGAGAGAAATGGATCCCTTAGAAGGTCGGAGGTTTATAGACACAATGGAGGCTATTTTTGATACATGCCTTTGTGATGAAATGATAGTGTTATATGTGAAACTAATAAGTTATGTGATTGAGCTAAAGATTTGTGAAAGGTCTAGAAACAACTCCAACCTAAGGAAATAATTTAGGGAATGTAATTCCTATGAGAAAATACGCTTCAGAGAGTGTTCATATCAGACTCTAACTATGTTACGTAGGAAAGACTGCACATATACCACAACATGCAAGTCGAGTAACATGTTACTACAACTGTAAAGACCGACATACATGAGTAGGGAATGTTCTTAGTTGAGGAAGCAAGGTGAAAAGTTTCTTAAGGATTCAAGGACCCGAGGAAGTGAAGTGTATCTAGACTCCGATACCAATAACCATAGATTTTCCAACCCTGAATCCTTCGTCAAAAGTAAATTGGCAACGCAAATAGAAGCCAATGTTGCTAGTGTTAGAAATTTTATAGTAACTGAGATATGTCGAGATTATCAACTCCTTATTGAAAGAGAAACGAATTTCATTGATTTAATCCCAGTTGCGATGTTAGAATTCGACATAATCCTTTGGATGGACTAGTTGCTCTCCTATCACACTCTATTAGAAGATTGTGAAAAATTTTTGTTATCCAATTAAAAGAAGATTTTCGGTTATAAAGTGAGGAAGAACTAGATCATTTATTGCTCAATGACAAAGGTAAGAAACCGTGTTCCTGTGGTGAGATACTTCTTTGATTTTTTCTCTATCAATATCCTAGGCATTCCAACCAAGAGAGAGAGAGAGAGATCTAGTTTAAGATCGACTTAATTCCTAGAGCTTATCTGATTAAGACTTCGTGTTATTTGGCACCAACGGATATGAATGAATTAATGCCATAACTTCAAGAGCTGTTAGATAAGGGATTTATATGCCCAAGCGTGTCATCGAAGGGCGTACATGTCCTATGTGTTAATAATAAAGACAATAGTATGTGAATGCGGACAAGTACGAAAAGTTCACCTAGATGACCATCAAGAATAAGTATTCTTCAACTAGAATTGATGATTCGTTCGACCAATTTCAAGGATCTAGTTGATTTTCTAAAATAAATAAATAAATAAAAAATCGAATTAAAATCAGGACACTGTCAAGTAAAGGTACAAAAAGAGAATATACCTAAGATGGCTTTTCAAACTCTCTAGGGATATAACGAGTTTGTGATAATGTGTTTGTCATGACCAATGTGCTAGTTGTCTTCATGGAATCGAGCGTGTCGATCAACATTAAATAGATTTTTCATTGATTCCATTAATGATTCTGGTCTAATTACCTACAAGGAGGAGCATGTTCAACATCTGTAGAAATTCTTATTGCATTGTAAAAAAGGAGAAGTTATACACATTATTTTTCAAATGTACGTTTTGGCTTCTACAAATACAAGTTTAGGACATGTTATGAATGTAGAAGGAATTATAAACATTAAAGGGAAGACTAACAAAGAATAGTTCTGGAATCAAGGTGCATAAGACCTTGTGGTATATTTTGATGCCTCAAGAATTGGGTTAGGACGTGTCTTAAGCAAAGGGGATTGCCAGTAGCCTATGTCGTATGTCATCTAAAGACTTATGAGATGAACTGCTAACCTGTGACCTAAATTTAGTCACGGCATATTCACGTTAAAAAGTCTAAAACACTAGATGATAATGAAACAAGTTAAACTATTAAACGAGAGTGACTAAGGAATTGAGAATTATGTTCTATGAAAATGGATTTTAAGGAATTAATTTAAAGTCAAGAAATGGTTCTTGACGAGACACCCGAGTCAAGGTATTCCGTTTATTTGGATGCTACAAAATGTGTGACATGACCTATAGAATAATTATTGGTGACATGGCATGAAGAAAGGCATAACAAAGCATGTGGAAAACATCATACATGCCTACAGGTAAAGGGTGAACATCAATGACCCTATACTAAGTTACAACCATTTAGGATGATCATATGGAAATAGGAATACGTAACCATGTGCTTAGCAAAGACCCAAAAAATAAAAAATAAAATAATAAAATAATAATAATAATAATAATAATAATAATCATCATAATAATGGTGTCAATTTTTAGCCATTAAGAAAATGTGTACCTTAGAAAAAAAAATGATGAGCTATTTATGAACAAGTTTTGTCTCAAAACACACGGTGCATGTGTATAATATCAAAATACTAAAGTCACTTAAAAATTCCAGAGGAAATCTCAAGAAATATGGATATACTATATAAGAGGATGATTTAAACTCTTGCACATACTTAGGGCATGTATTATTGATTTAAGGAGTGGCATTCCTATTTGTCGTTGGTCACTGGTAGAACTTTATATAACAATGTCAGCATTAGTATACCACCATATGAAATGCTATAAATGAAAACATAAGACACCAATATGTTGTGATGGGATTGGTTCGAAAGAATTTGGTTGTAACAAGATTGTTTAAGTTACTATAGAAAAGATTAAATAGATAAGGCCTCGAGTAGAACAAATCATTTGGGATAGACAACTTAAACTCACGATTCATTGACCCATTTTAAGAACCTTACCTGACTATTAAGTGTAGCATATTTTGTTAGATCTACTAGACGAATTAAAGTTCTACAAGCCTAAATTTTTCTAGAAGGAAGATAGGAGTACTAGAATTTGATGATGTCTAATATTTTAGTAAACAAGAAATTTCGAGGATGAAATTTTTATAAGGTGGAGAGATTTGTAAGATCATGTTTTATGTTAAAAATAAAAATATATGAAACTCATATATTATATATAGTAAACGAGTAACTAACGAGTAAAAGGATTATTAAAGATATGAGGCATTGAGACAAGCGATTAGTAACATGGGATACCGTTTAGTAATAATAAAATATATTATATTTGATCATGCTCTATTTTTATCGAAACTTAGGTCGAAACGTAGAGAAAAATGAGCTCACCCTAACAATATATTTGTAATTTTATAAAATGTTATTTGTTGAAACTGATAAAAGAAAAATAAGAGTTAATTTATATTAATTATAATTATAATAAAATAATAATATATATAACATATGGTAATACAGTTTATAAGTTTACGTATATTAATTTTAATATAAAAAAATAATAATAATAACAATGCAGTTAAATGGATTGAAAGAAATAGTCAGCGAAGCTGTGGAATTTTCCACTATTATAATATTAAAAATCTCCTTTAATATTATAATAATCAGCAAATCTCCTTTGGATAGAGGTACGGTGTGCCTACATCCCACCCTTCCCAGACCCTACTTATAGCTTTGCTGTCGGTGGGATTTTACTGGGTATGATTGATTGATTGATATAATATTAAAAATCTAAACGTAAATGTCCATATAATATTAAAAATAAAATTTAAAAAAAAAGAAATAAGGAGCATGAAATAAGGATGAAAAATCTTTCTCAAAAGGATTTCAAAGTTAAAAAGTGTTTTAAGTAAACCGACATAAGTCGGTTAAAATTCACATATATATCTAGATTCCTCCATTGAGTTTCACAATTTTTCATTAATTCATTCTTCTGTTCGTTGTTATAAGGTATTTCTTTCTTTTCTTTTTTTTAATTAATTAAGTTAATTTATAATACAATATATAACTGTTATTTTATTAGGAGTAATTAAGGAACAGAGAGATGGTCTTAGGGATAAAAGTTTACCCCTTCAATATTTTAGTAATTAAATATAGTGATTTGAGAAAAACAGCCCATTATAGTAAGACGTATGATCTTGACATAACCTGTCTAGTACGTGTACAATTGGCTTTGTGATATGATATGACCACTTTGGTCATGAATGGTTAAGATGGACTATAAAATGTAAATGACTGGGTTGTTGAACCGTAATATGTCTGGACTTAAATAGTTGTGCACGATAATGACAGATGTTATGTGAAAGGCCTATAAGTATTAGAATATTACTTTTTGAACATGAATGAGTAAACAAGTATATTAAATCCTAGATTTCCGTTGAAGTGGAAAGAGTCACGCTAATTGAAGAAAGTCTGTTCAGGTGAGTTACTTAAACTACTTTCAAAACTCTGATACATGCTCGTAAATTTATTTGGACTATGATTGATCATGTATTTGCATGGCGCATATGGTGTGGCACCCAAGATGTTATATATATTATAATGATCAATATATTTTCCCGAGGGGACATGCACTTTATACAGCAGCAGACGTGCGTAAAGTATGTATGTGCCAATATATGATGCTGACCCGGCTTTAACGTGAAGAGGGCGGGTTATAATTATGACATGACATGCAATGAGCTCATACTTGATCAATAAAATTGTTTTAGTATCAGTTTATTAAATATGTCGGTTTATGTGACTCACCAGCTTTGTGCTGACGTATTTTTACCCGAGCATGTATTACAGGTTGATAAACAAGGACATGGAGATTAGCTTCTATGAGTTGGAAGAGTTTAGATGTTTTATCTTGGTTACCATTAAATTTTATAGTAAGTGTAATAGTTAGACACGTAACTAATATTTTAGTTTTTATATAAGATTACGGTTCCACTGTAAGTTGGTACTGACTGGTCACTGTAGGTACCTCATCCTGGGAGGGGTGTGACACCATACTGGCCAAGTATTGCACTATGCGCGGCCTATAGTGCCCATTGGGGCTAGATATTACTATTATTATTATTATTATCATTTAATATTATTATTATTATATTATTTATTATTATTATTGTATTGTTACAACGGTATTGACAACGAATGATATTATTACATTACTAAAACGGTATTACAACGAATGATATTATTACATTATTACAACGTATTACAACTTTTTATACATAATGTAATATCCTACTTTTGATAATAATAAATAAAATAATTTTGTTGCTTTATGGTGTATTGTTATTTAGCTAAGTTAAATAAAAATAATAGAATGTGTGCTTGGACAATAAAAGATGGAATAAGGGATGATGATGTGCCTTAGGTCCATGAGTTTAAGGGTATATAAACCCCTTAAACCTCCTTAAAACCCTTATTTCCGTCTTCTAGCCTCCATACACACTCAAAAACACACACACACACACACCTCTATTCTTTTACAGATCAGATCTGAATCCTAATTAAGAAGGGCTTGTGTTAGATCTTTGTCATACAAGCAAGAAACAAGTCTAGGTTCACGTGTTGAGCCAAACCCGAAGCTAGAATTGAACCAAAAAGGTACGTTTTAGATGGCCAAAAAGTAATCAAATCGCATGGGAAAAGTAATCAAATCGAATGGAAAAAGTAATCAAATCGAATGGGTAATTCGATTCGATTAGAATTTCCATTCAATTAGAACTGCCATTCTATTAGAACCGTCATTCGATTAGAATGGTCATTTGATTAGAATTATGATTCCATTAGATTGGTTCAAACTTCAGTTTTTCTGATGAACTTTTTAGTAAAGAACAATAATGGTCATTTGATTAGAATTATGATTCGATTAGATTGGTTCAAACTTCAGTTTTTCATATGAACCTTTTAGTAAAGAACAATTATGAAAATAATTTTTTTCAAGCCAGGGGCTTTGCCCCTTGGACCCTGCTAGGGGCTGCTGCCCCTAGACCCAGCTACCAGGGGGCACTGCCCCGGACCCCCGTAGCTAGGGATCACAATAACTTAGAAGTATGATATAGTTAGAAGTAGTTAATTGATACTATAATTGTTACAAAGTTAGGCGTGCGCAGCATAGGTGGGGTATTACTGTAAACTTAGCAAGGAACAACATACAAGTGAGTTTCTAGCTCCATTTTCTTGTTATGTTTTCGGGGCTGTGTGCATACTCAATGTGAATAGTTAATACACTTACCTTAAGTGGTAAGTGTATGTTATATGAATGTTTATGAATGATATATGTATGAGGTTAAGAGTATGCATGAAAGTATATAATAAAATTACTATGTAAAGAAATGTATGTATGGTTGTATGGAAAGAAGGGACCAGGCCCTAATAATATATGAGATAGTAGGGACCACACCCTAAAAATATCTGAGATAGAAGTGACCAGACCCTAATAGTATCTGAGTCAGAAGGAACAATACCCTAATAATATCTGAGATAGAAGGGACCAGACTACTAATAAATGAGATGGTAAAGATAGTTATGCATGTAGTATGAAAGTATGAAGGTATGAAGGTATGAAGGTATGAGAGAATGTATAAATGTATGTGTGTACGGAATTAAGGTAAGCATGTAAACTATATAATTTGTATCTTCGGACGCGTATATGTAACTAAGTTTATGATTGTATGTTGCCTGATTAACTAGAACTCACTCAGTATAGCTGGCTTTTAGTATGCACGCAGGTGAATAGGATAAGACAACTCGATTGAATGAAGACACATGACATTGGACTGAAGATAGTGGCATCTTGGGAAGCATGTTATGATGTTATATTTGATTATGTTTTTATTTGAAAATACAAAATGAATGATGTTAAGACAAGATTTGGAATGTTATGTAATATATGATTGACTTATTAAATTCCGCGAAAAGTTTTAATTAACTCTGATATTTAGAACTGTGTTTATGAGTAAATCCAGCGCCAAAATAGGGCACTGGGACCGGGCCTTACACATAACTATGTCAATCTACATACAACTGTGTAGCGGCTACGTGTCTAGCTTGCCTTATGTTCGTAAACTCATTTAGGCGGTCTTCGAATTTTTTTTCCCATTCTAGTGCATCTGGTTGCGCATATCTTACCCAATACTTACTGGCCACAGCACTAGGAAATCCTCTTCTAATTTTACATGGATCCAATGATTACCTCCAAAGTTGATGATGACTATAACCGGAATAGCATACAACTGGTTAGTACTGTCTCTCGTCGGGAGATATGATTGATTGTTAGTGCCATGTGGATTGACCAGAACACACCCATATGCCTGAGCAACCAAGTGTCCATGAGGGGGGGTACGTGGAACCAACGACTCTCTAGTGCCTGTCTAACCGTATTAAACTGGTCTAGTTTGTTACGTCACGTATCATAACAGTCGTCATACTCTCTGTTGAAATGTAGCCTCCAGAACGCTTCATTCGTGTCCATCTCGCTTTATCAATGTTTTCCAAACATCAGGCCAGTGTTTCTGAGTTAACCCCAAACCCACAAGGACTGCTTGAAATCCGCAATTACCGCCTGGGCTTACGTCTTTGATGTCTAAGACGAACGGGTGTGCCCAAAAGGGAATAACGCTCTTAAACCTTTCTATCAACAGTATATGGCTTGGAGAATCCATTAAAGGAAACCTGAGGTGGGCACCTGTGAAGACGTGACGCCCGACAGATTCTCAATAGAATAACAGTTCTTCGTCTTAGGACGCATGCTCAGAATTTTAAAGCGTGAATAAGTCTGGGACATCGAACGAGACAACGAATGGGTGGGGGTTTCGAGTGTGGGCACATGTGAAGAGGATGGTGTGTAGAAGCTGTGTCTCGGGGGATCCTATTTTTTTGGACGCCCTTTGGGTTCATCTCGTTTCTCAGGCTCTTTCTTAATTGATTTTCCTGGAAAAACATACATCAGCTTCGAGAAAAAACTTTTCTTTTTATTACGGTCATTTATTGATGAAAGTGTTTTCTTGATATTCTCTACCCATGCTCATAGTCCGGTTCTTCATTATGCGGATACGCTGGATCAAAAATTAGCCGGACCATAATGGGTCTACATCCCGTAGTCGAATACATCTGTTGTCAACTATGTATCCCTCTAACCGACCATAACACGACAACTCTGTAGAAGTAAACAAAACGTGGCCGCACGAAGCTCCACCGTCACGCATACTCTCTATCAAATGGTACTCGTTTACAATCAGTTGAAGAGCCTTAATCGACACCCTATTAATTAACTTTTTTAACCAGCCGTGCCTTCGATGTTATTCCATGGCCTTAGAGCGGGACTCTTCAAACGTTCCACCAATTTCCGCCATTTGACTATTAACCAGTTGAAGGACATGCCTCGCAAGGGTGTCGAGCGTGTTGTTGGTTCCGTCGAGGTACCTTTTCTAGTTTGCGTTCTGGCTCTCAACTCGATTTGTTGTGTGCTCGCCGTAGTTTCGGCGGTTGTCAATCCAGCAAGCTATGAACTTGTGTTTGTATGGCTCCAGCAAGTTGTTATGAATATAATACCAGACTTCTTACAAATAAAAGGAAAATGTAAATAAAATGTCTATCCATAGTATTAGAAACTCAGACTGATACAGAACCTTCCACCAGTACGTGAAGTCCTCCCCGATATCTGTTCTATATAGACTCTTAAACTTTTTCTTTATATTCTCGGAGATGTGCCATCTACATAAATTTTTGGTGGCACTAGGGAAGACTACTTAACATGCATTCATAAGGGCTTGGTCCGCGTCAGTTAGTATCACGTGCGGCTCCATACAATCCTTTAGCTATTCTTGAAGTTTCTTGAGTGCCCATGTGAAGTTTTTCTCTTTTTCCCAAATTATAAATGCGTGGACGATACATAACGAATTTGGTGTAAACGTCACGCCAGCAAATTGAACCAACGCCCAATCGTACATTTTGGTCTTGTACGTCGTGTCAATCAACAACACCTCGGGGAATGCACGCCACATTTTTTGGGACTTATTATGATAGAAGAAAATATCCTCCGTCTTGTTGTTGGAAGCATTCTCTCGGGTATTGTACACGAAACCATTTTTATGGAAAAAGTGTTCAAGTACCTGCATTGGATTAAATAAAATTTTAATAAATATTATAAGCACAAGTTTATATATATATATATATATAGTAAAACTATGAAGGTTTTCAACTACCTTCTTGGGGGTATCGCTAATTCTCTCCTCGTCTCTAAGCTTATATAAGTAGTTGTATAAGTCCTTGAGTGATGGTTGGCTACCGGAAAACTGATCTTTTACGGCTTCTTGAATTTGAAAGGGCTTCAAGCCGTTCCGATATAACCTCACAAGCAGATTAAGTTCATCGCTGGCATTTTCTAGAGCTGCGCGTACCCCACCTCAAAGACAACGAGATCGTGGTTGTGTGTCTCGTTTACCACTTTAAGCCTCCAACATTAACCTGGCGGGTTGTACGTACCAAAGAGTTTAAATGGACATTATTTTTTGATAATACTGGTACGCCTGATCATGGCATTCAGTTTGGGTTCCCCTCCACGATTGCATGCAAGGTCGACACCGTTTTTCCTTGACCGTTGGACCACAATAACACACCCATTATAATAATTAAATAATAATAATAATAATAATAATAATAATAATAATAATAATAATGCTTCTGCTGTTGCTGCCACCACCACCACTACTACTACGACCACTACCACCACTACCACTACGACTACGACTACTACGACTACAAATACTACGACTACTACGACTACGACGACGACTACGACTACGACTACAACTACTAAGACTACTACGACTACGGCTACGACTACTACGACTACGACTACGACAACTACGACTACGACTACTAAGACTACGACTACCACTACCACTAATAATAATAATAATAAATAAATAAATAAATAAATAAATAAATAATAAAGCAAAACATATGGTGTCTTACAATAATTTCTTTATACGAAACTGCCGGCTCGCGTATATAATCATTATCATAATTATCTTCATCATGTGGGTTCCCCCAACATCATAATTATCTCCATCATGTTGGTTTCCCTCGTTATATGGTGAAACTTCTACTAGTACGTTGTAGAAGAAGACGACTGGCCTCCATATCCGACCCGCCAACAGGTGACAGGCACATTAGCTCACCGTAAAATTGTTCAGTTGACTCTCGTAAGCGAAATAGTCTTGAAAAACGTAATGGCAACATATATTAGCTTAAAATCAAATAACGACTTTGTATTAAACATATATTACCTGGTTCAGATTTGGTAACCCAGACGTGCATGACCGATCATAAGAGTGTTAAGCCCGACTATCATAATGGTGATACTCCTGACAAACATAATGGTAACATATTTTCGTTATAAAAAAACTAACAAATTTATATTATATCAATATACAACGAAACCTGTTTTAAATCAGGCAATCCGGATGTGCTAGGCTGATCGTTAGGCTCGTATCCCGCCTCCTCCTTGCTGTAAGGAAACATATTTTCGAACCACAACATTTTATTTTTTTGGTTTTGATTGTTGAAAAGTGATGGTGAATTTGTGTGTGCATGTATTTGTGTTTGTTAATATATGTATATATAATAAAGAGATAACATCCCGAAATTTCTAAAAATGATATTTAATAAATTATTTAATTATGATGGAAAACATTACTTGAGTTAGTAGACGAAATAATAAAATAATAAAGATGTAATGTTAAGTAGGCTTTAAAGATGAAATTAAATAAGGACTAAAAAGGAAAGATGCGTCTAAGGTCCATGGGCTTAAGGGAGTATAAATAGCCCTTAAACCCTAATCTTTTCCATTTCCATCCATCTCTACACCATAGCCTACACCTTCAAAAATACACACTTCTCCAATTCCCGTTTTTGAGAAAATAGCTCACAAAGACACGATTATTCCCGAAGATCTAACCGTCGGATCGGTGTAAAATTTTAACTAAGTTTTCATGAGATATAAATGAATATTTCCACTAATCAGCTCTTCGATCAGAGGTCGGGAAGCTCGGTTTTTATCAGAAAATCTTAGCAGCTCAAAAATGAAGATTTCGGCGACTGTTCAGCTCCTCCGGCCACTGTAGAAAAGTTTTCCGGAGACGACAAGCAGATGGATTTGTATATCGGGGCGATACAGTTCTATGGCCGCTTGAATCACTCAATTTCGAGTTCATTTGATATGGTTTTGGTCTATTCGAGTCATTTCGATCATAAACCTCAAAGGTACGCTTTTGTTAAAAAGGTTTACTTCTCGTGTACGGATTTGCACGAAAATTGGTAGGATGATAGAACGGGCAATGATTATTGATTAATTAATGAACTTGATAGTAAACATGTTAGTTGGTTTGTTTCGCCTAAAACCAGTAGTGTTCGGTTTGTGAGAAGGACGGGTAAACGAAGTCGGTTTTACATGAAACATGGTGGAATAGTAAATCAGACCTTATTATGTGAGAAAAAAGTAAACTTGAACATAAAAAAGTTGTTTGGAATGTAACGGGTTAAACGAGCGCATATGTTTGGACGCATATGATGTTAGCGTGTAAGGTGTGTATCCGTATAAGTATATACGCTGAATAAGTTGCAGCGTATATGTATGTATGTAGCGCATATGTATGAGTACGCCGTATATGTATCCCACATATATGTATATAGTGCGTATGTATGCATGTGTGCAACGTATAAGTATGACCGGCGTGCATGAGTAACGTATAAGTATGACCAGCGTGTATGTATATATAACTTGTATGTATATGTAGCGTGTATGTATATGCAACGTATATGTATATGTATATGTATATGTATATGTATATGTATATGTATATGTATATGAAGCATATATGTATATGTAACGTATATCTATGTATGCCGCATATGTGTAACTTATACGCCAGATTTACTTATGCGCTGGAAGCAAATTATACGCCAGGGAGGACTTATACGGGATTAAATGATTTTATGAAATAAACGAAAGATAAACAGCATATATATACATAAACGATAGACATAGACTTATATAATATATGAGCTAAAGATAGTAATTAATTAATAATGAAAGGTGACGTTTAAAACGTGAAATGACTTAGAAATATTATATGATTATGAATAGTTAAGTGATGCTTGTTAATTGATACACAGTTAGCCATGCACAACTTAAGAAGGGTATAACCGTATATTCAGAAAGGAATCACTTACAAGTGTGTTTCTAGCCTCATTTCCTTGTTATGTTTTCGGGGCTGTGTGCATACTCGATGTGATTAATTAATACACTTACCTTAAGTGCTAGGTGTATGATATGTGAATATGTTATGAATGTTGTATGTATGATGTGAATGTGTTATTAATAACCTATGAATGATTTAGGAAGTACACAATTATGAAAGTAATAAAATGAATGTATGATGGTATGGTTGCATAGAAGGAAGGGTACCAGACCCTAATAATATCCGATGAAGGAAGGAAACCGGAACCTAATAATATTCGAGGATGTGGGTATCGGACCCTATTAATATCCGTGGATGAGGGTACCGGACCCTAATAATATCCGAGGAAGGAGGGAAACCGGACCCTAATAATATCCGAGGATGGAGGGTACCGGACCCTAACAATATCCGAGGTACGTAGGGTGAAATGCTCTTTACAATGTAAGGTTAGTTGTGAATGTATTGTGTATGTTAAAGAAAGAAAGAAAGAATGAAAGTATGTATAGGGAAGAATAATGAACAGGTTAAGTATGTAATACGTACCTTCGAGCACGTATATGTGTATGTAAGTATGTTATCTGATTAACTAGAACTCACTCGGCGTAACTTTTTGTATGCACGCAGGTAAATAGACTAAAGCAGCTGGCTTGAGGGAGACACATGACATGATCTGAAGAGGCTGGCATCTGAAGAAGAATTGTCATGATGTTTTAATACTACGTTATGCGTTATGTTTAAAGACAATATTTGAATGTTTGTATTGAATGGTTGACTTTTATTTATTTCCGCGAACGTTTTTAATAACTCTGATATTTAGAACTGTGTTCATGAGTAAATCCAATGCCAATGTAGGGCACCGGGACCAGGGCCTTACAAAAAAAGGGGGAGCCGATTAGCTCAATTATTCAAACTGGGCCAATAGGCCACGTATAGTGTTATACATGGCCTATAGGATACGATATGATAACCTAGGACTGTCAAAAGCAGTCCTAGGTTGTCTGTCGTACCCTATAGGCTGCACATAGAACTATACACGGCCTATTAGGTACACCATATAAGACAAACACCCGTTAATATGAGGCGTATAACACTATACGCCCCTTATTAAAAGGTGTATGGGGTGTTCTCAGCAGAACCCAAATAAAAAGGATGAATTGAAAATTTACATTTGTTTGATTTATTATTTTCTAATTAAGTTACATGTTATCACCGTATTATATCTGATTTTTAATCCTTACACTAGAAAACATATGGCTTTAGGAGTTTGTAGTGTTTAAAAACCTACCTCACGACTTTTTAAGGGGCCATAACGTTTTCACATATTAATATTTTTTTTAAAAGAATTACATCATAAAAACGAGTATTTTATTCTATTTAATTCGAGTATGGTGTTGCTATACATATTTAACTTTAAAGAATTAATGTATTAAGTGATTACCGGTTAAGATCAGAAACAAGTCGAGTCAGGAGAACTCAATACAAAAATGGTTAATTTAGTTCGGTTCGTGTCAGTACAGTTTTGATTTCGCCACCGGTTACACGCGTACTAACTTTGCACGAATTACATGTCTACATTCGGGTTATGTGTGCACTATCATCAGGTGATATATGTACCAACACTGATTATGTGGTTAATGTCAGGTTAGCGCCCACCCCACCGTACCGCATGGGTACCCAACTAGTTTTATTGAAGGGTTAATTTCAAATATACCCTCCAAGAAAAACTTAAATATCATATATGCCTTACAAAATATTTACAATTATATATGCACTTACCAGATAGTTTAAGTATCATATACACACTCAGTCATGAATAATAACAATTTAATAAATGACAATTTTTTAAACCTTCATATGTGCCAGTGTTTTTAATGAATAGACCATTCTACCCCTACACATTACACCATGTGTTTATACCCTATGTTTTATTTTAATTCTAATAAACGTTTGTCATCTTTAACGACAACCAAATCGTCTCTCGTCAGTTCTTCAAAGTTGCAAAAATTTCGAAGATTTATCGCATCGAATGGTCTACATTGTAAATCTTTTATCACATATAATCGAACTAGAGTAATATGGTATTTTTTAAACTGTTTTAATGAGTTAGGTATATATGATACATTCATAACTTTGTAAGAGCATATATGATATTTTTAGTTTTGAGTGGGTATATATATGATATTTTCAATATTTGCAAGGGTATATATGAAATTGTCCCATTAAAGGCTCCAGCTGCTCTGTCACACACCTAAATATATCTAAAAATCTACAACTAACAGCTACCGGTCACCAGCTTTCATCTTTCAAACACCAGCTACCAGCTAGTTATACGAAACATACCCTTTAAATTTTCTCTCTAAGAAGGAGTTTTCACTTGATCCTATCTCCATATATAAAGGAAAATAAAAAAACAAAACGAGGAACTGTGGAACTTGTAACATCCCAAAATTTCGAAGAGTAATATTTAATATATTATTTATTAAAATGGAAAAGTTTACTTGAGTTAGAAAAGAAATAATAAAATAATAAAGATGGAAAGGAAAGTAGGCTAATTAGATGGAATTAATTATGGACCAAAAAAGAAAGATGGACCTTAGGTCCATAGGCTTAAGGGAGTATAAATACCCCTTAAACCCTAATCCTTTCCATTTCCATCCATTCTACACCATAAAACACACACATAAGCCAAACACACCTCCATTGCCGGCGGCCTATATACGGATCCAAATAGAGAAGGATCCGTGCTAGATCTTTGATTATAAAACCAAGATACAAGTCTAGGATCATGTATTGAAGCTAACCCGTAACTCAAATGAACCTAAAAGGTACGTTTTAGCTTAAAGATTAGGTTTTTAGGGTACGTTTGCCCTAAGGATTGTTACGAAGGCAAAATGGTCCTCCTTAAACAATAAAAACGTCAACTTGATGTTAAAAATGGACTCAATCAACTTGTTAGTTAAATACCTAGCTAAAACAGGTTTACAATCAAAAAAGGTTTAAGCTTTAAACCTAAAACGGTTAGATTTTGATTATGTAATAACAATGGGTGTACAAGAGGTTAAGAAGAGTAAAGAATATGGTTAAAATTAATAATATGGACCATCAACAGCTACATGAGCTAAGAAAGGATTTAAAAGATAGGAAATAAATGAGCTAAAAGCATCAGACATTGAGTTTTCGGTTCCTCGAGTTCTCGGTCATAAGTCCCCATTAAGTTCTCGGTTCCTTGAGTTCTAGGTCAGCATGAGTTCTCGGTCCATTGAGTTCACGGTCCCTTGAGTTCTCGGTCAACATGGGTTCTCGGTCAAACATGGGTTCTCTGCCCTGAGTTCTCGGCTGACTAGTTCCTGTTCGTGCTTTGGGCCTGGTCTCAGCTAGCCCAGATACTATTAACAAACAGATGGGCCTGATCTAATTAAGCCCATTTGAAACAAGTTAGCCCATTAGTATAAGTTGAACAAACGAGCTTAAATTAGCAAGAACATTGGTTAACTAAAATACCAACTTAATTAATTATACGGTTAATTAACAAATGTATATTTAACAGTTAGCCGTGCACAATTAAAGAAAGGGATTACTATGGGCTCCGAGCGTAACCAGATCCAGGTGAGTTTCTAGCCCTATTTCCTTGCTATGTTTTCGGGACTGTGTGCATACTCGATGTGATAGTTAATACACTTACCTTGAATGGTAAGTGTATGGTAAGTGTATGCCATGAATGATTTATATGTTAATTAATATATGTCTTGAATGTGAATGAAAGCTTGTCGGTACGTGAACGATCTTCGGATATTGCACGTATTGACAAGGAAGGTCTATATATAAAAGATGAATGTGTATGAAAGATATATGTATGACATATGAGTATGTATGAATGGTAAAGAAAGTATATGCATGCTATGTGTATGTAAAGACAGTATGTATGAGTGTGAAAGAAGTAAGATATTATACCCTAATAATATATGAGATAAAGAAGTAAGGGATCAGACCCTAATAACATTTGAGATAGACAAGGAAAGAGGGATCAGACCCTATTAATATATGAGATAGGAAAGGAGAGGGATCAGACCCTAATAACATCTAAGATAGAAAAGGAGAGGGATCAGACCCTAATAATATCTGAGATCGAAAAGGAACGGATCAGACCCTAATACTATCTGAGCTAGAAAGGACAGTAAGTATATAGTATAGAAGTAATAAAGTATGAATGTATGTATGAAATGAAATTAGTAAGTAAAGTACTTAATGTGTATTTTCGGATGCATAAATGAAGTTAAGTGTATGCACTGTATGAGGTATGATTAACTAGAACTCATTCAGCGTAGCTGAATTTTGGTATGCACGCAGGTGAGTAGGATGAGGTAGCTAGCTTGAGCGGGGCATATGGCAGTTAAATAAAGAAGCTGGCATCTGAAGACTCAAGTTGTTTTTATGAATATATGTTTAATTTGAAAGACAAGAATGTTTGTTTAAAACAAGTTATGAATTATTATGTAATGTTTTATGAAAGTTTTATGTTCCGCGAAAGTTTTTAATCAACTATGATATTTAGAACTGTGTTTATGAGTAAATCCAACGTCCAAAGTGAGGCATCGGTAACGGGGACTTACAAGTTGGTATCAAAGAAAAATTCGAGAGATTTATGCATCCTACATGCTTAGACTCGGACAGAGAATGGGATTTAAGTAAGAAAAGAAAGAAGATACAAGTTCAAGAAAGCCACGTGTCACTCAAGCAAGCTATGAAAGGTAAAGTATATGATCAACCTTACATGTGAAGTATAATGATGTATGAATGCTAGCTTAATTGCTAAGGATAGGAGTATATGATGATATGAACTGTTTGATTATCTAACTGTTAGAAATAGAATTAGCACTAGTAGACTCATAAGAGGAAGTGTATATGACACGAAGAGTAACGTGATCAGCTAATCACAGCTGGCCACTGTTATTACCTTTTAGCCTTACTATCCTTGTACTAAAGAGTTCACTGAATGACGATGTTTGTTTTTTCCCTTCCAGAATACGATGGCTGGAGCTAGAGAAGTTGTTGGAACAGGAGGTCGCACTGGACGTCGTGGCAGGCCACGTATTATCCGAAAACCTTCTGTAGAATTAGATTATAACACAAGGGAAGAAGGAAGCGCAGCTGGACGAAACCTGAGCAACAACGAAGGGTATCAACTTGACCCTGCAGTTCAAGAAACCATTGCTCAAGCTGTAGCCGCTGATGTGAAGAACCTGAGTCTTGAAGGGTCTGCTAGAATCCATGGAAGAATTGCTGAAGGGTTAGGAGGGGATGGTAAGAAAGATGACGAAAGAGAGAAGGGTGACTCGAGTGAGGTTAAATCAGTGAAGGTCGATGATAGGAAGAGAGGTCGAGGTGGGTGCAACTACAAGTCATTTAAAGGGTGCGATCCATCGAAGCTGATTGGTTTAGGAAAAGCAATCGCTACTCTCTAATGGATAACCGTGATGTACAAGGTTATCCGGATTAGCGAATGCCATCCCGACCAAGTTGTGGATTATGCTACCCAATCCTTCGGTGATGAAGCAATATATTGGTGGGAGTCTGTGGAGCAGAGGAAGAGTCGGGAAGAGATTAAGGATTTGAGATGGGACGATTTGAAGGATTTGGTAATGAATAGGTTCTGTGCTGATACAGAGGTGGAGAGAGCTGAAATTGAAGTTTCTAAGCTTGAAGGCGGGTAAGATGACACACCGCTAGTATACCACTGAATTCAACCGCATGTACATGTTGGTGCCTGACATGGTGAACACGGAAGCCAAGAGAATCAAGTGCTACATTCGAGGGTTACCGCAGAACGTCCGCACGTTGGTCAGGGAAAATAAACCTGCTACTTTTGACTCTGTTGTCGAACTCGTAGAGATGGTTTATGATGACCTGGCAGTGGACGATGTGGTGATGGTAGAGAAGAAAGATAAGAAGTGGGTCACTCCAGTGAAACGGCCCGGTATTAAGTTGTGGAACCCTAAGAACAAGTAGACGAGAATTTCGGAGACGAGGTCGTGTAAGACCTACTTAAAGATGCATGGTGGTGAGTGCAAGTGGAGTAAAGAATCTGATGTTTGTTATATGTGTGGTAAGGCTCATGTTGGAGAATGCAGGCTTGGGTCGAATGCATGTTGTAAGTGTGGAAAGGTGGGGCATTATGCTCCAGATTGTACTGCAAAGCCCGCATGCTACAAGTACGGTAAGACGGGTCATTTTGCTAAGGAATGCACCGATGATGGGACTGGAGGGAGTGGATAGAAGGATACTGATCAAGATAGGCAAAAGACCAGGGCCTACGTGTTAACCCAGGAGCAAGGAAGCAAGTCCCAAAGGTTGTGACATGTACATTTCTAGTAAACAATATTTCTACTTCAGTATTGTTTGATTAGGGTGCTAATAAGAGTTTTGTAGCTACACCATTTAGTAAATGAGCTAAAATGAAATGTTGCGGGGTGCCTGAAACACTTATAGTAGAAACTGCTAGTAACACCTCGGTTAAAATAATGAAAATGGTTAAGGATTGTAAGATAGAGTTAGAGGGACGTGAGTTCCCTGTTACTTTGTATGTGATGACCTTAGGAGAGTTCGATATAGTCTTGGGATTGGATTGGTTATCTGAGTTTGAAGCTCCGATAGTGTGTAAGAGTAGGAAAATAAGGTTAAAGTCCTTAGATGGTAGTGCGGTGACGGTTTACGGTGATAAAGAAAGTTTAGGGCTTAATGTCATTTCGATGATAAAAGCCGAAGGTTTGTTACGATGAGGGTGACATTGTCAATGCTACGGCCGAGATGAAAGAAAAGAAAGATGTTCCTATTTTGTGCGACTACCCAGAAGTATTCCCTGGGTATCTTCCGGGGTTGCCACCAGAGCAAGAGATAGAATTTCTGATAGACTTAATACCAGGATCCCAGCCTGTCGCGAAAGCGCCTTACCGTCTAGCACCGTCCAAGATGAAGGAATTGATGTCCCAGCTGCAAGAACTCATCGACAAAGGTTTTATAAGGCCAAGTGTTGCCCCGTGGGGTGCATCTGTGTTATTTGTGAATAAGAAGGATGGAATTATGAGAATGTGAGTTGATTATCATGAGTTGAACAAGCTTACGGTAAAGAATAGATATCCGTTGCCAAGGATTGATGATTTGTTTGACCAACTGCAAGGTTCAAGTTGGTTCTCACGAATAGATCTCAGATCAGTCTATCATCAGCTGAAGGTGAAAGAGGCAGACATCCCTAAGACAACGTTTCAGACGTGGTATGGACACTACGAGTTCCTCGTGATGTCATTCGGTCTAAAGAATGCTCCCGCAGTGTTCATGGACATGATGAATAGGGTGTGTCGGCCAATGTTGGATAAGTCAGTTATCGTTTTCATTGATGATATATTGATTTAATCTAAAAGCGAGTATGATCATGTTGAACATTTGAGGGAAGTATTGGAGGTCTTGAAGGAAGAGAAGTTGTATGCTAAGTTTTCGAAGTGCGCATTCTGGTTAAGAGAAGTGCAGTTTCTAGGTCATGTGATCAATCCTGAAGAGATTACCGTTGACCCAGCTAAGATTGAAGTGATAACGAATTGGAAGACTCTGCAGAACCCGAATTATATATGAAGCTTCTTAGGGTTGGCTGGCTATTATAGGAGATTCATCGAAGGCTTCTCCAAGATAGCTGCACCATTGACCGGTATGACCCAAAAGCCGGTAGTACTCAGTTGGGGTAAGTTCCAAGAAGAAGCTTTTGAGGAATTAAAGAGAAGACTCACGCAAGCTCCAATCCTTGCTTTACCCAATGGTGACAAGGATCTGGTTGTTTGCACTGATGCTTCGCATCGTGGGTTAGGTTGTGTATTGATGCAACGAGGAAAGGTTATAGCCTATGCGTCCAGACAAGTGAAAGTTCACTAGAGTACTTATCCGACACACGATTTAGAGCTAGCTGCAGTAGTGGATGCTCTCAAGATATGGAGACATTATCTGTATGGCACTAAGTGTACTATTTACACATATCACAAAGTTTAAAGTACTTCTTTGAGCAGAAAGAGCTGAACATGAGACATAGGAGGGGTTAGAGTTGATAAAGGATCACGACTGCGATGTTAAGTACTACCCCGGTAAAGCTAATGTGGTCACTGATGCACTAAGCCGTAAGAATGAAGAAGTTATTGCAACAATGAAGTCATATCAGTTGATCATGAACTCAAGTCTTTTCAAAGAAATCATCAAGGTGAAGATGGAAGTACTGGTAGATAAAGGGCTAGTGAAGAAAGAAAGGATTTTTGGTTAGCATGACGATTTGATGGAGAACACTCATGGTTTTAAGACTAGGTCTGATCGTATGTGGATTTCACGCCATGGAAATCTTAGTGGTCAAATCTTAGATGAAGTTCACAAGTCAAGATATTCAATCCATCCGGGATCCACTAAGATGTATCAAGACGTGAAGAGAGACTATTGGTGGCCGGGCATGAAGAATGATGTAGTAGATTATGTCAGTAAGTGCTTAACTTGTTTACAAGTAAAAGCTGAACATCAGAAGCCTTATGGGAAAATGCAGCCGCTAGAGATACCAGAATAGAAATGGGAGCACATCACCATGGATTTCATAACTAAGCTACCGCGTACATCGAAGCATCATGATACCATTTGGGTGATAGTTGACCGTTTAATGAAGAGTGCTCACTTTCTGCCTATGCGAGAAGCCATCTCGTCAGAAACGCTAAAAAATGTGTTCATAAAAGAAGTTGTGACTAAGCATGGAGTCACGTTGTCGATCGTGTCTGATAGAGATACTCACTTTACTTCAAGATTCTGGAAGAAGTTCCATGAAGCTATGGGAACGTGACTGAACATCAGTACGACGTATCATCCTCAAACAGATGGGCAGTCTGAAAGGACGATCCAAACCCCTGAGGATATGCTACGTTCTTGTGTTTTAGACTTTGGAGGGAGTTGGGATGATCATCTGCATCTTGCAGAATTCTCTTATAACAACAGCTACCATTCTAGTATTGGTATGCCACCTTTCGAGATGTTGTATGGTAGACGTTGTAGAACTCCTGTATGTTAGGGGGAGATTGGTTAGAAGGAGATTGGAAGTCTAGAAGTTGTGCAAGAAACTTGTTCAAAGTTTAATCAAATCAAGGCAAGAATGAAAGTGACTCAAGATCGTCAGAAGTCGTATGCTGATAAGCGGCGATGACCAATCAAGTTTAGCGTTGGTGACAATGTGATGCTTAAGATCTCGCCTTGGAAGGGAATTATTCGTTTCAGAAAGAGAGGGAAGTTGAGTCCAAGGTACATTGGACCATTTAAAATCATTGATCGTGTTGGTGAAGTGGCTTACAAGTTAGAATTGCCTGAAGAGTTAGAAGGGATTCACTCTACCTTTCATTTTTCTCATTTGAGAAAATGCCTAGCTGATGACGCATCTCACGTGCCGTTAGTAGACAGTGAGGTTGACGAACAGTTAAAATACATCTATTAGCTTGTTGAGAAAGTGGACCGTAAAGAGAAGCAGCTTCGTCATAAGGTTATCCCTTTAGTGAAAGTGACATGGAAGCATCGAAAGGGATCAGATGCTACTTGGGAAGTCGAAGAAGAGATGCACAAGTTTTACCCAGCGTTGTTTAAGTAAGAGTTCGGTTTCGGGACGAAACCTCTTTTAAGGAGGGTAGACTTGTAACATCCCAAAATTTCGAAGAGTAATATTTAATATATTATTTATTAAAATGGAAAAGTTTACTTGAGTTAGAAAAGAAATAATAAAATAATAAAGATGGAAAGGAAAGTAGGCCAATTAGATGGAATTAATTATGAACCAAAAATGGAAAGATGGGTAAGGTCCATAGGCTTAAGGGAGTATAAATACCCCTTAAACCCTAATGCTTTCCATTTCCATCCTACACCATAGCCTACACCATAAAGCACACACATAAGCCAAACACAACTCCATTGCCGGTGGCCTATATACGAATCCAAATAAAGAAGGATTCGTGCTAGATATTTGATTATACAACCAAGATACAAGTCTAGGATCACGTATTGAAGCTAACCCGTAACTCAAAGTGAGGCTAAACGGTACGTTTTAACTTAAAGATTAGGTTTTTAAGGTCCGTTTGCCCTAAGGATTGTTACGAAGGCAAAATGGTCCTCCTTAGACAATAAAAATGTGAACTTGATGTTAAAAATGGACTCAATCAACTTGTTAGTTAAAGACCTAGCTAAAACGGGTTTACAATCAAAAAAGGTTTAAGCTTTATACCTAAAACGGGTTAGATTTTGATGATGTAATAATAATGGGTGTAAAAGCAGTTAAGAAGAGTAAAGAATATGGTTAAAATTAATAATATGGACCATCAACAGCTACCTAAGCTAAGAAAGGATTAAAAATATACGAAAGAAATGAGTTGAAAGCATCAGACATTGAGTTCTCGGTTCCTCGAGTTCTCGGTCATAAGTCCCCATTGAGTTCTCGGTCCCTTGAGTTCTCGGTCAACATGGGTTCACGGTAAAACATGGGTTCTAGGTTGTCCGTCGTACCCTATAGGCTGCACATAGAACTATACAAGGCCTATTAAGTACACCATATAAGACAAACACCCGTTAATATGAGGCGTATAACACTATACGCCCCTTATTAAAAGGTGTATGGGGGTGTTCTCAGCAGAACCCAAATAAAAAGGATGAATTGAAAATTTACATTTTTTTGATTTATTATTTTCTAATTAAGTTACATGTTATCACCGTACTATATCTGATTTTTAATCCTTACACTAGAAAACGTATGGCTTTAGGAGTTTGTAGTGTTTAAAAAACTACCTCACGACTTTTTAAGGGGCCATAACATTTTCACAAATTAATATTTTTTTTAAAAGAATTACATCATAAAAATGAGTATTTTATTCTATTTAATTCGAGTATGGTGTTGCTATACATATTTAACTTTAAAGAATTAACGTATTAAGTGATTACCGGTTAAGATCAGCAACAAGTCGAGTCAGGAGAACTCAACACAAAAATGGTTAATTTAGTTCGGTTCGTGTCAGTACAGTTTTGATTTCTCCACCGGTTACACGCGTACTAACGTTGCACGAATTACACGTCTACTTTCGGGTTATGTGTGCACTATCATCAGGTGATATATGTACCAACACTGATTATGTGGTTAATGTCAGGTTTCGCGCCCACCCCACCGTACCGCGTGGGTACCCAACTAGTTTTATTGAAGGGTTAATTTCAAATATACCCTCCAAGAAAAACTTAAATATCATATATGCCTTACAAAATATTTACAATTATATATGCACTTACCAGATAGTTTAAGTATCATATACACACTCAGTCATGAATAATAACAATTTAATAAATGACAATTTTTTAAACCTTCATATGTGCCAGTGTTTTTAATGAATAGACCATTCTACCCCTACACATTACACCATGTGTTTATACCCTATGTTTTATTTTAATTCTAATAAACGTTTGTCATCTTTAACGACAACCAAATCGTCTCTCGTCAGTTCTTCAAAGTTGCAAAAATTTCGAAGATTTATCGCATCGAATGGTCTACATTGTAAATCTTTTATCACATATAATCGAACTAGAGTAATATGGTATTTTTTAAACTGTTTTAATGAGTTAGGTATATATGATACATTCATAACTTTGTAAGAGCATATATGATATTTTTAGTTTTGAGTGGGTATATATATGATATTTTCAATATTTGCAAGGGTATATATGAAATTGTCCCATTAAAGGCTCCAGCTGCTCTGTCACACACCTAAATATATCTAAAAATCTACAACTAACAGCTACCGGTCACCAGCTTTCATCTTTCAAACACCAGCTACCAGCTAGTTATACCAAACATACCCTTTGAATTTTCTCTCTAAGAAAGAGTTTTCACTTGATCCTATCTCCATATATAAAGGAAAATAAAAAAACAAAACGAGGAACTGTGGAACTTGTAACATCCCAAATTTCGAAGAGTAATATTTAATATATTATTTATTAAAATGGAAAAGTTTACTTGAGTTAGAAAAGAAATAATTAAATAATAAAGATGGAAAGGAAAGTAGGCTAATTAGATGGAATTAATTATGGACCAAAAAAGAAAGATGGACCTTAGGTCCATAGGCTTAAGGGAGTATAAATACCCCTTAAACCCTAATCCTTTCCATTTCCATCCATTCTACTCCATAAGCCAAACACATAAGCCAAACACACCTCCATTGCCGGCGGCCTATATACGGATCCAAATAGAGAAGGATCCGTGCTAGATCTTTGATTATAAAACCAAGATACAAGTCTAGGATCATGTATTGAAGCTAACCCGTAACTCAAATGAACCTAAAAGGTACGTTTTAGCTTAAAGATTAGGTTTTTAGGGTCCGTTTGCCCTAAGGATTGTTACGAACGCAAAATGGTCCTCCTTAAACAATAAAAATGTCAACTTGATGTTAAAAATGGACTCAATCAACTTGTTAGTTAAATACCTAGCTAAAACAGGTTTACAATCAAAAAAGGTTTAAGCTTTAAACCTAAAACGGTTAGATTTTGATTATGTAATAACAATGGGTGTACAAGAGGTTAAGAAGAGTAAAGAATATGGTTAAAATTAATAATATGGACCATCAATAGCTACATGAGCTAAGAAAGGATTTAAAAGATAGTAAAGAAATGAGCTGAAAGCATCAGACATTGAGTTCTCGGTTCCTCGAGTTCTTGGTCATAAGTCCCCATTAAGTTCTCGGTTCCTTGAGTTCTAGGTCAACATGAGTTCTCGGTCCATTGAGTTCACGGTCCCTTGAGTTCTCGGTCAACATGGGTTCTCGGTCAAACATGGGTTCTCTGCCCTGAGTTCTCGGCTGACTAGTTCCTGTTTGGGCTTTGGGCCTGGTCTCAGCTAGCCCAGATACTATTAACAAACAGATGGGCCTGATCTAATTAAGCCCATTTGAAATAAGCTAACCCATTAGTATATGTTGAACAAACGAGCTTAACTTAGCAAGAACATTGGTTAACTAAAATACCGACTTAATTAATTATACGGTTAATTAACAAATATATATTTAACAGTTAGCCGTGCACAATTAAAGAAAGGGATTACTATGGGCTCCGAGCGTAACCAGATCCAGGTGAGTTTCTAGCCCCATTTCCTTGCTATGTTTTCGGGACTGTCTCCATACTCGATGTGATAGTTAATACACTTACCTTGAATGGTAAGTGTATGCCATGAATGATTTATATGTTAATTAATATATGTCTTTAATGTGAATGAAACTTTGTCGGTACGTGAACGATCTTCGGATATTGCACGTATTGACAAGGAAGGTATGTATATAAAAGATGAATGTGTATGAAAGATATATGTATGACATATCAGTATGTATGAACGGTAAAGAAAGTATATGTATGTTACGGGTATGTAAAGATAGTATGTATGAGTGTGAAAGAAGTAAGAGATCAGACCCTAATAATATCTGAGATAGACAAGGAAAGAGGGATCAGACCCTATTAATATCTGAGATAGAAAAGGAGAGGGATCAGACCCTATTAATATCTGAGATAGAAAAGGAGAGGGATCAGACCCTAATAATATCTAAGATAGAAAGGACAGTAAGTATATAGTATAGAAGTAATAAAGTATAAATGTATATATGAATGAAAGTTGTAAGTAAAGTACTTAATGCGTATCTTCGGATGCATAAATGAAGGTAGGTGTATGTATTGTATGATGTATGATTAACTAGAACTTACTCAACGTAGCTGACTTTCAGTATGCACGCCGGTGAGTAGGATGAGGCTGCTAGCTTGAGTAGGGCACATGGCAGTTTAATAAAGAAGCTGACATCTAAAGACTCAAGTTGTTTTTATGAATGTATGTTTAATTTGAAAGACAAGAATGTTTGTTTAAGACAAGTTATGAATTATTATGTAATGTTTTATGAAAGTTTTATGTTCCGTGAAAGTTTTGAATTAACTTTGTTATTTAAAACTGTGTTTATGAGTAAATCCAACGTCCAAAGTGAGGCACCGGTAATGGGGCCTTACAAAAGTCTTCATTTTACATGTAAAAAAACTAAAAAATTCTTTCTTATGTAAAAACACATTTTTACATAAGATTTTTAGAGCTTTTTACGTTTAAACACATTTAGAATCCATTTAAAAAAACAAAATAAAATTATTTCCAGGTAAAGTTTTTTTTTACAAAATTAACTTTTCTATTGGAATGTCTTCTACATGTGTTTATAAGCAAAAGTCCAAAAACTTTTATGCTAAAATTAAACATGTAAAATGAATAGTTTCTCAGTTCTTCACTTTTTTTTTAAG
Source organism: Bidens hawaiensis (assembly GCF_021521415.1). Classification (NCBI taxonomy): domain Eukaryota; kingdom Viridiplantae; phylum Streptophyta; class Magnoliopsida; order Asterales; family Asteraceae; genus Bidens; species Bidens hawaiensis. The sequence goes on along the minus strand of NW_027491300.1, from coordinate 1,170,256 downwards.
TTTTCTTTTGAAAATGCCCTAAATAGGCTTAAGGTCATGGCAAAAGTCATTTTAGTGCGATAAATCAATATGAACCATTAATTTAATTACAAGTTTTAATTGTTTAAAAATAAATAAAAAGTTTTAATTACAACCATTAATGATTTCCCACTTTAATTAATATAACTATTAAAACCACTAATTTCACTATTTTATTAACATAATTAACCAAACTAAAATAGTTTAAAAAATATAAAAACAAAACAATTATAATTATTACTTAAACTATAATAATTAAAAAGATAAAAACATTTATTTTATTTTTTCTTATCTCTCTTCATTTTATTGAACATAAAGTTAGAAATACAATTTTCATACACTATAATTTCTTTTTATTTAAAAATAATTTCCTCCAACTTAATCTATTAACATACATCAACGCGTAACTCTTTTTTAATAGTCATCAATAAATATTTTTTTCTTAGTTGGATAAATATAAAACCCATTGTGATTACTAATAGTTAAAGTATATATATCATACCCACGTGTCTATTAAACATCAACAATAAATATACAACTTACACAAAACAAACTTATACAAGTTCTAGAACAAAAAATGTATAACCTACACAAAACATGTAATCTACCTATGAAATTTAGCATCAACCCTTATATAAACTACACAAAAATAAATATATTCTACATGTGGAAATTAAATATTAGCAAAAATATACAACTTATACAATAACATATATAAATATACAACCTTTACAAAAACATATAACATACACTTATGTTTTTGCATAAAACATATAATATACACGTAAACATCTAACAAATATGTGAATTTCAACATCAGTAAAGTATATATAAACTACATAAGATGCATATAACCTACACGTGTGCATTTTAATGCACAACCTTCAAATGATTTTGTTAATATTAAATGCACATGTGTAGGCTATGTGTATTTTTGTGTAGCTTGGATATAAATGTTGATGGTTAATACAGTTGAAGGTTTATGGTCTTGTGTATGGTGTATATTTTTATTGATATTAAATGTACATATGTGTAGGATATATGCATTTTCCATGTAGCTTATATCTATATATATATATATGTATATATATATATTTGTTGATACTGAATTATATGTGTAGATTGTATGTTGCGTAGGTTATATATTTTCTCATGCTAAGAGCAAGTGCAGGTTATATGTTTTTGTGTAAGACTATAAGTTGTATATTTTTTTTGTTATATTATAACCCAAACATGTGTAGGATTTTTTATTGGGTGTCTGTTTCATCACAATGTAAGTATGTGTTAGTTTTTGCAGGTATGTTAATTTAGAAAAATTATGTATTGATGACTTCGAAGAAAATTACATGTTGAAGAAAATTGATAAATTGAATTTAAAAAAATGTTTTGGAGAGAAAAATAATATACTATAGAGACAGAATTACAGAAATTGTCCTTAACGTTTGTATCAAATTTTACTCATTGTCCTTTATCTTTAAAATTGATATGTTTTATCCTTTACGTTTATAAATCCAACATCGATTATCCTTTAAGCCTAACGCAGTTAGTTTTTTCCATTAAGTCAAGTCATGTGCCTTGCACACTAGGGCAAATTAGTCATTATACCTACTAAATTAAAAATATAGTATTTTAATTCATTATTTAAACAAAAGTAAAAATATGAAAAACTTTGTATCTATAATATGCAGATACTCTCTCTCTCTCTCTCTCCATATACCACCAGCCGCCACCCGCCATAACCACCACCACACCACCGTCGCAACCACCACCTGTCACCACTGCAAGGCCCCATTGATTCACCACCACACCCATCAACCTCCCCATACCCAAACCCTAAACCCGACAACCACCTTCATAGACTGAACCGCCGCCGTCGGTTTCACCAAATCCGAAATAACTAAAAATTTAACCACCATTGACAGCACTCAGATCCGCCTTCCCTTAACAACACCGACCACGATTATCTTTCCGGCAAGCTCATATCAATGTCATTGTTCACGAATCAAAGGTTGCAGGACTTGATTTGGTCAAATCGGTAGGCTAGTGGTGTGCTCCACTGTGTTTGCGGCTGCTGAAGAATTAAACATGCTCAGATATTGGTGATTAAATATCGATGAATGGTGGTCGCCGGAAGTTGAATGGTGGTGGTTAAATCCTTGATTGTTATGGATATGGTGAAACCTTATGATTTTTATTTGGATTTGATTGTGTGTGTATAGGTATGAGGGTTGCGTACAGACGGCGGAGAGCGGTGTAGGTGTGGCATCGACGGGAGTTGAGGCCGGAGCTGGTGTAATCAATTGTTTCGTTTGTTATTGTTGGTCTCCTCAGTATCTATGATGGTTGATTTGCAGAATATATGACATGAATTAGATAATCACTAACTAAAAATTAAAATACAAAAGCAGCCAAATCAATTAGTTTCAGAAGGAGCAACCTGGAGTTACAAGAAAATGATGAGAGAGAGAGAAAGAGAGAGAGTGAGAGAGAGAGAGAGAGAGTTAAGAGTTTTGAGGGAGGGTGATAAATTTTTAATATTTTATAAATAAATGGGTAAAATGACAAATTTACCCTCATGTGCAAAACACATGACTTAACTTAACAAGAAAAACTAACTGGGTTAAGGTTAAAGGGCATACGTTGTTGGATTTGTAAACGTAAAGGATAAAAATTATCAATTTTGAAGATAAAGGACAATGAGTGAAATTTGATACAAAAATAAAGGACAATTTTTGATACAAACATAGAAACAAATTATATTTGTGTAGGATACAAAATCAAGAGGGAAGAAAATCAAGTTACAAAAATAGATGACTTCTTTATATATTTTTTAATTATTTTAATTTGATTAGTTATGTTAATTGAAAAAAGAAATTAGTGGCTTTATTAGTTATATTAATTTAAAGGAGAAAATATTAATATGTAAGGCCCTTTTACCGGTGCCTCACTTTGAACGTTAGATTTACTCATAAATGTAGTTCTAAATATCAGAGTTAATTAAAACTTTGTGCGGAATATAAAACTTTCATAACATTACAAATAATAATTTATAACTTGTCTTAAAACATTCTTGTCTTTCAACATTAAAACAATAAACACAAAACAACTTGCGTCTTCAGATGCTAGACTCTTATTCTTCCGCCATGTGTCCCCGCTCAAGCCAGCTGTCTCATCTTACTTACCTGCGTACATACTAAAAGTCAGCTACGCTAAGTGAGTTCTAGTTAATCATACATCATACAATACATATACTTACCTTCAATTATGCATCCGAAGATACATAATAATTACTTCACTATTTTACTTTCATTACATAACTTCATACATACGTACATACTTTATTACTTTCATACTATATATTTACTGTCCTTTCTATCTCATATATTATTTGGGTCTGATCCCTTCCTTTTCTATCTCAGATATTATTAGGGTCTGATCCCGCTTTCCTTTGTCTATCTTAGACATTATTAGGGTCTGATCCCTTTCTCGTCAATCTCAGATATTAGTAGGGTCTGATCCCTCTTTACTTCTCTATCTCAGATATTATTAGGGTCTGATCCCTTTATTCTCTATCTCAGATATTATTATGGTCTGATCCCTTACTTCTTCGTCTTCTTACATTATGTGTTCACATACTCGTAACATACATATGCATTCTTTACTCATTCATACATATTCATATGTTGTACATATATCTATCATACGCACTCATCTATTATATACGTACCTCCATTGACAGCACGTGCAATATCCGAAGATCGTTCACGTACCGACAAGCTTTCGTTCACATTCAAGATATACATAATTAACATATAAATCATACATGGCATACCCTTACCATTTAAGGTAAGTGTATTAACTATCACATCGAGTATGCACACAGCCCCGAAAACATAACAAGGAAATGGGGCTAGAAACTCACCTGAATGCGGTTACGTTCACCGTTAATAGTTATTCCCTTCTTGAGCTGTGCACGACTAACTGTATAACCATTACACGTATTAATTAACTATCCCTACCCATATCGTCTTTCTAGTTTAATTATTACCCTCAACGAACGGGGTTCCGGGGGCAGCGCCCCTGGAAGCAGGGTTCTAGGGGCAGCAGCCCCTAGCGGGGTCCAAGGGGCAGAGCCCCTGGCAGGGGTTAAGCTGACCTGGATTTTAAATAAGGATTTTAAATTATTTTCTAATTCGTTAACTCATTCGCCATAACGAATTAAGCCTAATTCGTTATCTGAACATAGCCTAATTCGTTATTGCCTAATTCGTTATCTGAACATTCCCTGACTCGTTACCTTATTCGTAACGAATCACCTAATTCGTTACCTGGTTCGTTAGCGGATTCATGATTATGGTTCGTTGTCTAGTTCGTTATCTTAGTATAACGAATGGATGGATTTGTTATCCATTTACACGAATGAGTCCCATTCGTTATGTACGCGTAACGAATTGATCATCCATAACGAACTACCAACAGTTCTTATCCAGATTTTTGACTATAGGGTCAAAGTCAAAATCATCAAGAACATACACAGTCAACCTTTATCAAATCTGCAATTAAACCCTAATTTCGCGATGAAATAACATGATTTAGGTATCAATGGATTCATCTACCCAGCACCTACAAACCCTAACCATTCAATCGTTCAAACATTCATGTTTATAGGGTGCGTTTTAAACATATACCCTACGGCTTGTTTATAAATCAGTTAATCCATCGAATGTTAACCAATGTCACTAAGATTTGTTGTGTTGGGTTCGTTTTCAACATACTAAGACAGATCTATGATTTCCCAAACCAATCCGAACCTAAACGAACGATTTTTAATTATAAACGTTCCTTAAATGAGTCGAACTACGAACACGGTTATGCCTTGATGTTGTTTTCGTTCTTCACGACGATCTAGCACCAACGTGTTTGGGTTTCCACCTTTGAATCTTGGCTCGGGTTATAGGATAGTGTTTGTGTGTGTTTTTGATGGTGTAGCCTATGGTGTAGAGATGGATAAAATGGAAAGGATTAGGGTTTAAGGGGTATTGATACTTCCTTAAGCCCATACACCTAAGGCCCATTCCATCCCTTATTCCATCTTTTAAATGTGCAAGCCCACCTTCTATAGTTTATTTATCTAAACCGATACCCGACACACTATTAAATAAACGAAACTTCTTTTACTAATCTTATCAAAATCAGGATGTTACAAGTCTTCCCTCCTTAAAGAGGTTTCGTCTCCGAAACCTAACTATTACATAAACAAATTCGGGTAAAACTTGGGCATCTCATCCTCAGCTTCCCATGTAGCGTCTGATCCCTTGCGATGCTTCCATATCACTTTCACTAAGGGTATCACCTTAATTGTGACGAAGTTGATTTTCCTTGCGGTCCACAATCTCTATCAGTTGCTCAATGTAGTTCAACTGTTCATCAACCTCAATGTCCATTAATGGCATGTGCGACGTGTCATCAGCTAGACATTTTCTCAGATGAGAAACATGGAAGGTTAAGTGAATTCCTTCTAACTCTCTGGGCAAATCCAGCTTATAAGCCACTTCACCTACACGATCCATAATCTTAAACGGTCCAATATACCTCGGACTCAACTTTGCCCTCTTTCTAAAACGAATGATCCCTTTCCAAGGCGAGACCTCGAGCATCACATTGTCACCAACATTAAACTCAATCAGTCGTCGCTGCTTATCAGCATACGACTTTTGACGATATTGAGAATCCTTCACTCTTGCTTTGATCTGATCAAACTTTGAAGAAGTTTCTTGCACAACTTCTAAACTTCCCATCTCTTTCTGACCAATCTCTCCCCAACATACCGGGGTTTTACATCGTCTACCGTAAATCATATCAAACGATGGCATACCAATACTCGAATGGTAGCTGTTGTTATAGAAGAACTCTGCTAGATAGTTATGATCATCCCAACTTCCTCCAAAGTCTAAAACACAAGCACGTAGCATATCCTCAAAGCTTTGAATCGTCCTTTCAGACTGCCCATCTGTTTGAGGATGATACGCTGTACTGATGTTCAATCTCGTTCCCATAGCTTCATGGAACTTCTTCCAAAACCTCGAAGTAAACCGTGTATCTCGATAAGACATAATCGATAATGGTACACCAAGCTTAGACACAACCACTTTAATGAAAAAACTTGCTAACATTTCTTACGAGATAGCCAGTCGTATAGGCAGAAAGTGAGCACTCTTGGTCAAACGGTCCACAATCACCCAGATGGTATCATGATGCTTAGCTGTACGAGGTAGCTTAGTTATGAAATCCATAGTGATGTGTTGCCATTTCCATTCAAGTATCTCAAGCGGTTGCATCTTCCCATAAGGCTTATGATGTTCGGCTTTGACTTGTAAACAAGTTAAGCACTTACTAACATAATCCACTACATCGTTTTACATTCCTGACCACCAGTAATATTTTTCATATCTTGGTACATCTTTGTAGTTCCTGGATGAATTGAGTATCTTTACTTATGAGCTTCATCTAAGATCTGACCCCTAAGATCTCCATGGCGTGGGATCCACATGCGGTCAAACCTTGTCTTAACACCATGCGTGTTTTCTATCAACTCATCTTGCTGACCGAAAATCCTTTCTCTCTTTATCAGCCCTTCATTTACCAGCACTTCTAACTGCACCTTAATGATTTCTTCGAATAGATTTGAGTTCATAATCAACTGGTATGACTTCACTGTTGCAAGGACTTCCTCATTCTTACAGCTTAGCGCGTCGGCGGCCACATTAGCTTTACCAGGTTAGTACTTAATATCGCAGTCGTAATCCTTTATCAATTCTAACCACCTTCTCTGTCTCATGTTTAATTCTTTCTGCTCGAAGAAGTACTTTAAACTTTTATGATCTGTATAAATAGTACACTTAGTACCGTCAGATAATGCCTCCATATCTTGAGAGCATGCACTACTGCTGCTAGCTCTAAATCATGCTTCGGATAAGTACTCTAATGGACTTTCAACTGTCTTAACGCATAAGCTATCACTTTTCCTCGTTGCATCAACACGCAACTTAACCCACGAGGCGAAGCATCAGTACAAACAAACAAATCCTCGTCACCATTGGGTAAAGCAAGAATTGGAGCTTGCATGAGTTTCTTATTTAATTCTTCAAAAGCTTCTTCTTGAAACCTTCCCCAATTGAATACTATCGACTTTCGGGTCATACCGGTCAACGGTGCCGCTATCTTGGAGAAACCTTCAATGAATCTCCTATAGTAGCCAGCTAACCCTAAGAAGCTTCGTGTATCAGTCAGATTATGTGGAGTCTTCCAATTCGTTATCGCCTCAATCTTAGCTGGGTCCACGGTAATCCCTTCAAGATTAACCACATGACCTAGAAATTGCACTTCTCGCAACCAGAACACGCATTTCAAAAACTTAGCATACAACTTCTCTTTCTTCAGAGTCTCCAATACTTCTCTCAGATGCTCAGCATGATCGGACTCGCTCTTAGAATAAATCAATATGTCATCGATGAAGACGATAACTGACTTATCCAACATCGGTCGGCACACCCTATTAATCATGTCCATAAATGCCGCGGGAGCATTCGTTAGACCGAATGACATCACGAGGAACTCGTAGTGTCCATACCGCGTCCGAAACGCCGTTTTGGGGATGTGTGCCTCTTTCACTATCAGCTGATGATAACCTGATCTGAGGTCTATTCGTGAGAACCAACTTGAACCTTGAAGTTTGTCAAAATCATCAATCCTTGGCAAGGATATCTATTCTTTACTGTAAGCTTATTCAACTCGTGATAGTCTATGCACATTCTCATACTTCCATCCTTCTTCTTCATGAATAACACGGGTGCGCCCCACGGGGAAACACTTGGCCTTATAAAACCTTTGTCTAAGAGTTCTTATAGCTGGGTCATCAATTCCTTCATCTCGGACGGTGCTAGACGGTAAGGCGCTCTCATGACGGGTTGGGCTCCTGGTACTAAATCTATCTTGAATTCTATCTCTCGCTCCGGTTACAATCCCGGAAGATCCTCAGGGAATACTTCTGGGTAGTCGCACACGATAGGAAAATCTTTCATTTCTTTTGTCTCGACCGTAGCGTTGACAACATACGACAGGTAGGCATCGCACCCTCACCTTCACAAAACCTCGGCTTTTATCATCGAAATTAAGCCCAAAACTTTCCTTATCACCGTAAACCGTCACCGCACAACCATCCAAGGACTTTAACCTTATTATCCTACTCTAAAACACTATCTGAGCTTCATACTCAGACAACCAATCCATTCCCAAAACCACATCGAACCCTCCTAAGGTCATAATATACAAAGTAATAGGGAACTCATGTCCCTCTAACTCTATCTTATAGTCCTTAACCATTCTCATTATTTTAACCAAAGTGTCACTAGCAGTTTCTACTATAAAGGTTTCAGACACTCGGCAACATTTCATTTTAGCTAATTTACTAAATGACGTGGCTACGAAACTCTTGTTCGCACCTGAATCAAATAATACTAAAGCTGATATACCATTTACTAGAAATGTACCTGTGACAACATCTGGAATTTGCTTGGCTTGTTCCTGGGTTAACATGTAAGCTCTGGTCCTCGGCCTAGTCTGATCGGCATCAATCTTTCCACTCCCTCAAGTTCCACCATCGGTGCATTCCTTGGCAAAATGGCCCGACTTACCGCACTTATTACATGCGGGTTTTGTAGTACAATTGGGAGCATAATGTCCCACTTTTCCGCACTTATAACTGGCATTCGACCCAAGCCTGCACTCTCCTCCGTGAGCCTTACCACACTTATGACAAACATCAGATCCTTTACCCCACTTGCACTCACCATCGTGCATCTTCCCGCAGGTCTTACACGACCTCATCTCCCAATTGTGTGCCGTGTCATTTAACAAGCGCGACCCACTTCTGATCTTTCTTCTCGTCCTCCACCACAACATCATCCGCAGCCATGTCTTCATAAACCATCTCTGCGAGTTCGACAACAGAGTCAAAAGTAGCAGGTTTAATCGTACTGACTAGCGTGCGGACTTTCTATGGCAATCCCCTCACATAACACTTGATTCTTTTGGCCTCAGTGTTAACCATGTCAGGTACCAACCTAGACAGTCGGTTTAATTCGGTGGTATACTCATGATGCGTCATCTTACCAGCTTTCAAATTCAGGAACTTCATTTCCGCCCTTTCAACTTCAGCGTCAGCACATAACTTCTTCATCACTAACTCTTTCAGATCCTCCCACCTCATAGCCTTAATCTCTTCTTGAGTCTTCCTTCGCTCAACCGATTCCCACCGGTACACTGCCTCATCACCAAATGATTGGGTGGCATAACCCACGGCTTAGTAGGTACGACACTCGCTAATACGGATAACCTTGTCATTGTGTTTATCCATTGAAGAGTAGCGATTTCGTCTCCTAAACCAGCCAGCATCGGCGGGTCGCATCCCTTGAAGGACTTATAGTTGCACCCACCTCGGCCTCTCTTCCTATCATCAACCTTCATCATCCTAACCACACTTGACTCCTCCTTCTCTCTCGCATCATCTTTCTTACTCTTCTCCCCAGACTTCTCAACTCTTTCCTGGCTCTTAGCAGACCCTTCAGTAGTCAGGTTCTTCACAGCAGCTGCTATAGCTTGAACAATGGCTGCTTGAATTGCAGGGTCGAGTTGATGCCCTTCATTGTTGTTTGGGTTTCGCCCAGCAGAGCTTCCTTCACCTCTTGTGTTGGAAGTTGTTTCAACTGAAGGTTGTCGGAAATGACGAGGCCTGCCACGACGTCCAGTGCGGCCTCCTGCTCCAGCAACTACCCTAGATCCAGCCATCGTATTCTAAAAAGGAAAACACAAACGTCATCACTCAAGGAACTATTTAATACAAGGATAGTAAGGCTAACATGTAATAACATTGGCCAGCTGTGATTAGCTGATCACGTTACCTTCCGTGTCCCATACACTTCCCCTTATGAGTCTATTTGTGCTGGTTCTACTCTTAAATAGTTAACCAATCAAGAAATCCTATCCCTAACATACACATATACTTTCTTTAGCAGTTAAGCTAGCATTAACATTCATTATTTAACCATACCCTTTACCTTTACTGAGCTTGCTTGAGTGACACATGGCTATCTTGAATTGGCATCTTCTTTTCTTTTCTTACTTAAATCCCACTCTCTGTTCGAGACTAAGAATGTAGGATGCTTAAATCTCTTGAACTTTGCTCTGATACCAACTTGTAAGGCCCCGTTACCAATGCCTCACTTTGTACGTTGGATTTACTCATAAACGCAATTCTAAATATCAGAGTTAATTAAAACTTTACGCGGAATATAAAACTTTCATAACATTACAAATAATAATTCATAACTTGTCTTAAAACATTCTTGTCTTTCAACATTAAAACATTAAACACAAAACAACTTGTGTCTTCAGATGCCAGACTCTTATTCTTCCGCCATGTGTCCCCGCTCAATGTTAATCCAATGTTTCACAATCGTCTGATAAACCAAAATGTGCATCTATGGATATGAGAACTTGTTTCTTATGTATCGAACGTGGGCATGTTGTAAGAAATTGTGGAACAAGGAAACTAAAGAATGTCAATCTTGTTACCAAGGACCAACCCAAAAAGGTTCCTTTGGTTAAGGAAATTCTAAAGAGACACTGTCTCAGGTTGACGAGACTCATATAATTTTTCATAATGTGAACCCACACAAGGTGGTTCATGTTAATGATAACATTGTTAAGTTAAATCGCAAAGTGTTTGTTCCATCACAACCACTTTGAAAAAATCATGACACAACTATGATCAAAGATGCACATCTAAGACGAAAGTTGAAGAGACCAATGACTTATTCACAAGTGCATATATCACAAATGGGGTCTGATGAGATTAAGATTAAAGTTGAAAAGAAAGATCTGCCCGAGATTGAGGCCTAGGCTGCCTTGTTGGTTTAAGTTGTTTCTTGAATATGCAGAGTTTATCCAAGACTATTTCGGGACAAAAATGGATTATAGATAGTGGATGCTCTCGTCACATCACCTGGAACCTTAACCTTCTATCCAATGTGAAGAATATTCAAGGGGGCTATGTGGCATTTGCTGGTATTCAAGGAGGTTGATAACCAAGGAAGGGAATGTGTCAAGCGGTACCATCACGTTTGAAAAAGTTAATTATTGTGACAAGGTGGATCACAATTTGGTAAGCGTTTCTCAAATTTGTGACAAGAAGTACACCATCATATTTACTGATAAGGAGTGCATAATACTCAAACCGGGATACGTCATTCTAGAAGACATGGTTGTTATTCTATCTCTTAGATAGAATAATATTTATATACTCAACATGAGTTCTAAAGTATCGACTTCAACTTCTGTGGAAATGTGTTTTTATCTCTAAGGTGATTGAGAAAGACTCAATTATGTGGCACAGGCGTATGGGTTATATTCATGTCAAAAAGATAAACCATCTGATGGCTAATGATTTAGTGGAAGGGGTTTCGGTAAAACATTTCAAGTTGACCGATCACTGTGTTGCATTTAAGAAGGGAAAACAGAAGAAGAAGTCTCACCCAACTAAGTTATTTAATTCCATTGATACTCCACTAGAACGTCTTTCATATGGATTTGTTTGGTCATGTGAATCATGCGAGTATTGCTAGACACTGGTACTATTTAGTCATGACTGATGACTATTCGAGTTACTTGTGGGTGCTATTTATGAGTTCTTAATATTAGACACCAGTTCTTGTGCATACGTTAATCCCAAAGATCGAATCACTTTACAAATATAAAGTGGCATATTCGAAGTGATAATGGTACGGAGTTCAAAAACACTGTATTGAACTTTTTCTGCATACAAAAAGGTGTCCATAGAGAATATAGTGCTCCATATGTACCACAGCCAAGAATGGTGTTGCTGAACGAAAGAACCAAACATTGATTAAAGAAGCAAGAACTATGCTAACAGAGTCAAAGCTTCATGTTCAATTTTGGAATGAAGTTGTGAACACTGCTTGCTACACGCTCAATCGTGTTATGACGGTTAAGAATCTACAAACGACTAGTTATGAGCTTCTCAACAATCGCAAATCTAATTTAAAGTTTCTTGAACCATTCGGGTGTTCTTGCACAATGTTAAAAATAGTTGCGGGAAAATTTGATGAGAAGGCCACTGAAGGTTACAATATGGGCTACGCATCGCCTAAAAAACATGTCTTTTAATTTCTCTTTGGGTTGTGTAGAAGAGCGGTACCAAGTCGATTGTCAAAGCTATACTACACCTCCTGGTGGCAAGGGTCCTGATTGGATGTTCGATTATGAGGGATTATTTAATCCTTTTTCTTCCTCAGTTGAACTACCAAATGAAGACTTGGTGCGTGCTTACTTGGACGAATAAATGTTTTCCACACCGAGATCTTCTAATTATGATGATATAAAAGGACCTGTTAGTGCACGGTTTTGTGACTGGTGATTTGCAGTTAAAGTATTCAATAGCTACGGAAAAGGGGGTGTCTGTTAGTTCACAGTTTTGGTGTCCGTAGAGATCGAATACGTTATAGGTTGTCTAGTCAGTGTATTTAATGTATATTTATTGTAACATGGCCCATTCGATATGGATTGTATAGCGAATGAGGCCCATCCGTTATAGGCTAGACTAGTTCGTTAAGGTATAAGCTCATTCATTATGGAAGCATAACGAATGAAGGGTAGTTAGTTAAGTTATTACCCATTCGTTATGGAAGCATAACGAATGGTGTCTAATTTGTTATGAAGATATAACGAATTAGACTTAACTTAACGAATTGGAGCATATTGCCTATAAATAGGCTAATCCATGCTCATTTGTGAAGGGATCACACACATGAGAGAGTGTGAGAGATCCTAGATCTAAGTTATTATCCTCTCCATAAGTTATTATGTATTTATCCTATTTATCAATAAACCGTATTTAAAGTATTCAAGTTCGTATTGTATTATCGATGTATCGACGCGGCTAGATCCATGGCGTGTTAAAACATGACCATGATCATCTGAAACATTTGATGCAGTTTCTGTATCTTTATATGATCGTCATTTCGAAGATTCTTCTTCTGCTCCATTTGTTGAAAATCCCAAGGTTACTGAAGTACCTACTAAGGAATCGTCTCATACTGTGGATGCTATAGCAGCTGAAGAAAATCTGACTAATTTAAGCGATCATATTGTTGTGCCTGAAATTCCGACACTTCGGATTAAAACGTATCATCTTCAGGACAACATCATTGGTGATCTTGATGTAGACGTTCGTACGCGACAATAAATTGCTAATGAAAATGATACTAATGTATTATGTGCGTATGCTGATATGCATTCATCAAGAATCAAGAGTATTGCTCGATACACTTGCTTCTTATCTCAAATGGAGCCGACAAGTGTTCGTATGGCACTTGAAGAGTCTTCGTGGGTTGAGGCAATGCAATAGAAATTTCAACAGTTTATACGACTGGGTGTATGGGATCTCGTCGATAAACCTGAACGAGTTAGAAAGCCTATCCCGACTAAATGGGTTTTTAAATGTAATAAGGATGATTGTGGGGTCATTATTAGAAATAAAGCGCATTTAGTCGTGTAAGAGTTTCATCAGCAAGAAGACATAGATTACATCGAAGTGTATGCTCATGTTGCAAGACTGGAATCCATACATATATATTTGGCCTGTGTAGCCTTCAAGAATATTAAAGTATATCATACAGACGTTAAGAGTGTGTTTCTTAACGGGGAACTTCATGAAAAGGTGTTCGTGAAACAGCCTCTTAGGTTTGAAGATCTTGACTATCCAGACCGTGTGTACCGATTAAACAAGGCTCTTTATGGTCTACACTAAGCCCGAGAGTTTGGTACGACACGCTTGCTGACCATCTTACGGATAGTGGTTTCAAACGAGGGACTGTGGATCATATCCTTTTTCACAAGACTATCAGAGAAGATCTGCTCATTGTCCAGATTTATGTCGAGGACATTATATTTGGCTCAACAAACGATAAGTTATGTAAGGATTTTGAAAATTCGTTGCAGACCAAGTTCTAGATGAACTCGATGGGGGAAATGAGTTTCTTTCTAGGGTTGCTGATTCAACAGTCTGAAGACGGAATTTTCATTCATCAGACGAAGTATGTGAACGATGTCTTGAGCCGATTTAAGATAATTGTTGGAAAAGCCCCTTCTACTCCTTTTACTGTGGGTCACAATTTTTCACCAGATGAATTGGAGGTACCATTGATCCGACCCTTTACCGAGCTATGATTGGTTCGTTAATGTACTTAACAGCATCGCGTCCTGATATAATGTTTGTTGTTTGTTTATGTGCCAAGTATCAATCGAGTCCCCGAGTGACTCATAGGCGGCGGTGAAGCGTAAATTTCACTATCTGAGGGGTAATCCTGACAACGGGTTATGGTATCCCAAGGATGATAGTTTCGATCTTACTGCTTTTTCCGATTCAGACTATGGAAGATGCTAGATCCACTTCAAGTCTACAACAGAAGGTTTTCAATTTTTAGGAAGCCGGCTTGTTTTCTGGCAGTATAGGAAGTAGACAACGGTCTTCGCTTCAACCACAGAAACCTTGAGTTGCTGTTCACGGGTTTTATGGATCCAGCAACATTTGCGGGCTTACAGTTTGAAGTTTCTTACTACTCCCATATTTATTGATAACTTTGTTGCAATATGTATAACGAAGAACCCTGTGCACCACTCTAAAATGAAACATATTGATATTTTTTATCATTTTATTTGTGATTGCTATGAACAGAAATTAATTGACATAGAGAAGTTGCACACGGAATATAAGAAGGCAGACCTTTTTACCAAATCATTTGATAAAACAAGATTTAATTTTTTTTGGTTAAACGGTTTAAAATCTCTTGTTGATATCCGAGGCTTGGATAATCATTTTTTTTTAACTTTGTACAGTTTTTGTTTTGTTTTTCTTTCTTTAAATGTTTTGGTTTTTGGGGGAGAAAAAGGGAAAATACAAAAATATTGTGATTTTAGTTTGTACAAATAAAATCAAAAAACATTCAAATATTTCAAAAATACAAAAAAATTAAAAAATTGTGCTCCTCAAAAATAGTTTTGAGCAAAAAGAGAATATGATAGTACATTGGTCATTTTAGTCTGAAATTTCAGTATAAAAATAGGCTTAAAAGACTGTGTGCTTAGAATGTTGGAACCCGGATAGTATCAATTCAATAACAATTAACAGATCTCGGATCTGTATTAAATCGATCAATACTTTACTATAGATCTTGATCATAATTACCTTAGATTAAGTGTTATATATGTTTATGTATTATCAGTATATGTATATAAGTAGTTGTATAATATTAGGATGAAGATCGAGAGAGGATTTGGACAGGGTTTCGTTAATTTAACTCTCAAAACTTAACATTAAATGCGAACAGTGTTCACTATATATAGAAGACGAACCTAGTTCGTTAACATCCCCTAACGAACTAGAGTTCGCTTCGTTACATACATTTAAATGAAATAAACTAAACGAAACACCCCCTGATTCGTTAACATTCCCTAACGAATCAGGAGGGAATAAACTTAAGTCTTAGTTTGCCACACAAGCTTAACGAACTAGACATTACATTAGCGAATTAGAGAGTAACTTAATATATTATTACATTAAATATAAAACAAAAACGTTAATGATAATTACAAAGACTCAAGATGCAAAACCGTGCACTAACAGACACCCCCTCGTCTTGAGCTCTTTGTCTTTAAGTTACTTGAAGCGCTTGGACTGCCAGGCTCTGCAACTATGAATTCCATTTTCATGACATACACGCACAACGCGCTGGAATTGCATAGCCAGGTCATAGTCTTCATTGCGCTCGATCAGAATCTGTTTCCTGTGGAGCACGTCATTGTCTGTTTCAGATAAATTAACCAACCACATCGGGTCGATTATCTTGATGAGCTCAGTCTTCAGTCCTTTACCAAGGACAATGACGGCCTCGCCAGTACGATTGTCATAATACCAGCGGTTGAACGAGAGATGCATCTGTTGGGGCATCGTCTTCACAGGAACCCATTTCATTGTCTTTGGCGGCTTTACCTTAAGGACAAGTTTCCTCCAGCCAGTTCTTGGATCAATCTCATCAATACGTTTGCGTCTCGGGACCTAGGGCTTGAAGAACTCAAAGCCATGATTGACCTCGAATAGTAAGTGTTGATGAAACCACTCAGCTGTCCGGTAACCCCCACGATTGATAAATGGACGTCTCGCGAGGGTACGAACATCCCAACGCGGTAAAGTAAGAACATCCATTATCGTCTCGTAGTACTGGATCCCCTTCTCCCATTTAATTATACATACTTTAAGCTCGGAATCATACAGCCATGAAACTATATCACCATGTACATTGGACACCGTCTTGAAGGAAGTCACTTGGTTTTCTTTGACCCAGTTGCAGCTATGTATTTTCGTTCTTTCTCAACAAACCGATACGCCTTAATAATCTTACTCGCTGCTTTGTAGTTGAACCACTTAGCAATATCAGCATCAATTGGGTTCTCAATTGATCTGAACCGAGTGTCCACAACCTTCTTTCCCTTAGACGTCTTTTCCAAATCATCTTCAGCCACTTTAACCGTATGTTCATTAAATACCGGAGCACCTTGATCAACATTTGTGTGTTGAAACAAGTCCGGATACTCTTCAGCAGTTACATCTTCCATCTCAACATCCTCGTCTTCATAAATAAAATCCGTATTCATCTGAATGGACGGATCATCCAATATACCTTCCTCATTCACCACCTCGACATCAGGCTCGGTCTCTAACACAGTCAACTGATCGTCATTCAACCCAAGCAGTATGGAAATCTGCTCCCGTTTCAGAGACCTATCAACAAACTCACCAACCTCTAACTCATCTCTGTTCACCACACTTCTAACCACCCCCGAACCATCTAAAAATATCAAAGTGTTGGCTGCAATCATCTCAATTGGTTTAGTGGCAGTTGGATCCTGATACACAACAACTTGTTTGCCCGAGTCCTCACCGCCACTTGTACCAGCACCGAAATATGAGTCGTGCGATTGTTTAGGCTCACCTCCTGCACCAGAATCATTAGGATCTTGATCGTCATTTTTGAGTTTCTTTAAGGCATCTTCTTTGCAAGTCAACTGCAAGATTAACTCTTCTTGTTCCTTCATTTTCACCCCCTGAGACTCAACAATCGCCCGCAGCGCTTTAGTCTCTTTTTGACAAAATGAGATATAACTCATCATCCGTCTTTGATTCTCCATAAGACGTTCTTGATTCTGACGGTCAGCTGCCATTTGGTATTCATAAAGGTGGAGAAGATTCAACAGCATTTCAGTCTGACGGTTTGGTGGCAAGTTGTATAGTGATGGATGAACAGGTTGGATCGGTTGAGGCTGAGTGATTCTTATAAAAGAGACATCACTGGGAGGAGTATGAGGACGAAGAGGAGGAGGCCTCATAGATGGTGTTGAAGGGACAGTAGATAATGTAGCAGGAGGCCTTGGTATTTCCGATAACGCCATTTGCGGATTTAAACTGAGTCTTTCATGGGACACCAACGTCGTCGTCAATGTAAGCATCGGAGTGCTAGTAGTAGGCGGCACTACCGAGCGTTGAGGCGTTGATTGACGAGGTGGTGGTACACCAATAATTACTCCAGCCCTAGCTGACACCCGTCGTTTCTTAGATGGCTCTCCAGTTGCCACCGCTTTCCCTTTTCTCTTTCGTTCTTGTTGAGCTGCAATGGTGGCAGCTAATGAAGCATTTACTGCCTCTTGTTGCTCATGAAAGGCGGCATCACCAGCTCCACCATTACCATCATTTCCATCATCATTCCCATCATCATCGTTCCCACCTTCTCCCCCTTCACGCTCGGAATTCGAGTCGTCGTGGATCCAACGTTCATCAGGAGGACATATATAATTCTGATTAATTATATGACCAATCATTCTTTTATCCTTTGGCTTCTCCTTTCTATAAACCAACATCCTATGTACGGTATCAGCTTTCATGTGTTCCATAGGAAGCACATCATTCACCTGAGTTTGATCAATGACTAAATTGGGAATTAAGTCTTGAATGATCAGCTGTAGAAACCGAGGATACATTAAAAATTTCTTCTTTTGAAGTGTTTGCTGAACTTGTTCTTTCAGATGATCAAATACAAGCTCGGAGTAGTTGAAAGGCTTGTTGAGGATAAGAGCAACAAAAGCTGATTGCACACTGCTTCTGCATTCGTCAAATCCACCACGACGACCACTCATACAATGAATTAAAACATGAAGAAGATACTTGTATGGTGGGCATAAACCATTCTTGTTCAACATAGACTTATCAATATCACCACCATAACGTAGACGAGTAAACAAACCCTTGATCAACTGCTTGTCAAATTCACTCGGGTTGTCATCATTGTCACCAAATTGAAGCACACGGCGAGCCACTCCCACATCAATTGTAATAGCAGTTTGATTAATCGTGGCTCTAATATGATTTTCCGCCTCAACAACCTCAGCAGTATCCCAAAACTGCCTAATAATACTCAAAGACACTCTGGGTCGAGCGTGATTGCATAACGTATCACTGAACGTCTTAAGAATGCTAACATGTCTCCGAATACGTCAACGTCAACAATATCTTGATCAATATACGCACAAATGTTGTGTTTCGTGTCATATGGTAACAGAATAACATCCTCCTGATGTACTTGAGGTGGTTGCTCTTGTGGTGGTTGTTCTTGTTGCCCTTGATCAGCAACCGGTGGATCTTCATTTACTTGATCAGCCATTGTAACTGTATAAGTATAAACAGATATAAGGAATGTGAAGATGTAATATACATTTAGCACAAATAAATATCTATTTATTTATAAATGATGTATTTAATTTCATATGATATGTGTAAGTAAGGTATTTACGTGTTTAGACGGTTGGAATAAGTTAGTTAATTAAAAAGTTAATTTAAATTTAATTAAATAATTAAATATAAGTGTCATTCGTGTGATTGTCACTATGATTCGTTACCATCCAGTAACGAATCAAGCGATTCGCTATCATGTAAATAGGTTAACGAAAGAGACACAGCGAATCAACTATAAAAGTTTAACGAACTGAAGTCTAGTTCATTACAGATTTGGCGAATCCATATTTGATTCGTTAAGAAACTGATTCGCTGAGCTAGTTCGTGTATTTCCTTAACGAATTGGACACGAAGCAGTTCCAATTCGCTAAAGATAATGAATGGTCAATAATTTAGACTTAATCTTTGACCTGCATAGTCAAAGTCAAAATTAATAAGAACACTGATGGTCAACTGGACACAAACCAGATTCAATTCGCTCATGCTAATCGTTGAGTAATCAAAAATACAGATTTGTCCAACTCGGAATCTCAATCCGAAGCACATGGTGCTAAGATTAAGGCTTAGCACCATAACCCAAATAAGAACACTTAGTAAATTAAATAGAGTCTAAAACCCCAAGCGTATTATCATTCAATCAAACCTAGCAAACAATAATCAATCATCGAATAAAGTCTACCAAGGTTATCGGAATCGCATTCCGATCACATTGAATCATAAATAAGCAACATTAACAGAGTATACCATAAATAAATCAAGGTTTTGAACTCGAAAAACCCTTAGAACACAAAAACCCATAATTAGTCTACTAATACACCGTCATTTTTGACGAAAATCACATCGCTGTGATCGTTTATACCTTAGTAACACAATGATATTTGTGAAAGATCGAATTTTGAAGGTCGAAAATCAGAGAAAAATTTTGAAAAGGGTGACTTTAAGGTGAAGAAAGATGATGAACAGTGAAGGACTGTTCGTGTTTCTGTCCTATATAGCCTAACACGCCACCCAAGGTACTTACTGTACGAATCAAGCAATTTGTTTAAATAACGAATTAGGCAATTCGTTATTCCAATTCATTACGTCAGAGTAGCGAACAAGACATGAATCGTGTATTGATTCGTTAAATATGTATAACGAAGTAGAAGTGATTCGTTACAGAGTGCGGAAGCGAATTAGGTGAGCAAACTAGAAATTAGTTCGCTAAAGAATCACCTAGTTCGTTATCCATACTTAACGAATTAACTTTTAACGAATTAAAAATTTTATTTAATTTAACATAAATAAATAAATGAATTAAATAAAGAATTAATTAAATAAAAATCAATCAATAAATTAAAAAAAATTAACTTAAATGAATTACCGAAGACCTTTTTATCCCGATAATTGAATACTTTAAAAACGTTTCACTTTTACGAAACATATATTAAAATCACTAAATAATATGTAAAGTAAAGGAATAAAATATTTTTGGTATTTTGTAAAAATTAAAGAATGTATTTACAAAGAAGCATCCGAACATTAAAAATGGACAATCTTTTTGTGTTTTTCTATGATTTATCAAAAGCAGTACATATTTTTGTGTTTTTGTTGAGTTTGAGCAGAGAATCATATTGACCAAAATGCCCTTCCATCACAGTTTTATATTTCAGCGATATTACGACTAGCGTTAATTCGGTCATTGATATTGTTGTCCACTTAAATCTTATAACAAACCTTCGAGCATTTTTGTGATATGATTTATGGTTTGATTAGCGCACAGAATATCAGAAACTATCAGCCCCTAATCTCGGTTCAAGCTTAATTTGATTTTTGCCAAATCACCCCAACTTGACTTAAACCATTATAATGTTGATCAAAATTTTGTTACCAATTGTGAAATTTTGAGCAATGCATCAAGTTTCCTTTACTGTGAGTGAGTATGCACGAGTCCATCTTTCGGCTTACATACATTGTATCCCCTGGGGTCCGTTTCTTATTGGTATTGAGACGCACGCAAGGGAGGAACAATTTGTATGACTAACAGTTGATTTTGATCAAGTCAGTAATTTGGATTGTACGAAGTACAGTGGAGATCAAGTTTAGTGACTTTGGGTTTGCTCTAGAAAGCGAGTAAAATATTCATACTTATATATACCCAGATGATTAAGCCGCATAAAGACTCACAGTGTCCAGAATCCTAACGCTTGTTATTTGCTTTATTATATTTTTGGGTGATCAAAAACTATAAGGCTTGAGTATGACCGGTTATTTCATTTCTGCCATCTTCACCAAGACTTTTTCTAGAGACTAACACCTCTTTCAATTTGGCTTTTCTTTAAGTTTATATCACTTACTTTACTCTAACAGCTTGTTTAAGACCTATCAATGCACCAATGGTTAAGCACTTAGTCTTTTAAGCTTATTTCTTTCTGGATTTGGGGTCAAATAATCAATGTACTATCATTTTCTCTTTTTGCTTCAAAAACTCAAAATTTTGAGGAGCATAAAACAAAATGATTTTAATTGCCCCAGTTAATTTAAGTTCCTCAATTAATGGCAATCCTATCCATCTACAAGTAGAGGACATGACCAAAACATGCAAGCACGCTTCACAAACTTAAATAACTGACTAAATTTTCAGCTAAACATTAAGTGGATAGCTTAACGAACGCCCCATGTACTATCCATTTGTCAGGTAAATGGCTAACCCGAAGATTTACAAGAAATTATCAGGACCAAACATATACAAATATATGTCCTTCAAAATAGAAGAAAATGACATAATTTTCAGCGAACATAAGCAAAAATCTTTTTGGTTTTTCTCTTTACAAACGAAAAACACAATCTTTTTGTCTTTTTCGGATTTTTCTCTACAAAACAAGAAAATTCACATTCTTTTTGACTTTTTCAGAATTTATCTGTACAAACAGAAATCACAATCTTTTTGTCTTTTTCGAATTTTAAACTGTTTTTGGGTTTTCAAATATTAGGATAAAACAAGAAAGAAAAACAAGAAAGAACAAAATATATTTGATTTTTCAAAGTTTTCTAATGTTTTTTGGGTTTTATCTATACAAAACAAAAAACACAATATTTTTGTATTTTCTAAGAATCACCCCCTAAAACCTAAAAACAGAATGAAATATAAACTAGAACAAAAATAAAATAAAGATAATTATCCTAATTTTAG
Organism: Bidens hawaiensis; assembly: GCF_021521415.1. Classification (NCBI taxonomy): domain Eukaryota; kingdom Viridiplantae; phylum Streptophyta; class Magnoliopsida; order Asterales; family Asteraceae; genus Bidens; species Bidens hawaiensis. The sequence continues at coordinate 1,148,147 of NW_027491300.1, read as the reverse complement.
GATCTCAGCAAGGGTCTTCAATCCATTTAAACCAAGCAAAAATTTAAAACGTGTTTTATCAAACGCTTTGGTAAATAGATTGGCTTTTTGAAAATAAGTATGCATTTTCTCAAGGTCAATTAATTTCTTTTCATAACAATCCCGTATAAAATGATATCGAATTTCGATATGTTTCGTTTTAGAATGTTGTACAGGATTCTTGGTGATACTAATAGCAGCAGAATTAGCAATCAAGATGGGAGTAGTAAGAAACTTCAAACCGTAGTCGCGAAGATGTTGTTGTATCCACAAAACCTGGGAACAGCAACTCGAGGCTGCAACATACTCTGCTTCGGCGGTTGAAGTGGAGACCGTTGTCTGCTTCTTACACTGCCAGGAAACAAGTCGACTTCCTAAAAATTGACATCCCGCTGTAGTAGACTTGAAATTGATCTTGCATCCTCCATAATCTGAATCTGAGTGGTCCTTGATAAAAGGATGAAGATTCTGATAGTTTTTCTGGCCACGATTTCTTACTACATGACCTTGTTGACCGCAAAGAAAACAACTTCGCATGTCAACATGATGATGTTGAGAATTTGTTGGAACATGTGACACAGATGATGACTGATGACTCACATTTTTAGTCACGCTTTTAGCAAAATCATCAGATAATTCAGATTTTTTTTTCAAGTAAAAATCTAAATTAGAACAGTTTAAAAAACTTTTCAACGTATCTGTCCCAGTTGATTTCACAAAGTTAATTTTCTTAGCTTGTTTTAAAAACTGCTTTGCTTTAATCAATGGGTTTGTTTTCGCTTGAGCATACAACCGTTCAAGTTTATGAATCTTGGAAGTTTCATTGTGAAATACACTTTCAATCAGTTCAGGTTTAATGATACTTATTGGAATGTCTTTCTCAGTGAAAATTGTGTCCATCCCTTTTAACTTAAACACACGAGCAGACGACGGCTTAGATGCATTAGGATTTATGAAACGCAACAAATCATCATCAGAAATTTTGGGTTTTTCTGGTTTCTTAGCCTCTACTGGTTTAGCTTGAACATCTTGCTTCATCTTAGTTATGTGCGAACCATACACAGCCTCCTCAAATTCATGAGGTTCACACAGTATGTGATTAGAATTTGGAATGTTCTTGTTCTTGTGTATAATTTCAGGTTCAAACACATCCTCAATGATAACTTTGTCAACATTTTCAACAAAAACTTTGTTGCTTTGAACATGAGGTTTCTGAGAAACAGATTGGGTTTTAACAGTTTCAGACTTACTAGGTTTAGACTTTACTGAAATCACAGGCTCCTTAAGAATAACATCTTCCTCAGTTGGAGCGAAAGGATTAATTTTATAATCATTGTGAAATGATGGTGGAATTTCAACAAAACCTATACCTTTCTTTGAATCCTTTTGTTTTCCAGAAACTTCAATAATTTCATTCAACAGAAAAGATGAATTTCGAAATTTACCCAATTTGTTTTTTAACTCAAGAACCTCATTCTCAAGCTCGGTTATCTTTGAACGATGTTTCAAAATTTCTTGAAACTTTTGGTCATTATTTGTCATTTTCACAGATAACTCAGCTTTGAGATCATGATTACTTGTCGACAATGCTTCATTCTTTTCACGAGATCTCATTTGAGATTCGAGAGATTTTCGATAAGTATCCTTTAGAGAAGCAATTTCTCTCACTAAAGTATCATTGTGATTCTTCAAAGATTCTAACTTAGGTTTGTTAGATTCACAATCAGCACAATTTACTTTAACAGATGATGTAGCAGAAATAGAATGACTAACCTCATTTATATTAGCCATGCATGCAAAGACTGTTGTAGGCTTGTCACAAGAATCATCATAATCCGATCCAGAGTCATTATCAGAAGACACCTCACTTCCATGAAAATCTTGAGTCAACCCAAACAAAGCCAAATTAGCTTGATTATCGTTGCACAGTAATCGTTGTGACCAATCATCACCATTAGCTAACATTGCTTGTGACCTAGAACTTGATGGTTTCTTCTCAGTATCATTACCTCGTGATGTTGAAGAATTTGAACTTTGACCACGGGGACCATTATACTCCTTTTTCGGTTTGTCACATTCTTTTGCAAAATGACCGATTTCTTGACAATTATAACATTTCACCTTCAACTTGTCAAATCCCAACTTCTTGTTTAGAGCAGGAAGATCTTTTCCAATTCTTTGTATGAATCTTTTCACCTTTCGAACAATCATTGCCATGTTCCATTTTAAATCCATAATTTCCAAGTCATCTGGATCAATCTGATCATAGTCTTCATCAGTTAGATCACTAGTGGCAATTTTGCTACTAACCAGATTTTCATAAGATGTCATGAAAGCAGATAGAAAGGAAAAGTTTTGTTTAGCTTCTTTCATATTGATGTTTGAAGGTGATGAGTATTGATTTGCTGAAGACGAACTTCCTGAACCAGCAGAAACATTTGCTGATCCAGAGTTACCAGCAGTATAAAAACATGCTCTAGGATCACTATAGATTGTTGTTTCATTCTCTTTTGCATTCTGTGTCAGAAAAGCAGTGATCGGTGAAATTGTTGAACTTAAAGGCATGCTCCCACCATAGAAAGCGGGATCTTGACTTTCCTTGGATGACTTTTGAAACTTGAGATCATACTCACGAGCTTCAATCTTTTGTAAAAACTCACTTGCAGTCAAGTCTTCATTGAAATAACTATTTTCTTTTAATTCCATTAGAAAAGTAGAGTACGAACTTGGTAATGCACTCTTAATAGTATCAATCTTGTCAATCTCAGAAATTACCACTTCATTTTATCCATTTCTGCAATCAAGTGATTGAATCTCGTAGTCATCTCTTCAACCGTTTCACCTTTAAGTAAATTAAAGTTTCTGAATTGAAACTTTAACATTACCTTTTTGCTTTCAGCCGTGTTTCCCATACTTCTCATTCAGATATGTTGAAACAAAGAAGCACATATTTTAATACTACCTACTTGGTGAAATATATTTTCAGGTAGAGCCATGGTTAGAGTAGAATATGCTTTTGTCTCTATCTCTAGTGCCTTCTTCTCTTCTTGTGAGTATTGAGATATAGCTTTAGGTCTGAATCCGATAGTCTCATCTCCAATCATAGAAATAGTATAAACTTCATCTAAACAATATGAGCAGTCAGGATGAACTGATTCTAGATGAGCACGAAATCTAGGTTCCCATTTGGCAAAGTCACTGAACTTCATCAATCTTGGACATTTCGAATGTGAACCTATCTCGGTATCAAGTTGCAACATTTGTTGCATCAACATGTTTTGAGACGCTAATGCATACATACCGGCCATTTTTGACAAGTGTCAAAAGGTCAAGGGTGTACCGAATCAACTAGCGAATAAACTTAGCGAATGGTAAATGTAACGAACTGTAAACAATTGTAACGAACTGTGAACAATAGATTAACGAATCAAATCTTAACGAAGCTAAGATTGATCAGATAGCGAATCAAGATTGAGTTTAACGAGTCAGTCTAACGAATCAGAAAGTCAATGAATCAGATTTACCAATAAATCAAACTAACGAATTGACTAATGACTTAGCTCGCGAATTGATAAGAGAAACTTAACGAATTAGAAAGTATTCAGTAGCGAATCACTAAGAAAAAACTGTTGGTGCATAATGTCAGTAGTTCATAGTCTAGTGTCTGTAATCGAGTCTGTAATGTTAATTATGTTTTATATATGTCTTAAGCGAAGTTGTTAACAAGTTCACCTAGGCGAACTTGTTAGTCAAGCGAAGTTATTGATAACTTCGCCTGAACATGCCAGGCGAAGTTGTCGTGTATTTAAATAGGTTACGGATTAGCTTGTAAAAAGGGTTCGTGTGTTCGTTGTTCATCGAGTTCATTGTAACGTGAGGACGAGAGTCTATAACAGTGATATTACATCACGTGTTTGAGTTATAATATATAACGTGTGTTCGTTTATTCGTGTGTTTGTTTGATTCGTTTTCTACGCTCGTAACGACCTACGCAGGGATTCCACACCTGAGTAGATCGAGATATCTCGTGCGATCCGTCCAGGGAACCTACAATTGGTATCAGAGCTTTGGCTCGATTGTGTGGTTCGGGATATTCACGCGGGTGTAGAAATCGTCCCGTTTCGACTATTCGCGGGACGTGTTTTCTGTGTTTTTGTGTCATTCTTACCTCCTAACATCGTTTTCAACCCTTTACACTGTCAAAGACCTCGAAGAATCCAGTAATCCAGAAATTAGTGTGTGTTTTGAGCAGTTTGTTTGTTTAGAGAGAGTAAGAGACAAGGAGAGTCGTGTGAGACGACCCGAGGTAGAGCTCACCTCGGGTCAGTCGTGTTTTCTGTTTATGTTACGGTATGTAACGTGTTTGTTTAATTATTATTATAAAGAATCTGCAGATTTGATTATCCCGTTCTTGTATTTGTTTGTGTATTTGTTCGTGTACGTGTTTGTGTTCTTCATCTTGTACACCATTAACGAGTCTAGGAGGATTCCGCACTCCTAGACCTCGTGCGGATCTCGTATCGATCGGCGACGCCCCAGGGGGGACCTACATGTGGTATCAGAGCTCTTGGGACTTCCACAGCTCAGGGGGAGTCTGCAGGCGCAGCTGATGAATTTATGTGTGAAGAGGATGTTCTACCAGTCGAAGAGATTGAGAAGATTGGTGCACAGATAGTGATAGAGGATGATGTTGAAGAAGGTGAAATAGTAGAAGAGAATGTGGAGCATGACATTCCTCCTTTGTGTATCGCCCAATGGACCAGAATAGCCCATTCGTAGAAATGCTCCATCTCCTTTGTGTATCGCCCAATGGACCAGGAACCCCTTCCTCCTTTGTGTATCGCCCAATGGACCAGAATAGCCCATTCGTAGAAATGATCCATCTCGGAAAGGAGCCACAAAGTCTGTCGGGTCATCCCGAGTCTCATTCCCGAAACGTAAAGCCACCCGTATTTGTTCAGAAGAGAACTGAACTTCTTGATTGTTGACGGTTGCTCGCATAACCGGGGCTCAACGCGGCAATCGTATTCCACCGTCTGCCAGAAATCCTCAATATTGGGTAAGGATATCGGCAGAGTCGTAGTGATTGCGTGGAATATCCTCGAGCGAAGGAGGAATGTGATTATCTCGCGGTAACCCTCAACCCCGCTTGCTTCCGGGTCTAAGGTGATATACATGTTGTGACCCGGGAAGAATTGCCTCTGATTATCTCCTCCATCATCTCCTCCAGCGCCTCCAGCACCTACTACTGCAGCCATATCTGCAACAAACGAACCAAGTTAGATAAACGTTAAGGCATAACACAAGTTCGCTTGTTACCATGAGCGAAGTTGTGATAAAATCTGTATAGGCGAAGTTAAAGTTGGGGCGAAGTTGGGAACAACTTCGCTTCATCTTTAAGTTCGTCTAATAACTAATAAGTAAAAAGGTCCAGGCGAAGTTAATGATAACTTCGCCTCACCACAACATCGCCTCAGGCGAAGTTAAGCCTCAGGCGAAGTTACGGATAACTTCGCCCAAACCCTAAGTTCGCCTGAATCTGAATCGACAACAGTAAGCAGATTCAAATTCAAAAATCTGATGTTTCATGGTTAGTTTGATGATTGAGAGATCCGAAACACTTGATTTTAAGGTTGTTTAGACGATCAAACTGATTAGAACCACGTAAAACAAGTTTGAAAAAGCCGATTGAACGGTCCGAAGGTCCGAGGTCCATAACCGGGTCGAAACGACCTTTGATAAACAATAAAGAACATTGGTTATACGAAATATCGACACCACGAACCTTGAATCGGTAACGGAAACTGAGAAAAAGAACAAGAAATCGGAAAAAAACGACAAGTTCGCCGGAAAACTGGATAAGTTCGCCGATAAATACGGAGGATAAGTTCGCTGAATTTGAAAATTATGAACAGTTTGACCTTTAGGGTCGTTTATAGGGGCTGAGTTATACAGGCGAAGTTACGGTTAACTTCGCCTAGGCGAAGTTATTCACAAGTTCGCCTGTTTAACAACTTCGCCTATATTTACAAAATCAAACCTTATAATTTGAACATTTTTCAATTAACTTTTAAAACTTCCCTTTGAGAATTAAATGACACGATCAAGTCCAAGTAACCAGATATAAAAGCATACAACTACATAAAAAGAAAACTTTAAACAATTTAAAGTACAAGGGATCAAATTTCAGTCTCGACAGGGACTACTACGTTTTAGAAAAGATCCGAACAGGAATCATACTAATTACGTGACTGTCACAAAGATCCGTATTTAGCTGTATTATGACATAAAGAAACAGGTTGTAAGCAGGTAAATAACTTAATATGGTTTTCATCGTTTCTGTGATACGAGTTAGGTTCAATTATGCCTCAAAATTTAAGTGGGCAACAACTCAGAGATTACGATGCCTCCTATCTATTCTCAAAGCGTATTTGGCTTTCCCCAAGTCACCCCGAATTGACCTCGACCCATAGTGTCTGATTAAGTTTGTAAGTACTCTTCATCTGCTTCCCGTTCTCTTTCTTACTCCATGATTGACAAGTCTTGTCACTGTCAGCTCTAGAATGTTTTAATAACTCATAATATTTTTTTTTTTAAATAAAAATTTACATAGACTTCAGAGTAGTAAACAACTGCAAGTCCCGAATCTGGATCACTGCAGTTTCTTGAAAAGCTATCTTCACGGGAATCAGGACACACACGGTCTCGTGTATGACTGGGTAATCGCTTTTCTGCCTATCATTCGGAAAGATATATATGAAGACATGCAAAACTCTTAAGGAGTTTCCACGTAAAATCGAGTAGTTTTAGTTTGTATCACATCTACTTTTACGCACCATAGGAAGCTACCATGACATACAATGACTGTCCTAAAGCCTTTTAAGCCTAATAACTTCACTAGTTAAGCACACAGAATCAGTATATCTATCATTTTCCAAGGTTGGATCAATTTTCTGTTAAACATAGCAAACGTACTTCTTACGAAGTAATAGACTTGAAAAATAATTTCATTTCCCATAAAAAAAATTTTAACATCAATCGCCCCGACCAAAACAAAGTCTTCAGGTAAACGGCTATCCCGAAGATCCAATGGATCAGCTGGACCGACCACATACTAGTATGTGTCCTTCTAACTAAGTATGATCGACTAATTTTAAGCGAAAGAATGAAAACTCATCATAAACCGCCCCGGTCACTTTCAGTCATCTGGTTAATGGCTATCCTCATATTCTACAAGTAGAAAAGAGGACCAAACATATCCTAAGACATGTCCTTCAAACTGAGGCAACCGACATAATTCTAAGCGATAGTGACGTTTTTTTTTTTTTTTTTTTAATAAACAAACATAAAGAGCATGGTTACTCGGGATTGATCATCCCATTCAGCTCAATAAGGTTTTGAAATCTTGTTTTGTCAAACACTTTAGTATATAAATCAGCGAAATTATCAAGCGTATCCACCTTTTCAAGCACAACCAGTTTCTTCTCAGCACAATCCCGTATAAAATGATGACGTATGTCAATATGTTTAGTTTTACTGTGCTTCACGGGATTGTTAGTTACTGAGATAGCAGCTGTGTTATCAATGCAAATAGGAGTAAGTAAGAAATTCAGACCATAGTCGCGCAACTGTTGTTGAATCCAAAGAACCTGGGAGCAGCAGTTGGATGCTGCCATGTATTCTGCTTCACAGGTTGAAATTGCGACCGAAGTTTGCTTCTTGCATTGCCACAACACCAATCTGCCACCAAGAAACTGACATCCTCCAGTTGTGACTTCCGACTCTGATTGCACCCTCTATAATCAGAATCTGTGTAAGTGACCAACTCCAAGTCCCCTCCTTTTGCGTACCACAACCCCAGCTTTGGTTTGCCTTTGAGATACCGCAAGATCCTCTTCACACCCTTCATGTGAGATTCCTTTGGGTTTTCCTGAAAACGAGCACAAAGACAAACTGCAAACATAATATCAGGCCTAGAAGCAGTTAAGTACATTAAAGAACCTATAATAGCCCGATACTGAGTTGGGTCCACATCTGCGTCATTGTCAGTACAGCACCCAATTTATGGTTGACGCAGATTGGAGTATCGAATGGAGTGCTGTCCTCCATCTTGAAGCATTTGAGCACATCATGGACATACTTGGTCTGATGAATGAACATCCATCCTTCTTCTGATCAACCTGCAAACCTAAAAAGAAAGTTAGTTCACCCATAGCACTCATTTCAAACCTCTTTTTCATGACGGCCTCAAAATCTTGACACATGGAGACTTTTGATGCAGCAAAAATAATGTCATCCACGTAGACTTGCACCAGCAGGAAGTCGCTTCCTTCTCTCTTGAAGAACAGTGTGCTATCAATCTTTCCTCTTTCAAACCCATTTTCAAGCAAGTAATCTGATAAAGTTGAGTACCAGGCACGAGGTGCCTGATGTAGTCCATACAACGCCTTGCTTAACTTGTACACGTGGTCAGGAAAGTCTGGGTCAGGAAAACCCGGAGGTTGCTCAACATACACTACCTCATCAACTTTCCCATTTAGGAACGCACTCTTCACGTCCAACTGAAAAACCTTCATCTTCTTATAAGCAGCAAATGCCAAAAACAGTCTAATGGCTTCCAATCTTGCCACAGGAGCGAACACTTCATTATAATCAATCCCCTCTTGTTGATTAAAACCTTTAACGACTAGCCTCGCCTTGTTTCTTATAATAATCCCTTTCTCATCTCTTTTGCACTTAAAAACCCATTTTGTGCCTATCGCATGCACATTCTTTGGTTTTTCAACCAAAGTCTAAACTTCCATTTTCTTGAATTGAGCCAACTCTTCTTGCATAGCTTCGACCCACGAGCTGTCCTTGAGAGCCATTTGATAATTCTTCGGTTCAATCTGGCTGATAAAGCAGGTGTACAAGCATTCGTTGATTATGCCTGTCTCCTTAATGCTTGTGTAAACACAGGTGTGCTCATTCAAGCTATGTCTTGTTTGTACACCGGAGGACACATCACCAATCACATTCTCCAAAGGGTGATCTTTATGAATTCTCGTGGTCGGAACAGAACCGACATGCAGATTGTCTTCCAAGTTAGAAGAGAGCTCGTCAATGATTGTTTCTTGCTGAGAGTGAAATGGATTGAAAAATTCTTCTTCAGTCGAGAGCATTTGATGAGGAAGGTTGACATTTATCAAACAGCTGTCTTTGGACTAGATTTTCTTCCTCATCAAGGATCATCTTCGTAGCAACTCTTTCTTCTTCTTCTGCACTATCCAAAAACGGTATGTTAAAAGACTTAAAAAGTCTATCATAGTCGAAAAACTCAGCAGGTCCGTTGCTTGGTTTTGGCGGTTGGTAACTTGTGATATCGGTGTTACACACCACCTCAACCTTGCTGGTCGATGTATTAAAGACACGTCTGTTGGGTGTCCCAACAACATAACCGACTAAGATTCCTTCATCGGCTACTTCACCAAATTTAGAATTTGTCTTTAAAATCGAACAAGGGGACCCGAATGGTTCAAGACCACTCAAGTTGGGCTTCCTCCCATGCATAAGCTCATAACACGTTTCATTAAGTCTTTTAACCGTCAAGACTCTATTTAGGATATAACAGGCTGTAGCAACAGCTTCAGCCCAGAACACCATAGGAAGCATCGAATCAGCCAGCATAGTTCTGGCTCCTTCAATTAACGTTATATTCTTCCTCTCAGCCACTTCATTCTGTTGCGGAGTATACGGAGCGCTTTAATTCCCGATTAAATCCAACTTGTTCCAGAATTTTCACTCTAATAAATAAGCATCACGTTTCAGGTATCGATGAACTTGTGAATAACTTCACCTAGGCGAAGTTAACCGTAACTTCGCCTGTATAACTCAGCCCCTATATAAACGACCCTAAAGGTTAAACTGTTCATAATTTTCAAATTCAGCGAACTTATCCTCCGTATTTATCGGCGAACTTATCCAGTTTTCCGGTGAACTTGTCGTTTTTTTCCGATTTCTTGTTCTTTTTCTCAGTTTCCGTTACCGATTCAAGGTTCGTGGTGTCGATATTTCGTATAACCAATGTTCTTTATTGTTTATCAAAGGTCGTTTCGACCCGGTTATGGACCTCGGACCTTCGGACCGTTCAATCGGCTTTTTCAAACTTGTTTTACGTGGTTCTAATCAGTTTGATCGTCTAAACAACCTTAAAATCATGTGTTTCGGATCTCTCAATCGTCAAACTAACCATGAAACATCAGATTTTTGAATTTGAATCTGCTTACTGTTATCGATTCAGATTCAGGCGAACTTAGGGTTTGGGCGAAGTTATCCGTAACTTCGCCTGAGGCTTAACTTCTCCTGAGGCGATGTTGTGGTGAGGCGAAGTTATCATTAACTTCGCCTGGACCTTTTTACTTATTAGTTATTAGAAGAACTTAAAGATGAAGCAAAGTTGTTCCCAACTTCGCCCAAACTTTAACTTCGCCTATACAGATTTTATCACAACTTCGCTCATGGTAACAAGCGAACTTGTGTTATGCCTTAACGTTTATCTAACTTGGTTCGTTTGTTGCAGATATGGCTGCAGTAGCAGGTGCTGGAGGCGCTGGAGGAGATGATGGAGGAGATAATCAGAGGCAATTCTTCCCGGGTCACAACATGTATATCACCTTAGACCCGGAAGCAAGCGGTGTTGAGGATTACCGCGAGATAATCACATTCCTCATTCGCTCGAGGATATTCCACGCAATCACTACGACTCTGCCGATATCCTTACCCAATATTGAGGATTTCTGGCAGACGGTGGAATACAATTGCCGCGTTGAGCCCCCGGTTATGCGAGCAACCGTCAACAATCAAGAAGTTCAGTTCTCTTCTGAACAAATACGGGTGGCTTTACGTTTCGGGAATGAGACTCGGGATGACCCGACGGACTTTGTGGCTCCTTTCCGAGACTCGGGATGACCCGACGGACGAGCTGTAAAGGCGACGAGCTAAGGACAAAGAAGAAGAATGACAGAGACGATGATCCCAATGCATCGAAAGGTGCAGGTGGTGAGTTGCCAAGAACTACTCAAGCTCTTGGGACTTCCACAGCTCAGGGGGAGTCTGCAGGCGCAGCTGGCGGTTCTGGTGGTGATGAGGTGGTGATGGTAGATGACGAGGAGATGGGAGATGAGTTGATCGATGCCTTGAAGGAGTTGGATGATGATATGTTAGATGATGAATTTATGTGTGAAGATGATGTTCTACCAGTCGAAGAGATTGAGAAGATTGGTGCACAGATAGTGATAGAGGATGATGTTGAAGAAGGTGAAATAGTAGAAGAGAATGTGGAGCATGACATTCCAGATGTTGAGAAAGCCGATATGGGTAATGAGATGGCAAATGATGAGACTGAATGGGAGGAGCAGCCTAGGTGGAAGGAAGGCTATGCTCATTGGTTTATCAAAACGAAGAAACCAGTGGTACCTACAATGTTCAAGAAAAGTTATAATATTAAAGAGTACGCCGAGTCAAAGAAAGGAATTATTTGTTGGATATATGATGAACAGCTAAAAGTGTTCGTGGTGAAAATATATGATGGTATTCAATACTTTAAGAGGACGTTGAGATCTCTCAATACCTTGCCTGAATGTGAGGTGAAGGATTTGGCTAGATTGGGGTTGATTAATAGAAGCGACGACAACATGGCCAGAGTTATTGGGAAGATAGTATGGAAAGAAAGTATTAAAGAAAAGAAGTTTGAGTTATTAAAGCCACAGAAGGGAAAGCTAGTGGAAGATAAAGAAAGGGGAATGAGAGCAGATGACAAACCTTGGATGGTAATGAAGTACAAACCGATTCGGTGTCTTAAAGATGTGCCGATGAAGACAATGCCCAAGGATGTGTTGAAGAACCTTAAATGGTGGTATGTTGATTGCCAGACTGCTGAAGCCGTGATGGAAGACGAAGACGAACAAGAAGTGCTAAGAGTGTATGATCCGATGCATCTTGTTAATTTATCGAAAGCTGATCTGCAGGTGTTAAATGAAAAGAAGATATTTTATATTCCTGCTTGGAAAGACGAAGCGAGGAAATATCAGCGAGTAGTCACGGTATGTGTGAGAGAAGGAGTACATGCATGAAGACAAAGAGATTGAAGGTTACAAGACACGTGCTTGAAGATCAAGACATGAAGCTACTGCCAAGGGGGAGTCTGTTGGTGCATAATGTCAGTAGTTCATAGTCTAGTGTCTGTAATCAAGTCTGTAATGTTAATTATGTTTTATATATGTCTTAAGCGAAGTTGTTAACAAGTTCGCCTAGGCGAACTTGTTAGTCAAGCGAAGTTATGGACAACTTCGCCTGAACATGCCAGGCGAAGTTGTCGTGTATTTAAATAGGTTACGGATTAGCTTGTAAAAAGGGTTCGTGTGTTCGTTGTTCATCGAGTTCATTGTAACGTGAGGACGAGAGTCTGTAACAGTGATATTACATCACGTGTTTGAGTTATAATATATAACGTGTGTTCGTTTATTCGTGTGTTTGTTTGATTTGTTTTCTACGCTCGTAACGACCTGCGCAGGGATTCCTCACCTGAGTAGATCGAGATATCTCGTGCGATCCGTCCAGGGAACCTACAAAAACTTAGCGAAATAGATAACGAACCAGTTACAGTTGATTAGTGAATCAACTATAACGAATCAGGTTGTTACAACTGTTTGTAACAAACTCTGACACCTTATGCCACGTGGCAAAGGTTGTTATGACACTAATCCCTAAGTAGACGCGGGTCACACGAATCAGTTAACCCAAATAACGAATTAGATAACACGAATCAACTATTGAAGCGAATTCGCTAGCGAATCACTTGAAATTTATAACGAATTGACGACCTTAATGAACGAATCAAAGTAAACAGGATAGCGAATCAACGTAGCGAATCATGTTCATCTTTGAATCTTCAAATCTTCAACAAGGATTTCCAGAAATCTGGAAATGATGAACACCAAACCCAGAAACCCAGAAGCCTAAAACCCGTAATATAATCTCGATTCTTAACCAAAATCCACAAATTACCTACCAAAACACTCGTAATACTATCGCGAATCCAATCCACCAAACCTCGTAACCGATTATCTCCAATTACCAATTCAATTATCCCAAAACATCGACCCTGTTTCGGCAACAAACCAAACCAATACCGAATCAATCTGAAATCAAACCAAAACTCAATTCCAATTCACAAAACCTTTCTAATACTTAAAACACCTCAAATCCAATCCAAACCAACCATAAATCAATCAATCCATTTCAAATTGATCCAAAATCACTCAAACAGGACACTATTAATATTAAAAACTAATTAAGCGTTCAAACTCTAAATAAACACCAAATCAAGTGTAATTGAGCCTCGAAAGCTTTGATACCACTTGTTGGAACCCGGATAGTATCAATTCAATAATAGTTAACAGATCTCGGATCTGTATTAAACAGATTAATACTTTACTATAGATCTAGCTCATAATTACCTTAGATTAAGTGTTATATATGTTTATGTATTATTAGTATATGTATATAAGTAGTTGTATAATATTAGGATGAAGATCGAGAGAGGATTTGGACAGGGTTTCGTTAATTTAACTCTCAAAACTTAACATTAAATGTGAACAGTGTTCACTATATATAGAAGACGAACCTAGTTCGTTAACATCCCCTAACGAACTAGAGTTCGCTTCGTTACATACATTTAAATGAAATAAACTAAACGAAACACCCCCCTGATTCTTTAACATTCCCTAACGAATCAGGAGGGAATAAACTTAAGTCTTAGTTCGCCACACAAGCTTAATGAACTAGACATTATATTTGCGAATTAGAGAGTAACTTAATATATTATTACATTAAATATAAAACAAAAACGTTAACGATAATTACAAAGACTCAAGACGCAAAACCATGCACTAACATAGATGCATTGGTAGGTCTTAAACAAATAACTAGGGTAAAGTATGTTATATAAATATAAATATTTCCAAATTGAAAGAGGTGCTAGTCTCTTTCACCGTCTTGGTAATGAAGGCAGGAATGTAATATCATGTCATATTCAAGCCTTATGTCTGTTTGATCACCAAAACAAAATTCTGAATAAAGTGTCTAGTTAATGGTTAACACTTGAATGGTGTATGGTCTTGTGGCCTCAAATCCTGTATTGATGGGATTGCATTAAGTTTCTGGACACTATGCATCTTTATATTGGTTTTGATCTGGATATTCATAATCTGAACATTAAATTGCTTCAAGAGCGAACCCTAAGTCAATAAACTTGATCGTTGTTGTATTTCGTACAAATTCACTACTGACTTGATCAAACACGTTGTTAGTCATACATTGTTCCTCCCTTGGGCCCGTCTTAATACTAATAAGAAACGGACCCCATGGGATACAATGTTTGTAAGTCTTAAAGATTAACTCATGCAGACTCATTCATAGTAAAGGAAACTTGGTCTATTGCTTGATAACGAGGGTATACCTTGTAGTGAGGATTATTTGCTAAGATTGCTCAAAAACTATAAAATCATATATTTTGATCAACATGCATAATGGTTTAAGTCAAGTTGGGTGACATGGTAAAAGTCAAATTAAGCCTGAACTAAGATTAGAGGCTGATAGTTTCTGATACCTTGTGCCCTAATTGAATCTTAAACATATCATAGAAATACTTGAAATTTTGTTATAAGATTTAAGTGGACAACAATATCAATAGCCAACTTAACACCAATCATAATAATGACGAAAAATAAACCTGTTATGGAGGATTTCTTAATCAATATGATTCTCTGCTCAACTCACAAAAGTATGTACTGGTTTTATAGATTAGATTCATATTTGTCTTAGTTTTAAGTTTGTTTTTAATTCGAAAATATTCAAAATCTAAAAATACTTTCTGTTTCTTCTTTATTTTTGATTTCCGAGCTAAAGGGTGCTTGTTTGAAAAAGAAAAATACAAAAAAGATTTTCCCACGATTTTAAGTTATGAGTTTTCTGATAAAAACACGTTAAGGAATTGAATTTTGCGTTTTGTGGTTTTGATACTTATTTATTTGTTGGAATGGTGGAATGGTAAATCATTTTCCATTTTTATTTAATTCATCCCATTCGTTACACTGTTGAAACGAATGGGAACACACTGGTTAAAATTAAACATAACGAATGATGGTTATTCGTTGTGCATTTGATAACGAATGAGCATCACTCATTATGTTGAGATAACGAATGAGTAATGAATATATGACTATTCGTTAGTTTATTAATCTTTTTTGTTTTTGTTTTTGTTGATTCGCTAAATTTCTTTAACGAATGAACATACGAATGAGTGGTCATTTGTTAGTTTGAAACTAACGAATGGACACATTTGTGCACATGGGTTTGTGTGCAAACATTACAACGTAAAAGTCCAAAAAAGGAACGAATGGTATTCATTCGTTCACTTTGATATTAACATTTTACAAAAAGAAACTCTAGCAAAATTTTCCACAAATCCATATCACTTTAATACTCAATTTCATTGTTATTGATAAATTCTTGTACCTAAGTTATAGACGAGTCCATTGATACAATTTTTATCGTATTTGGCCAACAACTGATAGGTTAATCAGGGTTTGAATTGCACATATCAAGTTTTAGCTAAATTAATTATTCAATCATCAATGTTTAATCAATTTAATGATTAGGTTCGGTTAACAATGACCTTACGAGCCTAATGATATCAGATTTAGGCTTATTTATGTTGTTTTAGGTCTAATTGAGTTTTGAATTGCATGTTCGACTAATTGATTCAAATCAATTTTGACTTTGACTTTTTGGAGTCAAATTAAGATATTTGGTTGTTCATATTCGTTATGTATAACGAATGGAAGTCCATTCGTGTATATAGTTGACGAATGAACTCATTCATGGGTTTTGATAACGAATAAGATCATTCATGATATTATATGACGAATGAGTGTTCATTCGTATTTAATATATAACGAGTGTGATCATTCGTTATCCTTAACGAATCGGATCATTAGTTAAGTTAACGTGAGATCATTCGTTGGTATTCCATATAATGAATGGATTCATTCGTTATTAAACGCGTAACGAATAAGTAACGAATAAAGGTTATCAGTTTGAACAGACTGGATAAATTTGAACAGAAAACTTAATTTTCATTAAGTGTTAATGAAAAGTGTTAAGTTTAATATATGGTGTTCGTTTTACTGATGCTCGAGTTTTCACATATATGGCAGATAAACATGTTATTGATGCACATGCTCAGAAGAACCCAGTAGCCCAAGTTCAAACAAAACCACAAGTTCAAGAGGCACCGGCTGTTGTTGAGTTGGCGTATGACAAGAAGCACAGCATCTGTGCATTCTTGCTTGATGATTTCATTGGATGAGACATCTTTGGGAATATGATTTATTTCTTGCGCCATTCAAGAATTCATCATGCTATTTCTTCCTATACTACTATACATTTATCCGCCCGTTTTGGGATAGTGCTAAATATGTAGATACCGAGAAACACATCAAAGCAGAAATTTAAGATAAGAAGATTGTGATCGAAGTTGGCGTGATACGAAGGGTCCTACAGTTTCATGATACCATAGATGAACCTTGTGAATTTGATAAAGCTTTGATCTGAGGGTTATTTCAACAATTGAACTACAAGGGCGAGCTGGATAGATCACAATATAAAAAGGCATATTTATGTGAACAATACAAGTACTTGCTACGCATACTTATTCATTTTCTTCGGGGGAGAAAAGGAGGATTTGATGAGTGCATAATAATGTTGCAGTATGCTTTCGTGGCTCTTAATCTCAACAAGCCATTCAACATTTTGGAGTTGATATTCTACCATTTGAAAGAGAACTGCTTGGTCCATAAGAATAAGTGTCCGATGTACCCACGATTCATGCAGTTAATTAGTGATGACTTTGTTCCTGATTTGATTAGAGATCTGACGTTGGTGGATGATGTGATGGTTTTGGATTACATGTCTGAGTATACTATGAAGAGGATGAAGACGTATCGTAATCAAACTCTAAAGAACAGGACAATATTCATAAGATTGATAGGTCATGTGGCGAGGCCTGATTATGTATGTCCACCTAATGATTGTTGGATTCATGACGATTCTGATTCAGAAATTAAAGGTGAACCAGGTGGGAACAACGATGGTGAGGAAATGGTGGAAACGGTGGGAATGATTGTGGAAATAGGGTTGTTGAAGCATCTCGTGTTGAGGTTGTTCAACGTAAACAAAAGGGCAAAGCGCCGATGAAAGAAAAGCCAAAGAAGATGAGGACCCGAAGAGGTGATGGAGTGGAGATTGGTTCGTTTGTACCAAGGTCATCCGATCCTCAAAAAACACTGGTGGTTTCTACTATCGTTAGTACCCCGGTTGTTACCTTGATTACCACGACATCTTCTAATCCGATATTTGCATCGATTCCTCAATCAATGCTATCTCCGATGCCGACATCTCTGCTTCTACTATTGCAATAAGTCCTACTCATATGCCGACAACGATGCAGCCTATGGACTTTTCTTACATGACATTTAATCATCCTCAAGGGCCAATGCAGCTACCTCCTCCAACATGGTTTAATATGTTAGTTCCTCAACAAATGGCTATGTTGTTGAACTTGATACACCTTTAGGAGAATCAGATGGCCGTCGACCGCCAATTTCAAGATCAGATGCGGTTGGATCAATGAAAAATGGTAAGCCACATCTCATATTTTCAACGTGAGAATCGTGGGCTACGAGCTATTGTTACTACTCGTGGGGAGAAAATCAAAGAACAAGAAGACATCATCCTTCAAATTACGTTCAAAGAAGACATGGTGAATAAGTTGAAAGGAAATGACGATGACAAAGACCCGGATGCTGGTACAAGTGGTGGTGAGCAATAATAACATATAGGTACTTTTGGTACTTCTGCTGGTGTTGGTACTGAGGGTGGTGATAAGCAGTTGGTAGTGTATCAAGAAACTACTAACGTGTAACCTATTGAGCATGTAAATGCCAAAATGGTTCTATTTATGGACAACGTACGAGGTGTTATGATGAGCATGGTTAACACCGACGAGATCGAGGAAGACAGAGATCAGATCGTGTTACTGCTCGGGTTAAATAATGAGGAATTGGATAAGTTAGATATTGAGGAGGATGTGGAGGTGATTGATGACGACGAGGTCAGGTTGAGTATCCCGTCTTGTGATACGTTGTTTAATTATGATGAAGTGGAGATTGAAGACGTGATTGTAACAACTCGGTTTTCCAAATTAATATTTATTAATCATTACCCGATCCGTTTCAATGTTCGGGTTATTTTTGATAAATAACATCACGTTTATCGAGATATTTAATTATTATAATTGTTTATTTAATATATATATTGATAACTTTAAATATATTACAATTTTAGTCCAAACTTAAACTTTTATCTCTTTACACTCCCATCCTTAAACCCTAAGGACTAAATTGCAAATACTATATATATTATTATATTATAATTCAGATCCATTAACCTTTGACCCATACCCTTTTACTCGTGACCCGTTTTCATACCCGTTTAACATGCTTGGACCACAAATCTCGTCACAATCATGGTAACTAAATCAATTGTTATGATATTCCTACCATTATCGGCCTACCGACATAACGAATTAGGTAAGGTATATCAAATCAATACGAATTTGCTTAATATATCGAAGCCGCCTTAACCCGTTTCTTATTATTCAAGCGAACAAACCTTATAAATCAATTAAACCTACTGGAATGATCCTCTTAGCAGCGACATCTATACCCCATAATTAGTTTCGTTATAATCTGCTTCTGGTACACGTTCGTCGAAGGTGTTGCCGTCACTATTGTACGCATCATTCATCGGTCATCCAAACTCGTTTAAGGTAATTGATTACATGATTATGATCAAAGTTCGCCGTTCTATAAAACCCCTATGGTTAATTAACTCAAAACATAACGAATTGAACGATTTAAGAATTAGGGTTCTTATGGGTTTTGGGGTTAATAACAATTCTGTATTTAAGTTATGATTTATGGATTTTAACCATCTGGCACACCAGCCCAGTTGGCTGGTGTGGTTGTGTTAAAAACGTTGAGCCGGCTGCCACCTGGGTTCGAGTCCCAGTGGCTTTGTTTTTGCTATTTTTATTTGTTTTTGAGGTTTTTAAATGTTAAAACAAATTATAATTCATGTTAAATATAAACTAAACATCATCTTATCAAACCGACACCTTTAAGTTTTACGTTCTCGAAAAACAAACTTTGTTATGTTTTTTTCGTGTATGTATGTATATATATATATATATATATATATATGTATTATAAGTATTGATAATGAACCCTATTTTATTAAAACCCGAAACATTAATTCACGTATTAAAAATAGAGTTCAAGTATTTTATATTTTATGAAAGATTATATTTTATATAAACATTATTATTTATTATCTATTATTTTTTTTAACAATAAAATGATATATATAAATATATTAAAACGTAATTTAGTTTAAATAAACATTAAAACGAATCTCTTTATATAATTTATCCAACAATTTTATAAATATTTATTCAAGTATTTTTATGTATTTTATATAATTAAATCATGCTTATTACGATAAAACACGATAATAAAATTTATAATAAATCTAAGGAATAAAAAGCTTTTGTAAAGATTGCTCTTGATCTTTAAACCCGAACTTCTCTCTAATTTTAGATTCTTTATTCAATCCGTATTAATTCCGTAATTATTTGCTACTTAGGATTCTCGTCGGTATTTTCCCGAAGCGCGTGATTTCCGCGAATTATCATCCCTAATATTTCTCCTTTCCCTTTTGTTCTTCTATCGAGGTGAGTACCACATTCCCCTATTTTACTTGTTTTCCACGTTTTGGGGACATATGCTTAAATATATTTCTTATATATACTTATACTCAAAAACTGCAACTTTGTCTTATGTGTTAACAACTTATACCTTACTTGTTTATGTGCTTATTTGCTTTGTATGCTTCCACATTCGGAGAGGTCCAACATAATCTCAGTCTACTATGATCATACGCCAGTCGTTAGCCTTTGTGCTTCTCGACATCTCAGTTATACTTGCTCATTTGGTTATTTTGTTATTCTCATATGACTTGTTGCAGTATTTTGCTATATATATTATATGTACAACTAAACCGGTGTGCTACTCACTCAACATGTGTTGTTGACAAAATTCTATTTTGTACGCATATGCATGTTATCGTAGAAATTTCATGCAGGTTGGTGAAGACTTAGTGAAGAATTCAAGTTAGGAAAGATAAAATCAAGAATTTAATTTGTAATTGTTGTTTGTTTTATAAGTTGTATTTTATACTTGAATTATTTGTATTATTAAATCGAATTAAATAGATATTGTCATTTAAATAATGTTGCATTATAGTAACCTTGAGAGCTGTGACAATCAGTTCGCGCCCCGGCGTTTCTGGCGTAGGTTGGGGTGTGACAGTGATAGCCGAGGAGTATCCTGATTTGTACACGCGTAATACTACAGAATCAGGTATTGCATTCTTTACTATGAAGGGCGCTAAGTATGAAGAAGAAGAAGGATAAAGTTAAGAAACCTGGTACTGATGGTATGTTTGGACACAATGAGGCTAAATTCTCAAAGCTCATTGAAGTTTTAAGGTAATGGAGCAAGAGATTGATAGGAAGGTCATGGCTCGTGCGACTGCTCACCAAACGATGATATTCAGAGCATCAAAGATCGTCAAAAGTGATATTTTCTCTAGGCTCAATGATTCTGAGTTTAAGGTATGTATCATCAAGTAGGAACATGGCGTGCAATATTATCAACACATTGCATATGTTCTTTCTTTACAAAGATGAGACGTGCATACACTGACAAATAGGCCATTCGTCAATCGTGGAAAAAGCAAGATGGCGGATTGGTTCTATCGTCACCTATAATTTGAGGTACGTCACGGGTTCAAGTTCTTTAAACCACAGGTTCCTACAAGAAAGTATATCGACGAGATCTATCCACAGAACGGTTGGAGAAAGCTCGTGTTACAGGTAAAGCCACTGCGAACTTTGAAACGAGTTCCTGTGAAGACTTTTCCCCAAATTCTTTACAAGACACTCAATCGGTGGTATTACAACAACCGCACTGGTGAAGCCGTTATCGTACTTGGTGCGGGATTGAAGACGAAGTTCATACGGGTGAGCAACCTGATGTGATTGGTTAACTTATCGGAATTGTAAAACAACGCATTATTCAATAGTGAGATCCGATTTGCTGAGATGAAGGATTACGATCTTGCTATGCAATTTTAATGCGTGGTGCGTGTTTTCCATGCGTTTGGAGTTCATAGTTGTGCTGACTGGAAGACCAAAAGATTCAAGTAATCGAAAAAAAAGAGCACAAGATGAGGGGGAGTTTGCTAGTGCATGGTTTTGTCGTCTCGGTCTTTGTTTATCTATGTAATTGATAATTATTAGTAATGTAAAGGGCATTTTGGTAATTGCACCTATCCATTCGTTATATTATGTGTCGATTCGTTTGGGATGTATAACGAATGAGCCCAATTGTTAATGTATTAGTACCATTCGTTAAAGATGTTTAACGAATGAGGTATAACGAATGAGTTATTCGTTATACTTTAAGTCTATGTTAGGGATTGAAGACGAATGATCACCATTCGTTATGAAGTGTATAACGAATGGGGTTTGTCTTCTATATATGCTTGTACCCTGATGCTTAAGTAAAAAAAGTGTGATTATATTATTTTACAAGTCATTGCTCTGTCCAATTGTCCTCTCAAACACACTCTTCACTTAACGTAATACACATCATAACATATCGATGTATCACCTATTATATATAAAGAACTAAATCCATGAGTATGAACTGAAATGGATCACGTATTTGGTTTCTCAAATCTTAGTTCCAATTTCCCGCAGTTATAGTCGTAATCATAGATTGTGTAAGACTCATACAGTACTTGCACCAATACGAGAAACCATCCCTGATATATCGTACTTTCCACTAGTGCCACTTGCATAAGTTTTTGGTCGCAAGAGGGAAAACTATGTAACATGACTTCATCAGGGCTATGTCCCTGTCTGTGATTATCACGCGCGGCTCGTTACAATCCCCAAGCATACCTTTTACTTTCTCAAGGGCCCATGTGAAGCTCTGTTGTCGTTCGCTAGATATATATATGTGTGCAATACATAACAACTTCAATGTCGACAACATAGCAACAAACTGAACAAACGACCACTTATACACGTTGGTGTTTTACTTCATGTCAATACACAAAACACGGGGGAATGCACGTCACAATGTATACAACTTATCATGAGAGAAGAAATTATCCTCCATCTTGTTGGTGGAAAGATTCTCCCATATGTGATACACGAACCCATTATTGTGCAAAAAGTTTTCAAGTACCTGTATTGGTTTAATAAAACTTTAATAAATATTAATAAACATTTGTTTTAAATAGTAAAATTCGGAAGGTTTTCAAGTATCTTCATGGGGGTATCGTTAGTTTTATTGTCATATTTAATCTTCCTTATGGCGTTGTATATGCCATTCCTAATACACCTTCTATCAGGAAATTGTTCGCCTACAAGTGTATGAATTTTCTTCGGTCGCACGCCCTGCTGTTGTAACATCGCAACCAGATCAAGTTGCCCGTCGGACATTTTCCTAAGATACACGTGCCCTCATAAAAGCCAACATGATCGTGGTTATGTGTCCCGTTTACTTCTTCAAGCTTCCAAGAATAAACTCGTCCGTCGTATCACATCTAGGGGAATGCACGTCACAATGTATACTACTTATCATGACATAGGAAATTATCCTCCATCCTATTGGTGGAAAGATTCTCCCAGATGTGATACACGAGCCCATTATTATGCAGATTGTTTTCAAGTACCTGTATTAGTTTAATAAAACTATAATAAATATTTATAAACATTCTCTTTAAATAGTAAAATACGGAGGGTTTTCAAGTACCTTCATGGAGGTATCGTTAGTTTTGTTGTCATATTTAATCTTCCTTATGGCGTTGTATATACCATTCCTAATACACCTTCTATCAGGAAATTGTCCGCTTACAAGTGTATGAATTTTCTTCGGCCACACACCCTGTTGTTGTAACATCGCAACTAGATCAGGTTCACCGTCGGACGTTTTCCTAAGATACACATGCCCTCATAAAAGCCAACATGATCGTGGTTATGTGTCTCGTTTACTTCATCAAGCTTCCAAGAATAAACTCACCCATCGAATCACATCTGAGGGAATGCACATCACATTGTATACTACTTATCATGACAGAAGAAATTATCCTCCATCCTGTTGGTGGAAAGATTCTCCTAGATGTGATACACGAACCCATTATTTTGCAGATTGTTTTCAAGTACCTGTATTGGTTAAATAAAACATGATAAATATTTATAAACATTCGTTTTAAATAGTACAATTCGGAAGATTTTCAAGTACCTTCATGGGGTATCGTTAGTTTTATTTCCATATTTAATCTTCCTTATGGTGTTGCATATGCCATTCCTATTACACCTTCTGTCAGGAAATTGTTAGCTTACAAGTGAATGAATTTTCTTCAGCCACACGCCCTGTTGTTGTAACATCGCAATCAGCTCAATTCCCCGCCGAACATTTCCCTAAGACACACATGCCCTCATAAAAGCCAACATGATCGTGGTTATGTGTCTCATTTACTTAATCAAGCTTCCAAGAATAAACTCGCCCGTCGTATACGTCACATTGTATGCTACTTATCATGACAGAAGAAATTATCCTCCATCCTGTTGGTGGAAAGATTCTCCTAGATGTGATACACGAACCTATTATTGTGCAGATTGTTTTCAAGTACCTGTATTGGTTTAATAAAATTTATAAATATTTATAAACATTCGTTTTAAATAGTACAATTCGGAAGGTTTTCAAGTACCTTCATGGGGGGTATCGTTAGTTTTATCTCCATATTTAATCTTCCTTATGGTGTTGCATATGCCATTCCTAATACACCTTCTGTCAGGAAATTGTTAGCTTACAAGTGTATGAATTTTCTTCAGCCACACGTCCTGTTGTTGTAACATCGCAACCAGATCAAGTTCCCCGTCGAACATTTCCCTAAGATACACGTGCCCTCATAAAAGCTAACATGATCGTGGTTATGTGTCTCATTTACTTCATCAAGCTTCCAAGAATAAACTCACCCGTCGTACCTCTCTACGAGTTTAAAGAGACGACCATGATTGCATGCAAGGTCCACACCGTTTATCCTAGACCATTGGTCCACAATAACATACCCATTTTCCATCCTCTTTTCTTTACCTGTTCCTCCAACTCCTCACGAGAACCAAAGAAAAAAACTTGGAACAAAATATAAGGTCATATTTAAAATGTGTTCAAAAAAATAATAATAACAAAATAAATTAAACAAAACATATGGTGTTATACATTACCCGTTTTATACGAAACTATCACCTCGTATATGTAATCATCATCAGCTTCGTTCCTAGACAAATTTATAGAGGACTAATTGTATGAGTCGTCAGTCTCTTTAAAGTTATCGAAAATGTAATTCGGTTCTGCTTGTGACTGGTACAGCTCTTCTACTGGTAAGTGTGGTACAAAGGCTGAGTACTGTAATATGAATTTTCTAGTAACTATTATGAGGTCTGACCATAAGGATTTTATGGCTACGACCGGTACGAGGGTTGAACCTCGTATGCATTTGATGTGCTGTTTCCACTCCCCCACGAAGGAGTAATACTGTATACGAAATACTCCTAACAAACTATATGGTTAACAAATCTTATTTTAAAACTAAGGACTATTAAATTAATTAAAGATACGACGATACCTGGCTCAAATTTTGTAAGGGCGATTGCTCATTATGATATGAAAACCCTGATCCTTATTCAAGTCTTGAAGTTTCGACTCGTCGTTCAAACCCCGAGATACATAGTTCTACCATGACATTTTTTTGCTTCTACGGTGAAAATGATACTTGTTTTTTCTTCGTGACTTCTTCATGTTCTCTAGTTAAGGTGTTTTGTATGTGTGTGTGTGATATGAGGAAGAAGCCAGAAATCATGAAAATCAAATCCAACTCTATACACCACGTATAGGGTTATACGTGGCATGGCGTATATGGTACACCGAGAACTTGCGAGTGTCATATCCACTGAAATCTGGTACCGATACGCCTCCTATAGCCCTATACGAGGTGTATAAGGTACTAGCAAGAAGAGACAAACCCTAATACACGACGTATATGGCTATACACCGCTTATTGAAGGGGTGCACACTAATATTTGGGCGGTGTCTTTAGCAGGATTGATGTGTAATAATTTATTCGTCTTTTCGGCACTAAAATATCTCCAAATAAGCATAATATCGGCAACTATATTAGAATAATTAACCACCAATGTTTATAATTTCTATCTATGAGTAAAAATAGCCTTAAAAACGAGCTGATATACGAAGAATAACGAATAAAAACAATGAAAACAAACTCAACACACCCCATGGTGAATCAAGGCATGGCCATGCCTAGAGCAAACGAAGAAATGGCAAAATACAGGAAGTCATAACATTATCATGTTAACCAAAACACACCCCATATTGAAAGTGCAAGAGGAAGAGACAAAATAGAAGATTCTGATGCTAAACATGGCCATGTTTTACGAAAACACTCCCCATGTTGAAGGTACAAGAGAAAAAGACAAATTTTGACTCTTACGGCCGTGTTCACTTCCCTCCTATACGATCTGACAACAAGCATTGATTAAAACATGACAAAAAGGTCACCATGGTCGTGTTTTACTAACCTAATGAGCCTATAAATTG
This sequence comes from Bidens hawaiensis, assembly GCF_021521415.1. Lineage (NCBI taxonomy): Eukaryota > Viridiplantae > Streptophyta > Magnoliopsida > Asterales > Asteraceae > Bidens > Bidens hawaiensis. Next base: position 1,122,219 of record NW_027491300.1, on the reverse strand, counting down.
AATGCTTATCATCCATATTCAACACACCTTCAAGAATATTAAATCCACTTCAACCACCTCATTTCACCACCATTAATTAGGGAATTATCCCATCCATCCACCTTTGATGATTAAGGAGATTAAGCTCTAGGGAAGAAGTCATTAGCATCAATGATTAGTCATCCAAAATGATTATATTGTTTTAGTTTGATCATGTTTGTATCTAATACTTTGATGGATCACATTATGTTTACTATTGGCTAAATTTTCATAGTATCATCTTGGTTTATAATGAATATTAACTGAAGTTTTATAATATTGGTTACACATGTGATCGGTTTTTAATAAGTAAAGGTGATGTCGTAATTATCACTTGATAAGGAATGTTAAAATACTCTTAAAAGATACCCCAAGTGCCGAGCTTGACGATAAGCCGAGGAATTGCTAGTCTTGTGAGGCCTTGGTTATAAACCTTACAAGAGACACCAAGTACCGAGCTTGATGATAAGCCGGGGAATTGTCATTCTTGTAAGGGCTTGGTTAAGAGAAAAACATAAATCCTAATATGAACATGGACCAAATGAAGTGCTAGTAGTAATTGATCATCCTAAAATGGGGAATGATTGGCAATGTTGTGAAAACGGATTGTTGATGTTCTTCCACTAAAATCGGTTAATTACTTGTCAAGTGAGTGTACAACATAACCTATTTTAAACAACTCTTGTGTGGTTATTAGATAAATTCTATAATTGTTCAAGAGTTGTGTGGGTTAAAACTTGATAACTCAAGTGATGTCGTAATTATCACTTGATAAGGAATGTTAAAATACTCTTAAAAGATACCCCAAGTGCCGAGCTTGACGATAAGCCGAGGAATTGCTAGTCTTGTGAGGCCTTGGTTATAAACCTTACAAGAGACACCAAGTACCGAGCTTGATGATAAGCCGGGGAATTGTCATTCTTGTAAGGGCTTGGTTAAGAGAAAAACATAAATCCTAATATGAACATGGACCAAATGAAGTGCAAGTAGTAATTGATCATCCTAAAATGGGGAATGATTGGCAATGTTGTGAAAACGGATTGTTGATGTTCTTCCACTAAAATCGGTTAATTACTTGTCAAGTGAGTGTACAACATAACCTATTTTAAACAACTCTTGTATGGTTATTAGATAAATTCTATAATTGTTCAAGAGTTGTGTGGGTTAAAACTTGATAACTCAAGGTTGATCCTTTAAAACTTAACTAATCTTTAATGTTACAAAAGTTATTTTTTCTAAAATATCAAGGGCAATTCACTTAGTTATTTAAGGGATTGCCTTATCTTTAAAGTTAGTTATCTTATAAATATTTATTATAAACCACTTGCTTACATAAAATGATGTTTTAGTGGAGGTCATGAAGTTGTGCATACTTCTTTTTTTAATTATCATGGAACAACATGACTTAGGAATTAAGTGTTATTCGTACATTTAATCACCATAGCAAGCTCATATCACATGTTTACCAATTATTTGTTAAACCAAGTTAAAAAGAGTTTTAACCAAGATGATACATTTTTATCCTTGATCATTTCTTTGAAAATATAAAAACCCAAAAATATTGTCTTTAATTTATATCTTTCCGTTTCTTTTAAAAACTTACTTGTCAAACCAAAAACCACTATGATGTTTACTTTCGGTTAGAATAAATACAATGATTTAGTAGTAAAAATCAAATAAGTGTGTCCGTGGATCGATACTTGGTTCTTACATATACTTTACTACATATATGATAGGTACACATTCCGATTTATTTGTGGTTTAATTAAGATAATAATCATTTCTATAAATTTAAAACTCGACATCGTGTGAAATTAATTCGGGAAGAACTTAACAACTTTTTCACACTACCTACGCATACACACCAAGTTTTTGGCCCCGTTGCTGGGGAAAATGGTGAGTTTTTACAAACAATCCAAGTATTTATCAACCCGTTATTTATAGTTTATATATATTTAAAAAATTATCAAAAAGAACAAAAATATTTTTCTATCTTCTTTATTTTTAGTACTTTTTTATTCTATCTAGTTTTATAAATTACTTACCTTAGCTTAGTTTTAGTGAGGACTTTAGATCTTTTTATTTCCCAGTTAGTGTATGTCCTCTATATCTACTCCTGAACTCGTTTCATCACTTTTCGAACCCGAACACCACTTTCAACGAAGACCACGCACTCATGCACCAAAATAAACCGAAGGAGTTAAGGACGAACCTGAAGGAGATACAACAACCTAGGAGAACCAAGTGGAGCCTATGATGGCAGAACTAAACAACGAGCTAAACATGAGCCAATATAGAAAGCCGACACTCGACGGGTATGGAAATAGTGTCGCACCACCAGAAATTCTTCTAAACTTCGAAATCAAATATAGTACCATTCATATGATTTAACACTCTGTCCAATTTCATGGACTTCTCGACGAAGATCCTTTGTTTCATATTTCCCGATTTCTTCGAATTTGTGGAACTTTCAAAATCCAAAATTGCTCTAAAGATCAAGCGAGACTTAAACTCTTTCAACTTTATCTCCGAGGGAACGCCTTTCAAGGGCTTGAGTCTTTACCATCCGGTGCCACCACCAACTAGGAACAGATGGTAGATCAATTCCTTCTAAAACACTTTTCACTTAACAAAACTGCCAAATATCGTGCCAGTATCACTGTATTCCGGACGGGTGAGTACGAATCACTACACGTAACATGGGAGACATACAAGAGTCTTCTTTGATGATGTCCACACCATGGATTGAACAAATGGCTTCATGTCAAATCTTTCTTCGACACTCAAAATATCCAAAACAAACAAGCAATCGATCCGGTTGCTGGTGGAGATCTCAGACCAAGTCTCCGATTGAGGCATTCAAGATCTTAGAAAAGGCTGCCAAGAACAACTTTGCCTAAAATCCACCTTGATCAACGCCATCACACAAAGGCATACACTATGTCGACAACAGTGCCTTTGTCTCTGCCCAATTCGAGGCCTTCTCAAAGAAATTTGAACAACTTATGTCTGAGCTGGTCAAAGCAAAGGTAAAGTGTGACATGTGTGGGGGAGATCACAAGGTCAAATACTGGCAAAGTATGACCATCGAAGAATGCAATTTCTTAAGCCGAAAGAATAATATGTATAGCGACACTTACATCCCTGGTTGGAGAAACCATCCAAACTTCTGCTGGAGGGATGGAGCTAACAATCAAGCTCCACCTGGCTTTGATAAACGACCTTTCATTCAAAACCAAACCTCTCAACCTAAACCTCCATACCAAAAGCAAGGTACAAAATTCTAGCCAACAACCGAATGGTGGATCTACAATGGAGACTCTTCTCACGCAACTCATGGCAGGTACTGACGCTTCGAACAAATTGACCGAAGATCGATTCACAAAGAACGAAGTGGAGCTAAGGAACCAGAAGGCTTCTTTGCAAAACATAGAAAACCAAGTATATAAATTAGCCAAGATACTTTCTAAGAGACCACGTAGAGCACTCCCTAGTAACACAATTACAAATGCCAATGCTCAAGCCAATGCCATAACCCTAAGAAGTGGCAGAACTGCTATTAACAACTCACAACTCACGCCTATATAATCTGAAGGTGAGATTGAGGCTCTTGTCACACCCAACAATCAACCTATACCAATTACTCTTAAACCTGTCAAAGAACCTGTGAAACCATATGTTCCACCAATTCCTTGTCAAGCTACAAACAACTCAGAAGTCACACCTATCCAATCCGAAGGTGAGACTGAAGTTCTTGTCACACCCAACAATCAACCTATACCAACTACTCTTAAACCTGTCAAAGAACCTGTGAAACCATATGTTCCACACATTCCTTATCCAACTCGACTGAAGCAGGAAAATATTGAGGCACAATATGGCAAATTCCTAGAACTCTTTAAGCAACTGCATATTAACCTTCCATTCATATAAGCCATTTCTCAATGCCAAAATATGCTAAGTTCTTAAAGGACGTTCTATCCAACAAGTGGAAGCTAGAGGAACTACCTCACGTGATACTCAATGAAGAATGCTCTACCATTCTCTAGAACAAGCTTCCATTGAAATGACTGACACCGGAAGTTTCTCTATCTCCTGTCTGATAGGAAACTGGTTAGCCGACCAAGGAGCCAACATCAATTTAATGCCTTATACGGTTTTCTCCAAGCTAGGACTTGGAGAACCTACTCCAACTCATATTAGAATTTAGCTAGCTGATAGATCAGTTAAATACACCAAGAGGCATAGTAGAAAACATGTTAGTACATATTCGCCTTTCTAGTCAACTCTGTGATTCTAGACATGGATTAAGACAACTCTGTACCCCTTATCCTGTGAAGACCATTCTTAGATACCACTAGAGCACTTATGTATGTTTGCAATAGCAAACTCACTATAAGGGAAGAGGATGAGGAGGTAACCTTCGACATAGGAAAATCTATGAAAAATCTGCAGTACACCGATGATTCCGCATACTTCTTGGATATGTGTGAATAAATAGTGGACTGTCATTTCTTAAAAAAAATTGAAACAAAATCATGTGACACACAACTAATCTAGGAGAAGGCACACACCATCATTTCAGAGGATCAAGTTGTTTGTCAAAAGGACGAAGAAGAAGAAGAAAGCAACTCACCAAAGACATTTGAAACAGTAAACGAAGATCTAGTGCCTCAAGCCAAACCTTCTATCGAAGATACACCTACTTTAGAACTTAAGGAACTACCGAAACACCCTGAGTATGCTTTCCTTAACGACATTTCTCATTTACCTGTCAATGTCTCTTCCAACCTTTCAAGCGATGAGAAAGAAAAACTACTCAAAGTTCTTAAATCTAAAAAAAGCCATCGCTTGGAATATCATGGACAATAAAGACATCGGCTCGACATTTTGTACTCACAAGATTTCTTGACGTATTCTCTGGTAAGAGAAAACAACATTCACATGACCCTTTGGCATATTCAGTTATTGATGAAATCCCTTTGGGTTATGCAATGCACCAACTACTTGTCAACGCTATATGGTAACTATCTTTCACCACATGATTGAGGATTCTATGGAAGTCTTCATGGATGACTTTTCAGTCTTCGGAGATTCATTCAATCTATGTCTTGAAATTCTGAAAAGGATGTTAGCAAGATCTGAAGAAGCTAACCTTATGCTAGATTGGGAAAAATGTCACTTTATGGTTAAAGAAGGCATTTTTCTCGGGAATAGGATCTCTCAAGACAGATTAGAGGTGGATAGAGCTAAAGTAGAAACCATTTCTAAAATTCCACCGCCCACATCTGTTAAATTCATTCGAAGCTTTCTTGGCCATGCGGGTTTCTATCGACGTTTCATCAAAGACTTTTCAAAGATAGCCCGAAAAAATGACACAACTTATTGAAAAGGATGCTACATTCATCTTCTTCGAATAATGTTTGAATGCATTCCAAGATCTAAAGGAAAATTTTGTAGATGCTCCAATTATGGTGGCTCCACACTTGACACTACCATTCGAACTAATCTGTGATGCGAGCGACTTCGCAGTTAGAGCAGTCGTAGGACGAAGGCTGGATAAGCACTTTCATTCGATCTATTATGCCAGAATGATGCTCAAGAGAATTATATAACTACCAAGAAATTATGTTTTGTTGTGGTATTCGCTTTTGTCAAATTTCGTTCTTATCTAGTCATTTCGAAAACCATCGTTTACACTGATCATGCGGCGATTAAATACTTATTAAGCAAACAAGATGCTAAATCTCATCTAATCTGATGGCTTTACATCAAAAATAATTCTACATCGAAATCAAGGACAAGAAAGGTGTTGAAAATCTTGTAGTCGGTCATCTTTCTCATTTGGAATGCTCGGCTTCATAAGAAATGGAGGGGTCAAGATAAATGACAATCCCCCTGAATTTCTTATACATATCTAGATTAGTAAAAGAGATCATCCTAGGTTTGCTGATAATGCAAACTACAAGGCAGAGGAATCATTCTCAAAAGAATGGCTTTTCATTAAAGGAAAAAACTTTTCTCCAATGTCAAGTATTACTTTTGGGAGGATCCGTACATATTCCGCATAGGATCTAATCGTATCATCCGAAGATGTGTGTATGGAGACGAAGCACGAAAGATCCTAAAACAATGTCATGAAGAACCATCAGGAGGTCATCATGGATCATCAGCAACAACAAAGAAAGTATACGACGCGGCTTCTATTGGCCTACCATTTACCGAGAACACGGAATATTCGCTCATGCGATGCATGCAACATGCTAGCAACATCTCATCTAGAGATGAAATGCTACAAAAACCAATCCAGGTTTGCGAAGTATTTAACGTTAGGGGCATCGACTGTCACACCCCATTCTAAGGCGTAAATTTCGGGGTGTGAGCTGATTGCTCACAGCTCTCAAGGTACTATCATGCAATAATTAAAATGACAACATCTATTAATTAAAATTTAAACAAAATCCAAATAGACAAAATACATCATCCATAATTAAAACAAATAAAACAATAGATAGTTCAATTCAAATTAAATCTTGATATCTCTTCTCTAGCATAATAAACATAAGTTCTTCAATAGATCATGATCAATCAAATCACACGGTGACCTGCATATTCGTTGAAAATACAAACAATGTTGTCAACACGAGGTTTAGTGAGTAATACACCAGTTAGACGCAATATATAATAAATAAAGAAAAATGTGAAATGGTTCCTGTGAGATAAGCAATTTAACCAAATGAGCAAGCATAAGTTGTCGGTAAAAAACCGTTGCCTTGCAAAGTGGGCATTGGCTACTACGACATTCATATGATCATACTATTTGTGAGATTAGATGGACCTCTCCGAATGAGAATCAAATAGAGCAAATAAGCAAATAACACGTTAGGAATGAATTGATATACACACATGACTTAATAGTTTCAATTAAATATTATATAATAATAACATATCTAGTAACACATATGTCCCCAAAACAATTGAAAATGAGTAAAAGAGGGGAGTGAGATACTCACCTTATCAGATGAACAAAAATATAATAATTGATAAGAATGATACCGGTAGATCAAGCTTTGACGAAATATCCTAATAAAGAATGAGTGCGAAAAAATAAATAATTAATTGATGGTTTGAAAGAGAGTTGGGAATTGTGATGGTTAATTATTATGATATATATATATATACAGGGGATGAATCTTACGAGAAGTGAAGGTGTAACTCCATTAATCCCTAGTTTCACTCCCTTTCATATGATGTTACATAAATATATGTAAGTTGGTTGTATTTATGTCTTAATTACACAATCAAACCTACCTACAAACATATAAATATACCGAGCCACATTCAAACCTATATACCTACACACATACAAACATACATACACATATACAAACATGCATACACATATACAAACATACGTACCCACACACATACATATGCACGTACACAACGCACCTACACATAAGAAAGAGAGTGAAATTAGGGATTAATGGAGTTACACCTTCACTTCTCGCACTTCTCGCTGTAAAAAAACTTCTGAAATGATCCAATTCCTATATTGGTCAATAATAACCAATATATTGACCATTATTGACCAATATATTGACCATTACTGACCAATAATGGTTATTATTGGTCAATAATAACCATTATTGGTCAATAATAACCCTAATAACTTAGTCCATAATAGTTACTTTTTATAGTGTGAGTGTGTGACTATGATTACATGTCTACTCATATTGTACATTTATAAATATATTTAGGTACTTATTTTGCCACGTCAAAAATATAAAATAGATTTACTTACTTATTTATATGTATCTAATATCTACTCATATTTTACACTTTTACTATGTGTTGGTAATTATTTTCCACGTCATTTTCAAAAATTAAAATTTTATTTTTAATTTATATGTAACCAATATCTACACATATTATACATTTTAAAATATGTGTAGGCATATACTTTTCCATGTCATTTTCAAAAAATAAAGTAAAATATTATTTACATATTATATCTACATATCTAATTTCAAAAATTATGTGTCGGTAAACATAACTAAGTACCCACACATATGTTAGTTTTGAATATATGTGTAGATACTTTACCTACACGTAATAAAAATTTGTCACATGTGTGTAATTTAGTATTTAATTTATCATCAATTTAGAAGGGAATTTTCCCACCAGCGACAAGTGTAGCTAAAACATATTACCAACACATAATAAGTGTTACTTATTGCGAAAAGATATTATTAATCGCTACTTACACATATAAAAACATGTGTAGATAACTACCCACACATTTAGATGTGTAGGTAAATTATGTGTTGGTAAACACCCTAATTTCTTGTAGTGTACTCATAAACTCTAGAATTGTAAATTGAATTAACCCATTATCGTTAATCAAATTAATGTACTGGTTAATTATGTGTTGGTAAACACGAACATAAAACAATAATCAATTACCTCTTAATATGATTTATGACTGGTTAATTATGAAGAACACAGGCTGACTATACGAGTTGACGAACGAACAAGCAAAGGATGATGACAATTCAATTAAGTATAGGGGTTATGTCGGTGAGGGTTTGGTGATTATAACTATACGTTTAGTTGTATTATAGTGGATAATAACTTGTATATCACGAACGAGTTAGTGTCGGCTAGTATTTTTGGAAACGAATCCATTTTGATCGAAGTAACATAATTGTGATTATCGGCAGACCGATTAAGGAAAGTATAACATGTAATTTGATTCAATTACCATATTAGTTACGAGAATTGAGGTCCAAGCTACGAATTTGTGCATATGGGTTCGTTAATCGGGTATCGGGTCTGGGTTTGGATCAGGGTAAACGGGTTAATGGGTTATAATAATAATATATATAAATTTGCACTTTATTCCCTGTAATATGAGGAGGGCAACATATTTAGATAATAGTTTAGTTTATGGTTAAATTTGCACATTTTGAAAGTTATATATATTAAAATATTTAATTAACTCGATATATGCGGTATTTTTATTGATAGGATAGCCCGAACATATAAATGGATCGGGTAACAGTTACAAAATAAAATATGGAAAACCAGAATTGTTACACTATCCCCTACTTTTAGGAATTATGTACCGAAATTAAAAAATTAGCAGTAACGAAGAGATGAGGGTATTTGAGTTTCATCTAGCCTTCACGCTCCCACGTAAACTCGGCTCCTTGTTTAGAATTCCAACTGACTTTAACCAAGGTAATGCGGCTTTGTTTGGTTACTTTGTCTTTATGATCCATTATTTCAATGGGTTGCTCAACAAAATGCATAGTCTCGTCATTACGAACTTCTTCGAGGGGGATATGGAGATTAACCTCGGCAAGACACTTCTTGAGATTAGAAGCATGAAACACCGGGTGAACATTGGAGAGTTCAACAGGAAGCTTGAGTCGATAAGCAATAGGACCAACTCTATCGAGTATTTCAAAAGGACCAACGAAACGAGGAGCTAGTTTTCCTTTCTTTCCATAACAAATGACTCCCTTCCAAGGGGATGCTTTGAGTAGAACGAGATCACCAACAATGAATTCAAGGGGTTTTCGCCTCTTATTGGCATAACTCTTTTGATGGCTACGAGCAGCAAGAAGGTTTTGACGAATTTGAGCAATACGATCAGTTGTTTCTTGAACTAATTATGAACCGGTGATTTGAGATTCCCGAACTTCGCTCCAACAGATCTGGGAACGACATTTACGACCATAGAGTGCTTGAAAATGTGTCATACCAATACTAGAGAGAACTGTTATTATACTAGAACACAATAAGCGGTAGATGAATATCCCAATTGCCCCAAAATCGAGGACACAAGAGCAAAGCATATCTTCTAGAGTTTGAATCGTATGCTCAGGCTGACCATCGGATTGCGGATGATAGGCATACTAAGTTTCAAACGAGTTCCCAAAGCAGATTGGAGAGACTTCCAAAAAACGAGAAGTAAAACGACCATCACGATTATAAATAATAGTTAACGGGTTCCATGATGACAAACAATCTTCTCGACATAAATACGTCCCAATTGGTCAACATAATATGTCTCTTTGATGGGTATAAAATGAGCAGGCTTGGTCAAGCGATCAACGATTACCCAAATACTATCATGTTGCTTTCGATTTGGTGGAAGGTTAGTGATGAAATCCATGGCAATACCTTCCCATTTCCACTCGGGGACGGAAGGTTGCTTGAGTAAGCCAAAAGGTTGATGATGTCCGGCTTTCACTTTGGAGCACATGAGACATTTAGAAACAAAGAAAGCAATGTATTTCTCCATTCTGGGCCACCAATAGATGGAACGAATATCAGCGTACATCTTATCCGCACCTGGATGTATGGAATATCGTGACTTATGAGCTTCGTCCATAATAAATGTGAGAATATCATCATGATCAGGAATCCATAAACGGTTAATAAAGTAAAGTAGACCATTGGGTTTGGTTACAAGTTGGGTTTTAGTACCACATGACATCTCATCATACATATTGCCTTTGGTGACGGATTCGTGTTTGGCATCGAGAACACGCTTTTCGAGGTCATTTTGGAATAGAACACAAGTAAGAAGTATGGATTTAACTGGGTTCTAATGACTGAGAGAGTCGGCCACGACATTCCCTTTTCCAGTATGATAGCGAATTATGCATTCATAGTCGCTAAGCAACTCGACCCATCGATGTTGTCTCATATTGAGTTCTTTTTGATCGAAGATGTGTTGGATACTCTTATCATCGGTAAACACCACACACTTCGTACCATAGAGGTAATGTCTCCAAATTTTCAAGGCAAATATAACAACACCAAGCTCAAGATCATGCATTGTATAGTTATTCTCATGAACCTTAAGTTGTCTCGAAGCGTAAGCGATTACCTTGCCTCATTGCATGAGAACACAACCGAGACCTTGGTTAGAAGCGTTGCAAAAAATGATGAAATCTTCATTGTGTTGGTACATGATGTCAGTAGTTCAGTATCTAGTGTCTGTAATCGATTTAGTATGTTTTGTATTTGAAATTAAGCGAAGTTGTGTCTCAAGTTCACCTGATATGGGCGAACTTGTGAAACAAGCAAAGTTAGTGACAACTTCGCCTAAACATGTTAGGCGAAGTTGTCGTATGTTATAAATGTTTAGCTGCGGCTAGGTTTTGGTAGGAGTTGTTCAGTTTTGTGTAATCGGTGATTGATATATCACGTGTTATCAGTTGCAATACAACGTGTTCTTTGTTTATTGTAACGTGTGTTTGATTGTGTTTAACGTGTATCGTCTTCTACGCTCGTATCGTCTTACGTAGGGATTCCGCACCTACGTAGAACGAGATATTCCGTGTAGATCCGGCTGGGAACCTACAATTGGTATCAGAGCATTTGCTCGTGATTGTATGGTTCGGGATTATCACACGGGTGTAGAAATCGTTCCGTTCGACTATTCGCGGGACGAGTTTACATTAATATACCGAGTTTTTGTGTCTTACTCACCTCCCACCATCAAATACAACCCATTACACCTTCGCATACCTCGCAAAACGTCAAAATCAAACCTGCAAAAACAATTGTTCATCAGGCGAAGTTGCCGCTACTGTTTGTAGGGTTTAGGCGAAGATATAAGGTTAAGCGAAGTTATTAACAACTTCGCCTACCACACAAGTTCGCTTAACTTAAGCGAAGTTATCTACAACTTCGCCTAATCAGGCGAATTTAAAAAGGAGCGAAGTTAAGAATTCAAGCGAAGTTTAACTTCGCCTACAGTACTGTTCAGAATAAAATTTTTATTTTTGGTTTCTTTGAGTGCTCGTTTGTATTTCTTCCAAAGATGACTTCTATAAATATTACGGAACTGGTGAAAATGGAGGTGGAAGCAGGTTCAGCTACTAAGGCACCGAAAATGCTTAAGGGTACCGATTTCGTGGCTTGGAAAGATCGGTTTGAGCAGTATGTTAAATATCAAGATGCTAAGATGTGGGTGTGCATTCAAGATGGATACATTCCACCAACGGCTTTGTATGAGGGTCGTGAACAAATTAAGAAATACAATAAGATGGAAGAGGAAGAAAAGAAGATGTATGAGGCTGAAAGCAAAGCTCATGCTGCGATAACAATGGCTCTTCCACAAGAGATTCTTCACACCTTCAGGAAATATAAAACCGCCAGAGAGCTATGGGAAGCGCTTGAAAACCGATTTGAAGGTAATGTGGGGATACGTGCATCCAAGATTAAGCTACTCAAAACCCAATTCTCGGTGTTCAAGTACTTGAAGAATGAATCACTTGATGATATCATCACAAGATATTATCACCTGATGACCGAACTCAGCAATTATTCCATTGTTTACAAAGAAGAGGAGATCGTAGAAAAACTCCTTGATGCTCTCCCACCGTAATGGGAGATGTACACTGTCTTGATGAGAGAAGATAAAGAGTTTGCCAACATTGACTTGGAAACAGCAGTCAACAAACTACGAACTTTTGAACTTAACATGGTTCGAAAAGACACCAACTGATCAGGTTCAGGATCCGGGAATGTATGGTGCGAAAGTTAATTCAAGTTCAAGTTCGAAGTCAGAATCGTCTGCTTACTACTCAAAGGGAGACTCGAGCTCTAACTCAACTCATGATGGTCATGTAACTCTCAACATGGATGGTGATGTGTGTTTCGTAGCTGGTGGATCAAACACTTCTAAACCTCAAACAACAAAGGGTAGTTTTTCTTCAAGCGTTCCGAACAACAACTACTCTCAGATGCCCATGAGTGTTAAATCTGTTGAACAGCAGTTTGCTCTCTATGCATCTTTCATTGCTTCTTACGAAAATTACATTAAAGGTAAAATTGTTGACCCTGCAACTTTAGACGAAGACTATGATCAGATCGATGCTGATGATCTGGAGGAGATGGATCTGCAGTGGCAGATGGCGATGATAGTAAGAAGAGTTAAACGGTTTATGAAGAAGACTGGTAGAAAATTCGTTGGTGAAAGACCAGGGTTTGATAAGTCAAAGGTTCGGTGTTATAACTGTCAACAGAATGGACACTTTGCTAAAGAATGCACAAATGAACGAGTGGAACGTAGTCAGAACAGGCCAACACAACCAAATGGGGGAAGTAACGTGAATAGGGCGATGATATCCAGACAGAACGGGGAATACAATTGGAATCTGCAAGTTGAGGAAGTGTTCGAACAGGCCAACTTGGTTAACATCGAAACTGAAGGAAAAAAAAGAGAGACAAGAGAAGATCAAGCTTATATGGCAGAGGTGACAGATCAGCTCTCTGAGGTAAGTTCTAAACTCCCTTGTACAAAATGTGAAAATCTGTCTGAACAGCTGAAAACAATAACTGATCAGTTTGTTAGTTTGGATGCTCAATTTAGAACATTAAAAGAAGATCATTATTACACTAAAACTAGAGAAAAAAATTACACGGTAAAAATAAAAGCTAGTGAGAAAGATATCAGAAGTCTTAAAGCCAGTCTAGCTGAAAAAATATAGGTAATTGATCTTAGCTATGAAGTGTTAGAAGAGAAAACCAAACAAATTGCTGAAAGGGATAAACAGATAGCTGATTACCAGGTGAAAGTGGTGGAACTAAACAGAAAGCTTGAGCAATTTAGAAATTCCTCCGCAATACTTGATCACCTCGTAAGTGATCAACGTTCCCCAGTTAAAAGGGGAGGAATTGGATATTCTGAAGTTCCACCTCCTTATAATCATAACTATACTTATGATCCTAGTAATCAGAAATCTGTTGATGTTGAAATTGGTCAGATAGTTCCTGTTAAGGTTACGATTAACGATCCAGAAGTTAGTAAAAGCGAAACAAGTAAGCGTGTTTCTAATGTTAAGATTTATGTTCCTAGTCCTGTCTCATCAAATTCGGACAAGACATCTGAGTCTAGTGAGACAAAAGAAGAGGCTGTGTTACTAAAACGTGGAGAGGAACATAAACCAACTGAAAAGAATTCTCCACTAAACCCGTATGTCCCACCATATGTTAGACAAACGGGCAGTAATGCAACCTCAACATCTAAAACAACTGTTGAGACGAAAGTTGAACACAGGAGCTGTTTCAGATGCAATCAAATAGGACACCTGATTGCTGATTGCCCTCTGAATCAGAGATTCAGAGGTATGAGGCATTCGAAAACTGAGAGTAGAACTAACAGTAATTACTATATTGGTAAAATTGAAAACTCATCAAAGTTCAAATATTGATTGAACAGTAATTACTATAACAGTAATTACTAACAGTTTTCAAAGAAGTCGATCTCAGTTTTTCCCTGTTAACAACCAAATCATTAGTAATAATTCATTTAATTCACGAAGGTTTGGATGGCCTCAGAGTCAATCTACTAGAAGGTATCCTTTTAGGACTTACAGAAATCATTCTAATACTAACTTTGGACAGCCAAAGTACGGGATGCCTTTTAACAGATTTAATCAACCCAAGACCAATAGGTCTTGGGTCCCCAGATTTTAATCCTTTGCTTTAATCGTGCAGGAACAGTTGAACAGGGCAGCAAACAATCTATGGGTTGTGGATAGCGGCTGTTCCCGGCACATGACGGGTAACAAGAATTTGTTACACGAATGGAAACCTGTTCAGGGAGGTAGAGTAAGTTTTGCTGGAGAGAGTGGTGGAAGAATTACTGGAATTGGGACGGTGACTAATGGTAAAATGAAGTTAGAAAAAGTGAATTTCGTTGAAAAGCTGAAGCATAATCTGCTGAGTGTATCTCAGATCTGTGACAAAGATTACACTATGCACTTTACCAAACATGAAGCGATCGTATTGTATCCTGGTTTCAAGATACCAGAGGAATGGATAGTAATGAAGGCTCCAAGGGAAAAGAATACATATGTTATGGACATGAGGTCGACTGAGATGGCAACAGAAGAATCATGTCTTCTGTCAAAAGCAACTGAATCGGAGTCCGAGTTATGGCATCGAAGAATGGGGCATATTCATCTTCGAAAAATGAACTACATTGTCAAGAATGGGCTGGTGCTGGGTGTTCCATTGAAAAATTTCAACTTTGAAGACCAATGCTTATCGTGCAAAAAGGGAAAGCAACACAAGAAATCTCATCACACCAAGAAGGTTAATTCAATAGTCAGTACCCTAGACCTACTTCACATGGATCTCTTCGGTCCCGTGAATGTAAAAAGCCTAGGTGGAACATCATACTGCTTGGTGATAACTGATGATTTCTCTCGATATTCTTGGGTATATTTCCTGAAGACAAAGGATGAAACGGTTCAGTTGGTAATGAATTTGATTACCAAGGTTGAGAATATTATGGGGAAAAAGGTTAAATACATCAGGACTGACAATGGCACAGAGTTCAAAAACTATCAGATGGAGATATTCTGCTTACAGAAAGGGATAGACCACCAGTACAGCGCTCCGTATACTCCGCAACAAAATGGGGTGGCTGAGAGGAAGAACAGAACGCTAATTGAAGGAGCCAGAACCATGCTGGCTGATTCTAAACTTCCTGTGGTGTTCTGGGCTGAAGCTGTTGCTACAGCCTGTTATATCCTTAATAGAGTTTTAAATGTTAAAAGATTGAATAAAACATGTTATGAACTTATGCATGGTAGAAAGCCTAACTTGAGTGGTCTCGAACCATTCGGGTCCCCGTGTTCGATATTAAAGACGAACTCAAAATTTTGTGAGATAGCCGACGAAGGTATTTTAGTCGGATATGTTGTGGGGACCCCCAACAGACGAGTCTTTAATCTATCGACCAGCAAGGTTGAGGTGGTGTGTAACACTGATATCACAAGTTACAAATCACCAAAACCAAGCACGGGACCCGCTGGGGTTTTCGACTATGATAGGCTTTTTAAATCTTTTAACATACCTTACTTGGATTGTGCAGAAGTTGATGAAAGAATAGCTACGAAGATGCTTTACGATGAGGAAGACAATGTTGTACAAAGACCGCTGTACAATGAATGTCAGCCTTCCTTGTCAAATAATGTCGATACCCCTGCTGCCTCTACAGAAGAGGAATTCTTCAATCCGTTTCACTCTCAACAACAATCACCCATTGATGAGCTACCTTCGAACCTGGAAGACAATCTGGATGTCAGTTTGGTTCCGACTATGAGAGTTCACAAAAATCACCCTTTGGAGAACGTGATAGGTGATCTGTCCGACGGTGTACAAACAAGACAAAGCTTGAATGAGCATACCTGTGTTTACACAAGCATTAAAGATACGGGCATAATTAACGAATGCTTGTACCCCTGCTTCATCAGCCAGATTGAACCAAAGAACTATCAAATGGCTCTCAAGGACAGCTCGTGGGTCGAAGCCATGCAAGAAGAGTTAGCCCAGTTCAAGAAGATGGAGGTATGGAATTTGGTTACAAAACCGAAAAATGTGCATGCGATTGGCACAAAATGGGTTTTCAAATGCAAGAGAGATGAAAAAGGGATAATTATCAGGAACAAGGCGAGGCTGGTTGTAAAAAGTTTTAATCAGCAAGAAGGGATCGACTACAATGAAGTGTTTGCTACTGTAGCGAGATTGGAAGCGATTCGATTGTTTTTGGCATTTGCTGCACACAAGGAGATGAAGGTGTTCCAGTTAGACGTGAAAAGTGCGTTTCTTAACGGTAAAGTCGATGAGGTTGTGTACGTTAAGCAACCTCCGGGTTTTCCTGACCCAGACTTTCCTGATCACGTGTACAAGCTAAGTAAAGCGCTATATGGGCTACATCAGGCCCCTCGTGCCTGGTACGCAACTCTATCCGATTACTTGCTTGACAATGAATTTGAAAGGAGAAAGATCGATAGCACACTGTTCGTTAAGAGAAAAGGAAGCGACTTTCTTCTGGTGCAAGTCTACGTGGACGACATCATCTTTGCTGCATCAAAAGTCGCCATGTGTCAGGAATTTGAAGCCGTCATGAAAAAGAGGTTTGAAATGAGTGCTATGGGTGAACTAACTTTCTTTTTAGGACTGCAGGTTGATCAGAAGAAAGATGGGATGTTCATTCATCAGACTAAATATGTCCAAGACGTTCTCAAACGCTTCAAGATGGAGGACAGCACTCCATTTGATACTCCAGTTTGCGTCAACCATAAACTGGGTGCTGATTCAGACAGTGATGCAGACGTGGACCCCACCCAATATCGGGTAATCGTAGGTTCTTTAATGTACTTAACTGCATCTAGACCTGATATTATGTTTGCAGTTTGTCTTTGTGCTCGCTTTCAGGCAAACCCAAAGGAATCTCACATGAAGGGTGTGAAGAGGATATTGCGATATCTCAAAGGCAAGCCTAAGCTAGGGTTGTGGTACATGAAAGGAGGAGACTTGGAGTTAGTCGCCTACACAGATTCTGATTATGGAGGATGCAATCAGAATCGGAAGTCAACAACAGGTGGATGTCAGTTTCTTGGAGGCAGATTAGTGTCATGGCAGTGCAAGAAGCAGACCTCAGTCGCCATTTCTACCTGTGAAGCAGAATACATGGCAGCATCGAACTGCTGCTCCCAGGTTCTTTGGATACAACAGCAATTGCGCGATTACGGTCTGAATTTCACACATACTCCTATTTGCATTGATAACACTGCTGCTATCTCAGTAACTAACAATCCCGTAAAGCATAGCAAAACTAAACACATTGACATCCGTCATCATTTTATACGGGATTGTGCTGAGAAGAAATTGATAGTGCTCGAAAAGGTTGATTCGTTAGATAATTTCGCTGATTTGTTTACTAAAGCGTTCGACAAAACTCATTTTCAAAACCTTGTTGAGCTAAATGGGATGATCAATCCCGAGTAACCGTGTTTTTCGTTTTTGTTTAAAAAAAAAAAAAAAAAAAAAAAACCCTCACTATCGCTTAGAATTATGTCGGTTGCTTCAGTTTGAAGGACATATCTTCGGATATGTTTGGTCCTCATTTCTACCTGTAGAGTATGAGGATAGCCATTAACCAGATGACTGAAAGTGACCGGGGCGGTTTATGATGTGTTTTTATTCTTTCGCTGAAAATTAGTCGTTCATACTTAGTTAGAAGGACACATACTCGTATGTGGTCGGTCCAGCTGATCCATTGGATCTTCAGGATAGCCGTTTACCTGAAGACTTAGACTTGATCGGGGCGATAGAAGTTAAATTTTTTTTATTGGGAGATGAAATAATTTTTCAAGTCTACTATTTCGTAAGAAGTTTCTTTACTATGTTTAAAAGAAAATTGATCCAACCTTGGAAAGTGATAGACAAACTGATTCTGTGTGCTTTACTAGTGAAGTTATTAGGCCTAAAAGACTTTAGAACAGTCATTGTATGTCATGGTAGCTTTTTATGGTGCGTAAAAGTAGAAGTGATACTAACTAAATCTCCTCGATCTTAAGTGAAAACTCATTAAGAGTTGTGTATGTCTCCGCATATATCTTTCCGAATGATAGGCAGAAAGCGATTACCCAGTCATACACGAGCCCGTGAGTGTTCTGATTCCCGTGAAGATAGCGTATCAAGAAACTGCAGTGATCCAGATTCGGGACTTGCAGTTGTTTACTACTCTGAAACTGTGTAAATATTTATTAAAAAAAAAATTTATGTGTTATTGAGACATTCTAGAGCTTAAAATGTTAATACTTCTCAATCAATATGCAAGATAGAGAACGGGAAGAAGACTCTATTGATCGACGTGTACTTACTATTTAATCAGACACTACGGGTCGAGGTCAACTCGGGGTGACTTGGGGAAAGCCAAATACGCTTTGAGAATAGATAGGAGACATCATAATCTCTGAGGTGTTGCCCATTTATATTTTGAGCTTAATTGAACCTAACCCGTATCACAAAAGCGATGAAAACCATTCTAAGTTATTTACCTGCTTACAACATGTTTCTTTATGTCATAATACAGCTGAACATGGATCTATGTGACAGTCACTTAATTAGTATGATTCCTGTTCGGATCTTTTCTAAAATGTGGTAGTCCCTGTCGAGACTGAAATTTGATCCCGTGTACTTTATTTCTAAGTTTTATTCTACTTATGTCGTTTTATGTCTTTATATCTGGTTACTTGGTCTTTGATCGTAACATTCTACTTTTTAAAGGAAGGTTTAAAAGTTAAAAGCATAATGTTCAAATTAGAGGGTCTGTTTTGTAACATGGTTATCAAGCGAAGTTAATATAACAGGCGAACTTAAGGGGTAAGCGAAGTTAGCCCCAACTTCGCCTGTTCATCTTTGACCCTATATAAAGACATTATTGGTCAGACTCATCATTATTTTCAAACCCAGCGAACTTATCTTCCAGTAACCTCGGCGAAGTTATTTTTCGATTCAATCTTTGTTATCTTTGACAAATACCAATCCGATTTATAGGTGTGTAGTGTCGTCATATCTTATAATCTATGTCATGACGTTAATCAGAGATCGTTTCGACCCAATTCACGACCCCGTTCTTTCAAACATCTAACACCCGCTTTTCAAACTTGTTTTAACGTAGTCATATTCAACTTGATCGTGTTGATCTCCGTCAAAACATGTTTGGTTGAGTCCGCAATCTCCAAATTGACCAAAATCACTTCGTTTGAACGTCTAAACTGTTGCCGATTCATATTCAGGCGAAGTTACAGTTTAGGCGAAGTTATCCTTAACTTCGCCTAAGGTTTAACTTCGCCTGATATTTAATTATTTAATAGTATATGAGGTAAAGTTGTGGTTAGGCGAGGTTATCATTAACTTCGCCTGGCCCTTTTTATTTAACATTTATGTAGGTTCCCCAGACGGATCACACGAGATATCCCGATATACACAGGTGCGGAATCCCTGTGTAGATCGTTACGGACGTAGAATATTAGCTCACGAACACACGAACAAGATACGAACAAAACCACGTTATATTAATAACTCGAACCGAGATACTTACAGACTCTCGACCTCACGTCAATAGACTCACTGAATTACACGTAAACTGAACTACTCGATCGACCAAAACTCTAACACGTAAACAGTATAAATACACGACAACTTCGCCTCAGGCGAAGTTGTCTATAACTTCGCTCGTTCAACAAGTTTGCCTAGGCGAACTTGTCAACAACTTCGCTTGGTTAACAAGTTCGCCTAGGCGAACTTGTCAACAACTTCGCTTTAAACAAACAATTACATAAACAATATTACAGACTCGATTACAGACATTAGACATATGAACTACTGACATCTATGCACCAACAGACTACCCCTTGGCAGTAGCTTCATATCTTGATCTTTCAGCTCTTGTCTCGTAATCCTGTATCTTTACGCGTGCACTCCTTCTCTAACACACACCGTGACTACTCGCTGATATTTCCTTGCTTCATCCTTCCAAGCAGGAATATAGAACATTTTCTTCTCATTCAACACTTGCAAATCAGCTTTCGATAAGTTAACAAGATGCATCGGGTCATACACCCTTAGCACTTCTTGTTCATCTTCGTCTTCCATCACGGCTTCAGCAGTCTGGCAATCAACGTACCACCATTTTAGATTCTTCAACACATCTTGAGGCATAGTCTTCATTGGAACCTCCTTGATGCATCGGATCGGTTTGTACTTCATCACCATCCATGGCTTGCCATCTGCTCTCAATCCCCTTTCTGTATCCTCCACGAGCTTTCCCTTCTGTGGCTTTAATAGTTCAAACTTCTTTTCTTTTATGCTTTCTTTCCACACAATCTTCTCAATCACTCTTGCCATGTTATTGTCACTTCTATTTATCAGGCCCAACCTGGCCAAATCCTTCACCTCACATTCCGGCAACGTATTGAGAGATCTCAACATTCTCTTGAAGTATTGAATACCATCATAACGCTTCACTACAAACAATTTTATCTGTTCATCATAAATCCAACAGATAATTCCCTTCTTCGACTCAGCATAGCCTTTGATGTTATAACTCTTTTTGAACATGGCTGGAACAGCAGGCTTCTTGGTCTTAATAAACCAATGAGCACAGCCTTCCTTCCACCTAGGCTGCTCCTCCCACTCAGTCTCATCCATCTCAGCACCCAAGTCGGCTTTCTCAACATCAGGGATCTCGTGTTCAACGTCTTCTTCTACTATCTCCCCCTCTTCTATTCCATCTTCAATCACAATCTGCTCACCGATCTTCTCAATCACATCACTCGGCAGCACATCTTCATCAAACAACATATCGTCGCTGAACATATCATCGTCAAGCTCCTTCAGCGCATCAATCACGTCATCCTCAACTAACACCACATCATCACCACCAGCCGCGTCGGTAGACTCCCCCTCTGCTGTGGAAGTACCAAGAGCTTGAGAAGTTCTTGGCAGCTCACCACCTGCATCTTTCGATGCATTGGGATCATCGTCTCGGTCGTTTCTCTTCTTCGTTCTGAGCTCGTCGCCCTTACAACTCATCTCCCCCTGAGATGCCAAGAACACCTTCAAGGCATCTATAACTTTCCCATGCTCAACCAGGAGGGATGCCTGTAGTTGATTTGCTTCCACTAGACTTTGAATAGTCTTAGATTGCTCTGCCACGATCCTCTCTAGTGAAGCTATTCTCTCTGAGTCTGAAGTAGGCGAAGGCGAGACACCAGAAGCAGGCGTAACCGCAGGTGGTACCATACCTGATAACCCTGCAGCAGTAACGACCGTTGACTCTACAAATCGTGCAGTTACCACCGACTGAGTAAGCGTTGGCGGTGGTAGAGACACGATCTCCGGAGTCGACGTCTGGATGGTAGTGGTGGATGGAATGCCAGCCGTTGATGTATCTACCACGGGAACATCCGCAGCGCTTGTACTTGTCACTTGTACAGAGGAAGGAACAATAGACTTACCAGACAGTGCGGCCGGAGCAAAACGTACAGTCCTTGAAGTCTCTCCAGCTCCCATGCCAGCACCTGTCCTCTCCCGTCTTGATCTTCTTATCAGCTTATGTATGTCTTCTTCCTCTTCCGACTCTTCATCATCTTCCGTTCTCTTTCTTTTCCCAAACGTTCTCTCTCGAGACACCATCAACCGTCTCCCCTCATTCATAATCTCATCCAAATCGGAGTCAGCCATCGACGTAGCTGCTCTAGTCATACTCACACCCTAACCTTGTGCAGCCGAGACCTGCACCTCTTCAACGTGATCCATATCAAAATAACCTTGACCTCCAAAAACAGCGTCAAGATCAATATCCTCTGCAGCAGACACAACAGGCACAGCAGGAGCAGGAACAGCTTGAGTTGCTCTTGCCTGTTGCGGTTGAGGATCTCTGAACTCGTCCCCACCAGCAGGAACATACTCTGGGTTAATTAAAAACCCAAACAGTGGAGTATGCCTGGGACGACGTTCAGGGTTGCTCCTCGCACTTGACGTGCGGCATTGAGCAAAGATACGTTTGCTCACCGATTCCACGTATCTTATCGGGCGTCTCTGAGGTAGAGTCGGAGCGACATGGTTCAATATCATCTGGATGAACCGTGGGTACATAATGAACCGCTCCCGAGACATCGCCCTCCTCTGCCTATCAATCTCGTAGAAGACCATTTGACTGAAGCTATAACGTTTGTTATAGGTCAGTGCAGTCATTGCAGACTGCATGGTCGCACCCATACCATCAGTGCCCGCCTTCCTCCCAGACATGCAAACTATCATAACGTGCATGAGGAAGCGCCACTGATCTAGAAGGAAACCCTTCCTCCTCTGGGTATCTCCTAATGGACCAGAGTAGCCCATTCGGAGAAACGCTCCATCACGGAACGGAGCTACGAACTCTGTAGGGTCATCCCTAGTCTCTTCACCGAATCGTAAGGCCACCCATATCTGTTCAGAATTGAACTGAACTTATTGATTGTTCACCGTCGCTCTCATGACCGGGGGCTCAACACGGCAATCGTATTCGACCGTCTGCCAGAAGTCTTCGATATTCGGCAGAGATATCGGCAGAGTGTTTGTTATGGCATGAAAAATCCTCGAGCGCAGTAGGAACGTGATAATCTCGCGGTAATCCTCAACGCCGCTCGCTTCCGGGTCAAGTGTAATGTACATATTGTGACCCGGGAAGAATTGACGTTGGTTATCACCATCGTCTCCTCCTGCACCTCCAGCACCAGCTAACGCAGCCATATCTGCAACAAACTAACCAAGTTAGAACGACACAAAAACATAGCACAAGTTCGCTTTGTTACCATGAGCGAAGTTGTGATAAACTCTGTATAGGCGAAGTTAAAGTTGAGGCGAAGTTGGGAACAACTTCGCTTCAGCTTTAAGTTCGTCTAATTAATATTAAGTACAAATGATCTAGGCGAAGTTAAAGTTAACTTCGCTTCATCACAACATCGCCTCAGGCGAATTTAAGTTTCAGGCGAAGTTACGGATAACTTCGCCTCAGGCGAACTTAAGCTTCGGGCGAAGTTACGGATAACTTCGCCTAAGGCGAACTTAAGCTCCAGGCGAAGTTACGGATAACTTCGCCTAAACCCTAACTTCGCCTGAATCTGAATCGGCGATAGTTAGGAATTATGGAACAACGTGCAGGTGATGATTCGGCTAGTTTAGACGATTAAGAACTCTTAAACACAAGTTTTAAGGACATGTTGACGAACAGTATGTTTATCAACACGTTAAAACACAGGTTATGAAACTCGGTTTCAAAACCGATGGTCCGAGGGTTCGAAACCGGTCGAAACAAACATTTAGACGCTTGAATGAACATTGAGTATGTGATATCATGGTATTTCGAACCTTGAATCAGTGTGAAAATCGGGAATAAATAACACGTAATCGGTTGTGATAACAAGTTCGCCGGATGTTCGCTGTGGATATAATAAGTTCGCTGTGTTTGAGTTTAATGAACAGAATTGACTGTTTATTAGCCTTATATATGGGCGGAGTTATTCAGGCGTAGTTACGGATAACTTCGCCTAGGCGAAGTTAACTATAACTTCGCCTGTTCAACAACATCGTCTATATATAATTACAAAATCAAACCTTATAATTTGAACATTTTTCAATTAACTCTTTAAAACTTCCCATTAAGAAATAAATGACATGATCAATTCTAAGTAACCAGTTAAAAAATCATAAAACTATCTAAGTACAAAAACTTAAAAAAAAAATTTAAAGTATAAGGGATCAAATTTCAGTCTCGATAGGGACTACCACGTTTTAGAAAAGATCCGAACAGGAATCATGCTAATTACGTGACTGTCACATAGATCTGTGTTTAGCTGTATTATGACATATAGAGACAGGTTGTAAGTAGGTATAACTTAAAGTGGTTATCATCGTTTCTGTGATACGAGTTAGGTTCAATTAAGCCTCAAAATTTAAGTGGGCAACAACTCAGAAATATTGATGCCTCCTATCTATCCTCAAAGCGTATTTGGCTTTCCCCAAGTCACCCCGAATTGACTTCGACCCATAGTGTCTGATTAAGTTGTAAGTACTCTTCTTGATCTGCTTCCCGTTCTTTTCTCTTACTCAATGATTGTGAAGTCTTTATTTTATCATCACAAATATGTTTCAATAACTCCAAATTTTTTTTTTTTTTTTATTTTTACGAACAACATAGACTTCAAAGTAGTAATTAACTGCAAGTCCCGAATCTGGATCACTACAGTATCTTGAGACGCTATCTTCACTGGAATCAGAACACACATGGGCTCGTGTATGACTGGGTAATCTCTTTTCTGCCTATCATTCGGAAAAATATATATGAAGACATGCAAAACTCTTAAGGAGTTTCCACGTAAAATCAAGTAAATTTAGTTTGTATCACATATACTTTTACGCACCATAAAAAGTTACCATGACATACAATGACTGTCTTAAAGCCTTTTAAGCCTAATAACTTCACTAGTTAAGCACACAGAATTAGTATATCTATCATTTTCCAAGGTTGGATCAATTTTCCGTTAAACATAGCTAACGAACTTCTTACGAAGTAACAGACTTGAAAAATAATTTCATTTCCCATTTTAAAAAATTTAACATTAATCGCCCCGACCAAAACAAAGTTTTCAGGTAAACGGCTATCCCGAAGATCCAAAGGATCAGCTGGACCGACCACATACTAGCATGTGTCCTTCTAACTAAGTATGATCGACTAATTTTAAGCGAAAGAACGAAAGACTCATCATAAACCGCCCCGGTCATTATCAGTAATCTGGTTAATGGCTATCCTCAAAATCTACAAGTAGAAAATGAGGACCAAAACATTTTTAAGCGATTAGTGACGGTTTTTTTTTTTTTTTTTTTTTTTTTTTTTTTAGGTAACACAAGAAAAGCATGGTTACTCGGGATTGATCATCCCATTCAGTTCAATAAGGTTTTGAAATCTGGATTTGTCAAACACTTTAGTGTATAAATCAGCGAAATTATCAAGCGTATCCACCTTTTCAAGAATTATCAGTTTCTTCTCAGCACAATCCCGTATGAAATGATGACGTATGTCAATGTGTTTAGTTTTACTATGTTTCACGGGATTGTTAGTTACTGAGATAGCAGATGTGTTATCAATGCAAATAGGAGTAAGTAAGAAATTCAGACCATAGTCGCGCAACTGTTGTTGTGTCTAAAGAACCTGAGAGCAGCAGTTGGATGCTGCCATGTATTCTGCCTCACAGGTTGAAATTGCGACTGAAGTCTGCTTCTTGCATTGCCACGACACCAATCTGCCACCAAGAAACTGACATCCTCCAGTTGTTGACTTCCGACTCTGATTGCACCCTCCATAATCAGAGTCTGTGTAAGCGACCAGCTCCAAGTCTCCTCCTCTCGGGTACCACAACCCCAGCTTCGGCTTGCCCTTGAGATACCGCAGTATCCTCTTTGCACCTTTCAAATGAGATTCTTTTGGATTTGCCTGAAAACGTGCACAAAGTCAAACAGCAAACATTATATCAGGCCTAGATGCAGTTAAGTACATTAAAGAACCTATTATTGCCCGATATTGAGTTGGGTCCACATCTGCATCACCGTCTACTTCAGCACCCAATTTGTGATTGACGCAGATTGGAGTATCATATGGAGAACTGTCCTCCATCTTGAAGCGCTTGAGCACATCATGAACATACTTCGTTTGATGAATGAACATCCCGTCCTTCCTCTGATCAACCTGCAATCCTAGAAAGAAAGTTAGTTCACCCATAGCACTCATTTCAAACCTTTTCTTCATGACGGCTTCAAACTCCTGACACATGGAGACTTTTGATGCAGCAAATATAATGTCATCCACGTAGACTTGTACCAGCAGGAAGTCGCTTCCATCTCTTTTGAAGAACAACGTGCTATCAATTTTCCCTCTTTCAAAACCATTCTCGAGCAAGTAATCCGATAAAGTTGCATACCAGGCACGAGGTGCCTGATGTAATCCATACAACGCCTTGCTCAACCGGTACACGTGATCTGGATAGTCTGGGTCAGGAAAACCCGGAGGTTGCTCAACATACACAACCTCATCAACTTTCCCATTTAAAAACGCACTCTTCACATCTAGCTGAAACACCTTCATCTTTTCATAAGCAGCAAACGCCAAAAACAATCTTATGGCTTCCAACCTGGCGACAGGAGCGAACACTTCGTTATAATCAATCCCCTCTTGTTGATTAAAACCTTTAACGACCAGCCTCGCCTTGTTTCTTATAATTATCCCCTTATCATCTCTCTTGCACTTGAACACCCATTTTGTGCCTATCGCATGCACATTCTTTGGTTTTTCAATCAAAGTCCAAACTTCCATCTTCTCGAATTGAGCCAACTCTTCTTGCATGGCCTCGACCCACGAGCTGTCCTTTAAAGCCATTTGATAATTCTTCGGTTCGATCTGGCTTATAAAGCAGGTATACAGGCATTCATCGATTATTCCTGTCTCTTTAATGCTTGTATAAACACAGGTATGTTCATTCAAGCTACTTCTCGTTTGTACACCTGAGGACACATCACCAATTACATTATCCAAAGGGTGATCTTTATGAATTCTCGTGGTCGGAACAGAACCGACATGCAAATTATCTTCCAAATTAGAAGAGATCTCATCAATGGTTGTTTCATGCTGAGAGTGAAAAGGATTGATAAATTCTTCTTCAGTTGAGGCAGCAGGGGTACCGACAGTGTTTGATGAGGAAGGTTGACATTTATCAATCAGCTGTCTTTGCAATAGATTTTCTTCCTCATCGAGTATCATCTTCGTCGCAACTCTTTCTTCTTCTTCAGAAATCTCCAAATCCGGTACGTTAAACGACTTAAAAAGCTTAACATAGTCGAAAAGCTCAGCAGGTCCATTGCTAGGTTTTGGCGGTTGGTAACTTGTGATGTCAGTGTTACACACCACCTCCACCTTGCAGGTCGAAGTATTGAAGACACGTCTGTTGGGAGTCCCAACAACATAACCGACTAAGATTCCTTCATCGGCTACTTCGCCAAATTTAGAGTTTGTCTTCAAGATCGAACAAGGGGACCCGAATGGTTCAAGACCACTCAAGTTGGGCTTCCTTCCATGCATAAGCTCGTAACAAGTTTTACCAAGTCTCTTAACGGTTAACACTCTATTCAGAACATAGCAGGCTGTAGCAACTGCTTCAGCCTAGAACATCACAGGAAGCTTTGAATCTGCCAGCATAGTTCTGGCTCCTTCAATTAAAGTTCGGTTCTTCCTTTCAGCTACTCCATTCTGTTGCGGAGTATACGGAGCGCTGTATTGATGTTCAATTCCTTTCTGAAGACAGAAGATCTCCATCTCAAAATTCTTGAACTCCGTCCCATTGTCACTTCTGATGAACTTAACTGTTTTACTCATGACGTTCTCAACTTTAGTAATCAAATTTTTCACCATTTGAGCCGTCTCATCTTTCGATTTCAGAAAATATACCCACGAATATCGCGAGTAGTCATCAGTGATCACCAAGCAGTAAGAAGTACCTCCTAGACTTTTTACATTCACGGGACCGAAGAGATCCATGTGAAGCAGTTCTAGAGTACTGGCAATTGAGTTGACTTTCTTGGTGAGATGGGATTTCTTGTGTTGCTTTCCCTTCTTTCATGCAATACATTTGTCTTCAAAGTTAAAACTTTTCAAGGGAACGCCCATCACAAGCCCATTCCTGACAATGTGGTTCATCTTTCGAAGATGAATGTGCCCCATCCTCCTGTGCCATAGTTTGGATTCTGATTCGCTTGCTTTCGTCAGTAAACATGATTCTCCCGTGGCCATTTCAGTAGACCTCATATCCATCACATATGTATTTGTATCACGTGGAGCTGTCATCACTATCCACTCGTCTGGTATCTGAAAACCAGGCTTCAACACGATCGCCTCATTCTTCGTGAAATGAACAGTATACTCCTTATCACAAATCTGCGACACACTCAGCAGATTGTGCTTCAGCTCTTCTACAAAATTCACATTCTCAAGTGTCATTTTCCCGTTTGACACTGTTCCTTTTCCCGTAATTCTTCCTCCACTTTCACCAGCAAAACTAACTCTCGCTCCTTGAACAGGTTTTAAGTCGTGCAACAAGTATTTGTTGCCCGTCATGTGCCGGGAACAGCCGCTATCTACAATCCAAAGACTGTGGGCAGCCCTGTTCAACTGTTCCTGCACAATAAAGCAAATGATTAGAATCTAGGGACCCAAGACCAATTGGTCTTGGATCTATACATCCCGTACTTCTGCTTTCCAAAGTTAGCATCTGGATAATTCCTGTCAGTCCTATTAGGAAATCTCCTTGGAAATTGAGTGTGAGGCCTTCCAAACCTATGTGTATTGACAGTATTATATCTTACGGTTTGGTGATTAGCATTGTAAAACTGAGGTTTGTTTCTGTGAAAACCTGAATTAGTTACATTTCGGAACTTTGAAGGGTTTTCATTTTTAGCAGTATTAAAATTACCAATAGGCTTATGCTCAGTTTTAATAGGCCTCACGCCTCTGAATTTCGGCGTCAGAGGACAATCTGCAACAAGATGTCCTAACTTATTACACCTAAAACAACACCTATACTCCATTTTCTTTTCAAATGTTGTTTTGGATGTAGAGGCTGTGTTACCGGCCGTTCGTCTCACATAAGGTGGGACATACGGGTTGAGTGGAGTATTCTTTTTAGAAGTTTTATCTTTTTCTCCACCAGTGGGTAACACTACCTTCTCTTTTGTCTTACCTGATTCGGACAACTTATCCGAATCCGATGAGATTGGACTCGTAACAGAAATTTTCTCACTTGAAACAGGCGAACTCGTTTCGCCACTACTAACACTTGGTTCTTTACTCGTAACCTTGATTGGAACTGTCTGAGGAACTTCAAAATCAACAGATTTCTGAACACTAGGGTTAAAAGTGTAATTGTGGTTATAAGGTGGTGGAACCTCGTGATAACCAATTCCTCCCCTATTTGTAGAGGTACCTTGATCACTAACAAGGTGATCAAGTATAGCTGAGGAATTTCGGAACTGCTCAAGTTTTCGGTTCAGTTCCACCACTTTCACCTGGTGGTCAGCAATCTGCTTCTCTCGTTCAGCAATCAGTTTAGTCTTTTCTTCTAAAACCTCATAACTTAGATCAATTACTTCAATTTTTTCAGCAAGTTTTGTTTTTAAGCTTTTAACA
Organism: Bidens hawaiensis; assembly: GCF_021521415.1. NCBI lineage: Eukaryota > Viridiplantae > Streptophyta > Magnoliopsida > Asterales > Asteraceae > Bidens > Bidens hawaiensis. The sequence continues at coordinate 1,092,602 of NW_027491300.1, read as the reverse complement.
TCTTTTTCACATGCTTTTATTTTAACTTTGTAACTGTTTTCTCTTGCTTTCGTAAAGTGATGATCTTCTTTAAGAGTTTTAAATTCAGCATCTAAACGAACATACTGATCAGTATGGTAGCAAGTTGCTCAGACAAATTCTCACATTTAGTACAAATAGATTTAGAACTTACCTCGGAGGGTTGATCATTGTTATCTGCCATGAAAGCTTTTTCCTTACCAGTAGCTTTCTCTTCTCCGGTAGTCTTCTCACGTTCTTCACTCTCAACCTTAGCCATATTTGCCTGTTCACTAGTTTCATTCAAATGCAGGTTCCAGTTGTATTCACCTGCTTCTCTGGACAGCATGGCATTGATTTCCTTAGTATTCCCAGTGTGCTGTGCAGACCGGCCCTGGCCACGTTCAACTCGCTCGTTTCTGCAATCTTTGGCAAAGTGTCCGTTTTGTTGACAGTTATAGCACCTCACCTTAGATTTGTCGAACCCTGGCCTGCCACCAACAAACTTTCTCCCCGTCTTTCTCATAAACTTCTTCACTCTCCTCACTATCATGGCCATCTGCCATTGTAAATCCATTTCCTCTAGATCATCAGCATCGATCTGGTCATAGTCTTCATCTAGCATCGCAGGATCAACCACCTTTCCTTGAATATAGTTTTCATATGAAGCAATAAATGAAGCATAGAGGCCAAACTGCTCTTCAGCAGATTTGACGCTCATTGGCATCTTAGAGTAATTATTGCTTGAGGAACTTGAAGATCCACTACTCTGGCTTGCTGTCTGTTGAGTACCACTTGATCCACCGGCAACAAAGCAAACATCCCCATTTGAGTTTACTAACACATGCCCCTCCTGTGAAGAATTGGCACCCGACTCACCCTTCGAGTAGTAGGCGGCAGAATCAGTCTTTGAACTTGTATTGGAGTTTACTTTAGCACCGTACATGCCTGGATCTTGAACCTGATCCATAGATGTTTCTTTTCTTACCATATTGAGCTCAAAAGTTCTGAGCTTGTTGACAGCGGTTTCAAGATCATAAGTAGAGAAGTCCTTGTCTTCCCTCATCAGTACAGTATACATCTCCCATTTTGGTGGGAGAGCATCGAGAAGTTTCTACACAATCTCTACTTCTCGGTATGAAATGGAGTAGTTACTCAATTCAGTCATTAGATGATAATATCGAGTGATAATGTCATCCAGAGATTCGTTCTTTAAGTACTTAAAGACTGAAAATTGAGTCTTGAGCAACTTTATCTTTGAAGCCCGAATACCTACATTTCCTTCAAATCTGCTCTCAAGAGCTTCCCAAAGCTCTCTAGCTGATGTATACTTTCTGAATGTATGGAGGATCTCCTGTGGAAGAGCCATTGTGATTGCAGCATGAGCCTTGCTTTCGGCTTCATACATCTTCTTCTCCTCCTCTTCCATTTTACTGTATTTCTTGATTTGGTCTCGACCCTCATACTCCATGATCGGTGGAATATATCCATCTTGGATGCATACCTACATTTTCGCATCCTGGTACTTAACGTATTGTATGAACCGATCCTTCCACGCGACAAAATCGGTTCCCTTCAGCAACCTTGGGGCCTTTGTAGCTGACCCCTCTTCAACTTCCATCTTAACAAGCTCCGAAATGTTGATTGACGACATTCTTCTTGAAGACTAAGAAACCCGAAAAATTCTGAAAAGGGCGAAGTTAAAAAATTTCTTCGAAACAGTACTGTAGGCGAAGTTAAGGATAACTTCGCTTAAGTAATAACTTCGCTGGATTCTTCTTAAATTCGCGTGACTGGGCGAAGTTGAGAATAACTTCGCTTAGGCTAAGCGAACTTAGAAAGTAAGCGAACTTGAAGAGAACTTCTCTGAACTAGGCGAACTTGAGAAGAACTTCGCTGAGCTAGGCGAAGTTGAGGAGGTAGGCGAAGTTGTGAATAACTTCGCTTCTCCTTATATCTTCGCTGAAACCCTACGTTTCCTGACGGCAACTTCGCCTGATGAACAGCAACTTCGCCTGACGAACTGAAACTTTCTGCAGATCTGAAAATCGGATTTTAACGACGTTTCTGACGGTTTAAAGGCTTGAACACACTGGTAGGAGGCTAGAATGAGCAAAAACACCACAAACTCGTCCCGGTAAAACCCGAAATGGAACGAATTCCACACCCGCGTGAATATCCCGAACCACACAATCGAGCAAAAGCTCTGATACCAATTGTAGTTCCCCGGACGGATCACACGAGATATCCCGATATACAAAGGTGCGGAATCCCTGTGTAGATCGCTACGGACGTAGAATATTAGCTCACGAAACACACGAACAAGATACGAACAAAACCACGTTATATTAATAACTCGAACCGAGATACTTACAGACTCTCGACCTCACGTCAATAGACTCACTGAATTACACGTAAACTGAACTACTCGATCGACCAAACTCTAACACGTAAACAGTATTAATACACGACAACTTCGCCTCAGGCGAAGTTGTCTATAACTTCGCTCGTTCAACAAGTTCGCCTAGGCGAACTTGTCAACAACTTCGCTTGGTTAACAAGTTCGCCTAGGCGAACTTGTCAACAACTTCGCTTTAAACAAACAATTACATAAACAATATTACAGACTCGATTACAGACATTAGACATATGAACTACTGACATCTATGCACCAACAATTTATCAGGCGAAGTTCAAGTTAAGGTGAAGTTATTACCAACTTCGCCCCACCCCTAACTTCGCCTATACAAAATAAATCATAACTTCGCTCAGGGTAACAGGCGAAGTTGTGATTTGACTCGACGATTCTCTAACTTAGAATGTTTTTGTTGCAGAAATGGCAGCTGTAGCTGGAGCAGGTGGTGCAGGTGGTGACGAAGGAGGAGATAACAATCGGCAGTTTTTCCCGGGGCATAACATGTACATAACTTTGGACCCGGATGCGAGCGGTGTTGATGATTTCCGCGAGATCATCACGTTTCTTATCCGCTCGCGTATCTTCCACGCTATTACCACAACACTGCCTATATCTTTGCCAAACATAGAAGATTTCTGGCAGACAGTGGAGTATGATTGTCGAGTCGAGCCCCCGGTTATGCGTGCAACGGTTAACAATCAGATAGTGCAGTTCTCGTCTGAACAGATCAGGGTGGCTTTGCAGTTTGGGGATAAAACGAGAGACGATCCTACAGATTTCGTGGCTCCATTCAGAGATGGTGCTTTTCTGAGAATGGGATATTCTGGTCCATTGGGAGATACTCAAAGACGAAAGGGATTCTTGTTAGACCAATGGCGATTTCTTATGCACGTAATGATCGTGTGTATGTCAGGGAGAAAGGCTGGTACAGATGGAATGGGTGCAACCATGCAGTCGGCAATGACATCACTGACTTACAATAAGCGTTATAGCTTTAGTCAGATGGTGTTCTACGAGATAGACCGTCAAAGACGAGCGGTGGCGCGTGAGAGATTTCTGATGTATCCAAGATTCCTTCAAATGATCTTGAATCATGTTGCTCCCACGTTATCTCAGCGCCACCCGATTAGATATGTGGAGAGTGTAAGCAAGAGGATCTTCGCTCAGTGTAGATCATCAAGTGCAACAAGTAAACCTGAGCTCCGTCCTCGACATACTCCATTATTTGGGTACTTGATCAACCCAGAGTATGTCCCAGCTCGTGGGGACGAGTTTCGGGATCCGGCACCACAACAGGCTGGAGCACCTCAACCACCACCTGAGGTACAACAAGCTTTACCTGCTGCTCTTGTTGTGGCACCGGAGGAAACTGTAGACCTTGAAGCTGCTTTTGGCGGTCAAGGTTTCTTCGATATGGAACGTGTTGATCCTGAGGAAGAGGTGCAAGTCTCGGTTGCACGGGTTACTAGTGTGGATGTTGCTATGGCAGCTACGACGGAGGCTGATTCTGATTCCTCAGATGATGATGTGGCTGAAGCTAGACGGATTTTAGTTACACAAGAAAGGATTCATGGGAAGGGGAAGACAGAAAACGATGACAGTGATTCGGACTTTGAGGAAGATTTACATCAGTTGGTCCATAGATCGAGAAGAGAAAGGGCAGGTGCAGTTTCGGGAGCTGGTGAGAGCTCAAGGGTGGTTCGTTTCACTCCACCCGCACTGTCTGGTATGACTATAGTCTCTACACCATTGCCAGTTACAGGGCCAATCACCACGGATGTTCCCGTGATGACTACCTCATCTTCCTTCGGCATCCCACCCACTACATTCCAGCTCTCGGCTCAGAGATTGTGTCATTGCCACCTCCAACTCTTACTCCAACGGAGGTCGTAGCAAGGTTTGTTGAGTCGACAGTTGTTGCTACTGCAGAGTTGTCGGTTACGATACCACCTGCGGTTACGTTTCCACCTGTTTCTGAGGTGTCGGTTACATTGGGAATCCCTCCTCCGTACGCTCAAGACATATCACATATGAGGTTTGATTTCGATGTAACCTTATCCGATTCGGAAAGAATAGTAGCGCTTGAAAGGGTGGTGGCAGAACAATCAAGAGTAAATCTTATCCAGACTCATGCTATTCAGCGCCTCGTTGCGGAGAATCAAATTCAGTCGTCCCTCCTGATCGAGCATGGTAAAATAATTGATGCCTTGAAACAGTTCTTGGCATCTCAGGGGGAGATGAGCTGTAAGGGTGACGAGCTGAGGACAAAAAAGCGTAACGATCGAGACGATGATCCCAATGCATCGAAAGGTGCAGGTGGAGAGTTGCCAAGAACTGAACAAGTTCTTGGGACTTCCACATCTCAGGGGGAGTCAACGAGTGCAGCTGGCGGTTCACGGGGTGATGATGTGGTGGTTGTGGATGCTGAGGAGGTGTTAGATGATGTTATAGGTGATGAGGATGTGTTACCGTTGGAGGAGATAGAGAAGATAGGGGCTGAGATCGTGATTGATAGTGAAGTCGAAGAGGGAGAGATTGTGGAGGAGAATGTTGAGCATGAAATTCCAGAGGTTGAAAAGTCAGATTTGGGTCAAGATACGGGATGTGATGAGACAGAATGGGAGGAGCAGCCAAGATGGAAAGAAGGCTACGCTCAGTGGTTCGTAAAGACTAAGAAACCGACGGTCCCTACTATGTTCAAGAAAAGTTACAACATAAGGGGTTATGCTGAATCGAAAAATGGGATTATATGCTGGTTATATGATGAGCAGTTGAGGCTTTTTGTGATTAAACGGTATGATGGGGTTCAGTATTTCAAGAGGCTGTTGAGATCGTTGAATACGTTGCCTGAATGTGAAGTGAAGGACTTAGCCAGGTTGGGGTTGATAAACAGGAGTGATGATAACATGGCTAGGATCATTGGGAAGATAGTCTAGAAGGAAAGCATAAAGGAGAAAAAGTTCGAGCTGTTGAAACCACAGAAAGGAAAGCTCGTTGAAGACAAAGACAGAGGAATGAGAGCAGATGGCAAGCCTTGGATGATAATGAAGTATAAGCCGATCCGGTGTCTAAAAGAAGTGCCGATGAAACAAATGCCCATGGATGTGCTCAAAGATCTAAAATGGTGGTACGTTGATTGTGAAACAGCTGAAGTAGTAATGGAGGATGAAGATGAACAAGAGCTGATGAGAGTATATGATCCTATGCATTTAGTGAATTTGTCTCAAGCTGATCTGCAGGTGCTAAACGAGAAAAAGATATTTTACATTCCTGCTTGGAAAGAAGAAGCAAAGAAATATCAAAGAGTAGTTTCAGTTTGTGTACGAGAAGGCGTTCATGCTTGAAGATGGAAGATACAAGATTTTTGGGATTACGAGACACGTGTTTGAAGATAGAGATATGAAGCTACTGCCAAGGGGGAGTCTGTTGGTACATGATGTCAGTAGTTCAGTATCTAGTGTCTGTAATCGAGTTAGTATGTTTTGTATTTGAAATTAAGCGAAGTTGTGTCTCAAGTTCGCCTGATATGGGCGAACTTGTGAAACAAGCGAAGTTAGTGACAACTTCGCCTAAACATGTTAGGCGAAGTTGTCGTATGTTATAAATGTTTAGCTGCGGCTAGGTTTTGGTAGGAGTTGTTCAGTTTTGTGTAATCGGTGATTGATATATCACGTGTTATCAGTTGCAATACAACCTGTTCTTTGTTTATTGTAACGTGTGTTTGATTGTGTTTAACGTGTATCGTCTTCTATGCTCGTATCGTCTTACGTAGGGATTCCGCACCTACGTAGAACGAGATATTCCGTGTAGATCCGGCTGGGAACCTACACATTGCCTTCGGGAAGAGCAAGGGTAGGAGCATTACAATGCATGTCTTAAGAGTTTGAAAGACTTCTTCTTTCTTTGACCCCCACACATAAGGTTTACCCTTGTGTGTTAAAGCGGTGAGGGGCAATGTGATCTTGGAAAAGTTTTGAATGAAGCGACGGTAATATCCCGCCAAACCAAGAAAAGATCGAACTTCAGTAGGAGAAGACGGCGGCTTCCAACTTTTAACGGCTTCAATCTTTGTGGGATCAACATGAATACCCTTGACGTTGAAAATGTGGCCCAAAATCTGAACTTCTTTAAGCCAAAACTCGCACTTAGAAAACTTGGCGTACAGTTGTTCCTTTCGAAGAAGGTCAAGAATGGCATGAAGGTGCTCTTTGTGGTCGTTCTCGGCTTTCGAATAGATTAAGATGTCATCGATGAAAAGAATATCGAACTTGTCCAAGTAGAGTTTACACACACGACTCGAAACATCCATTAAAACCACAGGTGGATTGGTTAGCCCAAAAGGTATAACACGGAACTCGTAATACCTATAACGAGTATGGAAAACAGTCTTGGGGATTTCATCTTCATTAACACGAAGTTGATGATAACCCGAACGGTAATTGATCTTCGAGAATCATGCGGCTCCTTGAAGTTGATCAAAATGATCATCGATACAAGGAACTGGGTAACGATTCTTAATGGTAAGCTTGTTGAGTTCATGATAATAGATACACATGTGGAATGAACCATATTTCTTCTTGATAAACAAAATAGGTGTGCCTCAAGGAGAAGAATTTGGGTGAATAAAACCCTTATCCGAGAGTTCTTGAAGTAGGCTCGAAAGTTCTTGCATTTCGGAGGGTGCAAGACAGTAAGGGGCTTTAGCTACGGGGTTAGCTCCGGGTAATAGGTCAATTAGGAATTCAACTTGACTAACCGGAGGAAGACCGAAGACATCATCGGGAAAGACATCGGGAAAATTACGTACCACCGGAATATCAGATATCTTCTTCTCTTTACGCTATTTCTCCACCACGAGAGCTAAGAAAGCAATAAACATTTTACGCAAATAACGATGAGCTTGAAATCACGGAATAAGATTAAGCTTAGATGTTGGTGTATAACCGAAAACGTTAAGAACGCGACCATTATCGAGATGTATACGGAGGAATTTCTCAAAACAAATAACTTCAGCACGATTAAGAGTTAACCAATCCATCCCTACAATAACGTCGAAACTACCCATTTGCATAGGAATGAGGTCAATACAGAACTTGACTTTATTAAGGGTTATGACGCAATCCCTAATTACCGAATCAATAATTTTAGAATTCACATTAGCTACTTCTACGGTAAAAGTCTTAGATAACTTATCCCGAGGCTTATCAATAATATACGCAAAATCCAAAGAAATAAAACTGTTATCGGCACCCGTATCAAATAACACCAAAGCATAATGATTATCGATGAGAAACATACCATTCACCACATCACAAGAGCTTTGATCTTGATTCACATTCATCATAAAAGCACGACCATTAAACCCTTGAGGGGTTTGAGCAACTTGGTTCAATAGGGGAGCTTGAATAGCAGGGGCTTGAGTTCATGTAGATGGAGGAGCCATAAGCTGAGGCACTAGAGGAGCATAGGTTTGCGGTGATTAACTGGAGAAACTTGGGGTTGGTAGGTTTGCACTTGGTAGGCTTGATCAGTATAGTATGGTGCGGGGTACACTTGGGCTTGTGGTGGATGGGTAACATAGTGGGGTGCAGGCATGACATGGGCTTGATGAGCATGGGTAAGCAATGGGCAAGTGTTGTCGAGATTGTTAGGGTCTTCACAATGGTCGCAAGCATGGGTATTAGGATCATCGGGCTAAGTAGGGTTAGTAGCAAGTCTAGAAGTAGGGGTGTAGACCGTGTTTGAACAGCTTGCGAACCAGGCGGTGCAAGGAAAACGTTAGCAAGATGACCGTAACAGTTGCATCGGGTGCACCGTCGGCAAGGGAATTGAGCAAGGTGATGGCGGTTACATTTGGCACAAAGAGGATGAGGACCAGTGTATGCTCTTTGTGGGGCATTAGGGTTATTTTTACGTTGGTTATTGGTTGGTTGACCGAGTAGTTTTGGTGTTTGGTCTTACGCTTGTTGTTCTTGTTGTGGTTCTTGTTGAAGCGGTTATTGTTGTTGTTGTTGTAAGCAGGCTTGGTTTCATCTTTGACATCGGTGGAGGAGTCGGTTTTAGTCTTGTCGGGAGCAGGCTTGGAATCCTTGCGAGACAAGGTTCCATCCCTAACATGACTATCACTGAGAGAAGCAGCTAGGTCCATAGCCTCACCGATGGTTAAAGGGTCACAACTCACCACGACATCACAGAAAATGGTTGGTAAATCGCGAATGTATTTCTGAATGTTGCGAGTCTCGGGGGGTACAAGGTGGGTACGATACGGCTAAGTTCACGAAAGCGCTTACAGTAGGTGGAGTTATCCCCACCAACTTGCTTAAGCTCCCAAAACTCAGCCCCAAATCTTTGCAGCTCATGATCAGGGTAGAATTCTTTCTTCATTTCCTCTTTGAGGTCCTCCCAAGGCATGGCTACCACCAATTCGGATCCTTGTTCTGCCTTCAAAGCATTCCACCCTGTGATAGCTCGGTCCTCGAACATGCACGAGGCGAACTTAGTCCGTTTGGGTCCAGACATTCTCAGTGGATGAACACATTCTCCATCTTTTCAAACCATTGCAGCAACTTGGTGAAATTTTCCTCACCATGAAAGGAAGTTGGTTTAGTACTCAAAAACTTACATAAATCATAGTTGTTCGATGCAGCCGAAGTAGCAGATCCATTAGAGTTGAGACTTTGGATTTGGTAGATGATTGTGGGCATAGCAGCAACAAACTCCTTCGTGATTCTAGCAGCCATGCTGATATCTTGAGAATAAGATGAACGTTGGTGACGACGGTGATTTCTGAGTGAAGACATTCTACGGAAAATAAAAGTAAATGGGTATAAGATGAGGGATCATAAGTGTAAATATTTATGAGTTGACGCAACTAATGAGGTTAACGTGAGATAACAAGGCGAGGAGATGAGGTTAGTTGAAAGGTTAAAATTTTGTTGTTTAAGTTAACTTTACAATAAACTAACAAAATATATTTGTGGGTGTTGGCCTCCCATGAGCTTTCCATGGCAATTTGAATGGCCCAACAAAAACTAACAAACAAGAGTAATGGAGTTGGACGGCCCATGAGCGTCACATGGCATTTTAATTGTACCAACTAAATAACAATTTATAATAAGTGAGTTGGACGGCCTATGAGCGTTACATGGCATTTTAACTGTACCAACTAACTAATAAATTATCAATAAAATGAAGTTGGTTAGTCCATGAGCGTTCCATGGCATTTTAACTGTACCAACTTAACTAACGAACCAACGAAATAAAATAGGGGTAGTTGGAGCATCCCGTGAACCACTACGTATGATGACCTCCAACCAAAAACTAGAACAAATAGGGAAATGGATAGTCGGGGTACCCAACTAACCATTTAAAAACAATATAACACAATAATCGAAAAGGTTACCGAATTTAGCCACAAACCACCGTGAATTTGGTTTAAAAATATAAGGAATGCAACCACTAATGTGATTTGTTTGACATCCTAGGGTGTCGATCATATGACGGTTAAGTCCCGCTTTGGCCTATAAGATCGAGTATTGTGGTTAGGTTATCATCCAGGTAAGGAAAAGCGTCTTACCATGGGTTCTCGGAACCGGTTTGCCAAGGCCCGACTCACAGTTCTCTCCCCCTTCCAGTTACTACTGGACTTTGTCACACAACCTAGCCCTAAGGTGAGAGAATGAAAACAACACTAGGGAATTCTTAAGGAATTTCCCAAAAATAAAGGCATTATATTTGATTTTTAAATTAAATAAAAATTTAAATTTTGAGGCATAGCCTCGGAGTTGTGTGTGTGTGCATGACAATAATATAATAATCAAACAAATTATTAACTAAGAAAGCAGTAAACAATTAAATAGAACTCATAAGGCAAGCAGATAAGCACATATAGGGCTTCTAAGCATGTTACTAAGGCATCTCTGATAACCTATCTTAAACCTTCGGCTCTGATACCGATCTGTCACACCCCAACCTAAGGCGGAAATAACGGGGCGTGAGCTGATTGCTCACAGCTCTCAAATTACTATCATACAATAATTAAAATGACAATATCTATTAATTAAATTCAAATATTCAAACAAAATCCAAATAGACAAAATACATCATCCATAATTAAAAAAAAATAAGATAATAGATAGTTCAATTCAAATTGAATCTTGATATCTCTTCTCTAGCATAATAAACCCTAAGTTCTTCAATAGATCATGATCAATCAAATCACACAGTGACCTGCATATGCATTGAAAATACAAATAATTTTGTCAACATGAGGTTGAGTGAGTAAAACACCAATTAAGTGAAATATATAATAGATAAAGAAAAATGCGAACTGTTTCCTATGAGATAAGCAATTTAACCAAATGTGCAAGTAATAAGTTGTCGGTAAGACCGTTTCCTTGCAAAGTGGGCATTGGCTACTATGACATTCATGTGATCATACTATTTATGAGATTATGATGGACCTCTCTGAATGCGAATCAAATAGAGCATATAAGCAAATAATACGTTAGGCACGAATTGATATACACACATGATTTAACAGTTGCAATTGAATATTATATAATAATAAAATATCAAGTAACGCATATGTCCCCAAAACAATTGAAAATGAGTAAAAGAGAGGAGTGAGATACTCACCTCATCAGGTGAGCAAAAATATAATAATTGATAAGAATGATAACGGTAGATCAAGCTTTGACGAAATATCCAAATAAAGAATAAGTGCGGAAAAATAGTTAATTAATTGACGGTTTGAAAAGAGTTGGGAGTTGTGATGGTTAATTATTATGATATATATATATATATATATATATATATATATATATATATTACTCGGACTTATTAAAACTTTTATTATTTTTATAGATATATAATATGTAATGTATTTTAATTAATATATTTAATTTCATAAATACTATTCTTATGTATAAAATACTGTAACACCCCGTAACCGCAGCGGAAACGTAAACGGGATGCAACAGACACATCTGATATCAACAGCATTGCTTATAAAGAAAACACCACTACATTAATTTACATCATATTACATTGTTCCGAGTTTAGTTACCGTCTAGGCGATAGCACATAAGTTTTACCAACATTACATTAACATAATTAATACCAAATGATCACTAAGCTTCCACAAAAAGCACGCATCATCAAGTATGTAGCACTTATTCCAGTTTGGGAGTACCTAGAATGCATGTAAAGAAAACGGGTCAACTACGAATAGTTGGTGAGTTTCACTAATTTAAACAACAGTGACAAATCATTATAATAATCATATATTAGCGATGTAATTATGCTGAGCCCACAAGTGAAACCTCTGACTATCAAACACAACCCCCGTGGCATATCCCCCGCCCACGGAACTGCCCCAAACCGCTATTTCTAACATTAAATAGCAAAATAAATAACAACAAAATAGACATGTGCAACTGGCTGGGAAACATCAGCAAATCCATGCCGGACCAGTTGGGTTTGTCAGACCAATAGTACTATCCATACTCTACCGGCTTTCAGTTAATCACTCGTGTTCCGGGGCCTTAGTATGTTAGCAACTCAGACAATTACCATCTTAGTACATTTCCGTACGATTCCCGTACAATAAAATATATATAAATCCACGCAAACCCATGCGTTCAGTATGTACTTAAACATTTCAGTAATAGCATGCTTTCCGCCCCGAGAAAATATTTAAAACAATTCAAAAAAAGGGGCTCGTGAAACTCACCTTAACATTAGCAAGCAGTAACACAATACACAGCTACTAATCCGGATATGTAATACGATCCCTAAATTCATTACTATTCAATCATTATTAATATAACTTTAACCGTGTTAACCGGTACATCTGGGGACACTGTTAACCCAATACTGTAACCGTTCCGGGGGAAATGTTAACCCAGAAACACTTCTCAGGACTCAGATTGTGATATCGTTTAGAGTTCACTGGTCAAAATTACTATTAGTCGTTTTTCTCGTTTTGCGTGCCTAGCAAGGTTATCCGTTTTCACGTTTCAAAAATGAGTTTGGTCACACACGACCCGAAAATAGTTGTTGATTGATAATTTAAGTAAAGTTGTGAATTTAGAGCCCGGTTTAGACGCCCCGATTGGCCGCGGGGCCCGTTTCCGTCTTTGGCGTACCGGAAACTGTTAAATCGTTTAAGATTACCCAAATCATCCGAATTATTTTCGGATGATTCATTTTTACTTGTTTAACTCAATTATATGAATATGGTTCATTTTTAGGGTTTTTATACACCAGTCAGCTTGCTTAGGCGAACTTTACCGGTTTACGCGTTTTAAGCTTTAAAAGTTGGTTTTTATCTTCTTTTGAGCACAAATAAATATCCGTTTAATCTCGGATCTTGAAATTTTGTACAAATTACTTTTTGACAGTGGGGATTTTTATAAAAATATTTCCAGAATTAATTTTTATATTTAAAATTTATTTATCTATTTTTAAACACCATTTAAACACTAAATATGTCGTAAATACCAAACGATCTTAGAAAAATCCCATAGTCCCCTGTAATTTTTCCAGAACCAAAATCTCATTTTACATGCCATTTTCACTATAACCGAGCTAGAAAACCCTAGAACTCGTTTAACCGAAAAGCCTACTTAGACTTCTCCAACTGACCTCAAATTTTGTGTGTGACTTATACATGTTATAAAAAGCTTATCTGAAATTTCCAGAATTTTTCATGATATTTAACTATTTTTCACCATTTTTGGCTAAAACCGAGCATTAAATTCACCAAATATTCATCATTTGTCCAAAAATTACCAAAAATTCACAGAACTCATATTTTCATATATGTAACACCTATGTAAAATTTCATGACCTAACTCTACACGTATCACAATCTGTCCAAATTACAAACATCGTACAAAAACCGAACTACCTTGTGTTTCTATCTCCAAATCGCAAGGATCTCGCTTTCTAGCCTTTGCTAACAACTAGATACAACACCTACAAGCACAATAACACCACACCAAGCAAGTTACACCCACAATCAAGCCATTTCTTTCATGGTTTCGGTTATGCTTTAAAAACAAAGATTTAACCGTAAAAATTCGTTTTTGGTTCGTTTAACTCCTTTCTTGGACCAAGATCCCTTGTATAACCCGTATACATCACTTGATCATGCAAGAATCGGTTTTCATCTTTGAAACTTCATTTTCTTGCAAACAAACTCAAGAAACGAATATGAACACGTAAATAACACGATTTTACATCGGTTTTTCTTGTTCAAATTTCTGGATTTTAGGGTCTTAAGGTGGATAGGAAATGAAGAACTTGGAGTGTTTGTGAAAAAAAAATAAAAAGGATAAAGGGTTATCCCCTTTTAATCCGATCGGAAGTCAAGGAGGGTGGGGCGGGACCCACCTCTCCATTTTCAACCACATATTTGGATTTCCGAGATCCGGATAATGTTTTGGATAATCTGGTTCAGTTCGTTTTTCGGTTAAATGTTTAATTCAGCTTAAAACGAGGCTAAAACGGTCGTTTTTCGGCTTAAAAATGAAATGTATATAAAACCGATTTAAAGACTTCAAAAACTTAAACCTTGACATTTATTAACTTGAAACATCATATTATTAATAATTGCGCATCTTTTTCGGCTTGATCGATCGTCTCTTGCTCGGTTTGGTATTAAAGGTTTCGTTTAACGTACCGACGTACCGTTAATCAAAATTTCTTTTTCTGTGCTTTAATTCACTTATCCCGAAGCTTTAACACTTCGTAAACATCACTAAATATTATGTATCTCATCTATAATGTATTCTCGATTCTTTCGGGTTTCAATAATCGTTCATCGGTTAATCGTATTTCCATTACGATTAACTGTATAATCGAGTATAATCCGTAATGTGAATCATACATACTCGTATAAACGCATTATAATTCACATATTCATTATTAAATATCACATAAATAGTATATACCGGTTAGGGTATACCTAATTCTGCCGGAATCGTTACATTCTCCCCCCGTAACAAAAATTTCGTCCTTGAAATTTTACGCGTCGACTACTTCCTTTTGAAGAAATAGATAGGGGTATTTCTTCCGGAATTCGTCCTTTCGTTCCCATGTATATTCTGGGCCTCGTTGCGAATTCCATCTAACTTTGACCAACGAAATCTTATTGTGTCTAAGTTGCTTGATTTTTCCGTCTACTATTTCTATGGGTTCCTCTACGAAATTGAGCTTATCACTTATTTGGACACCCTCTAGAGGTAACACCGATGTCTCATCCGCCAGACATCTTTTCAAGTTCGATACGTGAAACACGTTGTGAACTGCACTCAGTTCATCGGGTAGTTCTAATCGGTATGCTACTGGACCGATTTTTGCAGTAATATTGAACGGTCCAATATATCTCGGGGCTAATTTCCCCGCCTTTCCAAATCTGACTACAACCTTCCAAGGTGATACTTTCAAATACACTTTATCATCTTTCTCAAATGACAACGATTTTCTACGGGTATCGGCATAACTCTTCTGCCGATCCCGCGCGGCCTTCAGATTGTTCCTAATTTCAAGGATTTTGCTGGTCGTTTCCTGGACCAGGTCTGATCTAATAACCTGAGTGTCGCCCACTTCAGTCCAGCAGAGTGGTGATCGGCACTTCCGACCATACAATACTTCGTAAGGCGCTGCCTTTATACTGCTATGGTAACTGTTATTATAGGAAAATTCAATGAGTGGGAGATGTTAATCCCAATTTCCTTTAAAATCCAGTACGCATGCACGAAGCAAATCCTCCAGGGTTTGGATAGTCCTCTCAGACTGACCATCGGTCTGAGGGTGGTAAGCTGTGCTTAGATCAATACGCGTTCCCAGCGCTTCTTGCACAGCTTGCCAAAGATTGGAGGTGAAATGGCTATCCCGATCGGAGATGATTGAGATGGGTATCCCATGACGAGACACAATTTCATTTATATAAATTTGCGCAAGTCTCTCAGTGTTATAATTATTCCTAATCGGGATAAAATGTGCCGATTTGGTTAATCGATCCACGATTACCCAAATTGCATCATGTCCTCGGGACGTTTTAGGAAGATGTGTCACAAAATCCATCGTGATTTGCTCCCACTTCCATTCGGGAATTTCCGGTTGTTGTAACATTCCCGAGGGTTTCTGGTGCTCTGCCTTAACTCTCGCACAAGTCGTACATTTACCGACATACGTTGCGATATCCTTTTTCATACCCGGCCACCAGTAGAACTCCTTCACATCCTTATACATCTTATCCGATCCCGGATGTATGGAATATTTTGATCTATGTGCTTCGTCCATGATTAATTCACGAAGATCATGGAGGGTCGGGATCCAAATCCGACTTTTGAAATAGAGAATTTCGTCCACACGCTGTTCGAAATTCTTCTCATTGCCGTAAAGACCCTCCTTTTCCAATTGATCCTCTTTCGACGCCTCACGTTGAGCGACTCGAATCAAGTCAGAAAAGTTCAACTGGACTATCATCCCCAGTGCTCGCACTCGCAATGGCTTAACCCGATCTTCCTACTCAAAGCATCGGCTACGACATTAGCCTTGCCGGGGTGATAACGGATGTCACAGTCATAGTCGCTTAACAACTCGACCCATCTACGTTGCCTCATATTCAGTTCTTTCTGATCGAATATGTGCTGCAAACTTTTATGATCGGTGAAGATGGTGCACTTCATACCGTAGAGATAATGTCTCCAGATTTTAAGTGTTAAGATAACCGCTCCCAGTTCTAAGTCGTGAGTAGTGTAATTTTTCTCATGTACTTTTAACTGCCGGGAAGCATAGGCTATAACCTTATTATTCTGCATCAACACGCATCCTAACCCTCTACGCGATGCGTCACAATACGCGACAAAACCATCGTCTCCATCGGGGAGACTTAAAATCGGCGCTTGGCACAATTTTTGCTTTAACGTTTGAAACGCCGTCTCCTGCTCTTCTCCCCATTCATACTTTCGATCCCTTTGAGTCAGGAGAGTTAAAGGTTGGGTGATGCTGGAAAAGTTCTCTATGAATCGGCGATAATATCCAGCTAAGCCTAAGAATTGGCGGATTTCCTTTGGCGTTTTAGGTGCTTGCCAATTCTTAATTGCTTCAATCTTACTCGGATCAACGTGTATTCCTTGATGGTTTACAACGTGACCGAGGAATTGCACTTCTTGTAACCAGAAGTTACACTTGGAGAATTTTGCATACAACTTCTCCGGATTCAAAAGCTCTAAAATTATTCTTAAGTGTTGCTCGTGCTCTTATTTACTTTTCGAGTAAATCAAAATATCATCAATAAACACGATGACGAATTTGTCGAGATAAGGTTTACAGACTCGATTCATGAGGTCCATGAACACCGCCGGCGCATTTGTTAGCCCGAAAGGCATAACTAAGAACTCGTAATGGCCGTAGCAAGTCCGGAATGTGGTTTTTGGGATATCTTCTTCCTGAATCCTAACCTGATGGTATCCCGATCTAAGATCGATTTTCGAGAAATAGCTCGCACCTTGCAGCTGGTCAAACAGATCATCAATTCGGGGAAGAGGGTACCTATTTTTGATTGTTAACTTGTTCAACTCCCTGTAATCAATGCACATTCTAAGGCTCCCGTCCTTCTTTTTCACGAATAATACAGGTGAACCCCACGGGGAATGACTAGGACGTATAAATCCTTTATCCAACAATTCCTGTAACTGATTGGATAATTCTTGCATCTCGGACGGTGCAAGTCGGTAGGGTGCTTTAGCAACAGGGCCAGCTTGAGGTAATAAATCGATTCTGAATTCGACCTGTCGGGTTGGCGGTAATCCAGGAAGTTCTTCTAGGAAAACTTGTGGAAATTCGCGTACCACCGGGATATCATCCACCCGTTTCTCCTCAGAATATGTGGCCATCAAACTCGCTAGATACGCCACGCATCCCTGTCGTATATATTTAAACACTTTGAGGTGGGATATAAATGGTATCATTGTGCCCGACTTCTCTCCTTGCACTAACACCTCTTCGTCATCCGACACCCGGATCTTGACGATTTTCTTTTAACAGTTTATTTCTACTTTGTTACGTGCTAACCAATCCATTCCCACTATCACGTCAAAACTACCTAATTCTACCGGTAATAAGTCAATCAGGAAGGATTGATCGTTCAGAATAAAAGGGCAATTCCGAACTATCTGATTAACTATCATGGTTTTACCGTTAGCGACTTCTACGGTATAAGGTTCTATGGGTTCACTAATCGGAAGGTTTGCTATCGATAGGAATTTAACAGAAACAAAACTTCTATCGACGCCAGTATCAAATAATACAGAAGCGTAATGATCAGAGACGAGGAATGTACCTGTCACTACGCTGGGGTCCTGGCGTGCTTCGTTCGCCCCCATCACAAATGCTCGACCTCTCGCCGGATTGGACGACGATGCTTGACCCATGGTTTGCCTCCCATTCCCTCCCTGGTTCAGTTTCGGACAGTTTCTCTTGAAGTGATCTGTGTTGCCGCATTCAAAGCAAGCACGACTGGTGGTCATCGTTTGGTTTCCTTGTGGGTATTGTTGTCGGGCTGGTTGGGTCCTAAATGGCTGCGCACGGATAGGTTGCGGTTGTCGGGTCAGATTGTTCAGGTTTG
The DNA here is from genome assembly GCF_021521415.1 of Bidens hawaiensis. Taxonomy (NCBI): domain Eukaryota; kingdom Viridiplantae; phylum Streptophyta; class Magnoliopsida; order Asterales; family Asteraceae; genus Bidens; species Bidens hawaiensis. The sequence goes on along the minus strand of NW_027491300.1, from coordinate 1,074,549 downwards.
TACTACAACTCTGTGCGTAGTGCCCATTCCTGCCACACCGATGGCACACTACCCCCCTGCACTCGCCACCATGCTGGTAACCGCATTTCCCACACCTAGGAAACGTCCTTGTCTGCGGTTCCTGCCTTCCGCCTGAACTAGTCATGGCGTAGTTCTGGGCAGCGGGCCTAGCACGTTTATCTTGCTGCTTCCCCTGGGTCCTATTATCATACGTACCTCGCTTTCCCCCAGCAGACTCTCCTACCACCTTCAGTGACCCACTCCTCACGAAATCGTATGTGACAATACCAGCTTGCGTCACCGCACCCTCAAACGTCTGGTGTCCCCCAGCGTTGACTATACTCCTTACTACTGGGGTTATTCCCCATATATAACGCTCAACCCTCTTTGACTCCGGGGTGACCAACCACGGCACCAATCGTGACAACTCATTAAATCGGTTCGTATAACCCAAGTGGTCTGCCCCCTGCATCTCCAGGTTCCACAATTCGTTTTCTAACTTCTGCAGTTCATTTTTCAGGCAGAAATGTTCCAGCACAAGGGCCTTGAGTTCTGCCCAGGTCATGCGGTTTGTCGCTGCCTGACCGCGAGTCTGCACAATTGTGTTCCACCATGTCAAGGCATGGTCTGTGAACGTGCAGGTAGCATACTTAACAACATAATCCTCAGGGCAGTTACTGATGTTCACAACCGACTCTATTTTCTCAATCCACTTAACCAACCCATTGGGTCCCTCAGACCCGCTAAATTCTAGGGGTTTGCACAACATAAAATCTTTAATTGAACATCCCCTTGTTGCAGGAGTCGGTTCAGTGCGGTTCGTTTCTACACTGGGTATAGGGCCATTACTGTCTGTAACGACCACCCTAGGCGGCGCGTCATTACTCGGAATCGGGTTACCGTTCGGTGGAGGATTAACATTTTGTTCCCCAACATTATTGGTGGTCGTTTGATTGCTCGCGGGGTCTGGATTGGTCGTATTGTTAATACTGGCGGCGATGCGCGATACTATATCCGGTATCGCCGCCTCTAACTGCCGGGCAATCAGACGACTCACATCCACTTCTGACATTTGAGCTGACCGTTTTGGTGCCATTCTACACAACATCAAGAAAATACATATAATTAATACAATTTCCAATCTCGATACACAACACATATTCCATTCATTAATAAACATTAGTACATTTTACATACACACCAGTACATAGATTAAGTTTTCATACATCAGTCCTACATCGGCATCATTTCGACATAACCCGCTATGGGTCAGTGCTTGAATGATACATCAAGAGTATCTACAATGACATCCCCAAAATCGACCCCTTATGGGCTAGTGGCTGTACTATAACTACCCAAGATTCACTATATGTTAGCATCGCCACTAACTGCTTACACAGAGTATCAAAAAGCGGACCCTGACTACTACCACCCTAACATAGCTAAACATGGTGGTATATCAACCACACCAACACTGCCACCATCACCACTAACACTGCCATCAGACCCCGGATCCTTGTTTCCATCCGGTCAATCATCCACTGGGAGTATGCGTCCTCCCTCCTCAGCTGAGCGATCGCATACTGGCTGTCCAGTATGCAGTCCGCCAAGTGATTCCTCCTCTGGATACCCACCGTCAAGGCGGTGGTGTGCTCATTCATCTGCTCGGTGAGCACTCGGAGCCATGCAGCCTCGGTGGAGGGACCCTCATCCCTCTCCAGCCTAGGGGTACCCCACACGGGTGGAGGCACAGGCTCGGGCTGGGGGCGGGAGGACTCGCCCCTGTGGAAAGTGGGTCTCGGTGGGGTAAAGGTAGGTGGGACATAAGGGGCACTGATCCGCGCCGTGAGGCGGGGACCGGGTCTGGGAGGGGTAAGGGTGACCTGTGGTGCGGGTGGGGTGGGGGATCTGGCAACCCTAGTAGGGAAGGACAGGCTAGCACTCCTACGGCTAGTCTCACTAGGCTCAGTGCTGGATGCTAAGCGTAAGCTCCTAGAGTCCCCGGAACTGGTTTCCACCGGGTCCTCCTCCACTGACAGACTTTGTGATCTCGACATCCTTACCTGTACACAAGTTAGCAAATATATAGTTCCTTCCATAATGTAAATCATAATTAAATTAATATTCACACACTTATACAACCTTGTCACATAAAAATATTATCATATACTTACACGTATGTTGCCGATTTTACCTATTAATGTTCCCCGTGACCTCCCCTGAATTCCCTCATGCGGACAAGTCTGTTATTATGTTCCGGACCATAATAACTCACTTGTCCAACCAAGTTCATCCAGATCTCGTCACTATAAATTATTAGTTAATATTCAGATCCTATAATACTTGAGCTACTGGTTATATTTTAGGTATCTTTTAAAGACATCCTAATTCTTTATAACCAATGGCTCTGATACCAACTTCTGTAACACCCCGTAACCGCAGTGGAAACGTAAACGGGATGCAACAGACACATCTGATATCAACAGCATTGCTTATAAAGAAAACACCACTACATTAATTTACATCATATTACATTGTTCCGAGTTTAGTTATCGTCTAGGCGATAGCACATAAGTTTTACCAACATTACATTAACATAATTAATACAAAATGATCACTAAGCTTCCACAAAAAGCACGCATCATCAAGTATGTAGCACTTATTCCAGTTTGGGAGTACCTAGAAAGCATGTAAAGAAAACGGGTCAACTACGAATAGTTGGTGAGTTTCACTAATTTAAACAACAGTGACAAATCATTATAATAATCATATATTAGCGATGTAATTATGCTGAGCCCACAAGTGAAACCTCTGACTATCACACACAACCCCCGTGGCATATCCCCCGCTCATGGACCCGTGGCATATCCCCCGCCCACGGAACTGCCCCAAACCGCTATGTCTAACATTACATAGCAAAATAAATAACAACAAAATAGACATGTGCAACTGGCTGGGAAACATCAGCAAATCCATGCCGGACCAGTTGGGTTTGTCAGACCAATAGTACTATCCACACACTACCGGCTTTCAGTTAATCACTCGTGTTCCGGGGCCTTAGAATGTTAGCAACTCAGACAATTACCATCTTAGTACATTTCCGTACGATTCTCGTACAATAAAATATATATAAATCCACGCAAATCCATGCGTTCAGTATATACTTAAACATTTCAGTAATAGCATGCTTTCCGCCCCGGGAAAATATTTAAAACAATTCAGAAAAAGGGGCTCGTGAAACTCACCTTAACGTAAGCAAGCAGTAACACAATACACAGCTACTAATCCAGATCTGTAATACGATCCCTAAATTCGTTACTATTCAATCATTATTAATATAACTTTAACCGTGTTAACCGGTACATCTGGGGACACTGTTAACCCAATACTGTAACCATTCTGGGGGCAATGTTAACCCAGAAACACTTCTCAGGACTCAGATTGTGATATCGTTTAGAGTTCACTGGTCAAAATTACTATTAGTCGTTTTTCTCGTTTTGCGTGCCTAGCACGGTTATCCGTTTTCACGTTTCAAAAATGAGTTTGGTCACACACGACCCGAAAATAGTTGTTGATTGATAATTTATGTATAGTTGTGAATTTAGAGCTCGGTTTAGACGCCCCGATTGGCCGCGGGGCCCGTTTCTGTAACGATTCCGACGAAACCAGGTATACTCTAACCGGTAGACGTTAGTTACGTCATATGTAATGTCGTGTACATGAGTTACCATGGTAATTATACGAGAATACATGGTTTATTGTATTGATTGTATGTGAATATATAATTCACCGTATTGAATATGCGATCAAACGATCGATAGTTATTGAAACCCGAATGAATCGAGGGTTCAATTATAGACGAGATATATGATATTTAGTGATGTTACGAAGTATTAAAGCTTCGGGGTAAGTGGATTAAAGCACAGAAAAAGGATTTCGATTTAATAGTACGTCGGTACGTCAAACGAAACCTTTAATACCAAACCGAGCAAGAGACGATCGATCAAGCCGAAAATGATGCGTAATAACTAATAATATGACGTTTTAAGTTAATAAATGTCATGGTTTAAGTTTTTAAATCGGTTTTATATAAATTTCATTTTTTTAGCCGAAAAACAACCGTTTTGGCCTCGTTTTAAGCCGAATTAAACATTTAACCGAGAAATGAACTGAATCAGATTATCCAAAACATTATCCAGATTGCGGAAATCCAAATGAGTGGCCAAGAATGAATTTGTGGGTCCCACCCCACCCTTATGGGTTCCGATCGGCCTCCCATGGCCTTCATTTACTTTTTTTTCTTTTTTCAATCAACAATCCACAAACTTCATCAAATCCTCTCAACTCCTTGATCAAAAACCGAGACTTTTAACAAGAAAAACCAAGGTAAAGATCGAATTATATACGTTTCCATCTTCGTTTCTTGAGTTTGTTTGCAAGAAAATGAGGTTTCAAAGATGAAAACCGATTCTTGCATGATCAAGTGATGTATACGGGTTATACAAGGGATCTTGGTCCAAGAAAGGAGTTAAACGAATCAAAAACGAATTTTTACGGTTAAATCTTTGTTTTAGTATCATAACTGTAACCATGAAAGAAATGGCTTGATCGTGAGTGTAACTTGCTTGGTATTGTGGTATGTTGTTTGTAGGCTCTGTATTTAGTGGTAGATAAGGCGGAAAGATGAGTTTGTAGCTTGTAGTGACGGAAAACGAAAGGTATATTCGGTTATGTTCGGTTATGGGAAATTTGGACAGATTGTTGATGCTTTAGAGTTAGGTCATGAAATTTTACAGAGGTGTTAAACACATGAAAATATGAGTTCTGTGAATTTTTGGTAATTTTTGGATAAAGGATGAATATTTGGTGAATTTAATGCTCGGTTTTGGCCAAAAATGGTGAAAAATAGTTAAATATCATGAAAAATTCTGGAAAATTTCAGATAAGCTTTTCATATCATGTATAAGTCACACAAAAAATTTGAGGTCTGTTGGAGAAGGCTAAGTTGGCTTTTCGGTTAAATGAGTTCTAGGGAATTCTAGCTCGGTTTTAGTAAAAAGGGCATGTAAAAGAAGATTTTGGTTCTGGAAAAATTACAGGGGACTATGTGGATGGCAGGGGACATCCAGGAAAAATTTGGGATTTTTCTAAGATCGTTTGGTATTTACGACATATTTAGTGTTTAAATGGTGTTTAAAAATAGATAAATAAATTTTAAATATAGAAATTAATTCTGGAAATATTTTTATAAAATTCCCCACTGTTAAAAAGTGATTTGTGTAAAATTTCAAGATCCGAGAGTAAACGGATAACTATTTGTGCTAATTATCAAACTTTTAAAGTTAAAACGCGTAAACCGGTGAAGTTCGCTTTAGCGAGCTGACTGGTGTATAAAAACCCTAAAAATGAACTATTTTCATATAAATGAGTTAAACAAGTATAAATAAATCATCCGAAAATAATTCGGATGATTTGAGTAATTTTAACCTATTTTAACAGTTTCCGGTACGCCAAAGACGGAAACGGGTCCCGCGGCCAATCGGGACGTCTAAACCGAGCTATAATTTCACATTTTAAAATTAATTTATCAGACAACCACTATTTTCGAGTCGTGTGTGACCAAACTCATTTTTGAAACATAAAACGGATATTCGTGCTAGGCACGCAAAACGAGAAAACGATTAATAGAAATTGTGACCGTGGAACTCTAAACGACATCACAATTTGAGTCCGGAGAAGTATTTCTCGGTTAACATTGCCCCCGGAACAGGTACAGTCCTGGGTTAACAGTGTCCCCAGATGTACCGATTGATAAGGTTAAAGATTATATAAACAATAATTGTATAATAACGATCGTATGGATCATATTACAGACTGGACGTGTTAATTGATAATGATTGTTGTTACCTGCTTGCATGTGCTAAGGTGAGTTTTCACGAGCCCCTCTTTATTGAAATGTTTTAAATATTTTCCCGGGGCGGAAAGCATGTTTCTATCAAAAGGTTTAAGTACATGCTGATCGCATGGAAATGAATGTATTTATATAATGTTTATTGTACGGGAATCGTACGGTAATGTATTAAAATGGTAATTGTCTGAGTTGTTAATATTGAAAGGTCCCACAACAGTGTTCTGGGTTAACAGTGTCCCCGGAGGTTATTGGAAGTGTTCTGGGTTAACAGTGTCCCCAGAGGTTATTGGAAGTGTTCTGGGTTAACAGTGTCCCCAGAGGTTAGTGGAAGTGTTCTGGGTTAACAGTGTCCCCAGAGGTTATTGGAAGTGTTCTGGGCCAACAATGTCCCCAGAGGTTATTAAATGTGTTTATGGGTTAACAGTGTCCCCAGATAATATTATATTATGATATGGATTTATCATGGTTTACTAAAATTGTGAAACTCACCAACTATTCGTAGTTGACCCGTTTTCTCACATGCTTTTCAGGTACAACTAAGATAACGTGATTGATTACGTGCTAAGTGCTTGATGTGTGTAAGGTTTGCGTGCTGGACGTTAGGATACATTATAACAGATAGAATTATGAACCGTATTGTATGATGTGTGTATCACCTAGACGGTAATGAAAGATGAGATAATGTAATTTTGAAGTATATTAATGCATTCGGTTTTCTTTATAAACAATGTGGTTGATATCAGAGGTGTCTGTCGCATCCCGTTTACGTTTCCGCTGCGGTTACGGGATGTTACAGAACTTGGTATCAGAGCCATTGGTTATAAAAGAATTAGGATGTCTTTAAAAGATACCTAAAATATAACCAATAGCTCAAGTATTATAGGATCTGAATATCAACTAATAATATATAGTGACGGGATCTGGATGAACTTGAATGGACAAGTGAGTTATTATGGTCCGGAACATAATAACAGACTTGTCCGCACGAGGGAATTCAGGGGAAGTCACTGGGGACATTAATAGGTAAAAATGGCAACATATGTGTAAAGTATATGATATTATTTATACGTGCTAATGTGTATATATATGTATGTACATATCTTGTGGGTACATGTATTGAGAAATGGGACCCGGATAAGGAACCTGGGGATGAAATAATAAAAGTACCGAGGATGCTGGAATTCTTAGAGCATCGGTTGATGATAAGTCTGACTTATCGGGTCACAGCTATGATAGCACCAAGTTAGACCTCCCGTGTGACATTAACCAGAAATATCTAGTAACCGTCACTCCCAACCAAAATTGATAAATCTCATACCCTACCAACACCGGTACCGTATATCCTAATAACCCCAGATGTTCACCCGAACCGTCGACCCTCACGTACGGACGGATCCGTACCTGAACCCATTCTTATTCCATTAAGGTAAATAAATAAATAAAATAATAATAATAATAAATTTGATAATAAATCAGCAGATAAAAATAATATATAGAAATATATATATATATTTCTCACTCTCAAACATATGAGTCATACCACCTCCAGATCGAGAATTACTTATTTTAGCAAACCTAGAACGCCTGAGGACATTGACTGAGCAAGTGTAGAGTTTCCCATAATAGTAATTAATAATATTTGAAGGCAACCCATGTTGCGCAATTACCTTGAACCTTGCAACTCCCTATGTTATCCTTACATTCGTTAGATGTCTACACCCATGTATGCTCGAATAGAATGATTACCTATACACAAAGAAGTGTCGGAATCATTATAGCATAGTTGGTTGTTCGTTCGTAGGTGGTATACTGTGTATGCCGGATATACGAATAGACACGGATATTATAACTCCGTGGTACGTAATCGTTTGGTGCTCACGGTGAGCATGTATCGGTTTTGCTGATATGCAGAAGGATATTGAAATCAAGTATGTTAAACATTAATCCTTATTGAGAAAGATCTATATGTCAGTTGGTGACAAGGGTTATGAAACATATTAAAACGTTAACCGACGTCAGGTTAATTCCATATATTATTATATTTGTGGGTCATATATATTAGATACTGATATGTGTAATATGTATGATAATATTTGGTGTGTATGTGTACCTGCTGTCATGATTGAGCTGGTAACGAGTTATACGGTGAGATTAGTATTGAATACTGCGTACGGGATGAGTACGGCAGAATGACATAAAAAGAGTAACTCCAATGATGGAGTAGATATGATTCAGTTGATTGCTCAAAGATAGCAGATGATGATACCGAATGTCGTATCATAGATCACTGCTAGTGTTGATGCAAATGTGATCGCAAGATTGTAGATCGAGCAATCACGTGAATATGAATATTTCAATTCTTGGTGGTATTACTAAAAGTGATAATGTTCCACCGAATACTATTATGACTACAAGTATTAGTTATAAACTAAACATGAATAGTAGTCGTAATGAATTAGATCCGGTATGAAGGATATGTCTGTTGATTGTGTTAAGAAAATTATTAATAGTTACTGATGGTAAAGGGAGGAATAGATTAGCGAGTGGATAGAATAGATCGAAATGGTTAAGGATATTGGTATGAGTCTAGAACATTGTGTAGTGAATTATGCTACAGATATGTTGGTAGATTATGTTGTATCGTGATGGAACACGATGGTACAAAATTATAGTTAGAAAATTATTGCTCAGATGATATGGTCAGGATTTAAAATTCTTTTGCTAGAGCACTTTTATTCGAGTAAGTAAGTTCAGATATTGGAAACTGAGCTATGGAAGACAGAAATGTTGTATGCTGATCACTTAGAAAACGCTAATCGTTTGAAGGAATTGTCATGTCTGGTAACATGGCTAATTACTCCTGAAACTAAGCGAAGTAAGCGCAATATTGGGACTAACTCCATCGATAAGGAGCATAGTCAATCCTGTAAAATATACAACCTTTGGAAGGGTTGTGTCACAAGCCAGCATTGATATATTTGACTCTATGGGAAGCGGACTGGAAGGACGTTAGGCGAGACGTCGAGTAATAAAGAAGAGAAGTGATAAAGGTATAGTGCAAGATAGACTTTTGAATAAGTAGGCACGTCCTACAACCCAGAATTATACAAAGACTAGTTCTGGTGTGAAAACATGAACCGCATGAAGGGTCCTTCCCTGAATGTGAAAAATATGGTCATCGGCAGGAAGAAGAATGTCGAGTGATAGTAGGCCACGGGTGTGGTAAAGATGGACGTAGTGCCTTAATTGTAGAACCAATTGAAGCCATGTGAACCAGCAACCCCCAACCCATTCTGGTACAACCACTCTGAACCCAACAACTTCAATAACAATCCATCTGAAGAAATCAAATTATGCCAAACAGTTGTACTTGCTATGAATGTGGCAGTGAAGATGAACCTCATGACAAGCAACAACCTCTGATCAAGCAAGGAGACGTGCTTTTGTGAGTAATTCAAATGAAGCACGTCATGATCCAACAGTGGTATTAAGTACGTCGTAGTTTTAAATCAATAGGCTTCAGTGATATTTTTGCGGTCGTCGATAGAAGTTAGTTCCTGCTAACCTCCTACCCTTTGGAAAGATACCGATTAGTGAAACTATAGAACCCTATACTGTAGGATCGCTAACGGTAAATCCCTAATGGTTAACTAAATTGTACGGAATTGTCCTATTATTCTGAACGATTAACCCTTCCTTATCGACCTTCGACCAGTAAAGCAAAGAAGTTTTGACGTAATAGTTAGCATGGATTGGCTAACTCAACATGAAGCAGAAATCAAATATGAAAAGAAGATGATTAGAAGCTCTCTTTCAGACGATGAAGCGATTAAATACAGAGAAAAGTGTACGGTATTATGTTGCCACTCAAATCTCATCTTGAGATGTTATAATATTTACGACAAGAAGACGTGGTGTATTTAACAAACGTGATTGCCTAAGTATTTAAAAGAAAACATATAGAAGATATCCCGGTGGTGCGCAAATTTCCACAAGTTTTCCCAGAAGAACTCCCTGGATTACCGCCAGCCCGACAGGTCGAATTCAGAATCGATTTAATGTCTCAAGCTGGCCCTGTTGCTAAAGCATCCTGCCGACTTGCACCGTCCGAGATGCAAGAATTATCCAATCAGTTACAAGAATTGTTGGATAAGGTTTTATACGACCTAGTTAGTCACCATGGGATGCACCAGTTTTAATTGGGAAATGAAGGTCGGAAGTGTTAGGATATGTGTTGATTAGGGAGAATTGAATAAAGTGACGATCAAGAGTAGGTGCTCACTTCTTCGAAGTGAATGATCTGTTTAACCAACTGCAAGGGACGATTTATTTTTTTAGAAAAAATTGATCTTAGATATAGTTATCACCAAATGAGAGATCCAAGAGGAAGACGTTGCAACAACAGTATTTCGAACTCGCTACGGCCATTATGAATTCTTAGTTATGCCTTTCGGGCTAACAAATGCGCCGGCAGCATTCATGGAACTCATGAACCGAGTCTGTAACTTTATTTTGACAAATTTGTCATAACATTCATTGATGATATTTTAATATACTCGCAACGTAAAGAAGAGCACGATCGACGGTTAAGGAAAATTGTGGAAGTGTTAAAGCAAGGGGAGTTGTACGCGAAGTTTTCAAAATGTGATTTTGAATAAAGAATGCATAATCCCTTGGTCATGTTGTAAAACAACAAGGATTTCACAAAGATCCAAATAAGATAGAAACCATTAAAATTGTGCCAAGCGCCGATTTTAAGTCTCCCCGATGGAGACGATGGTTTTGCCGCGTATTGTGACACATCGCGTAAAGGGTTAGAATGCGTGTTGACGCAGTATATTAAGGTTATAGTCTATGCTTCCCGAAAGTTAAAAGTACACGAGTAAAATTACACTACTCACGACTTAGAACTGGGAGGGGTTATCTATGCACTTAAAATGTGGAGGCATTGCCTCTACGATACGAAGTGCACCATCTTCACCGATCATAAAAGTTTGCATCACATATTCGATCAGAAAGAACTAAATATGAGGCAACGAAGATGGGTTGAGTTGTTAAACAATTATGACTGTGACATCCGTTACCACCCGGCAAGGCTAACGTCGTAACCGAGGCCTTGAGTAGGAAAGATCGGGTTAAGCCATTGCGAATGAGGGCGTTGGGGATGATAGTCCAGTCGAACTTTTCGGATCTGAGTCGAGTCGCTCAACGTGAAGCGTTGAAAGAGGGACAATTGGAAAAGGAGGAACTTTACGGCAATGAGAAGAATTTCGAACAACGCGTGGACGAAATTCTCTACTTCAAAAATTGGGTTTGGATCCCGACTCTCCATGACCTTCGTGAATTAATCATTGACGAAGCGCATAGATCGAAATAATCCATACACCCGGGATCGGATTCGACTATTGATGATACGGGTATCTGAAAGGATTTTTATTAATGATGGAGTTTGGAGAAAGATATGGTCACATGTGTTGGTGAATACTGAGTTATGCAAGAGATAAGGCTGCACACCGAAAACCCTAGGGAACGCCACAACGACAGAAAAATTCGCCAATGATAGTGGGAATAAATTACAATGGATTTCGGGACGCAAATTCCCATGATATATCAAAGGCATGAGGTAAATTAGGTAATCGCGGATCGATTAACCAGTCCTCGCATTTCATCCCAATCTATGACGATTGCCACAACGAATTCTCGCCCAAATTCATGATGTTGAAATGGTAACTCGTCGTGGAGTACCATTTTCAATGATCTCAGATCGAAATAGTCATCCTACTTTCATTATTGGAAGGAGGGGAAGGAAGCATCGAGAGCTTGAAGCTTTCTCTGGGTGAAGTAGTTATCACCAATTAGTTAAATTGAAAATGAGAGTCGATCAAGCCATAAGATTTGAATTGATCCGAGAAACAACCAATCGGGTTTATAATGTTTAAGAGAAGTCGAAAGTAGCGCGAGGATTGGCAAAGGATTTATGTCAACGTTCAAAGGAAACCATTGTCACTAAATAGAGGTGACAAGGCATTTTAAAGCATCACCTTAGAGAGAGGTGATATGAGGTTTGGCAAAACCGAAAATAGCTTCTTAATATATTGGACCCCATGAGAACTATCTCCATGGTTGGTCATTTAGTCTATCAATTAAAGTACTCCAGGGGCAAAGTACTATACATGATATTTTGCCATGTATACGGATTGAAAAGTGCCTAAGCGATGAGGCAACGAGAGTACTAGTAATAGAGGTACTCATAGAGGACATACTTGATATCATAATTAATTCCGTAAAGATAGTAGACGGGAAAACTAAACAGTTTGGACATACCAAGCGTTATTAATTAAGATTAAGTGGAAATTCACAGCGAGGACCAGATTATACTTGGAAACGCGAGGGTGAATTCTGAAGGAAAAACCCCCCACCTTTCTCTCGAAGGGAGATTGTGGGCGTGTAAAATTTCGAGGATGAAATTTCTTAACGGGGGGGAATGTAACGATTCCGACGAAACCAGGTATACCCTAACCGGTAGACGTTAGTTACGTCATATGTAATGTCGGGTACATGAGTTACCATGGTAATTATACGAGAATACATGGTTCATTGTATTGATTGTATGTGAATATATAATTCACCGTATTGAATATGCGATCAAACGATCGATAGTTATTGAAACCCGAATGAATCGAGGGTTCAATTATAGACGAGATATATGGTATTTAGTGATGTTACGAAGTATTAAAGCTTCGGGGTAAGTGGATTAAAGCACAGAAAAAGGATTTCGATTTAATAGTACGTCGGTACGTTAAACGAAACCTTTAATACCAAACCGAGCAAGAGATGATCGATCAAGCCGAAAATGATGCGTAATAACTAATAATATGACGTTTTAAGTTAATAAATGTCATGGTTTAAGTTTTTAAATCGGTTTTATATAAATTTCATTTTTTTAGCCGAAAAACAACCGTTTTGGCCTCGTTTTAAGCCGAATTAAACATTTAACCGAGAAACGAACTGAATCAGATTATCCAAAACATTATCCAGATTACGGAAATCCAAATGATTGGCCAAGAATGAATTTGTGGGTCCCACCCCACCCTTATGGGTTCCGATCGGCCTCCCATGGCCTTCATTTTCTTTTTTTTCTTTTTTCAATCAACAATCCACAAACTTCATCAAATCCTCTCAACTCCTTGATCAAAAACCGAGACTTTTAACAAGAAAAACCAAGGTAAAGATCGAATTATATACGTTTCCATCTTCGTTTCTTGAGTTTGTTTGCAAGAAAATGAGGTTTAAAAGATGAAAACCGATTCTTGCATGATCAAGTGATGTATACGGGTTATACAAGGGATCTTGGTCCAAGAAAGGAGTTAAACGAATCAAAAACGAATTTTTACGGTTAAATCTTTGTTTTAGTATCATAACCGTAACCATGAAAGAAATGGCTTGATCGTGAGTGTAACTTGCTTGGTATTGTGGTATGTTGTTTGTAGGCTCTGTATTTAGTGGTAGATAAGGCGGAAAGATGAGTTTGTAGCTTGTAGTGACGGAAAACGAAAGGTATATTCGGTTATGTTCGGTTATGGGAAATTTGGACAGATTGTTGATGCTTTAGAGTTAGGTCATGAACTTTTACAGAGGTGTTAAACACATGAAAATATGAGTTCTGTGAATTTTTGGTAATTTTTGGATAAAGGATGAATATTTGGTGAATTTAATGCTCGGTTTTGGCCAAAAATGGTGAAAAATAGTTAAATATCATGAAAAATTCTGGAAAATTTCAGATAAGCTTTTCATATCATGTATAAGTCACACACAAAATTTGAGGTCTGTTGGAGAAGGATAAGTTGGCTTTTCGGTTAAATGATTTCTAGGGATTTCTAGCTCGGTTTTAGTAAAAAGGGCATGTAAAAGAAGATTTTGGTTCTGGAAAAATTACAGGGGACTATGTGGATGGCAGGGGACATCCAGGAAAAATTTGGGATTTTTCTAAGATCGTTTGGTATTTACGACATATTTAGTGTTTAAATGGTGTTTAAAAATAGATAAATAAATTTTAAATATAGAAATTAATTCTGGAAATATTTTTATAAAATTCCCCACTGTTAAAAAGTGATTTGTGCAAAATTTCAAGATCCGAGAGTAAACGGAAAATTATTTGTGCTAATTATCAAACTTTTAAAGTTAAAACGCGTAAACCGGTGAAGTTCGCTTAAGCGAGCTGACTGGTGTATAAAAACCCTAAAAATGAACTATTTTCATATAAATGAGTTAAACAAGTATAAATAAATCATCCGAAAATAATTCGGATGATTTGAGTAATTTTAACCTATTTTAACAGTTTCCGGTACGCCAAAGACGGAAACGGGTCCCGCGGCCAATCGTGACGTCTAAACCGAGCTATAATTTCACATTTTAAAATTAATTTATCAGACAACCACTATTTTCGTGTCGTGTGTGACCAAACTCATTTTTGAAACATAAAACGGATATTCGTGCTAGGCACGCAAAACGAGAAAACGATTAATAGAAATTGTGACCATTGAACTCTAAACGACATCACAATCTGAGTCCGGAGAAGTATTTATGGGTTAACATTGCCCCCGGAACAGGTACAGTCCTGGGTTAACAGTGTCCCCAGATGTACCTATTGATAAGGTTAAAGATTATATAAACAATAATTGTATAATAACGATCGTAGGGATCATATTACAGACTGGACGTGTTAATTGATAATGATTGTTGTTACCTGCTTGCATGTGCTAAGGTGAGTTTTCACGAGCCCCTCTTTATTGAAATGTTTTAAATATTTTCCCGGGGCGGAAAACATGTTTCTATCAAAAGGTTTAAGTACATGCTGATCGCATGGAAATGAATGTATTTATATAATGTTTATTGTACGGGAATCGTACGGTAATGTATTAAAATGGTAATTGTCTGAGTTGTTAATATTGAAAGGTCCCGCAACAGTGTTCTGGGTTAACAGTGTCCCCAGAGGTTATTGGAAGTGTTCTGGGTTAACAGTGTCCCCAGAGGTTATTGGAAGTGTTATGGGTTAACAGTGTCCCCAGAGGTTAGTGGAAGTGTTCTGGGTTAACAGTGTCCCCAGAGGTTATTGGAAGTGTTCTGGGCCAACAATGTCCCCAGAGGTTATTAAATGTGTTTATGGGTTAACAGTGTCCCCAGATAATATTATATTATGATATGGATTTATCATGGTTTACTAAAATTGTGAAACTCACCAACTATTCGTAGTTGACCCGTTTTCTCACATGCTTTTCAGGTACAACTAAGATAAAGTGATTGATTACGTGCTAAGTGCTTGATGTGTGTAAGGTTTGCGTGCTGGACGTTAGGATACATTATAACAGATAGAATTATGAACCGTATTGTATGATGTGTGTATCACCTAGACGGTAATGAAAGATGAGATAATGTAATTTTGAAGTATATTAATGCATTCGGTTTTCTTTATAAACAATGTGGTTGATATCAGAGGTGTCTGTCGCATCCCGTTTACGTTTCCGCTGCGGTTACGGGGTGTTACAGTTTCCGTCTTTGGCGTACCGGAAACTGTTAAATCGTTTAAGATTACCCAAATCATCCGAATTATTTTCGGATGATTCATTTTTACTTTTTTAACTCAATTATATGAAAATGGTTCATTTTTAGGGTTTTTATACACCAGTCAGCTCGCTTAGGCGAACTTTACCGTTTTACGCGTTTTAAGCTTTAAAAGTTTGTTTTTATCTTCTTTTTAGCACAAATAAATATCCGTTTAATCTCGGATCTTGAAATTTTGTACAAATCACTTTTTGACAGTGGGGATTTGTATAAAAATATTTCCAGAATTAATTTTTATTTTTAAAATTTATTTATCTATTTTTAAACACCATTTAAACACTAAATATGTAGTAAATACCAAACGATCTTAGAAAAATCCCGAATTTTTCCTGTATGACCCCTGCCATCCACATAGTCCCCTGTAATTTTTTCAGAACCAAAATCTCATTTTACATGCCATTTTCACTAAAACCGAGCTAGAAAACCCTAGAACTCGTTTAACCGAAAAGCCTACTTAGACTTCTCCAACTGACCTCAAATTTTGTGTGTGACTTATACATGTTATAAAAAGCTTATCTGAAATTTCCAGAATTTTTCATGATATTTAACTATTTTTCACCATTTTTGGCCAAAACCGAGCATTAAATTCACCAAATATTCATCCTTTGTCCAAAAATTACCAAAAATTCACAGAACTCATATTTTCATATATGTAACACCTCTGTAAAATTTCATTACCTAACTCTACACGTATCACAATCTGTCCAAATTACAAACATCGTACAAAAACCGAACTACCTTGTGTTTCTAGCTCCAAATCGCAAGGATCTCGCTTTCTAGCCTTTGCTAACAACTAGATACAACACCTACAAGCACAATAACACCACACCAAGCAAGTTACACCCACAATCAAGCCATTTCTTTCATGGTTTCGGTTATGCTTTAAAAACAAAGATTTAACCGTAAAAATTCATTTTTGGTTCGTTTAACTCCTTTCTTGGACCAAGATCCCTTGTATAACCCGTATACATCACTTGATCATGCAAGAATCGGTTTTCATCTTTGAAACTTCATTTTCTTGCAAACAAACTCAAGAAACGAATATGAACACGTAAATAACACGATTTTACCTCGGTTTTTCTTGTTCAAATTTCTGGATTTTAGGGTCTTAAGGTGGATAGGAAATGAAGAACTTGGAGTGTTTGTGAAAAAAAAAATAAAAAGGATAAAGGGTTATCCCCTTTTAATCCGATCGGAAGTCAAGGAGGGTGGGGTGGGACCCACCTCTCCATTTTCAACCACATATTTGGATTTCCGAGATCCGGATAATGTTTTGGATAATCTGGTTCAGTTCGTTTTTCGGTTAAATGTTTAATTCGGCTTAAAACGAGGCTAAAACGGTCGTTTTTCGGCTTAAAAATGAAATTTATATAAAACCGATTTAAAGACTTCAAAAACTTAAACCATGACATTTATTAACTTGAAACATCATATTATTAATAATTGCGCATCTTTTTCGGCTTGATCGATCGTCTCTTGCTCGGTTTGGTATTAAAGGTTTCGTTTAACGTACCGACGTACCGTTAATCGAAATTTCTTTTTCTGTGCTTTAATTCACTTATCCCGAAGCTTTAACACTTCGTAAACATCACTAAATATTATGTATCTCGTCTATAATGTATTCTTGATTCTTTTGGGTTTCAATAATCGTTCATCGGTTAATCGTATTTCCATTACGATTAACTGTATAATCGAGTATAATCCGTAATGTGAATCATACATACTCGTATAAACGCATTATAATTCACATATTCATTATTAAATATCACATAAATAGTATATACCGGTTAGGGTATACCTAATTCTGCCGGAATCGTTACAAATACATATTTATAATATCTATATATATGTATGTATAAAAAGGTTAGTTTAATTATTTAAATATCATTAATATACTTAATAAATATTAGATTTAAAACAAAATATATTATCTATATATATATGTGTGTGTGTGTGTGGGTGGGTGTGTGTGTGTGTATTTATACGTATATGTATATACATTTATATACATACATGAGTTTTTAACAAAGAGGTGAAAAAACATGTAATCTAGTCGGTTTTTATAAAATATAATTTATTTATAATTTTATTGTTATTATTATTAATTAAAATTTATTAAAATATAAAAATAACAAAAATTATACTAAAAAGGACGGGCTGGAGGTTCGAATCCGCGACCAGTTGTCCACCCAGACTCAATCAGGGGCGCACCAGCCAACTGGGCTGGTGGCTAACCTGGTTATAATTCGAATCCAATTATTATAAACAAACAGAAACAAATCCCCAAATATTCATAAACTCTAGAATTTTAAATTAAATTAACCCGTCATCATTAATCAAATTAATGTTAGTGTTTATGTTAACTGATCATAGACGAATATAAAACAGTAATCAATTACCTTTAATATGATCTATGACTAGTTAATTATGAAGAACACAGGCCGGCTAAACGAGTTGACGAACGAACAAGCAAAGGATGATGATAATTCAATTAAGTATAGGGGTTATGTCGGCGAGGGTTTGGTGATTATAACAGTAAGTTTAATTGTATTATGGTGCACAATAACTTCTATAACACGAATGAGTTAGTGTCGACTAGTATTTTAGGAAAAACGAATCCATTTTTTATCAATATAACATAATTGGGATTATCCGCAGACCAGTTAGGGAATGTATAACATGTAATTTGATTCAATTGCCATATTGGTTACGAGAATTGAAGTGCAAGCTACGAATTGTGCATACGGGTTTGTTAATCGGGTATCGGGTCTGGGTTTGGATCAGGGTAAACGGGTTAATGGGTTATAATAATAATAATAATAATACATATAATTTTATGTTTTAATCCCTGTAATATGAGGAGGGAAACATATTTAGATAATAGTTTAGTTTAGGGTTAAATTTGCACATTTGGAAAGTTATATATATATATATATTAAATATATAATGAAACAATAATATTAAAATAATTAATTAACCCAATAAATTCGGTATTTTTATTGATAACATAGCCCAAACATATTAATGGGCCGGGTAAAGATTACAAAATAAAATATGGAAAACCCGAATTGTTACATTAACTACATGGGACCAGCATCATTTGGTCATTGCTATATCCTAGATGCAGTAAACTACGTATCCAAATGGGTTGAAGCCCAAGCTTTACCCACTAATGATGCTAGGATGGTAGTCAAGTTTCTGAAGAAGTTATTCTCTCGTTTAGGTATTCCCAAAGCACTTATAAGCGATCGAGGAACACCCTTCTGCAATGCACAAATGGAGAAAGTATTAAAAAGATACGGAGTTCATCATCGACTCACTACACCTTATCACCCACAAACCAGTGGCCGGGTGGAAGTCACCAATTAGGGTATCAAACGAATCTTGGAGAAAACCTGTCAGTAATAATAACAGAGATTGGTAGGAGAAATTAACGACGCTCTATGGGCTTTTCGTACCGCATACAAAAATCCTATAGGCACAACACCACTCAAATTGATGTACGGAGAGGCATGTCATCTTCGAATCGAGCTCGAACACAAAGCATAATGGGCACTTAAAACTGCCAACCTTGATATTCAATCCGCAGGGAAGAACATTTTCTTGTAGCTACACGAGCTAGACGAACTAAGAGTGCAAGCATGTGACAATTCAAGTATCTACAAGAAAAGGACAAAAAGACTTCACAGTGCATGACTAAAAGGTGAAAATTAACTTAAAGCGGGAGACCAAGTACTTCTATATAACTCTCGTCTTCGTTTATTTCCTAGAAAATTGAAGTCTAGATGGTCTGGACCTTCTACGGTTAAGGAAGTTTTTGACTATGAAACCGTTGAACTAGTTCCAAAAGATCGACATGTTTTATGTAAATGGTCATCAGCTTAAAATTTACTTAGGAGAACCCTTAGAAACCGTGATGGAGGTATTTCACCTCCATCCCGTGAACCAAACTGACATATGTCTTAGTCAACTATCGACTCTAAAAAAATTAGCATGTTCAGGTTTAGTTTATATTTTCAGTTTTACTTTTTAGGGATAAGTTAAAAAATTAGGAAAACACGGCCATGTTGTCCTCAACATGGCCATTTCTGGCACTGTTTTCGGCTTCCAATTTCAGAGAAAACTTCCTTACATGGCCTATGTTGAGCTCAGCACAGCCGTGTTGAGAGGCCCTGGTTGATTATATATGTGTACCACCTCCTTGAGAGTTTTACACACATTCTAGCTATATTTATATAAACCTAAAAACCTTCAAAGATGCCTATGGAACCATCTACTATCAGAAACCCGATCACAACACCTCCTAAGAAGAAGAACATCAACCTGGAGATGATTTTGCAACTTCATCATATGGAAAGAGAGATCACCAACATTCTTGTGCAGAATGAGCAAAGAGTCCTAGCTCTAACCGAGACTGTGGAGGAAATGAAGGTTGAACTTCACGACATCAATGAGCAAGTCCAAATTCAATCCATCCGGCTAGGGTTCTTCCCACAACCACATTTCGGTGGAGGTGATCTTTTCGGAGGAAACCTGTCTGGAGGAGGAAACTTTGGAGACCCTTTCTCTAACCTCTTCTGATTTTCTTGTTAAAGACTCAAAGGATTGTGATTAGGACTAGTACTTAGGACCAATCGGGCTTAACCAAATTCTTTGTCGTTGTTTTCCTTGTATTTTTTTTATGTGTTTTAAGGATTAATGTAGTTTAGGACTTTTCTATGGAATGAAATTAAATTATGTTTTAGGGATAAGATTTTCACACACTTCACCGGCCGCCCAAAACCACGACCGATATGCGAGAGAAAATTCAAAAAATTATGACAAGTGACTAAACACGGCTGTGTTTAGATCAACACGGGTCGTGGTCACCTTAGATTTGTTACAACTCATCATCTCTACAATCTACAACTTTCTGAAACTGGCATTTATGTCACTCACCACACACGGCTGTGTTTATGTCACAACGTCCATGTTTTTCCATCTTGCGTGCTTGTAAATGGCTATCATTTCCCATTCTTTTGACATGCCCTTTTTCATACATTCCTTTAAAAGAATTGAATATGGAGAGGAGATGGTGGAGGTCAAGTTATGGGAGACATAGAAAGGTGCCTATAGATGTAGTTCGAGAACTCAAATGCTTGCGCGAGAAAACCAGTGAGTTAGTAATCATCAACATGGTGGTGGAGCAAAGGAATCGAGAACTACATGATAAAATCGAAACATTAAGTTTTGAACATTATCATGTGGGACGAAGGGTGGCTAAACAAGAAGACAGTCTCGAATAACTCACGGCCGAACTTGCGTGTTTTAACCAGAACCAACCGAGAGGGCTTCCCATACCAACTTCATGAAAGGACCTGCCCACATGCAGACCTTGTTTGGAGGAGTACCGGGATTATTCAAGTAGTTCTTGTTAGGTTTAGGATTCTAGTTAATCATCATTTATACCTCTCGTTCTATTTGTTTTATCATTCGTGTACTCATTTGTCCCTCTTATCAATGAAATTTCATGTTCTCGTGTTTTGAATTGACATACCTAAGTTTTCCTATCCATTACGGTAATTAAACAAAATATTGGTTTGAAAATAGTTAAAAAAAGAAAAAGCCAGACCAGACCGGGTCAGCACGGCCGTGCCCAGCTGACCACGACCGTGGAGAGGCTACCTGACAAGTTTTTTTCTTCAAACCAGCCCCCTTTTAACTTTCTACCTTACAACTCGAACCCTAGGAGATTTTTTCTAGTCGATTTCACCATAATTAGACTATCTACTCCATTAATCGTCAAGGTATATCAATTTAATCATTTCAATCTCACTTTAGGGCTTGGGGTCTACCCACTTCATGCCAAATCCGGGTATAAACCGAATCCTAGATTCAAGTTCCAACTACACTTGGGCTAAATGAGGCTAAATTGATATGAATAAACTTGTTTATGTGATTTATACCTGATTTTGGTCTGAAAAGTTTAATGTAAACAACTTTAAACACAATTTTTGGTTACCTTTGGTTGATTTTTGGTTCGAGCCGGGTTTCGCCCTATTGACCGACCAAATCCGAACCCATTGAGATACGTTTGGAAAACCAGGTTGCTACGCACATTCGAGTCTTCAAAACCCCAAATTTGTGAAACAAATGGGTTGTGTTTTACCTGGAAACTCATGTGGTCAGCCATAGAAGTCCACCATCAACAACCCACCTCAGCACGGGCCGTCTTTTCCAAAACACGGATGTTTTTAGTCTGTGGAACATAATCTCAAATTTTTAATTCATCATTATCTTGCCCCATTTTTATTCTAATCTCTTAGGATGGTCGGAAATGATGAGGATTATGAAGAATATGAGGATGTTGACCATCCTTATCTATTATTTCTGAGAAAGTATCCTAAAGATAAAGAAGCCCGAAGAATATTCTAATTAATGGAAAACCGGGTAGAAGATCCGTTATTCTATGCAAGTAAAAGAACACTCCGTAAACTAACCCAATTTGAGAGGTACAAGACAATAGTTACGAGACCATGGAAACGTTTCATGTCGAACAAAAGGAAATATTACAGCAAAGTTAACATGGAATTCTCAACCTCCTTTCAAATGAAGCAAAGAGCATTATACCCAGTCGGCCCATTTGACGAAGAAATGTTGACTTTTAGGCTCGGGGGAGTATGGTTCAAGTTGTCTTTGATAGATTTCGGAACCAGTTTAGGGATACACACACACGATGAGACACATAAGAAAATGTGGCTCACAAAAGGATTATAACATTCTCAGGAAAACGAAGGAAGAGAAAGACAGAGAACAACAAATCTGACTGAAAGAAAAAAAAGCATGGAGACTGGTAACAAGAGTTCCAGAAGCAGTCTACAACCCGGGTGTCTCTAAAGGCACCAAACTGCAGGATCCGATGTTCAGGTATATCCATTGTGTTCTCAGTCGCATTATCACACCACACACTTAGAGTACAGGGTTTGTTAGTCTTAGAGATCTCTGGGCTATTTATTACTTTAAAACGGGCCGATATTGCATCATTGTCTACATGTTGTGTATGATGTGGGGAAAATGTGCAAGAAACAGGGGTATGGAGTTGTTAGGGGGGAGGATGGATTGTTAGGATTAATGAGGTATATGGTATGGATCTCCACGGTACTAAGGGCCCAGAGTCGATCCCCTAGATTTACACATTTGCATCACGATGGAGATGGTGGTACGAGTTCTTGAAAATGGGGAGTATCGCATGGTGGATTGTCAGGGAGGGATTTGGGATCCAGAGCCCCCGGTTGATCAGTGTGAGGAGGATGACATGCCCTTAACTCAGAGAATTCATACCCGATGTCGCCCCGACACACCACACACTGAATATGGGGCAGGACCATCCCAGCCGGACCCCAACTCTTTTGCGGGACTGCACCATCTGCTGACCAACCGTTATGACCATATGGACGGAGAGATCAGGTACACTAAGGGGCAGAAAGATAGACAATGGCCTCACATTGGACTAGTAGATGTGGTGTGAGACCATAGGTCCCCTGGCAGATTTGACTACTGACCGCAGTGACTTTATGGTTGGCATATTTGATGGATACTTTATGTGTGTTAATGGTTGTGTAGACTTTATGCCACTTACCGGGAGGCATGGGTAATTATATACCCATGTTTATTTATGTTTTATGTTTTGTATTGTGTTGTGGTTGTATTTTTCGATTTAATGCAGGTAGGATATACTTTTAGTGCTAAAAACAACCCAGACTTGCAAGGAGACAACAAGAGCAAGAATTTCGTCTCGACTCGTAAGGAAGTTAAATTCCTTTTATGCCTCATTTTCAATTTATTTTTAAAACTTTTCACATTGAGGACAATGTGAGATTTAAGGTGGTGGGGGGGGGGGGTTGTTTACACTTGGCCAAATCAAATCTAACAAATGAAATTTTTGAACAAATTTTTCAAATTTAATCTTTTTGCAGCAATAAAACCATTAGCTTTTTAAATATTTTTGACAAACCGAGAAACTAAGAAACAACGAAAAACATTAGAGAAAAATAATCTAACTTAAAAAGTGCTAAAGTATAAATGTGTTTTATAATATTTAGACTAACTTTATGCAAAATATGGCGTTTTCACCCAATCATTACCGTTTTGTGAGATTTAAGCCTTCATGCAGATATTCATAAACATACTCATATATTGGATACTTTTGAGTAAGTTAGATACTTCTTGCATATTAGAACTTGTCTTGAGTATTTTATTCAACACTAGACGAAATGTTGCATAAAAAGAAAGGTTATATATTTCCAAACTCCACAAACAACCACATCCAAAACCGAACCAAATTCATATCACTAAAACACTAAACCTACCCAAAAACCTATCCTACCAAACTACCCTTTTCATCAGTAGAATTCAACATTGGTCTTTTAAAGGCATACCCTAAAGAGCTGGAATGCATTCTTTCGATTTCCATTTACTTTGTTGCCTACATTTCGCGAAACCAAGGTTGCCTCCAGAACTTAGGGAGAGAATCTTTATCTTTAGCAATGAGGTGAGGAAAAAGTGGTTCCAAACAGAACAAAGGCCACCATTTTATGGGATTTCCAAAAGCTCAATGAAAAGACGAGCGAAAAGATATGAACGATGTTCGGGCTGCGAAAATTGGTCTCACGAAGAAAGACGTAGAGTAAGTCAAACATAATCTCAAATATGAATATACCGAACTATTGAGGGTGGAGGGGTATTAGGCTCAAAGCCGAGCGATTCATTAGATTTGGAAGTTATGCTCAGAATAGGGTTGAGGAACAACTGTTCCACATCTTGGACAAAACTGGTCTTGACGATCTAAACTTAGAAGAGTCATTAGGGTTGTAAAAAAAACTGTTGACTCACCAAACTTTGGGACGAAGAATGAAGAAAGAACAAGAAAAAGAAGACAAATTTTGAAGAAGAAGCTCGATTAGTCTTACCTCGGCCAAAATACCCGAAAAAACCTATCACCCGCACACCAAAACCTTTGGAAATATACCATCTTATAAAGTATGCGGCACATCACAAAGTGGGTGGAGAATTGATATCTCGAAAAGCATATTCCCTGTAAGCTGTATCTTGGCTAAAAGTGTTTATACATATAACACTACACGTATGTCCATATATAAATCTGAGTGTGTGCGAACATTGCGAGCACGTGAAATTTTGCATGAAAAGAAGCTCAATAAAGCAAACTATATTTTGAATATCACTACACATACTAACACGTTTTGCTCTTATTAATTACCGGAAAATTTCTAAAGCTTCTCGGGATGTTTAGCTTTCGGTTAACGTGTTGTTCGAAGAATTTGTTCAAAGCTTGCTTGAGGACAAGCAAGATTCAGGTGTAGGGAGATTTGATGTGTAATAATTTATACATCTTTTCAGCACTAAAATATATATAAATAAGCATAATACCAGCAATTATATTAGAATAAATAACCACTAATGTTTATAAGATATATCTATAGGTAAATATAGCTTTAAAAAATAAAACGAGCTGATATACGAAGAAAAAAGGTGAAAACAAACTCAACCCCCCCCCCCCACCAGTGAATCAAGGCATGGTCATGCCTAGAACATACGAAAAAAAAAAGACAAAATTCAAGAAGTCATAACATGGTCATTGTAACATCCTACTTTTGGTTATAATAATAAAATAAATTTCGTTTATTTTATATTGTGTAGTTTATCGGTTTAGATAATAAACTGTACACGGTTGGGCTTGGACTTTAGAAGATGGAATATAAGATGGAATGGGCCTAGCTTAAGGGAGTATAAATACCCCTTAAACCCTAAAGCTTTCCATTTTTATCCATTCTCTACACCATAGCCTACACCATCAAAAACACACACAAGACCACCCTTTAACCCGAGCCTAGATCTGAAGTTGAAAACCCGAGATTGTTGGTGCTAGATCGTCGTGAAGAACCAAAACAACATCAAGGCTTAACCGTTTTCGTAGTTCGACTCGTTTAAGGTACGTTTATGATTAGAAATCGTTCGTTTAGGTTCGGATTGGTTTGGGAAATCACATATCTGTTTTTGTATGTTGAAAACGAATCCAACACAACAAATATTAATGATATCCATTAATGTTTGATAGGTTAATTGATAACCTAAAAGAACCCGTAACCTATATGCCTAAATCTCACCCCTTAAACGCGAATATTTGGATGAACAAAGGGTTAGGGTTTGTAAGCGCTGTAATTCCGAATCCGTTGATACCTAAATAGTGTTATTTGGTTAAGAAACGAAGGTTTAATTGCAGATCTAAATATGTTGACTGTATGGTGTTCTTGCTGATTCTGACTTTGACCTCCGAGTCAAAGTCTGGATAAGATGATGCAATTCGTTATGATTGGATAACGAAATAGTTCACCATTCCTTAAGTCGGATAACGAATCAAGTGATTCGTTATTCACTTATTCGCTATGTTCAAATAACGAACTAAGATGTGTTCTGATGACGAATTAGGTAATAAATCAGGTGATCCGTTACTCACCAATTCGCTAAGTTCCGATAACGAATTAGACCATGAATCAAGTCATGTTCAGATAACGAATTGGAATAACGAACCAGATGACGAATCAGAATAATGAATTAAGCTAACGAATACGGACAACGAAGCAGCTCGACCCCAGCCAGGGGCTCTGCCACTTGGACCCTGCTAGGGGCTGCCGCCCCTAGACCCCCCTGCCAGGGGCGCTGCCCCGGACTCCCGTTCGTTGACGGTAATAATTAAACTAGAAAGACGATATGTGTAGTGATAGTTAATTGATACGTGTGATTGTTATACAATTAGTCGTGCACAACTCAAGAAGGGAATAACGATTAACGGTGAACGTAACCGAGTTCAGGTGAGTTTCTAGCCCCATTTCCTTGTTATGTTTTCGGGGCTGTGTGCATACTCGATGTGAATGTTAATACACTTACCTTAAATGGTAAGTGTATGTCTAAATGATGATTGTGATAGTTATGTATGTATGCTTGACAGTACGTGAACGACCTTCGGGTATTGCACGTATTGTGAAGGTAAGTATAGTGTAGTATTATGATATGTGTATGTGAATAAGGAAGTATGTACGAATATGATACTTATGGTATTAAATGTATGGATATGATAATGAAAGGAAAGGTAAGGACAAAGGGTTGCATACCCTAATAATATATGCGAAGGATAAAGGGTTGCATACCCTACTAATATATGCGAAGGACAAAGGGTTGCATACCCTAATAATATATGCGAAGAATAAAGGGTTGCATACCCTACTAATATATGCGAAGGATAAAGGGTTGCATACCCTACTAATATATGCGAAGGATAAAGGGTTGCATACCCTACTAATATATGCGAAGGCTAAAGGGTTGCATACCCTAATAATATATGCGAAGGTTATAGGGCGTAATGCTCTTTATAATGTAAGAAATGAAGGTAAGTAAGAATGAGATAAACGTATGAAAGTATGAATGAAAGTATGTAAGTATGTATGTATGGTATGTTATGTGATTAACTAGAACTCACTCAGCGTAGCTGACTTTTAGTATGCACGTAGGTGAGTAGGATGAGGCAGCTCGCTTGAGGGGAACACATGGCATGGAATTGAAGAACTGGCATCTCAAGGAAGTGTTATGTTATTATAAAGACAATGTTTTATGTTTAAACTACTTTGAATGTTTATGCTGATAAGATTTGGAAACTATGTATTATATTCTGGTTGAAGTTTTAATATTTCGCGAATGTTTCTATTAACTATGATATTTAGAACTGTGTTTATGAGTAAATCTAACGTCCAATGTGAGGCACCGGTAACGGGGCCTTACAGTCATGTAAACAAAAACACACCCCATGTTGAAAGTACAAGAGGAAAAGACAAAATAGAAGATTCTGAAGCTCTAGGCCATGTTTTACCAAAACACAGCCCATGCTGAAAGTACAAGAGAAAAAGACAAATTTGGACTCTTCTAGAAGTCACTGAGGCCGTGTTCATTTCCTTGTTGTACTATCCGACAACAAGAACTGATTACAACATGACAAAAATGTCACCATGGCCGTATTTTACTAAACACGATCATGTTTTGCTGACCTAATCAGCCTATAAATTGAATGTTCATCTTCCACATTCAACACAACTTCAAGAACATTAAATTCACTTCAACCACCTCCTTTCACCACCATTAATAAGTAATTATCCATCCATATACCTTTGAAGATTAAGGAGATTAAGCTCCTGGGAAGAACTCATTAGCATCAAAGTTAGTCATCCAAATTGGTTAGATTTTTTTAATTTGATCACATTGTATCTATAACTTTGATGGATAACATTATGTTTATTATTGGCTAAATTTTCATATTATCATCTTGGTTTATAATGAATCTTAATTGAAGTTTAATAATATTGATTAAACATGTGATCAGTTTTTAATAACTAAATGTTATGTCGTAATTATCACTTGATGAGAAATGTTAAAATAATCTTAAAGATACCCCAAGTGTTGAGCTTGACGATAAACCGAGGAATTGCTAGTCTTGTGAGGCCTTGGTTATAAACTTTCAAAGAGGCACCAATTAACGAGCTTGATGATAAGCCGGGGAACTGCCATTCTTGTAAGGGCTTGGTTGAGAAAAAAACAGAAATTCTAATATGAACATGGACCAAATGAAGTGTTAGTAGTAATTGATCATCCTACAATGGGGAATGATTGGCAATGTTGTGAAAACCAAGTTAATAGAAGTTTTAACCAATATGATATACTTTTATTCTTGATCATTTCTTTAAAAATATAAAACCCAAAAATATTGTCTTTAATTAATATCTTAAATTTTCTTTTAAAAACTTACTTGTCAAACCAAAAACCACTATGATGTTTACTTCCGGTTAGAATAAAATACAACGATTTAGTAGTAAAAATCAAACAAGTGTTTCCGTGGATAGATCATTTGTTCTTACCTATACTTTAATACATATATGATAGGTACACTTGCCTATTTGTGTGTGGTTTAGTTAAGATAATAATCATTTCTATAAATTTAAAAACTCGACATTGTGTGAAACGAATTCTTGAAAAACTTAACAACTTTTTCATACTACCTGCACATGCACACCAAGGACCTTGTAGATATATATAAAGTTTTTTTAACATATCTTATCTTATTTTTCTAGTAAAGTAAAATAATGCCCTCTAAGTGCCAATCACACATTCAATTTTAGCATAATTTTCGCTCCTAATCTTTTAATCCCTCAACTCATTCATCCTAGCCATCCATAGGTTATGCGTCAAAACCATGTATTTTGTATCACATATAGTTTTTCCATATATAGATCTCCAAATACTAAAAATTTAACTTCATCTGCTATTAAGATAGTACATACATATTTCATACATTATTATTATAACATTTATTTTTAATAGTTGATTATTTAATCCTAACTATTTTGTAATCAATAACCACTATAACTAAAGTATTTTAGGAGCAATTGAGAAGAATGTTGTAGCAAGTCACTATTTCTAATAGGATAACGTTTATATCTTAATCTATATGTTTTTGTTGGTGCGATGTGTTAAGCATCAAAATCATTAAACGTGTTTAAAGCTCCTTTTTATTCAAAATGCTTTATTTCCCTCATTTTCTCAAAATTCTAAATACCCTGTCATTTCACAAGCATTAAACATGTTAAGCATGTCAAAGCATTTTTAAAATTTATCTTTTTTTACTCAAACCATTTTGACCTTTTACCAATTTGGATAAAAGCTTGTTCTCACAAGTTCAATTTTATCGGTGTTGTTTTGATCTAAACCAAAATTATAATTTTTAATAGTACCCATTCAAATCCAATAATTGTGTTAAGTCAAAATTTTAACCACAGGTTAAACGTTTCGGACCATTTTTTTAAACTTGTCTTTTCGACTTGAACTATATTGACTTGTTACAACTTTTTTAAAACCTGTTGTGAGCTATAATAGTTTTTATTAAAGTAGTTTTGGCCTAAACCAAAGTCACCATTTAAAATGACTCGTACATGTTCGATGATTGCCTTAGGTCAAATCAGAACGCAACATGTGATGCAATTATAGGCCGAAATGTGACAAAATATGGGTGTAGGTATGAAAGGTGTCTTCACATTAAACGCAACATGGGATACAAATGTTGTTTACAAACAAGTATTTTTCAAATTTTTAAGTCATCATTTTAAGGTCTCGATTAACATGTAAATTAATGTGTTGTACAAAGTAAACGACTTATGAATTATATGTTTTTCTACATACTTCACGACTTATGAAATTATCTTTCTCATGTTTCAACCCGTGAACTACACATGATAAAAAAATGTGAACTTAATGTAATTTCTCGTGTAACAATATTTAAAAGATGATGATTAATGTGCATATAGATAATAATCTAGAGCAAATTGTCATCAAACAACATAAATACAGACCTAAATATATATTTTTTGCAATGCTTAAAAACCATAACCAACCCAATAGTTGATTATATTTAGCATCAACTTTTCTTAAAAGATTATTATATATCTGAAATTTACACACTTTTGAATAATAAATAAAATCCATCCAACTATGTTCTAACCCAATTGCCCAAATTGTTTTGTTGAGATAATACTAGTGGTTTATGCTTTATATACATCGTTTACGGTTAGGTTAGTATAACCAAAATCTCTTTAAGAGATTTCAGTGGGCTTATAGTTGTATTGGCTTGGCCGGAATGGGCTTGTAACTACCGTATATATAATTTGTTTATCATTACTAGGGTTCCGGGTTGTTCGTTACATCCTGGTAATCGATTTCTCTCAAGGGACTTAAGTATCCGACGTTTGTTATAATAAATGTGTGCTTTGAACTCATACAATTATGTTCTTTATTCATCCTTGTTCTTGAATCTCCACGTGGTTAGTTTCCGTCTATTCATGTGTATACTTGGTATCATATTGAAAGATCCATCTAGAGGAATTACAAGTTTTAACCTACGACCAATGGATGACTATGATTAAAGAGATGAGTGATTAGGAATTAGGAGGAAAAATTAGGCTAGGAGTTAATGTAGGTTGAACAAATAAGCCTCAACATTTTCTTTTATTAGAAGAGACGGAGGTAGAATAACGCATCTTATTTATTTTTATCTTTTTTAACAAATCTCATGTAATACACGGGTTCAAAAGCTATAATTTAAAAGATACACAATATTAATCCAAAATATCATATAATTTCGAACTTCCATAACACTTGATAAGGGACGAAAAGTGTCAATTAACCAATTGATGAGAGAGAAATTATGTACATTTACACTTTCACAGGAATAATAATAATGTTGGAGAACACCCGTGATCTGATCTGAAGCTACCATCTATCTATCTATTCCTTCGTTGCATACTTCAATCTAAGGTACTAACTCTGTTCACATCAATTGTCTATATGTTCTTGTAATTGTTTTGGAATAAATAGATAATCTTGATTTATGAATCGAACGTTAGATGTATGATATTTGTGAAAATTAATTGGGTTTAATAGCCTCATCTTTGCCGATTGAATTCACATGAATCTGAGATTGATCTAGAGAGCAAAACAGGGAAATTATAGATTCACTCTTTGTTTCAAATTCACAGATCGAATTCATCTGGATTTTGGGTATTTCTCTTGTCCGATTCTGTCCCTAATTTTGACCTATTTTGAATCTAAGTGTGTAAACGAGCTCAGCCGAGTGTATAGGCACATGCTCGGCTTGTGGGTAGTTTTTCAAGCTTGGCTTGTTTTGAGCTTCATTTCTATATTTGTAGTTTTTCAGGCATGAGGTCATCTAGTTTATTGTATTAATTATTTTACTTATGTGTATACTAATTTTGTTGTGTATATTTAATTATATGTTTTCATAAATACCATAATATATATTATTTACTCATTTTTTTCATAATTTTATGTCTAATAATTATTATAAAATTATACATTTAATATAGTAAATAAAAATAACATAACTTTGACTCTCATTTAGGCTCCCGAGCCTACTCCAGCTAGACAGCTGAAGCTCGGGCTCGCTAAATAATCAAGCTTGTTATAGGCTCAAGTCGGGTTCATTTAAGCTCGGCTCATTTTTGATTTTTTAACGAGCCGATCTCTAGGAGCTCATGAGCGCCTTGGCTCATTTACACCCTGTTTACATCTGCGTATTTTGATTTGCTTGGTATATGTTTCTTGTATATTCTGAAACTCTCATCTATTTAAAGTCTAAAAGGATGGGTAATGTGTTAAATGTTATTCTCAAAACTATACATCTAAATTGAAATTATACTATTTTTTTGTCTTATAAACAGTTTAAAATAACAGCGTGTTTTTGCAGAATACGCGATATGGCGTTGGTAACAACGGCCGAAGTTTGCGATGCAAACCCGCAACTCCTCGTAAGCGGTGAGCTTCGTGCACTCCAGCCGGCTTTCCATATATACGGAAGAAGGCAAGTGTTTTCTGGTCCGGTTGTGACACTCAAGGTGTTTGAAGACAATGTTTTGGTGCGGGAATTTCTCGAAGAGAAGGGTAATGGGCGGGTCTTGGTGGTTGATGGTGGCGGTAGCAAACGGTGCGCAATACTTGGCGGCAATCCGGTGGTGCAGGCTCAGAATAATGGGTGGGCGGGTATTGTGGTCAACGGGTGCATACGAGATGTTGATGAAATCAACAGTTGTGATATTGGGGTCCGGGCACTTGCGTCTCATCCAGTGAAGGCTAATAAGAAAGGAATTGGGGAGAAACATGTTCCGGTTGTGTTGGCAGGGACGAGGATCTTGGATGGTGAGTATCTTTACGCAGATACGGATGGGATATTGATATCTAAAACCGAACTATCGGTTTGAACATCGAGTATGGGGTTATAGTTTGTTTTGTAAAATTTGTTTTATAAACATGTGGACATTTGTGTACTAAATATTCTTGACTTTGAGAATACGTTGAAGAGCATGCTAAATTATCTTTAAACTGTTGTCAAGGAAGTTTGATGTTTGACCAATTTGGCCCGTTCTTTCAAGCCACTTCTATTCTACATGTTTAACTGACCAGAGATAAACATAACCAAAATCGACTAGTTACCAAGTAATGTGTCAAAACTTGTAGATTGTCTCCACAATCTACCAAATTACTTTTTAACATCAAATTAAAATTATAATTTTAACAGGATTCCATCTTGGATGATAGATCAAACTAGTATCAAGCCCCCCGCGTTGCGGTTGGGCCGTAAAACATTGAAATATGTAACGTTAAAATGTCGCATTGACCCCTGCTTTGTGACGAGATCATTAAAACGAATGAAAAGTAGAATTAAAAATGTCCAACAATGAACGCCCGTAGTGGTGTCTTGACACGTAAAAATTAGACTGAAACATAAAACATAGAAAAAAAAACTAAGTCACCTTAAGACCGAAACATTGAACGTGGAAAAATAGACGAAAACAATTGAACCACACAACAGTGTTGCAGTGTGTTAACTCGTAAAAATCAAACATAAATGTACGAAAAATATGTGAAAGAAAAATTACTGGGGACCAAAACAGAAAGTAAAAAAGTGTTAGGACTTGTAGTTAAAAATTAAAAATGTTTTGTAACAAAGTAGTAAAAGATGAAAAACTCAAGGTTAAAAGTGAAAATGAAAATAAAAATAAAAAAAAACTCTTATGCACAATGCATAAGTTTTTATACACACAAAGTTCACATTTGTATATACATAAATTGATGCTTGTTTATAACTCGACCAAATTGATGTTTTTTTGAAGAAGATGTCTGTTTTGACCCGACCAAACTGATCATGCATTTTTTAAACTCCCATTTAACCTTACCAAATCGATTATTTTTCAAACGACCTGTTTTAACCTGACCAAATTGATGTAAATGGTCTGGTTTAACCTGGCCAAATTGATGTTTATTTAAAAATGCCCCTTTTGACCTAACAAAATAGTTATTTTAAGTGGGTATGTCACTCCGTTTGACCCGAACACTCTCTGACCCGTCACCCGACTCACTCGTTTTGCTAGGTTTAGTCACCCGTATATATGCCTAAAAATATACAACAGTTTTTATCAAACATTTTTACACATATCTTAAAATGTAAACAATGAATCCTTACAATTTTTATCTTAGCCTTTTCAAGTATCGATATATATATGCAGACTACACATATAACTTTTATCTGTTCGTAATGTTATGAACCAGGATATGAGCCCGGACAAGCCCAACAAACCATTTATTAGCTAGTAAGGGTATGTGGTACATCAACAATTACCAAACTAATATTTAATAAGGTATAATTTAATTATTTTGATCTAGTATTATACAAATGATAATGATGGTCATATTAATAAATGTATAATATATATTAATTTTTACATTCTTCCACTTGGCCATGAGTATTAGATAAGTCTGATCAGAAGTAGTGAATACTCATTTTAGCTTTAAACTCAAACTGGAGTATAGAAATACAGTCATTGAACTGAACATCAGCTCAAGACTCTCATTAATCATACTGAAGTCCTTATTTAAAAAATAAGTAGTTATGATCATAATTTCCACGTATTCCCTTCAATACGTTTGATGACGTCCTAAGTTGATTCTAAAATCTAAATGACCTCCTTAGATGATTATTGGGTTTATTAGAAGTTTCAATTTTATGGATTAGCTCTTGGTTAGGTTACTATCATTTTCAGGATTCTAAGTGTGTAAGAGTTGGTGTAGTATAGTGTAGAAGAGGTGTAATCAGATTTAAATTTGGAGTAAAATTTAATAACTCTCTTCCCCCGCCTCTTGTACTTCTGACAACTCATTATAACGACTTTTATTTCTCTCACCGATCTTAGAAACCTTTAGGAATTCATCATGCTTATGGCCATTATTTAAAGACCAATATATTCTAATATTGAAACAAGTTAATGACATTAGTCGTTTTAGTTCCCCTTGTTTAAAGATTATTTTGGTATTGGTAAGAAATCTAATTATGTCCACATTTAAGCAACAGTAAAACTTTTGCAAGAGTAACATTAGATTCTAAAGAGATAAATTTTGATGGAGTAGTTTCTTATACAAGAGGTGTAAATTGAGATGATATCAAGTTTTTGCTCTCCATTTCTTGAAAATCCTGCAAGTTATGATTAATAAACTTAATGCTCCCACTTATCTTTGATGGAAGGCTACAAGAGAAGTTTCAATAATGTATGTGACATGGGAATTTTCATGCATACGTTAGACTTGATTTGATTTCCATAATGTCCATATGTCATAAGAAACTTAGGAACATATTTAGAAGAAATCATATAAAGTATATATGAATGAATCTCTTTAAGATAGTGGATCATAAAAGACATATTAGATACAAGTAGATAGTCTATGAATGATAAATGAATTACGTATAGATATTTCTGGTGGGCACATACTTATTCCTCTAACCAAGTAATGTCTAGGGCATCTAACACATGATTTGAAATTACTAAGAATGAGACTAGATGAAGAACCATCATCATCAACCATGTAATGATTTCTCATGAAATTTGGTTTCAATAGATGAAATTTATAGGTTTCATTTGTCTTTTATTAAATTCTCGTTTGCATGATAAAAAAATATGTGAAAGTGTACAGTATTAATTCTAGTTCTATCTTATAAACGTTTCTATATAGATATTGATTATGAATAATATGAGTTTTGGGGTTAGAGTTACTTTATGTTGGCTATGAAAATCTCTGAAGTGTCATAGTGTAGCTTAAGTATTGATGCTAAATTCTAATTTATCTCAGGAATCTGGAAGGTATCATAAAGCGTAATTAGAAGAAAGTTTATTATGTGTAACATTCTACTTTTGATAATAAATAAATAAAAGAATTTTGTTTACTTAAGGGTGTGTTATTATTTAGTTAAGTTAAATATAATGATAGAGTGTGGGCTTGAGCAATAAAAGATGGAATAAGGGATGGTGATGGGCCTTAGGTTCATGGGCTTAAGGGTATATAAACTCCATAAAACCCTCATTTCTACCAACTTTGCCTCCACACACTCAGAAACACACATAAACACTCCTCTTCCATTACGAATTAGATTTGAATCCGAACCAAGAAGGGTTTGCGGTAGATCGTCATCATACAAACAAGAAAAACGTCCATAATCACGGGTTGAGTTAAACTGTAGCTAGAAGTGAACCAAAAAGGTACGTTTTAGATGTAAAGGTTAAGTTTTTGAGGTCGGTATGTGTAGGTTCCCTGGACGGATCGCACGAGATATATCGGTCTACTCAGGTGCGGAATCCCTGCGTAGATCGTTACGAGTATAGAACACAAACCAAACAAACACACGAATAACCGAACACACGTTATATATTATAACTCAAACATGTGACGTAATATCACTGTTACAGACTCTCGTCCTCACGTTACAACGAACTCGAACCACTGAAACGAACTTAAACAACTGACTCTAAACCAAGCCTTAAGCTGGTATATAAATACACGACAACTTCGCCTGGCATGTTCAGGCGAAGTTGTCCATAACTTCGCTTGACTAACAAGTTCGCCTGTTAAGCGAACTTGTCAGTAACTTCGCTTAAACATACAAAACATAATTAAACATTACAGACTCGATTACAGACACTAGACTATGAACTACTGACATTATGCACCAACAGACTCCCCCTTGGCAGTAGCTTCATATCTTGATCTTTAAGCACTTGTCTCGTAATCTTCAATCTTGTCTCTTCACGCATGCACTCCTTCTCTAACACAAACTGACACAACTCTTTGATACTTCCTCGCTTCGTCCTTCCAAGCAGGAATATAAAAGATTTTCTTCTCATTAAGCACCTTCAGATCAGCCTGCGATAAGTTTACCAAATGCATCGGATAGTAAACTCTTAGGAGCTCTTGTTCATCCTCGTCTTCCATCACCGCCTCTGCTGTCTCACAATCCACATACCACCACTTTAGGTCTTTAAGCACATCCTTGGGCATTAGCTTCATCGGTACTTCTTTAAGGCACCGGATCGGTTTATACTTCATGACCATCCAAGGTTTTCCATCAGCTCTCAAACCTCTATCCTTGTCTTCAACAAGTTTTCCCTTCTGTGGTTTCAACAGCTCAAACTTCTTTTCTTTTATACTCTCTCTCCATACAATTTTCTCAATGACTCTAGCCATATTATCGTCATTTCGATTGATTAACCCCAATCTGGCTAAGTCTTTCACTTCACATTCCGGCAGTGTATTCAACGACCTTAACATTCTTTTAAAATACTGAACGCCGTCATACCGTTTAATCACAAAGAGCTTCAACTGCTCATCATAGATCCAGCAAATAATCCCTTTCTTCGCTTCAGCATAGCCTTTAATATTGTAACTCTTCTTAAACATTGTAGGGACCGCTGGTTTCTTCGTTTTGACGAACCACTGAGCATAGCCTTCCTTCCACCTAGGCTGCTCTTCCCATTCAGTCTCATCATTTTCCATCTCATTACCCATATCGGCTTTCTCAATATCTGGGATCTCGTGTTCAACATTTTCTTCTACTATCTCACCTTCTTCAACATCTTCTTCAATCACAATCTGTGCGCCAATCTTCTCAATCTCCTCAATAGGCAACACATCATCATCAAACATCACATCATCATCTAGCATATCATCATCTAATTCTTTCAAAGCATCAATCACATCATCTTCATCATCAACCATCACCACCTCATCACCACCAACTGCACCCGCAGACTCCCCCTGAGCTGTGGAAGTCCCAAGAGCTTGAGTAGTTCTTGGCAACTCACCACCTGCACCTTTCGATGCATTGGGATCATCGTCTCTATCATTCCTCTTCTTTGTCCTTAACTCGTCGCCTCTACAGCTTGTCTCCCCCTGAGATGCCAAGAACTCCTTCATAGCATCTATAATTCGCCCATGTTCAACCAGGAGGGACGACTGTAGTTGATTCTCTGCTACAAGGCGCTGAATAGCCTGGGTCTGGATAAAGTTTATCCTCGATTGCTCTGCCACGACCCGTTCAAGTGCAGCTATTCTCTCCGAGTCTGAGAGGGTTGCATCGAAATCAAACCTCATGTTAGATGTGTCTTGAGTATACTCAGCAGGGATCTCGAATATAACCGGGACATCAGAATCAGTTGTGGACGTAACCGCAGGTGGTATCGTGACCGACAACCCTGTAGTTGCAACGACTGTCGATTCTACAAATTGTGCCACCACCTCTGAAGGAGTAAGCGTTGGAGGTGGTAAAGACACAATCTCCGGAGTCGTCAGCTGGATAGTAGTGATTGATGGGATGCCGACAGCTGATGTAGCCACCACGGGAACTTCCGCGGCGCTTAAACCTGTGACCTGTACAGATGTAGGAACAATCGACATACCTGACAGTGCGGATGGAGCGAAACGTACAACTCTTGAAGTCTCTCCAGCTCCCATACTTGCACCTGTCCTTTCCCGTCTTGAACGTCTAATCAACTTGTGAATATCCTCTTCTTCTTCTTCTGACTCAGTATCATCACTGTCCTCTTTCTCTTCCCTAACGTCCTTTCTCGTGTCACCAACATCCTCCTCGCCTCATCCATAACATCATCAAGATCTGAGTCAGCCACCGTCGTAGCTGCTCTAGTAACATTCACTTCCCGAACCTGTGCAGCAGAGACCTGCACCTCTTCTTGCGGATCAAACCGGTCCATGTCGAAGAATCCTTGGCCGCCAAATGCAGCATCAAGGTCTACATCCTCCTCAGCCGACACAACAGGCACAGCAGGTACATCTCGAGGTGCTCCTACCTGTCGTGGTTGAGGGTCTCTGAACTCATCCCCACGAGCTGGCACATACCCCGGGTTTATTAAGTACCCAAAGAGTGGAGTATGCCTTGGACGCAGTTCAGGCTTGCTCCTCGCACTGGATGTACGCATTGAGCGAAGATACGTTTGCTCACATTCTCCACGTATCGTATTGGGCGTCGTTGAGGCAACGTGGGAGCAACATGATTCAAGATCATCTGAATGAATCTTGGATACATGATGAACCTCTCACGGGCCATCGCTCTTCTCTGTCTATCAATTTCGTAAAAGACCATCTGACTAAAGCTATAACGTTTGTTATAAGTCAGAGCAGTCATTGCTGACTGCATGGTCGCACCCATACCATCAGTGCCCGCCTTCCTCCCAGACATGCAGACAATCATAACGTGCATGAGGAAGCGCCACTGATCAAGTAGGAAACCCTTCCTCCGTTGTGTATCGCCCAATGGACCAGAATAGCCCATTCTTAGAAATGCTCCATCGCGAAATAGAGCAACAAACTCCGTAGGGTCATCCCTAGTCTCCTCACCGAACTGTAAAGCCACCCGTATCTGTTCAGATGAGAACTGAACCTCTTGATTGTTGACGGTTGCTCGCATAACCGGGGGCTCAACGCGGCAATCGTATTCCACAGTCTGCCAGAAATCCTCGATATTGGGTAAGGAAATCGGCAGAGTCGTAGTGATTGCGTGGAATATCCTCGAGCGAAGGAGGAATGTGATTATTTCACGGTAATCCTCCACACCACTCGCTTCTGGGTCTAAGGTGATGACATGTTGTGACCTGGGAAGAATTGCCTCTGATTATCTCCATCGTCACCTCCAGCACCTCCAGCACCTGCTACTGCAGCCATATCTGCAACAAACGAACCAAGTTAGATAAACGTTAAGGCGTACCACAAGTTCGCTTGTTACCATGTGAGAAGTTGTGATAAAATCTGTATAGGCGAAGTTAAAGTTGGGGCGAAGTTGGGAACAACTTCGCTTCATCTTTAAGTTCGTCTAATAATTAAAAAATTAAAAGGTCCAGGCGAAGTTACGGATAACTTCGCCTCACCACAACATCGCCTCAGGCGAAGTTACGGATAACTTCGCCGAAACCCTAAGTTCGCCTGAATCTGAAACGGCGACAGTAAGGTCGATTCAACATCGAAAATCTGGTGTTTCGGTCAATTTTGACGATTAAGAACTCCCAAACACAAGATATTAAGGATATATAGACGATTAGGTTGTTCATGAACACGTAAAAACAAGGTTTAAAAACCCGGTTCAAAAATCCGTCGGTCCGAGGTATCGAAACAGGTCAAAACGACCTTTGATAAGCATTGACAACACGATGTACCGACACCACGAACCTTGAAATCGAAACGGAATCTGGAAAAAAAGAACACAGAATCGGAATAAACAACAAGTTCGCCGGAAAAACTGGATAAGTTCGCCTATAAATACGGAGGATAAGTTCGCTGAGTTTGAAAATAATGAAACTGTTGACCTTAAGTATTCTTTATATAGGGGCGGAGTTACACAGGCAAAGTTACGGTTAACTTCGCCTAGGCGAAGTTATTCACAAGTTCGCCTGTTTAACAACATCGCCTATATTTACAAGATCAACCCTTATAATTCAAAAATTTTGCAATTAAGTTCTAAAACTTCCCTTTAAGAATTAAATGACACGATCAAGTCCAAGTAACCAGTTATAAAATCATAAACTACCTAAGTACGAGAAAACTTTTAAAAAAAAATTAAAGTACAAGGGATCAAATTTCAGTCTCGATAGGGACTACTACGTTTTAGAAAAGATCCGAACAGGAATCATACTAATTACGTGACTGTCACATAGATCCGTGTTTAGCTGTATTATGACATATAGAGACAGGTTGTAAGCAGGTAAATAACTTAAGATGGTTTTCATCGTTTCTGTGATACGAGTTAGGTTCAATTATGCTCAAAAATTAAGTGGGCAACAACTCAGAGATTATGATGCCTCCTATCTATTCTCAAAGCATATTTGGCTTTCCCCAAGTCACCACGAATTGACTTCGACCCTTAGTGTCTGATTAAGTTTACTCTTCACAGAACATGTTGTGACCTGGGAAGAATTGCCTCTGATTATCTCCATCGTCACCTCCAGCACCTCCAGCACCTGCTACTGCAGCCATATCTGCAACAAACGAACCAAGTTAGATAAACGTTAAGGCGTACCACAAGTTCGTTTGTTACCATGTGCGAAGTTGTGATAAAATCTGTATAGGCGAAGTTAAAGTTGGGGCGAAGTTGGGAACAACTTCGCTTCATCTTTAAGTTCGTCTAATAATTAAAAAATTAAAAGGTCCAGGCGAAGTTACGGATAACTTCGCCTCACCACAACATCGCCTCAGGCGAAGTTGAGCCTCAGGCGAAGTTACGGATAACTTCGCCGAAACCCTAAGTTCGCCTGAATCTGAAACGGCGACAGTAAGGTCGATTCAACATCGAAAATCTGGTGTTTCGGTCAATTTTGACGATTAAGAACTCCCAAACACAAGATATTAAGGATATATAGACGATTAGGTTGTTCATGAACACGTAAAAACAAGGTTTAAAAACCCGGTTCAAAAATCCGTCGGTCCGAGGTATCGAAACAGGTCAAAACGACCTTTGATAAGCATTGACAACACGATGTACCGACACCACGAACCTTGAAATCGAAACGGAATCTGGAAAAAAAGAACACAGAATCGGAATAAACAACAAGTTCGCCGGAAAAACTGAATAAGTTCGCCTATAAATACGGAGGATAAGTTCGCTGAGTTTGAAAATAATGAAACTGTTGACCTTAAGTATTCTTTATATAGGGGCGGAGTTACACAGGCGAAGTTACGGTTAACTTCGCCTAGGCGAAGTTATTCACAAGTTCGCCTGTTTAACAACATCGCCTATATTTACAAGATCAACCCTTATAATTCAAAAATTTTGCAATTAAGTTCTAAAACTTCCCTTTAAGAATTAAATGACACGATCAAGTCCAAGTAACCAGTTATAAAATCATAAACTACCTAAGTACGAGAAAACTTTTAAAAAAAAATTAAAGTACAAGGGATCAAATTTCAGTCTCGATAGGGACTATTACGTTTTAGAAAAGATCCGAACAGGAATCATACTAATTACGTGACTGTCACATAGATCCGTGTTTAGCTGTATTATGACATATAGAGACAGGTTGTAAGCAGGTAAATAACTTAAGATGGTTTTCATCGTTTCTGTGATACGAGTTAGGTTCAATTATGCTCAAAAATTAAGTGGGCAACAACTCAGAGATTATGATGCCTCCTATCTATTCTCAAAGCATATTTGGCTTTCCCCAAGTCACCACGAATTGACTTCGACCCTTAGTGTCTGATTAAGTTTACTCTTCATCTGCTTCCCGTTCTCTTTCTTACTCCATGATTAAGAAGTCTTGATATTTTGAACTCTAGAATGTTTCAATAACTCATAAGTTTTTTTTTTTTTTTTTTTTTTCAAACATTCATATAGACTTCAGAGTAGTAAACAACTGCAAGTCCCGAATCTGGATCACTGCAGTTTCTTGAAACGCTATCTTCACGGGAATCAGAACACTTACGGGCTCGTGTATGACTGGGTAATCGCTTTTCTGCCTATCATTCGGAAAGATATATATGAAGACATGCAAAACTCGTAAGGAGTTTCCACGTAAAATCAAGTAGATTTAGTTTGTATCAAATCTACTTTTACGCACCATAAAAAGCTACCATGACATACAATAACTGTCCTAAAGTCTTTTAAGCCTAATAACTTCACTAGTTAAGCACACAGAATCAGTATATCTATCATTTTCCAAGGTTGGATCAATTTCCTGTTAAACATAGTAAACGAACTTCTTACGAAGTAGTAGACTTGAAAAATAATTTCATTTCCCCTAAAAAAAAATTTAACATTAATCGCCCCGACCAAAACAAAGTCTTCAGGTAAACGGCTATCCCGAAGATCCAATGGATCAGCTGGACCGACCACATACTAGTATGTGTCCTTCTAACTAATTAATATGATCGACTAATTTTAAGCGAAAGAATGAAAACTTATCATAAACCGCCCCGGTCACTTTCAGTCCTTTGGTTAATGGCTATCCTCAAATTCTACAAGTAGAAAATGAGGACCAAAACATATCCGAGACAAGTCCTTCAAACTGAGGCAACCGACATTTTTTTTTAAGCGATAGTGAGGTTTTTTTTTTTTTTTAAATATAACATGAAAAGCATGGTTACTCGGGATTGATCATCCCATTCAGCTCGATAAGGTTTTGAAATCTTGTTTTGTCAAACGCTTTAGTATAAAGATCAGCGAAATTATCAAGCGTATCTACCTTTTCAAGCACAATCAGTTTCTTCTCAGCACAATCCCGTATAAAATGATGACGTATGTCAATATGTTTAGTTTTACTGTGCTTCACGGGATTGTTAGTTACTGAGATAGCAGCT
Source organism: Bidens hawaiensis (assembly GCF_021521415.1). NCBI lineage: Eukaryota > Viridiplantae > Streptophyta > Magnoliopsida > Asterales > Asteraceae > Bidens > Bidens hawaiensis. Next base: position 1,031,729 of record NW_027491300.1, on the reverse strand, counting down.
GTGTTATCAATGCAAATAGGTGTAAGTAAGAAATTCAGACCATAGTCGCGCAACTGTTGTTGAATCCAAAGAACCTGGGAGCAGCTGTTGGATGCTGCCATGTATTCTGCTTCACAGGTTGAGATTGCGACCGAAGTCTGTTTCTTGCATTGCCACGACACCAATCTGCCACCAAGAAACTGACATTCTCCAGTTGTTGACTTCCGACTCTGATTGCACCCTCCATAATCAGAATCTGTGTAAGCGACTAGCTCCAAGTCTCCTCCTCTCGGGTACCACAACCCCAGCTTCGGTTTGCCCTTGAGATTACCGCAAGATCCTCTTCACACCCTTCATGTGAGATTCCTTTGGGTTTGCCTGAAAGCGTGCACAAAGACAAACAGCAAACATTATATCAGGCCTAGAAGCAGTTAAGTACATTAAAGAACCTATAATAGCCCGATATTGAGTTGGGTCCACATCTGCATCACCGTCTGACTCAGCACCCAATTTGTGATTGACGCAGATTGGAGTGTCGAATGGAGTGCTGTCCTCCATCTTGAAGCGTTTGAGCACATCATGGACATACTTGGTCTGGTGAATGAACATCCCATCCTTCTTCTGATCAACCTGCAATCCTAAAAAGAAAGTTAGTTCACCCATAGCACTCATTTCAAACCTCTTTTTCATGACGGCCTCAAATTCTTGACACATGGAGACTCTTGATGCTGCAAAGATAATGTCATCCACGTAGACTTGCACCAGCAGGAAGTCGCTTCCATCTCTCTTGAAGAACAATGTGCTATCTATCTTCCCTCTTTCAAACCCATTTTCAAGCAAGTAATCTGATAAAGTTGAATACCAGGCACGAGGTGCCTGATGTAGTCCATACAATGCCTTGCTTAACTTGTACACGTGATCAGGAAAGTCTGGGTCAGGAAAACCCGGAGGTTGCTCAACATACACTACCTCATCAACTTTCCCATTCAGAAACGCACTCTTCACATCCAACTGAAATACCTTCATCTTCTTATAAGCAGCGAACGCCAAAAACAATCTAATGGCTTCCAACCTTGCGACAGGAGCGAACACTTCATTATAATCAATCCCCTCTTGTTGATTAAAACCTTTAACGACTAGCCTCGCCTTGTTTCTTATGATGATCCCTTTCTCATCTCTCTTGCACTTAAACACCCATTTTGTGCCTATCGCATGCACATGCTTTGGTTTTTCAACCAAAGTCCAAACTTCCATTTTCTTGAATTGAGCCAACTCTTCTTGCATAGCTTCGACCCACGAGCTGTCCTTGAGAGCCATTTGATAATTCTTCGGTTCAATCTGGCTGATAAAGCAGGTGTACAAGCATTCGTTGATTATCCCTGTCTCCTTGATGCTTGTGTAAACACAGGTGTGCTCATTCAAGCTACGTCTTGTTTGTACACCGGAGGACACATCACCAATCACATTCTCCAAAGGGTGATCTTTATGAATTCTCGTGGTCTGAACAGAACCGACATGCAAATTGTCTTCCAAGTTAGAAGAGAGCTCGTCAATGGTTGTTTCATGCTGAGAGTGAAACGGATTGAAAAATTCTTCTTCAGTCGAGGCAGAAGGGGTATCGATAGCATTTGATGAGGAAGGTTGACATTTATCGATCAGCTGTCTTTGCAATAGGTTTTCTTCCTCATCAAGGATCATCTTCGTAGCAACTCTCTCTTCTTCTTCAGCAATATCCAAATACGGTATGTTAAAAGACTTAAAAATTTAACATAGTCGAAAAACTCAGCAGGTCCGTTGCTTGGTTTTGGCGGTTGGTAACTTGTGATATCGGTGTTACACACCACCTCAACCTTGCTGGTCGATGTATTGAAGACACGTCTGTTGGGAGTCCCAACAACATAACCGACTAAGATTCCTTCATCGGCTACCTCACCAAATTTAGAATTTGTCTTCAAAATCGAACAAGGGGACCCGAATGGTTCAAGACCACTCAAGTTGGGCTTTCTCCCATGCATAAGCTCATAGCACGTTTTACCAAGTCTTTTAACAGTTAAGACTCTATTCAGAACATAACAGGCTGTAGCAACAGCTTCAGCCCAAAACACCACAGGAAGCTTTGAATCAGCCAGCATAGTTCTGGCTCCTTCAATTAATGTTCTATTCTTCCTTTCAGCCACTCCATTCTGTTGCGGTGTATACGGAGCGCTGTATTGGTGTTCAATCCCTCTCTGAAGGCAGAAGATCTCCATCTCAAAATTCTTGAACTCCGTTCCATTGTCACTCCTGATGAACTTAACCCTTTTATCCATAACGTTCTCAACTTTGGTAATCAAATTCTTCACCATCTGAGCCGTTTCGTCTTTTGATTTCAGGAAATACACCCACGAATATCGTGAGTAGTCATCAGTGATCACCAAGCAATAAGAAGTACCTCCTAGACTTTTTTCATTCACGGGACCGAAGAGATCCATGTGAAGCAATTCTAGAGTACTGGCAATTGAATTGACTTTCTTGGTGAGATGGGATTTCTTGTGCTGCTTTCCCTTCTTGCACGCTATACATTTATCTTCAAAATTGAAATTCTTCAAGGGAACGCCCAGCACAAGTCCATTCCTAGCAATGTGGTTCATCTTCCGAAGATGAATGTGTCCCATTCTCCTATGCCACAATTCGGACTCTGATTCACTCGCTTTTGTCATAAGGCATGGTTCTGCCGTGGCCATTTCAGTTGATCTCATATCCATAATATATGTATTTCTTTCATGTGGAGCCTTCATCACAATCCACTCCTCTGGTATCTGAAAACCAGGTTTCAACACAATCGCCTCATTCTTTGTAAAATGAACGGTGTACTCCTTATCACAGATCTGCGACACACTCAGCAGATTGTGCTTCAATTCTTCTACAAAGTTAACCTTCTCCAAAGTCATCTTTCCGTTTGACACCGTTCCCATTCCAGTAATCTTGCCACCACTTTCACCGGCAAAGCTCACTCTCCCTCCTTGAACAGGTTTTAAATCGTGTAACAAGTATTTGTTACCCGTCATGTGCCGGGAACAGCCGCTATCTATAACCCAAAGATTGTTGGCAGCCCTGTTCAACTGTTCCTGCACAATAAAGCAAAAGATTAGAATTTAGGGACCCAAGACCAATTGGTCTTGGATCTATACATCCCAAACTTTGGCTTTCCAAAGTTAGTATCTCGATAATTCCTGTAAGTCCCATTAGGATATCTCATTGAAGATTGATTGTGAGGCCTTCCAAACCTTTGTGAATTGAAAGAATTATAGCTTGTGGTTTGGTTATTAGCAGTGTAAAACTGAGATTTGTTTCTATGAAAACCTGAATTAGTCACATTTTTGAATTTTAAATGGTTTTCATTTTTAGCAGCATGATAATAACTATTAGGCTTATTCTCAGTTTTAGTAGGCCTCACACCTCTAAATCGCTGCTTCAGAGGGCAATTTGCAACAAGACGTCCTAATTGATTACATCTAAAACAACACCTATGCTCAACTTTTTTATCAACCGGTGTTTTAGATGTCGAGGCTTTATTACCGCCCGTTCGTCTCACATATGGTGGGACGTACGGGTTTAGTGGAGTACTCTTTTTATTCGTCTTATCTTTCTCTCCACCATTGGGTAATATCACCTCCTCTTTTGCCTTACCAGATTCGGATGACTTATCCGAATCTGATGAGACTGGACTTGGATCAGAAATTTTAACACTTGAAACAGGCGAACTTGTTTCGCCTCCACTAACATTTGGTTCTTTACAAGTTACTTTAACTGGTACTGTCTGAGCAACCTCAAAATCAACAGATTTCTGAACACTAGGGTTAAAAGTGTAATTGTGATTATAAGGTGGTGGAACCTCATGATAACCAATTCCTCCTCTCTTAGCAGAGGAACCTTGATCACTAACAAGGTGATCAAGAATAGCAGAAGAATTTCTGAACTGCTCTAGTTTTCTATTCAGTTCCACCACTTTTACCTGGTGATCAGCAATCTGTTTTTCTCTATCAGCAATTAGTTTGGTTTTTTTCTTCCAAAACTTCATAACTTAAATCAATCACTTCAATTTTTTCAGCAAGTTTTGTTTTTAAACTTTTAACATCTTTTTCACAAGCTTTTATTTTGACTTTATAGCTATTTTCTCTTGCTTTTGTAAAATGATGATCTTCTTTTAAGGTTTTAAATTCAGCATCCAACCTAACATACTGATCGGTTATAGTTGCTAATTGCTCAGACAAGTTTTCACATTTAGAGCATGTAAGTTTAGAACATACCTCGGAGAGCTGGTCATTAACGTCTGCCATAAGAGCTTTTTCCTCTCCGGTAACCTTCTCACTTTCTTCAGTTTCTACCTTTGCCAAATTTGCCTGCTCAAAAGTTTCTTTAGAAAGCAGGTTCCAGTTGTATTCACCATCTTCTCTGGACATCATGGCACTATAATCTTTTCTACCCTCACTTTGTTGTGGAGACCTACCCTGACTTCGTTCCACACGCTCATTCCTGCATTCTTTTGCAAAGTGACCGTTTTGCTGACAATTGTAGCATCTCACCTTCGTCTTGTCAAACCCTGGCTTTCCACCGACAAACTTTCTTCCGGTCTTCCTCATAAACCGCTTCACTCTTCTTACAATCATGGCCATCTGCCATTGCAGATCCATTTCCTCCAGATCATCAGCATCAATCTGGTCATAATCTTCATCCAACATAGCTGGATCAACAACCTTCCCTTGAATGTAGTCTCATAGGAAGCAATAAAAGAAGCATAGAGACCAAACTGCTCTTCAGCAGACTTGACACTCATAGGCATCTTGGAGTAGTTGTTGCTAGGAATACTTGGAGAGCAACTACTCTTGCTTACCTGGGGTTGAGAACCACTCGATCCACCTGCTACATAGCAAACATCACCATTTGTGTTGACTGACACATGACCCTCATGTGATGAGTTTGCACCCGACTCTCCCTTCGAGTAGTAGGCAACAGATTCAGTCTTCGATCCTGAGCTATTGTTGACTTTAGCTCCATACATACCTGGATCTTGAACCTGATCCATAGGTGTCTCTTTTCTGACCATGTTAAGCTCAAAGGTTCTGAGCTTGTTGACTGCCGTTTCTAGATCATATGTGGGAAAGTCTTTGTCTTCCCTCATCAGCACAGTGTACATCTCCCATTTTGGTGGGAGAGCATCTAGAAGCTTCTCAACTATTTCTTCTTCTCGGTAGGAAATTGAATAGTTACTCAATTCAGTCATCAGATGGTAATATCGAGTGATAATATCATCTAAAGATTCATTCTTCAAATACTTGAAGACTGAGAACTGGGTTTTGAGCAATTTTATCTTTGAAGCACGGATTCCTACATTCCCTTCAAAACTGTTCTCAAGAGCTTCCCAAAGCTCTCTTGCTGATGTGTACTTTCTAAACGTATGAAGGATCTCTTGTGAAAGAGCCATAGTAATAGCAGCATGAGCCTTGCTCTCGGCCTCATACATCTTTTTCTCTTCTTCTTCCATTTTGCTATACTTTTTGATTTGATCACGACCTTCATACTCCATAACTGGTGGAATATAACCATCCTGGATGCATACCCACATCTTCGCATCCTGGTACTTGACATATTGTATGAACCGATCCTTCCATGCAACGAAATCGGTTCCCTTCAGCAATCCTGGGGCCTTAGTAGCTGACCCTGCTTCAACTTCCATCTTCACTAACTCAGAGATGTTAATCGACGACATCTTTCCCGAAAAGTAAGAAACCCGAAAAAATCAAGAAATTTTCTAAAAAGTACTGTAGGCGAAGTTACGGATAACTTCGCCACTGATTAACTTCGCTGAAGAACTTCGCTGATGATTAACTTCGCTTAAGGTAAGCGAACTTAGGAGGTAGGCGGAGTTGTAGAGAACTTCGCTGAGTTAGGCGAACTTGAGAAGGTAGGCGAAGTTGTGGATAACTTCGCTTAACCTTATATCTTCGTCGAAACCCTACGTATCCTGACGGCAACTTCGCCTGATGAACACGGACGTTTTTGCAGATCTGAAATCTGGATTTTACGAGGTTTTTGACTGTGCAAAGGCTTGAATACGATGGTAGGAGGTAAGATTGACTGAAAAACACAGAAAACACGTCCCGCGAATAGTCGAAACGGGACGAATTCTACACCCGCGTGAATATCCCGAACCACACAATCGAGCAAATGCTCTGATACCAATTGTAGGTTCCCTGGACGGATCGCACGAGATATATCGGTCTACTCAGGTGTGGAATCCCTGCGTAGATCGTTACGAGTATAGAACACAAACCAAACAAACACACGAATAACCGAACACACGTTATATATTATAACTCAAACACGTGACGTAATATCACTGTTACAGACTCTCGTCCTCACGTTACAACTAACTCAAACCACTGAAACGAACTTAAACAATTGACTCTAAACCAAGCCTTAAGCTGGTATATAAATACACGACAACTTCGCCTGGCATGTTCAGGCGAAGTTGTCCATAACTTCGCTTGACTAACAAGTTCGCCTGTTAAGCGAACTTGTCAGTAACTTCGCTTAAACATACAAAACATAATTAAACATTACAGACTCGATTACAGACACTAGACTATGAACTACTGACATTATGCACCAACAGTATGCCCTAAGATTTGGTACTAAGGCAAATCGGGTTCCACAACTGAATACCGGGTCATTTGACAAAAGCGACCCATTTCTATCTTTCTCCTCTTCCACCACCACATCGTCCACAGCCAGGTCGTCGCAAACCATATTTGCGAGTTCAACAATAGAGTCGAAAGTAGCAGGTTTACTAGCCCCGACAAAGGTGCGAACATTCTATGGTAGCCCTCTGATGTAACACTTGATTCGCTTGGCCTCAGATTTTACCATGTCAGGCACCAACCTCGACATGCGGTTGAATTCGGTAGTGTACTCATGGTGTCATCTTTCCCGCCTTTAGATTTAGAAACTACATCTCAGCCCTCTCAACCTCAGCATCGGCACAAAATCGCTCCATAACCAATTCCTTCAAGTCATCCCACCTCATAGCCTTAATCTCTTCCTGGGTCTTTCTCTGTTCCACGGTTTCCCACCACAACATAGCCTCATCACCAAACGACTAGGTAACATAACCCACCGCTTGATCGGGGCGACACTCGCTAATTCGGATAACCTTATCCATTGTTGTTATACACTGAAGAGTAGCGATTGCATCTCCAAAACCAGCCAGTTTCGGCGGGTCACAACCTTTGAATGACTTGTAGTTACACCCACCTCGACCCCTCTTCCTTTCATCAACATTCACAGACCTAACCTCACTCGAGTCACATTTCTCATTCTCAGCACCCCTCTTACCACTCTCCCCTATTTTCTCAGCAGTCCTTGCATGCCTTTCAGCAAACTTACTAGGATGTATATTTTTCACTACACATCAAAAGCTTGAGCAATGGCAGCTTGAACAGCAAGATCCAGTTGATACCCCTCATTGGCCAACAACCTTTCTTGCTCCAGCCATTCATATTCTATAAGGAAACACAAATGTCATCACACAAGGAACTATTTAGTACAAGGATAGTAAGGCTAACAGGTAATAACAGTGGCCAGCTGTTATTAGCTTATCACGTTACTTTTGGGGTCTTATACACTTCCCTTTATGAGTCCACTTGTGCTAGTTCTACTTTTAATAGTTAGACAATCAAACAATTCATATAAGCATATACTCCTATCTCTATCAATTAAGCTAACTTCCTTACCCATTCTTACATTACACATGAAATTAATCATGTACTTTACCTTTACTTAGCTTGCTTGAGTGACACATGCCTTTCTTGAACTGACATCTTCTTTCTTTTCTTACTTAAGTCTCATTCTCTGTTTGAGTCTAAGCATGTAGGATGCTTAGTTCTCTCGAACTTATACTCTGATACCAACTTGTAAGCCCCCGGCCCCGGCTCCTTACTTTGATGCTGGATTAACTCATAAACACAGTTCTAAATATCATAGAGAATTAAAATTTTTTGCGGAATAAATAAATGTCAACCATTCATTACATAAGTCTTAAGATTTAAACACTATAAAACATGTCTTTAAGTTCAAATATCATTAATTAACTCTTCGGATGTCAGCTTCTTTATTCTTCTGCCATGTGTCCCTCTTCAAGTCAGCTGTCTCATCCTACTCACATGCGTGCAGACTAAAAGTAAGCTTCGCTAAGTGAGTTATAGTTAATCAAGAAACATACATTACATTCACATGCTTACTTATACGTATCCGAAGATACATATTAAGTACTTAACCTGTGTATTTTCCTTTCGTACATACATTAGTATATACCTTCATCCTTAGTTTCGTTCTTTCTATCTTTCTTTCATACTTTCATGTTTTATCTTACTTTACATACATACTTATATGTTTTAAAGAGTCTTTCGCCCTATAACCTCACTGATATTATTAGGGTCTGTCACCCTTAAAAAGCCTTTCTCCCTATAACCTCAAACATATTATTAGGGTATGCCACCCTCCTTCACAGATATTATTAGGGTCTGTCACCCTCCTTTACAGATATTATTAGGGTCTGCCACCCTCGTTACAACCATACATACTTTTCTTTATATATATATATATATATATATATATATATATATATATATATATATATATATATATACACATACTTTCGTACATACTATTAATCTTTTCTATAGCATTCATATATCACTCATACATCATTTGTAAAACAATCACGTATCATACACTTACCACATAAGTTAAGTGTATTAACTAATCACATCGAGTATGCACACAGCCCCAAAAACAAAACAAGGAAATGGGGCTAGAAACTCACTGAGCTTGGTTCCTTTTAGAGTTAATGGTAACTCCTTTCTTTAACTGGGCGCGGCTAAATGTATAACAATTACACGTATCAATTAACTATCCCTACCCATATCATATTTCTAGTTTAATATAACCCTCAAAGAATGGGGGTCAGGGGGCAGCGCCCCTAGCAGGATCCAAGGGGCAAAGCCCCTAGCTGGGGTCGAGCTAAAATTTCATAAAAAACCAAGTTCATCAAATACTTAAGCATCATTCGCTATCTCATTCGTTATGATGAATGGTTCCATTCGTTATAACGATTGGTTTGATCCATGTCTTATCGAGACGAATGAATGAATAGTGAATGAATAAGACCATTCGTGACTTCTTTAAGACGAATGAGAGGTTCATTCGTTATGACAGCACACGAGTGTATCTTATAACGAATGGTTTGATTCGTTGTCTTATCATGACGAATGAGTGGATAACAAATGACTAAGACCATTTGTGACTTATATAAGACGAATGAGAAGTTCATTCCTCACAAGAGTATACGAGTGTGGCTTATTCGTTATGACAGTTCAACTAATGACCAGAGATTCGCCTAACATAACGATATGAACATCAGTAATTATTCAATCTTTGACTCAAAATGTAAAAAGTCAATATCGTCAAGATCATAAATGGTCAACACGCACCAGATTTGCAATTAACTCCTGAATCACGATGAAACAACACAAATTTGGTATCAATAGGCTCGCAAACCCGGCGCCTAGCTACCCAAATCAACCAAACATCTAAACATCGTGTTCTAAGGGTGCGTTAATCGATATATACATAAGGTTAATATTCGATTAATTAACTTATCAGATGTTAAAAAATTTCAACAAGAATTATTGCGTTTGATTCGTCTTTACCATTATATAGATCTAGGAATACTAAATGATCCGAGCATAAACGAACATGTTTTCATTATAAAACGTACCTTAGGTGAATCGGTTTCGCAAACACGATCTAGTCTTGATGTATGTATTTCTCATCACGATGCTTTAACACACACGAGCTCGGGTCTTTTCCTTCGAATCTTGGTCTGAGATAAAGGAGGGTGTTTGTGTGTGTTTTTTAGAGTGTATGGAGGCTAGAAGATAAGAATGAGGGTTTTAGGGTTTTAGGGAGGTTTAAGGGGTTTATATACCCTTAAGCCCATGGACCTAAGGCCCATCACCATCACATTTCCGTATTTTAAATATCCAAGCCCGCACTCTAATATTTTGTTTATCTAAATTAAATAACAACACATTATTAAATAAATGAAATTTCTATTATTTATTATTATCAAAAGTAAGATGTTACACACCCCCAAGCTCAGGCGTATACTCTACTCAAGCCCTTGTTATGAAAGTCAACCCATTCAAGCTATTCCAAATCAATCTTCCTCAACTGCTCCAACTTCTCATGGTGCTTCAAGTCACATCAGTTAGGCTACTCAAGGACTCCGAAGACTTTTGTCAATTTTCTCATTCTATCTTAAGTTATTTTTGTCTTTTTTTTCCAATTATGTATTATAATGCCTCTTTATAGCCTTGGATTATTTCAGTTTGAATCTTATCATTTGCATGTTTTACCTCGTGCATAAAATTTCTTTTATTTAAGTAGATTTTATATTAAAGTCTACCTCTATCTTATTTATATATCCTCATACATCACAACCCATTTTATTAATCTCAACTATTAATGAGTTGTTCTGTTAAATTTTCAAGACTTATATTTTTATGTTAAAAGATGTCTTAGAAATTTCTTTGTTTTATTTAAATTCAATACAACTTTTGAAATGTTTTATACATTGGTGATTTTTGTAGTTTTATAATTAAAACTCCTTAAAACTTTTGTTTCTCAAAATCATGTCTTTCAAATGTTTTTTAACCAACAAAATGGAACGAGTTATGTGGACCATGCGACAATCTAAGTAATTACGGGTCGACACGTAATTACCCAAGTCCTCGCTTGGAATCATAATACAAACATTGTGTGTCATAATATAGAATCGAAAGTAGTTGGGATAATGGTTCAAATGTAAAGAAGATAAGGACATGGTGGATACTGTCACACCCCGACTTAGGGCCTAGGCGTGTGACGAATAGTTGGTACCTGTTTTGTAAATACATCAGAATTACGGTTTGTTTTAGCGGAAGACTTTGATTAAAATAAAATATAAATGTATTTGAAAGCTTCTCGGATAATAAATACCCGAGTATTTGATTTATAAATCATGTTTAAATCTTGTTTGTAATATTTTAATAATTTTAAAACTAAGCCATATCTACCTTGCGAGCGTCTATCTTCTTGAATGATTGTATCTCTTGCTACCTGTGCAAATTTGTCTCCCTAAAATGTGGGGAAAAAATACGTTAGCTATATGCTGGTGAACACGTATGACTCTATAAAACATTTTGAATAACGTTTACAATACAAATGTAGTTTTCTTGACAAGCTCAGCGGAAGCATTTCTACTTCCGGTATATGTACCACTGCCCTACACACAACGGTATTCTCCGAGCCACACGGCCCTGAACAGAGAACTGGTCATGACCGTTTAAGCTCGCGGCTACCTTGCCTTTGATTGATTGATTGAGCTTTAACAGTTGTGTTTGGATCCAGACACATGCGTATTAGGTCTGAGTTGATTTTATTCTCTACTTTGTATTATAGCATTTTAGAGATCACATGATCTCATGTAGATATTGATTGACTAGTTAAGACAAACACTCGTTCGTCTCATTGAGTATAAATATGTTTTGACTGATTAAAAAGGTTAACGTATTCACCTGTGATTGTCTGTTTTGAATGATATGGTGATCTCGTTTGAAACCTTGACTGTGAATGATTGACTGACTGACTGATTGATTGATTGATGATTGACTTATAAAATAGGTTAATATAAATACCCGGATCGTCTCTTGATCCGGCTATAGACCTTTAGTCTAGTTTTGATAGCTTTAAACCTTGATTGATCATTTGTTTGAATGAAATATTTAGACCTATAGTCTTTCTGTTGATTTACAAATCATATACTGAGTTTCTTCCTCATGAAGAAACTTCTAAAATCTGTTTCTTCTTCAAGAAGAAACATTCATTGACTGCTAGCTTTGAATGTAAAAATCTTATGTTTCTTAATCATAAAGAAACAATGTTTTAACTATATTCCATGTATATAGAATGTTGCGTTTCTTAATCGTGAAGAAATTATATATCCTTATGAATGTAAAATTGATGTTTCTTAATTATAAGGAAATACTATTATAATCCTTTGTATGTTTAAAGTTTATGTAAACATAATTATGATCAAGGTTTGGGCTAAACCCTTGACTATGGTCTAAGCCATGTATTATAATAATAAAATAATGACTTAGTCAGAACCCCTACCTTACATGGGTATTTCGAGTTTGATTCTTAAGATTGTTCGAGCAGCACTACTACTCTCTAGCGCGTACTAGAGCTTAAACTGTCGGAACCTTAGAGCTTGGCACGCACTACGATGCTTGGAACGCAAAACGAGGCAACATATGGTGACATTGTATCGTGCACGTACTTCGATATAGATTGTCGGGTTATTTCGGGTGGCACGCACTTCGAGATGTCGTCGGTAAATGGCACGGTTTACGAGGTGACGATTGTCGGGTTGGTGCACGGAAACCGAGGTAGTGAGAGAGTAATTCTAGAGAGAGAAAGAATTTGGTGTGAGAATGAATGTGCCGTGAGCCCCCCTTTTATAAGCTGATTTCGTAACCCGTCGCGATACGCGATGGGTCTTGGTGATCTCGTCGCGTATCGCGGCGCCGCATTTTCTATGCCGCCATACCACAGGCTGACATGTGTCCGCTGACTCATCAAGTTCCATCGAGATATGCGATGACCTGTGTTCTGGGCTCATCACCTAGCGCGATGGGTCCATGAACTCAAATTTTCACTTTTAGTCCCTTGTCTTTTGTTAGCTTGTCACTTCCGGGTCTAACTTTTATTGTCCAAAAATACTAAGGCGGCTCTCAAGCGGGCGAAGTGCAAAGTGCGCCATCAAAGCGCCACATTGCGCCCAACGCCCGAGCCCGTGCCCGTGCGCGTGCGCGTCGGGTGCTTCGCACCCTCCGCTAGGACCACTGGGTGCATGCTAGGCATTAAAAGAATATTAATATGGAATTTTATCTCTTTATAAAGAGCTTCCAAATCTTTACCACTTTACATGTGGGATGGGTTTTAACTTCCTTATTTATACCCATGTGGAATGCTTCTACTTTCTTACATCTTTTAATGTGGGATGAAATTTTCTTATTCTATATCCTTAACATAAGGCTATTTTATTCAAGGAATATTTTTATTTCCTTATCAAATGATTTTATTTTCTTTATTTAAATTTTCTCATTACTTATTTTAGAGAATAATTTTGATCCTTTAACTTTACTAAGTTGTCAAATTTGGACCAAAATTTTGGGGATGTTACAATACGCCGCTGGTACATCATATATATAAGTGTCCTTATCGGATTGCCATTTTGAGCGTTTTTTTTTACTATTCAAATTTCTGTATCATGATTAATTTTAAAATTTATATTTAATTTTTTTTCTTTTCCTAAAACTATAATGGTTTCATTATAGTATTCTTTAATTTCGGGACGAAATTCTCAAAAGTAGGGCATACTGTAACAGCTCGTATTTTCAATTTTAATATTTTTATACATTACCCGACCCGTTTTATGTTCGAAAAATTTTATCAATAAAAATATCGCGTTTATCGAGTATTATTATTTTATTTTAATTGTTTATTATATTACCTATTATATATAAATTAACTTTGAAACATATACATTATTAACCCTAAATTAAACTTTAATCCTATTTTGTATTCACCTCTTTAGCCTAAGGACCTTTATGCAAATTCTGATATATTATTATATCTTAACCCATCTACCCATTACCAAACCCGTTTATCTGACCTATATCGCATGCCCGTTTACCCAATTAGCTTTCTTGAACCTCAATTCTCGTAACAAACTTTGAAATTGAATCATGTATGACATGCTTCTTGCCATAATCAGCCTTACCGACAATGATAATTAGGAATCTATGATCTACTTGATGCGTATTGATTATTATACCTAGCCAACATAACCAGTTCATGAATATACAATGTAACGACCACCAAAATACAATTAAACGTACATAAACAATCTTTACTCCAGCGCCATCAAATCCCCTATAACAAATTTCGTCTTAGAAACCTGCTGATTGGTTTTCTTGATCATGTACTGGCCGGCCTGGTTCATCATTAATTAGGCAACACCTGTAATCATTAAAGGTAACTGATTAGTTCTTTCAGTACGTTTCAGACCCCCAATCAATAACCTTAACATTAATTGAACCAACATTTAACGGATTTACGGATTAACGATTCTAGGGTTCTTGTGTATTTGGGAATTTTGTCTCCAAGTTATGAACTTTCAGTTTTGTGTTATAACCATCTAGCACCCTAGCCCAAATGGCTAGGGTGGTTTGTGTTAAGGTTGTGAGTGGCTGGGGGCGCGGGTTCGAGCCACCCCCAGCCCGTTTTATTAGTGGTTTTTGTAATAACTAATTTTAATCAATTATATATATATATATATATATATATATATATATTTAAAAATTTCAACTATATTACCAATATTATAAATATATAACTAGTCAATATTTTTATAAAACCTACACATTAACCTATCACTTTTCCAACCATTGGTTAAATCCATTTGTGTGCGTGTGTGTGTGTGTGTGATTATTAAAATTGATTAAGGGTTTTAAATTAAAACATCGATTTAATACTTATTGTTGATAAATATAGCAAAATATAGTTCAAGTATTTTATAAATTAAAAAGATCTAAATAATAAGATTTTTAAATAAATAAAAGTATTTATAAATACACTAAATATATTTTATTTAAAATGAAATAAATAGTTAAAACAATCTCTTTATATATTCTATCAAAAATTTTAAGTATTTATTTATAATTATAATGTTACATAATTAAAATATATTTTATTAATTAACATTGTTAAAATAATTATTTGTATAAATATTTTATAAACAAATGAATTTTTATATATTATTATTTATCCATAATTTTTAATATAACCATTCTAAATATATAATAATACTTAATTAAGTTATTATTTCAAATACCCGTTCATATCTAGATTCTCTATTAGTCCATTTATTAATTTGTAGTATTTCCTGTTATTACACTTGTTAGGATTTGACTTTGCTACATCTCGAGCGTGTCATTTATTTTACCGTTCTTTATGCACTAATTCCTTCTAATATTTGTTAAGGTGAGTATTTCATCAATTAGTTTATCCAACCCAAGTACTTGGATTATACAACGCATCAAGTACTTGGATTATACAACGCAAGGTGATCACTCAAAAACCAATTAGTTTATCCAACCCTAAATCCCTCCCGATTAATCTCAATTACTTACAAAACCAAGAACTGACGGTTTAGAACACAAAATCGATAAACTAACAATCTATCAACCCATACACAAACACCATAATAACGAAATCAATAAGATCAAATATTATCTCAAAAATTGTCTAAACAATCAACCAAACAAACATAATAAACCTTACAATCTGAGGGAAAACACGAAGGAGTTTAGCCGAGCATGATTCGGTTCGTTATCCCTTCGATTATAGTTTGCATACCAATCAAAATAGAGTTTCTAATGATTACCACACTCAAAATTAAGCTATGGCACCTCCAAATCGCCCTTAGGTCGTCCTTAGATGAAAGATAATGATTGGGATATGAAAAACCGTCCCAAATATAAGAAAAACGGCAGTTACAAAGTTGCAGAGTCACCTCCACCGTAAGCTACGGTGGCCACCGTAGCTTACAGTGGCTTCCAAAACCTGACGGTGGCTGAAAACTGCCTTACGGCAGCTATAAATCTCCAACTCCACCGTAGCTTACGGTGGGTACCGTAAGCTACGGTGGTCTTCACCACCAGTTTCTTGTTTCTTTGATATTTTCTTCGTTCCAAGTCCGTTTTCGCCACCGTTTTCACCTACGTTCTCGTAATTCCATCATCTAGCTTTTTATTCCTACCATTACACGAGTAAACGTAGTTATCCAATTCAAACAAGATAAACCAATTAAACAGATGAATATTAACGGACTTAAACCATCAAGGGTTGTCCGATGGACCACCCGTCACTCCCCTTTTTACTTATTTTAATCCTTTTTGGTAACATATGCATTATTTACCTATTATATAGTATACACAATTGCAACTATTTAATCATTGTTTGTATATCAGTTTAATGTCTAACTTGCTATTTGCTGATTGAACACATTCAGAGAGGTCCAACATATTTTTAGTATGATGATACGATTATCCTAGTGGCCGGCATCCAATCGCATTACAACGGTTTCACCGACAATTCACTTTTGGTAACCAATGCCTGATTCGCATGGCAACGGTTTAGTCCATTCTTTATTATCTGTTTGAATTGTGTAAATGCTATAGCTTAATTGTTATCTCACAGGAACAGTTTGCATTTTCTTTATATATTATATTATATCTCACTTAACTGGTGTTTTAATCACTCAACCATGTGTTAACAAAATTATTTCTATTTTATACGCATATGCAGGTTATCATTAGAACTAGTTGGAAGATTTGGTGAAAAAATTAGGATTGTTAATGTTAGAAGAAACGTATTCAAGACTAAATTAAGACTTACTATAACTTAGATTTTGAATTATATTGTTTATATGAATTATGTACTTTGTATTTGATTTATTTGAAAAATTGATTAAATTTAATAGAGATTGTCACTTTTTAATTACTACATGATAATAACTTTAGAGCTGTGAGCAATCAGCTCACGCACCGGCATTTCCGCCATAGTTTGGGGTGTGACAAATACCAGAGGTTGTTCTAATGTTTTGACAAGTGTGGAATAATCATTAGTTGGTGATTTGAGAGGGGAACACATTGTCTTGATATATTATCTATATTACATATAAAACATTTTAGATGGACAATATGTTAATTTTACCATTTTAAGATGCCGATAACATTAAGCTAAATTAAATTTACTGAGCGTCAGCGACTAACAATCCATCCTCAACCGACGTTACATGTTATCTCCGGCAAGGTTTATTCTTAATCAATTCCTTCTAATTGATGTCAGTTTCAATTCCAATCAAACCTACTAAATTGCTTTTAATACTCAGATTCTATCTTGCTTAAACACACGGACACCCAGTCCCAATTGCTTCAACTTCATCATCACCCATATGATTGGAAGCCGATTCGAGTTCCTGATGAACGAAATCAAATCCCTGTTGTTATTAAGGTAATTGATTCCAAGTCTGAACCATTTGTTTTACTTCTACATCTTTGTAGAAATTTGGTTTATCTTCTTCATATGCACATGATGATAATGATGTTTGTCGTACTAGGATGCTATGCTATAATTCTGGTGAATTGCTCTCCTCAATTTTATGAGAATTGAAACCCTGCTACGGCTCCCAAGGTATGATATCAAAATCTGCTAAACTTATTAGTATTTTAACATTGAACAATATCTGAAATACCAGTTTTTAGCATGATAACATGATCTGTAGGTGTGAATAATTATTTATGTATTTAGGGGAATTGCCAGCTGATTTTGAATACAATCATGCTCTATGATCGGGTAAATATGTGCCACGTTATAATTTGTTATGAATTTTTTTTTCTGAAGTGGATATACTTTCAAACTCAACAGATGGTGAGTTTAATATGATCAGATTCGGCACACAATGAAAAAAAATTTTATTTGTAGATAGTTAGTGAAGTTTCGTGTATGTGTAGGAATGTATTATGGATATTAGTGGCTGATTTAATCCATCTTCCAAGTTCTAAGTCAATGGGAATTGATTTGAGGATGAATTTATCATTATTTTGAAAATATTCATCTCTTCCATTTTTGTTCTTGTTGTTTTCGTTTATCTATTCCTTGGCCTCTGGAATATTCGGCTTGTTTCTCATGCGGTTGGAAGTAGACACGGCTTCTTGAAAAATATTTAAAATTGTACTGTAAGTTTAACCGATTCGTGTTTAGGACATTTTATGAATCACTTATCATTAGAAGTTTGAAAATGAATCCACTTTCTCAGAATTGATAGCGACTTCAGTTATGTGAATTTTAAAAAGTTGAAATCGCTGACTCGACTATCGACTTCTTTAAACATGTACTGTAAGTTTAACCGATTTGTGTATTAGGACATTTTATGAGTTTCTTAGCATTATAAGTTCGAAAATTAAGCCACTTTCTAAAAATTGATAGTGACTTCAGTTATGTGAATTTTAAAAAACTGAAATCGCTGACTCGAATATCGACTATTGACTTCACTTTTCAAGCTTTATAGTCGCTATCTTGAAAACAATCTATGGGATAACGACTTCAGTTATGTGAATTTTGCAAAACTGAAGTCGCTATCCAACACATAATCAATTATCATCATGGGTTTTGAAAACAATCCATTTGTGTAAAATATTCCCTATTAACAAAGCATAGCAGTTGGTTATTGTTTTCATGAGCCTGGTGTATATGTAGGTGTTATATGTAGCATGTTGCATGCTCTGTTGTCACACCCTCAAAATCCACTAACGGAGTTTTACCGTCAGAGGGTGTGAACTAACAGGATCGGAATCATTAGTTAAAATCAAACCATAAATAAAGTTTTCAAAACACGAAATCATTTAAGTGTAAATAAGTGCGGAAGAGTAAAACCATAAACCAAGTGTTGCGTCACGCAGCACGACTTAAAACCCAATTAATAATAACAGTTTAAAAATGAGTTTGCATAAACATAAGCGTTCAAAGTAATGCATGATCCTATACCGCGCGCCCGCCTCGGCTACCTGAGAATGACATACTAAAAGTGTCAACACGGGGTTGGTGAGTTCACAAGTGTATATAAAATAAAGCGTTTGCGTTTATGTTTGCGTTTAGCGTTTTGCGTTTAGCGTTTTGCGTTACCAGATAGTGTTAGATCAATTATATATCTATAGATAGCTAGCCTATAAAGCAAGTATTACTAAGTGTTCGACACCGAAGCTGACTGTTTATCATGTGCCTTGCCACCAGGTCTATCCCGACCATGGTAATGTGTTAGCCAAAATTACACCCACTCGACCTCCAGTCGAGCTTAGCGTTGGGTGGGGGAAACCCAGTAGTACTACTCAACAGTGACTCGCTATTATCCAATACTAAACGGTTCGATGTGTGAAGGACTTCAGTTGTTTCGTTTGCCACTTAGCTCTTACAAGTGATATATAATCTAATAACAAAATCTAAAAGCGTTTCGGAGTATGTAGTCTCCCCCAAGCGAAAAGCGTTTAAAAGAGTTAAAAGGGGAAACGTGAAACTCACTGTTTGCGAAGAATTCCAAAAACGAGTAAACCAAAGGATGCGCGTCACAGAAAAATCCTCACTAGCGTTCTAAAACAACAAATGAGATTTTCTAAGTGTTGGAACTATTATCGAGTCATTAGACTCGGCACATAATACTTATGCATAAATTTCGTTTCGTGTTTCGTTTGTGAATTTGTGTGTCTCAACAAACACATTCGTGACACGTTACATGTGTGAACAACTACTTACATATCAAGTATTAATATTGTACATTACTAGCAATTATTCCCCGCAAGGGCAATTTGGTCAAAACATAACAATTATCTAGCAATTAGCACGTTTCATGTATTTTCACAAAGTTCATCAGCTAGTTTCATCAAGACAGAATTCTACTTGAAAGATTACTCTATTAAACAGATCATATCATCTCAATTAATTCACCAAAAATCGTCACAAAAGCATACATGAGTTAGGTTTCCAGAACATATTTTATTGTATTTTTATTCCTCATAGATTTCTCACAATGATCAAAACATTACAGCAAACTCACAGCAGTCAAAATCATGCGCAACAGAATTTTATTTGTTATTCCTGTTAAATGAAAAATCCAATTAATGCAAGACCAATTGGGTTAGGTTCTTAACTCAATATGTTAACTTCCAGAAGTGGAACCAACCCATTTGGTCTTGTAGTTCATGAGATATGATAATTATAAAACAACCTAACAGCAGGTCTCACAATTCAGATTTGCACTTCAGTTTTGTAAAATAATAAAAGTTAACCTTTACTCGTCCAAAAATTACAAACTTGGACTTTATAGAAACTAGACTCAACATAGTACCCTGTAGTGTTAACAACCTCGACCAATTTCCACATTAACATTTAGTTACAGTTGTCTAAACATAACTTACAATCTGTCCAGTACCAGTTTTGACCTTTAATCACATTTAAATCGTTTGAGCAACCAATGATTTAACAATCTTTCACCGTTCAAAATCACATATGATCATCTAAATCAATAACCAAAGCATAATCAAACATATAATCAACCCTAGTTCATCCTACTCATAATTTTCGTGACCTAGGGTTTTAGATTAACCCATTCAAGATCAAAATTAAACATGTAAAATACATAGGATAGTTGTGTATACCTTCCTAGCACCTTAATCTTCAACCAAACTTGAAAAATCTTGTGTGTATGTGTGTGTTTGTTTTCGGCAGCCAAGAGAGGGAGAAGGGAGGGGGGCCGATCGGGGTTAGAGAGGGGAAGAGAGAGTTAGGGTTTTGTTATTATTAAATAATAACATGTTACATCAAGGCCCCTCAACTTCTAATTATCACTTTTCTTGCCTAAAGTAACTTGTTTGCATCTTGAGTTAACGTTTTATACAATATTATCAAATAACACATAAGCCTAACACATAATTATCACATAATTATTGTTTGGATTTTTTTCGTTTATTCACTAATGATTTGCGTCAACTCGTTTGCGTTTCGGTGCAATCCCGAAAGACTACACATGTAGTAATTGTCAAGCGTCATTTAAAACCCTAGTTTAAATGTAATGAGGTGTGCGTTATAGATCAAGTGATCTTAAGTTTGAATTGACGGAGTTTGGATTAACGGAGTTAACCTGAAATTGACGAGTGTCACATCTATAGCCATTGTGGAAGTCATGCCTTAAATGATACCCATGTGGATAAGAAGATACGGGCCTATTTTCACTTTGGAAATAAGGAGAACGAAGTGAATTCGTCCAAAGGGACTGCTTGGGTTTCATCGGAAAGGCATTTCTTCAACTTTGATACATGGAATACATTGTGTACGCCACTGAGTTCTGTTGGTAAATCCAGTCGGTACGCCACTTGACCAATGCGCTCAGTTATCCGGTAGGGACCAACGTATCGTGGGTTGAGTTTGTTTCACCTTCCGAAGCGATCCACACCTTTCCAAAGTGAGACTTTGAGTAATACTTGGTCGTTTACTTGAAATTCAAGAGGCTTTCGACGCTTGTCGGCGTAACTCTTTTGGCGATCTCGTGCTGCTGCCATACGGTTGCGGATTTGAACAATCTTTTCAGAGGTTTCGAGTACTAGTTCTGGACCAGTGATTTGGCTATCACCCACCTCTGCCCAGCAGAGAGGTGATCGACACTTCCGTCCGTACAACGCTTCAAACGGTGCTGCTTTAATGCTTGCGTGGTAGCTGTTATTATACGAAAACTCTACCAAAGGTAAGTGAGGTTCCCAACCTTTTCCGAAATCCAACACGCATGCACGCAACATGTCCTCCAAGGTCTGAATGGTGCGCTCACTTTGCCTCTCCGTCTGAGGATGGTAGGTTGTGCTCATATCAAGGCGGGTACCTAGTGCGCTTTGCAGTGACTTCCAGAAATGTGAAGTGAAACGGGAATGTCGATCAGATATGATGGAGACGGGCACTCTGTGTCTAGACACTACTTCTTTCATGTAGATGCGAGTCAATCTTTCCATTTTGTCCGATTCTTTGATTGCTAAGAAGTGTGCAGACTTAGTCAACCGGTCAACGATCACCCAGATGGTATCGCATCCCATCGGTGTTTTGGGTAATCCCGTGATGAAATCCATTGAAATGTGTTCCCATTTCCACGTTGGAAGTTCCGGTTGTTGTAGCAGACCAGATGGTTTCTGATATTCTATTTTGACTCTTGCACAAGTCAAGCATTTGCTCACGTAGGTGGCAATGTCGGCTTTCATGTTTGGCCACCAGTAAAGTGCCATTAAGTCATGGTACATTTTATCTGAGCCAGGATGGATAGAATATCTGGACTTGTGTGCTTCGTCCATTACTAAAGTTCTCAACTCTCCGTACCGTGGAACCCAAATCCGGTTTTCGAAATATCAGACCCCGTCCGATTTGGTTTCAAGTTGCTTGCTCATGCCCCGCATGAGTTCTGATGGGAGATTATCATCCTTCAAGGCTTCGAGTTGCGCATCGCGAATCTGATCGGCTAAGTTGGCGTGAATCGTAAGTTGTAATGCTCGCACTCGCCTAGGTTTATCGGTTTCTTTTCTGCTGAGAGCGTCGGCCACTACATTGGCCTTGCCAGGGTGGTAATTGATGGCACAATCATAATCCTTAAGCAGCTCGACCCAACGACGCTGTCGCATGTTCAGCTCCTTCTGATCGTAGATATGTTGGAGACTCTTGTGGTCAGTGTAAATGGTAAACTTGGTACTGTACAAGTAATGCCTCCATATCTTAAGAGCAAACACTACAGCTCCGAGTTCCAAGTCATGGGTCGTGTAGTTCTTCTCGTGAATCCATAGTTCTCGAGAGGCATAGGCTATAACCTTCTCGAGTTGCATCAGCACGCAACCGAGACCTTGTATCGATGCGTCACAATGCACCTCAAAATTCTCCATTCCCTCGGGAAGGGCTAGAATAGGGGCGCTACAGAGTTTGGTTTTCAACAGTTGAAAAGCGGATTCTTGCGCGTCACTCCAATTGTACTTAGTTCCCTTGTGAGTCAACGTGGTGAGGGGTTGAGCAATCTTTGAAAATCCCTCAAGAAACGCAGGTAGTAGCCAGCCAGTCCTAGGAATTGTCGCACCTCAGTCGGAGTCTTGGGTGCTTCCCAGTTTTTGATGGCCTCTACCTTACCGGGATCGACATGGATACCATTCTCGTTGATCACATGTCCTAAGAAGTGAACCTCGCGAAGCCAAAATTCGGATTTCGAGAGTTTAGCGTACAGTTGTTCCTTCTTTAGTAATTCCAGAATTAACCTCAAGTGTTCTTCGTGGTCAGTCTTGTCCTTGGAGTAGACGATGATATCATCAATAAAAACAATCACAAATTTTTCGAGGTACGCCTTGCATACTCGATTCATGAGATCCATAAATACGGCTGGTGCGTTGGTTAAGCCAAAAGGCATAACCGAAAACTCGTAGTGACCATACCGAGTTCTGAAAGCCGTCCTTGAAATATCTTCTTCGCGCACTCTTAATTGGTGGTAACCAGATCTCAGATCGATCTTCAAGTAGTAGCTCGATCCTTGCAACTGGTCAAACAGATCATCAATTTGGGGTAAGGGATAACGGTTCTTGATCGTCACCTTGTTCAGCTCTCGGTAGTCGATGCACATGCGGAAAGTCCCGTCCTTCTTTCGGACAAATAAGACAAGGGCTCCCCATGGTGATGAGCTAGGTCGGATAAAACCTTTATCCAACAAATCTTGCAGTTGAGTGGACAACTCTTGAAGCTCTGCCGATGCGAGCCGATACGAGGCTCGTGCTATGGGTGCCGCACCGGGGGTCAATTCGATTTGGAACTCGACTTGTCGAATAGGAGGGAGTCCAGGCAAATCCTCCGGGAAAACTTCCAGAAAATCTCGCACAATCGGTATATCTTCGATTCGCTTCTCCTCCGCGGGTTTCTCGAAAATATAGGCTAAAATTGCCGGATGACCCTTTCGTAAATATTTATGCGCCTTCATGAGGGTGATGACGCTGGTGGTCATGCCGCTTTTCTCGCCCTGGACCGAAATGATCTCGCCGGAAGGGGTAGTGATGTGGACTATCTTGTCGTGACATATAATCTCCGCTCGGTTCTCAGATAACCAGTCCATGCCGACAACGACATCGAAACTACCAAGTGTAAAAGGTATGAGGTCGATATCAAAAGTATGACCTAACAGTTTCAACTTACATCCCGCAAGTACATGAGTTGTTTCTATAGACTTACCGTCAGCTAATTCAACAGGAAACTTAGCATCTAACGGGGTTGGAATTAAGTCTAAGAGTTTACTAAAGGCTTTCGACACAAAACTCCTATCAGCTCCAATGTCAAACAAAACAGAAGCAAAACAGTCGTTCACAGGAAACTTACCGGTCACCGCATACGGGTCGCAGCGGGCTTGGCCCGACCCAATGACGAAAGCTCTACCTTTACCATTGCTTCCGCCACTGCTACTGCCTCCATTGTTCTCATTCTGCTTTAGCTTGGGGCAATCCTTCCTGAAATGACCCTCTTGACCACACCCGAAACACCCTTTAGTCGCCATGGGTGGTTTAGGAGCACCCTTTGCCGCTAGGTCTCCCCTACATTCCTTGGCCTGATGACCCATTTTTCCGCATCTCAGACACTTGACACGGTCACACGGGCCAGCATGGTGATAGTTGCACCTGTTGCATTTCGGGTGTTTCCCAGCATAGCTGATCGAACCCTGCCCACCACCGTTATTGTTATTGTTGGGACCCTGATTGTTGAAGCTCCGAGTGAGTTCGGGCTTACGGTAGTGTTGTTGCTGTGGGGGGTTCGATGATGAGGACCTGGTGTTGTCAAATTTCCTCTTTCCATTACTCGGGTTGTTGTTGCTGTTGTCAGTGCTCGGGTTATCACGGGTTTTAGAGGTCGAACCTCTAGGTGGTAATGACCTTGGGTCACTGCCTGATCCGTCAGTTTGTGAGCTAACCGGATCGCTTGTTGAATTGTAGCCGGTTTGGAAGACGTCACCATACCCTGAATTTGCGGTACCAGCCCATCGATGTACATCTCGATTCTCTTACTCGGCGGGTCTACCATCCGTGGACACATTACTGCTAGCTCGTGAGAACGAGTGGTGTAGGCTTCAATCTCGGAACCCACCATTTTCAACGACCAAAACTCATATTCCAGCTTCGCGATTTCCTCTCTAGGACAATACTCTTCCCGCATCATGTTCTTGAACTCTTCCCAGTTCATAGCGTTGGCCAATTCCAATC
The DNA here is from genome assembly GCF_021521415.1 of Bidens hawaiensis. Lineage (NCBI taxonomy): Eukaryota > Viridiplantae > Streptophyta > Magnoliopsida > Asterales > Asteraceae > Bidens > Bidens hawaiensis. The sequence goes on along the minus strand of NW_027491300.1, from coordinate 1,006,737 downwards.
CAAGAATTTGCACATTGGAATTCCACCAAGTGAGAGCAGAATCTTCCAGTGTTCCAGCAGCAAATTTGACCCTACTGGTAGGTGGACAGTTACACATCTCAAAAGCTGATTCGGCCTTCTCAGCCCAACGCAGGAAACCTATGGCTCCCTCAGTGCCCTTAAACGAATTGGGCTTGCAATCCAGGTAGTTCTTGAAAGTACACGTTCCAGTTGGACCTCCAGCTTGATTCTGAACATGTGCGGCTAGAGCTGCCGCTGCATGGTCATTCAACAGGATTTGGAGTTCTGCTGCGGTTAAGTTGATGTTACCGCGACCGTGCTCAGCGTTTCTTCCAGCCATTTCCTTAAAATCACAATATAAAATGTTAGACATGAATTCTCGGTTTCATATGTAACACACCATACATGTAATAAAAAGATAGGTAAGAAAGAAAATGAAAGAAACAAACATCACATCACAACCATATAATAATCCAAATAATAATTCATGATTAAACCATTGTATTCGCTACAAAGTATTTAAAATCAATCCTTAAAATTATAGAAAATAATAGTTTGGATGGAGACAACCCCTCTATCTAAGTGTTATCATCCTTAGATGTCATCGTCTGAGGACACCTCTGAGTAGCCTCTGGCTCAGCCGGTTCTTCCTCCGGTTCCTCTTCGGGTTCCTCCTCGGGATCTTCCTCAGGTTCTTCCTCGGGTTCTTCCTCGGGTTCTGCTGCATCCTGAGCAATTTACATCTGTAGGAGATCGCAACGCTCTAGAGCTATCTCTGTCCGGGTCCTCGCCACTTGGAGTTGCTCTTGCAAGTCTATCATCTCTGCTTGCATTTTTCTCATAATCCTCATCTGCTGATCATTAGCATTCTGCATTTCCTTCATAGTCGTTTTCCGGCGGGAAATTTCCTCCCTAGCCTCGGTTCCATCTCTTATCAATCCGGGAATGTCCGCTCTCGCCGAGCGCATAAAACCCACGTCACGTTCTAAACAAGAGACAACAGCCGCGAGAACTCGCTCCATTGGTTCGGCTATGGGTGGTAGAGTGTTGGGGTAAGCAGGACGACTCGGGTGGGGTAGCGGGGGAACTTGTTCGCGATAGACCATACGTCTGATCAGACTCGGGTACCAATCCCAGCTAACGCCGTCGTCGTACATGCCTCCAGACAGGCGATACCTCTTAGGTGCAGGGGCTTCTAGTTCCGGGACTACTCGGGGTGGCGATGAGGTAGGTAGCTGCGGTTCCTTTCCATGAGCATGAGTCATCTGGTCAGATGATGATGATGGTGTCGACATCCCTACAGGTAAGTCGTGTATGCGCGCGTATGAGTGAACGAGGTAAAGAGATAAGATAACGAGAGACTAAGCAAAATATATGTGCAGTGAGTATAATTATAACTAATGGGTCGTTGCGGTTATAGTCTAGTATGCATGCAATTTCTAGTTCTCTATAACTAATGGCTCTGATACCAATCTGTCACACCCTCAAAATCCACTAACGGAGTTTTACCGTCAGAGGGTGTGAACTAACAGGATCGGAATCATTAGTTATAATCAAACCATAAATAAAGTTTTCAAAACACGAAATCATTTAAGTGTAAATAAGTACGGAAGCGTAAAACCATAAACCAAGTGTTGCGTTACGCAGGACGACTTAAAACCCAATTAATAATAACACTTTAAAAATGAGTTTGCATGAACATAAGCGTTCAAAGTAATGCATGATCCTATACCGCGCGCCCGCCTCGGCTACCCGAGAATGACATACTAAAAGTGTCAACATGGGGTTGGTGAGTTCACAAGTGTATATAAAATAAAGCGTTTGCGTTTGCGTTTAGCGTTTTGCGTTTAGCGTTTTGCGTTTAGCGTTTTGCGTTACCAGAAAGTGTTAGATCAATTATATATCTATAGGTAGCTAGCCTATAAAGCAAGTATTACTAAGTGTTCGACACCGAAGCTGACTGTTTATCATGTGCCTTGCCACCAGGTCTATCCCGACCATGGTAATGTGTTAGCCAAAATTGCACCCACTCGACCTCCAGTCGAGCTTAGCGTTGGGTGGGGTTTGTCAAACCCAGTAGTACTACTCAACAGTGACTCGCTATTATCCAATACTAAACGGTTCGATGTGTGAAGGACTTCAGTTGTTTCGTTTGCCACTTAGCCTTTACAAGTGATATATAATCTAATAACAAAATCTAAAAGCGTTTCGGAGTATGTATTCTCCCCCAAGTGAAAAGCGTTTAAAAGAGTTAAAAGGGGAAACGTGAAACTCACTGTTTGCGAAGAATTCCAAAAACGAGTAAACCAAAGGATGCGCGTCACAGAAAAATCCTCACTAGCGTTCTAAAACAACAAATGAGATTTTCTAAGTGTTGGAACTATTATCGAGTCTCTAGACTCGGCACATAATACTTATGCATAAAATTCGTTTCGTGTTTCGTTTGTGAATTGTGTGTGTCTCAACAAACACATTCGTGACACGTTACATGTGTGAACAACTACTTACATATCAAGTATTAATATTGTACATTACTAGCAATTATTCCCCGCAAGGGCAATTTGGTCAAAACATAACAATTATCTAGCAATTAGCACGTTTCATGTATTTTCACAAAGTTCGTCAGCTAGTTTCATCAAGACAAAATTCTACTTGAAAGATTACTCTATTCAACAGATCATAGCATCTCAATTAATTCACCAAAAATCGTCACAAAAGCATACATGAGTTAGGTTTCCAGAACATATTTTATTGTATTTTTATTCCTCATAGATTTCTCACAATGATCAAAACATTACAGCAAACTCACATCAGTCAAAATCATGCGCAACAGAATTTTATTTGTTATTCCCGTTAAATGAAAAATCCAATTAATGCAAGACCAATTGGGTTAGGTTCTTAACTCAATATGTTAACTTCCAGAAGTGGAACCAACCCATTTGGTCTTGTAGTTCATGAGATATGATAATTACAAAACAACCTAACAGCAGATCTCACAATTCAGATTTGCACTTCAGTTTTGTAAAATAATAAAAGTTAACCTTTACTCGTCCAAAAATTACAAACTTGGACTTTATAGAAACTAGACTCAACATAGTACCCTGTAGTGTTAACAACCTCGACCAATTTCCACATTAACATTTAGTTACAGTTGTCTAAACATAACTTACAATCTGTCCAGTACCAGTTTTGACCTTTAATCACATTTAAATCGTTTGAGCAACCAATGATTTAACAATCTTTCACCGTTCAAAATCACATATGATCATCTAAATCAATAACCAAAGCATAATCAAACATATAATCAACCCTAGTTCATCCTACTCATAATTTTCGTGACCTAGGGTTTTAGATTAACCCATTCAAGATCAAAATTAAACATGTAAAATACATAGGATAGTTGTGTATACCTTCCTAGCACCTTAATCTTCAACCAAACTTGAAAAATCTTGTGTGTATGTGTGTGTTTGTTTTCGGCAGCCAAGAGAGGGAGAAGGGAGGGGGGCCGATCGGGGTTAGAGAGGGGAAGAGAGAGTTAGGGTTTTGTTATTATTAAATAATAACATGTTACATCAAGGCCCCTCAACTTCTAATTATCACTTTTCTTGCCTAAAGTAACTTGTTTGCATCTTGAGTTAACGTTTTATACAATATTATCAAATAACACATAAGCCTAACACATAATTATCACATAATTATTGTTTGGATGTTTTTCGTTTATTCACTAATGATTTGCGTCAACTCGTTTGCGTTTCGGTGCAATCCCGAAAGACTACACATGTAGTAATTGTCAAGCGTCATTTAAAACCCTAGTTTAAATGTAATGAGGTGTGCGTTATAGATCAAGTGATCTTAAGTTTGAATTGACGGAGTTTGGATTAACGGAGTTAACCTGAAATTGACGAGTGTCACATCTATAGCCATTGTGGAAGTCATGCCTTAAATGATACCCATGTGGATAAGAAGATACGGGCCTATTTTCACTTTGGAAATAAGGAGAACGAAGTGAATTGCTGGCTAAATTTCTCAAAACGTATGTATTTAAAAGTGAAAAATGGATTTGGTTTGCTCAAGTTCCGGTCCATGATTTATTCTAAGTGGCTTATATATGCAGAGGTACAAGTTCTTTTATGATATACTTGATTTCTTTGATATGGTTATGATTTAACTTTATGTGACTGAAGTTTTCTTTTAGTCTTTAGAAGAAATTTCTCGTATATTTTCGTTATGGGCAACGTTTATTAAATGGATCTAACGTGTTGGCGGGTCAAAATGGGTTGGTCATATACATAGGTTGTAACTGGTTCGACCAGTCAATTTACAATCCAATCGAACAAGACCCATAATTAAAACATGTTATATCATGCAATATGTATGTGAGTGCAACTTATTCGTCGTGAGTTTATGAGGCTTTTCCATTTTCCAACGCTTCTAGATATATTTATTGTCGTATAACCAAGTTATGTTATCACATGAAGTTGTTTCTTAAATGTCATTTAAACATCCAACTGACACTTCAATGCATTTTATGTTACCCAAGTTCAAAACAGGTAAATATATTTCATGCTCTTAAAGAAATGGGGAAAAATGATTAGTGAAGGTAGAAACTATGCCATATGAAGTTTTAGGTTTGGTTGTTTTTGCTCGGTTTTGGGTAAAGGTGAACAAAAAGACCAGGGAACAGAAACCAGTTAATAGCAAGAACCAACACTGATTTTAAAACTGCTTGAGAGAACCTGGTTTGGAGCAGCCTGAACCATAGGGTTCTAATTGGTTTGAGAAGTTCCATGCTGAAACTAGACCCCGAACGGCCGAACCACCCCCTTTACAACCCGAAACTGGTTTCAATTCAAACCGGTCTTTTTCATTTATAACCTGGTTTCAACGCCAATACCAGTTGTTGACCAGGTTTGACCAAACCCCTAGCCGATTTCAACCCGAAACGATTTGTACAAGACAATTACGCCTCTTTTGGTTCTATTTCGAAGATTAGTTTAAGGTCTATTGTTCTTGTGGGTCAAATAATTATTGATTTTTATGTAACTAATAAGTAAGATGTTAATTTTTTCTCTTTTTATTGGGTACAATTGCTTTAACATAAAGTCATTTTGGCTACTATAATTTTTGCAGCACCAACTTTACCTAAGAAACTCAAGAACATGCAGCAGCCCCTAGAACAGTTAGGGACTGATGTCTGAAGCTGAAGTCGAAAGTAGAATGATGGAAATTGTAAGCCTCCTTCGAGCAAGATCTATTTTGAAGTCTGCCCATAGACCCTAGCCAACACCACATTTTACAATGACGAGTGTGCATCTACAACCGTCAGTATGCAATACATGTGACATATAGAGTTTTTTTTATAATTTAATTCGGTAAAAGGTATTATGAAGTTGATTAAAAAGAAATTGGTCTCGAAAGTTTTGATAGGTCATACCTACTGATTTTGACCCTCATTAAAGGATCGCAATTTTTTTTATAATTGTCGAGCTCGATGATTGTCGAACGATGTAGCCGTCGACACAACATTTCAAGACTGGATATAAGAAACCTTGTTGTTCTACAAAGGACTTCATCTAGCACAAGTCACAAATTTGTTTACATAGTAATAATAATTTAATATTTTAGACTAATTAAAGAGGTTTGTTTTAAATGTTTTGGTTGCTCACAACTACAACTCCTGGTGATTTTGTGTGCATATTTAGGAGTTTGGCTTTCCAAAGGTGAGAAGACATATGGTCAGACCACGCGAGCATGGACCCATCATGTTTGCACTGATGCACCTGTACATGCACTTGTACATGGCAGTGATAAGATGATGACTTAATGGTCAAAGTGGGTGAGATGATGCTAACATTTGTAGGTTGCTATAATTGAAGATTTGTGGTGATTGCATATAACCACAAAGCATGTTTTTTTTTATCGGGTTCGGGCTGTGCCAACCGGATGAAATGATGATTGCATATAATAAATGGAAAAATTGGATCCCTTAGGATGAAGAGTGGATCTTAATAACATAAGTCAAATGGTGAAGCGGTCTTTGACTTTTGACCGAAGTTAAAATGATGACGAGGATAAAATGTTTAAACTGTTTGTTTGCTTTGCTCGTATGGGTATAGGTTGTACATGTTTCAGGTGTTAGAAAGTTAGCATTGACTTTTGACGAGAGTTCAAATGATAAAGTAAATCTTTGACTATGAATATAACCTATTTTTGTTATGTGTTTTTGTTTTTATTTTTTATTGGGGTAAACTAACCCTTCTGGATGCTATCAACCGAATTCTCGCCGCAACACGCGGGCACTCTTACTAGTTATTTGTTATTGGGTTGGAACTCTATCTTATTATAGAGTTAACTAGTTATTAGGTGAAGACTCGCTATCTTGATATAGTGAGATTAAAAAAGTTGTAAAGCTAAGTATTTGGTGTGCTTGGTGAAGAAGGCGATCACTTCTTTGTAGAGTGAGACGGTCGTATTGGTGATCTCTATCATTTTAGGGAGACGGCTAGTAAAGAAAACTCTTGATCCAGGATTGGGAAGACATTCACTTGAACATCTATAAATCTAGTTGTGGCATCTTCTAACCCTTAAGTCTGTACTTATGTGTGTTCATTATTATAAGTTGTGAAAAGAAATTAACAAAGCCGTATGTTTCTAAAATCGGACTAAAAGACAAGACAAACTATTCAATCCCCCCCCCCCCCCCTTCTCTATATTTTTTTATAGAATGACATAACATGGTTTGGGTGGTCGAAGCAAATGATGAAGGAGGTGCTTATGGGATACTGAGGTGGAAGTGAATTAAAAATGGTGAATAATGGGGGCTAAAACACATTAGCATAAAGCTTAACAACGTGTTTAACTTGTTACACTGATGCATTTAACTAATCATAACAATGTGCATGTTGCATTACAATGACATTTAATTTGTTTTTGAGACAGTGTTGATTACACATGTGTTTAACGCATTTCATTAGTGTGTTTTTAATGTATTTCAATGGCTTGTCTAGTTTTGATTTGTTTCTTTACAATGATTATTGAGATTTCGAGACCCTTTACATCGACTTGCTCAACACAAATACGCAATACAACAGTTATCCAACTTTCCAAGTCTAATTGACTAATGTAATAAGTTTTTATTATGCAAGTACTTTGCCTATTATAAGTTTATAACAGTGCGTCTGATTTTGCAACATTTGTTTTGAAGTCAAAATTAAGAATTGAACATGCCCCGTGAATAATAAATATAAGAAATCATTAAAGGGTCGTGACTCGTGACCATTGAAATGGGAATTAAAAAGTGAGTCAAAGTCACGATACGAAGAATGGAGAAGTTGAAAGAAGACTTCTCGAAAGGTCAGTCAACTCATTTGTTATATATTTGAACCAGTCCTTCATTTGTTTCCCATGGCATTCAATCAATGTTATTGTGTTGCTTTTGAAAAATATGAGAGTATAATAACATTTTTTGTTTGGGCGAATTACTTGTATTTTGTTAGGCTAAAAGAAATTGCATTAACGATGATTAAGAAAAGATATATAGATTCACCCACTATATATCACTTAATGAAATTAGTAAGTCCAATTTCATTTTAATGTTTCAAGACGCTCTAATTTTATAAATTATACACTCAGTAACTTACTCGTTAATCTGGTGAAACTTTGTAGGTAATGTTTAACCTAAGGCTTTTTCGATTATACCAGATTATAATATATATATATATATATATATATGAATGAGTATTATTACAGAACTCTAAAAAAATTAAGAACTCTTAGGAACCCTTAACAACCAAATATTTTTTTATTTTTTTTATATATTAACATTATTTAAGAGTAGTTTTATCATATTTCATATAAAAAATTTTGATTGCGTATATTAATCACAAGTTTACATATATATATATAAAATTTATGTACTAACAAATTTACAAAGGTGTAAAACAAAACATAGATATGTATAAAAACTAATTTTCAAAATTGTAATCGTAGATATAGATATAAAAAAGGATATAACTACTCTCAAAAAACATTAACATATAAAATTTTTATAAAAAACGTTAGTTTTTAAGGGTTTCTTCAAATTCTTAAATAATTTAACAGTTCTGTAATGATATTCATCCTATATATATATATATATACATGTAAAATGATTATATCTATATCTAATTAGTGGCATACACTTTGAGTTATTAGAATAAAACCGGGATTCTCAAGAGGTTGCAACAAAATTTTGTCACATGGGTATTCGACACCTGATACATTCATGTTGTCTCACATTTAACCCTGTTAGCATTTATCAACTGAGTCAATGATTATTGGCTTACTAATTATTTAATATTTGTTTTATTCAATCAATATAATGAAAATGGATCTCACCTAGTTATTGTTATATAAACAATTTAATATAATAATTTAATCCATGATTCTACAACATAAAGTTCATGATGCTATACGTCTAGTCTTGTAAACTTAAATTATATTGTTAGTGATCAAGTTAATGATAATCACAATAAAGTAATAATCACGTAGTGCTGAACAAATATAGTAAGGGACGAGACCTTTATTTTTATTTGTATCCGTAAACACCTATATTAAAAAAACGTATAAATTAAATTAGTTCAATTAATTACGTGATTCTTGTTTCCTCGTAGTTATCTATTTAACACCAATTTCAATTCAATCTTTATCAAAACGTACAGACCAGGATTCCACACCAGCATTATGTCATTTTTATAATGTTTCTAAACTTAATTATAGATAAGTTTTACAAAATAGTCAAGGGTCAACTAAACAAAAGGTTTCTAAAAAAAGGTTCATGATTATGCTATAAAATCTATTTTTAGACGGTTACAAAGAAATCAAATTTGCCTCCGTGTAAATGTATCACCAGCCATCGTCGAGTTCTTCTCACACGATTTTCTTCTTTAAACATTATACTTCTATATAATCCTCTTAATAATATTATAAATATATGATACAAACGCCAAATGATGTTTCGTAAGTGTATTGATCCGTTTGGGAATGTTGATCAACTGTTGTGGCATTCGGGTTTGAAGCCTCATGCTTCCGGTGAGTTCTCAATTGCTGTTGTTCAAGCCAACTCTAACCTTGAAGATCAAAGTCAGGTCTTCACGTCGTCCTCAGCTACATATATTGGTGTCTATGATGGCCATGGTGGCCCTGAAGCTTCTCGGTTTGTTAATCGAAATCTTTTCGCTTTCATCGACAGTAAGTTACAGTAGATATACCTTCCCTTGATTCAAATATCAAAATAAGTGGCCTTTTTCATATTTTATTGTTAACATTCTTTTAAGCGATCCTGGTTGCAAAAGTAGGTAAGTGTTGTTAGGTCAGTCAACTGGGGATTTCTGAGTATACTCGGCTTAGTCGTGTAGTACTCGGCAATTACTCGCTAAGTACTCGGCCTAGGTGTGGTGTACTTGGGGATTACTAGTCACGTATTCAATGTCTAGGCACGACTTTTGCAACAGTGTTTAAGATATATGGTTGCGTGATTCATAAACTATAATTTTTAAAATTGTAGATGGCTTTAAAATGTGGCAAGTTATTTCGATCAATTTTTTATTTGAAGTTGTTGTACAAATAGACATGCAACTGTGACAAAGATTTTAATTTTTAAGTGTTTGCTAAGGTGAGCTTGGCTTGATTTTGCTGGTAAAACAATCTAACTCCATTTATATATGCAACTCAAAAAAACATTGCTTTGCCTATTTGTATCACAACTCAAAAAATATTGACTAGATTATTGCTTCCAAAAGATTCTTTGTGCAGATGATTGTGTTTTCATGTTCTGTTCATTTTTTGTAGAATACTCAAAACAGGAAGGAGGAATTTCTACGAATGTTATAAAGAAGGCGTTCAATGCCACCGAAGAGGGTTTTCTTCGGGTAGTGAAGCACTCCATGCAAGTCAGACCAGAGATCACCAAAGCTGGATCATGTTGTCTTGTTGGTCTTATTTCAAATGCTGAATTATATGTTGCAAACCTCGGTGACTCAAGAGTGGTTCTTGGCAAGAAAGTTGTAGAAAAAGGAAAAACAAGAGTAGTTGCAGAGCGATTATCGAATGATCATAACGTCTCTTTGGTTGCGGTGAGGAAAGAGGTTGAAGCACAACATCCTGGTGATTCACATATTGTGGTGTATTGTAATGGGATTTGGAGAATCAAGGGTATAATTCAGGTACAAGATTTATTTCTTTCATATGATCTATGCATGTTAGTTTGCTTTATTCAAGATTTTGGGAAATTTTTTTTATAAATTTATGGGCGTGCACTCAATGCAACCTATTACAAGAGGCCAAGAGGGTATTATTTTTAGTTGTTTCACAAGAACTTGTTGCCCTTACCATGGGTGACATCTTGGTCTTAATCATCGTGCACCGTCCTAGTCATGTGGCCCAGGAAGTGTGAGTTAACAATCAATCGGGCACTGACGAAACAAATATACTCTCTTGTGATGCATCTATTGGATAGATAGCCATTTATAAAATAGGTGTATTGTTGATCAAGGTATAACATAGGTGCGTAGATTTTGTTAATTTTTGTCCAACAAGAGAGATTAGAAGGATTTTGAAAGGAGTTTTACTTCCTCTGAAACACATGTTCAAATGTGGGCCGTTGTGTAACGGTATGCATGAGACAACACAAAGATCTTGACTTTAAACATGTCATGGCTCCAGAGATGATATGTTCTTCTATCTTTTCCTGCTGTTTATTAACATAAGGCTTACATTGATCCATACTTTCACTTTTTGCTTAGTTTTGTGTTGGGTATGACCTGGCCCGACCGATAAGATGCCTGATATCTTGTTGTTTCTAGGTTTCAAGATCCATAGGTGACTTCTACATGAAGAAACCAGAATTCAACAAGGATCCATACCTTATGCAATATGGAAACCCGGTTCCCCTAGACAGACCTTTATTGATAGCAGAACCTTCCATCATATCCCGAAAGCTTAGGCCTCAAGACTTGTTTCTGGTATTTGCTTCAGATGGGCTTTGGGATCACTTGAGTGATGAAGAAGCAGTAGATATTGTGCGAAATCATCCGAGACGCGTAAGTTAGTTGCGCCAGAAGTGGAGGTCGCAAAACGGGTTGGGTCAAAAGACTCAAAACGGGTTGCTCGGTTTGACCCAAAACCGTTTTGTCTATTAAATCAGACAATAGTAAAGAAGTTTATCAGCTTTTTTACTATAGTCAACATTTTAGTTTCTCTAAATTAATCAACTTTTATTATTAGGTGTTCCAATATTAATACGAGATTAGACATAAATGTTAACGATTTTTAAAAACTTGGTGATCTACATGGAACATGTCTTAGTGATTCCTTAATTAGATTAACTTGAAGAAGTTAACAATGAAGAAAAAAAACATTAAATAATAACCAAATTTCATAGTTGTTCAGTCAGTTTGAGAAAAGTAATTAATAAATAGTAACCAAAATTCGTATATTTTCTAGTTATGATACTTCATTTTAAAGTTTTTAACATTTATAAAAAAAATTCAAAAGATAATTTGAAACTTTCAAGTCAATGATTTTAGAAGACAAAAATGAAAATGTAAGAATGACTCTAGTGAAAGACTAGAGAAACTTGTATATTATTGGGTTGAAATTGTCCTTGTATTTATAAACAATTAACGTGTCATATATGATTTGAGAAAATTATTTTTAACAACAATTTATCATTTTCTTATAAGAAAAAGTTTTATACATATTTTTCTGCATTAGAAGTACATTTCTGTGTGGTTTACTTGAAAGCCTTGTTTGAATGCTGCAGGGAATAGCTAAAAGATTAGTAGGAGCAGCCCTTGACAAGGCTACAAAGAAGGGGCAACTGAAATACAATGACATCAAGAAACTTAAGAAGGGCGTCAGACGTAGTTTCCATGACGATATCACCGTCATAGTAATTTATCTTGATACTAAAAAAAGGTTTGCCGACGGTAGTAAACTCGGCTGCACAAGTGCCCCTGTTGATATTTTTTCAATGCATTAAAATGTCCAAAACTCGTTGGTTAATCCTATACATTAGCTCATTTCTTATCATTGATTTTTCTTTTTTGGTATATGATCTCGACAATCAATAAGCCAACCATGACACGTATATATATATTATTTCCCAGACAATGGTTATTATTTCAGACCATTAAAAGTTCCAAAATTGGTTGGTTAATTTTTCATATATACTCTGGAACGTCACGAGCATTTTTGACATGCACGGGAGTCACCTAAGTATGTATGTGCATGCACACAAAATAAGAATTGAAACCACTTGAACAACAATCAAAGGTAAAATTAGCTAGTGTATTGGAAACAGTTCGAGAGGATTTATTGTCTATTGTATATAAATGAAGGCGTTAACTTATCTGCAAAGGGTAATTCACAACTAATGTATAAGCCAAAACCAAGGATATGTGGATGAAAATTTCTTATAGGTAAAGAAATTGGTACCAAAGATATTTCATAATATTATTGAAAGATCGTTCAATACATATAAAGCAAAGGAATGCAAAAGGAAATTATAAGGACATATCCTTAAATCAAGGAGTTTAAATAAGGATGAAATATATGACTAAAATATGATTTCCAAGACTCCCCCTCAAGTTGGCGCATGTAAGTTTCGAATGCCCAACTTGTCAAGAAGCAACCGTAGAGAAGGTGATCCGAGGGGTTTGGTTAACAAGTCAGCAATTTGCTGTTTTGAATTAACATGCATAGGGGTAATTATCTTCTCTTCAACACGTTCCCGAACAAAGTAGCAATCCATTTCAACATGCTTTGTTCGTTCATGAAAAACGGGGTTGTTTGCTATGTGCCTTGCCGCTTGGTTGTCACAAAATATAGGCGTGGGGTTGTCGGGAGGTACATCCAACTCTTTGAGTAACCAACGGACCCATAATATCTCGCTTACACACGTGGCCATGGCACGATATTCAGCCTTGGCGGAGGAACGTGATACTAACGACTGTTTCTTGGATTCCAAGAAATTGGAGTCCCGCCCAATAAAAGTAAATATCCCGTCCTAGACCTTCTACTAAACGGACACCCGAGCCAATCTGAATCACTATAAGCAACAAGTTTCATACCCCCTTCTTTGGATAAAAGAATTCCTTGACCAACTGTAGTTTTCAAATAACGAAGGACACGAATGGCGGCCTCCATGTGTGTTCTTCTTGGATCTCCAACGAATTGACTTAAGATATTCACTGAGTAGGTTATATCTGGTCGAGTAGCTTGTAAGTAAAGCAAACGACCTACAAGTCGCCGATACTGATTTGCATCAACCTTTTCTTCTTCTTCTCCTTTGTCAAGTTTCACATTTGGTTCCATAGGAAATGAACTAGGCCGGCATCCCAGCAACCCACTCTCCTCGAGGATATCTAAAGTATACTTTCGCTGACTAAGAACCAAGCCTTCAGAAGTTCTTGCAACCTCAATTCCCAAGAAATATTTCAAAGTGTCAATATCTTTTATACTAAATTCTTTGTCAAGATGGGACTTTGTTTGTTCTATCAGTTTCACATGGTTTCCCACAATGATCACATCATCAACATATATGAGGGCTGCCACAAACACATTAGTATCCTTGTAGAGGAACAACGAATGATCAGCTTTTGACTGTTTGTAACCAAGGGAAACTAGCGACTTGGTGAATTTATGATACCAATTTCGAGACGCTTGCTTTAAACCATATATGGATTTCTTGAGCTTACAAACTCTTGTCTCATTCTTGTTCGCAAATCCTTGTGGGATTTTCATATAAACCTCTTCCTCCAAGTCTCCGTGTAAAAAGGCATTGTTAACGTCAAGTTATTGGATTTTCCAGCCTTGTTTAACGGCTATTGCAAGAAGAGTCCCTACGGTTACCAATTTAGCGACCGGGGCAAAAGTGTAATGGTTGTCCACACCCTCTATTTGTGTGAAACCCTTCGCTACGAGCCTTGCTTTGTATCTTTCGACGTCTCCATTTGGTTTAAATTTAACTTTGTATACCCATTTTGAATCGATCGCCTTCATCCCTTTTGGTAAGTTCTCAAGTGTCCACGTTTCATTTTGTTCGAGTGCTCGAATTTCTTTCTTCATTGCTTCCCGCCATTTTTCACTTTGTGCCGCTTGCGAAAACGTTTTCGGCTCATCATGAGTTGTTATGGCGGATAAGAAAGCTTTATGAGTATTAGAAAATTTTTCATACGAAACATAATGAGATAATGGATGTACCGTGGAGTCTTGATCGGAGTCAGGTGGTGTTTGGTCAATTGAAGGGGGGGGGGGGGGGTTGTACTTGATAATCTTTTAAGTACTTTGGAATTGCTCTTTGCCTTTTCTGTTATCCTTCTTCTAGTTCACGATTTTCAATAGTAGTATCATGTTGGTGTGTTTCATTTGTATCACCTTGCATGTCTTGATTATTTTCTTCAGAACGTTCAAGTATAGTTTCATGCACTATGGGTTCCACTTCAACAGGATGTTCAAGTGTAGTTTCATGTACTATGGGGTCCACTTCAACATGTGAATTGTCTTCATTTAAAGGCACATGCACTCCCCCTGTAGCCATATGCTCAATTGTATGGTTATGGAATTGGCAATTATGACATTGAGTAATTGGGTTGGTGTGCTCAAAAATTTCGGGTTCAAGACACTTGATTTTCGGTTCTACCTTAGAAAAAGGAAATGTATTTTCGGCAAATCTTACATCTCTAGTCACCACCATTTTTCTTTGTTCGAGATCGTAAATTTTATAGCCCTTTTGACCATAAGGATAACCCAAAAATACACCCGGCTTTCCTCTTGGTTCGAATTTGTCCCCATTCGTTTCTGTATTTCTATAGTAGGCCAAGCAACCAAATATCCTCATGTGGTCATATTCGGGAACTCGACCCAACAAAATCTCATAAGGAGTTTTGTTGTCAATGGTCTTGGAGGGTAAGCGGGTTACTATGTACGTGGCGGTTAAAACACACTCACCCCAAAAAGTTGTAGGGAGGCTAGCTTCAAACCGTAAAGCTCGTGCAATCTCTAAAAGGTGTCTATGCTTTCGTTCCACAACGCCATTTTGTTGAGGGGTGTGGGGGCAAGTTGTCTCTAAAATAATTCCTTGATCGAGATAAAATTGGTGCATGCGGTTTGAAATGAATCCACCACCATTATTGCACCTAATTCTTTTAACGCCTTTCCCAATTTGCGTTTTAACCATGTTATAAAAATTAACTAAACAAGTGCTTGCTTCATATTTGTGTTTGAGTAAATAAATCCACACCGCCCTACTATAATCATCAACTATGGTCAAAAAATAATTAGCACCCGTAAGTGATGGTCTTCTATATTTCCCCCAAATATCACAATGAATCAAATCAAAGCATTCACTTGCCTTGATAAAACTAACCGGAAAAGGTAATCGAGTAAGTTTTGCTTT
Source organism: Bidens hawaiensis (assembly GCF_021521415.1). Taxonomy (NCBI): domain Eukaryota; kingdom Viridiplantae; phylum Streptophyta; class Magnoliopsida; order Asterales; family Asteraceae; genus Bidens; species Bidens hawaiensis. The sequence goes on along the minus strand of NW_027491300.1, from coordinate 991,301 downwards.
GTTGCAAGAATCGCAAAATTCATCTTTAAAATTTAATGAAACGCCTTTGAGAAAGCCAACATGAGACAACTTCACGTTTGAAGCATGCACAAGTCGCTTGTGCCATGAATCAACCGTTACTAGCATGGACTTCCTTTCTTCTTTTATTCCCCTCATTCGATAAAGATCTCTGCGACAATTACCTGACCCAATCAAGCTCCCCGTATTCAAGCCATGTAACACAAAGAAATCAGGAAAAAACGTTACCGCGCAATGAAAATCTCTAATTAACTTTTGGACAGATAAGAGATTGCATGTAAAGTTTGGCACGTAAAGGACTCCTCCAATTTTTAGTCCTCCTTTATATACAAAATCTCCTTTCCCTTTAACAGGGATGGCTTCCCCGTTCGGGATTGTGACTGGTCCTCCGAGTGCATCGATGGTTATGTTTTCAAGCAAATGTTCTTGGCATGTAATGTGCTCGGTTGCACCAAGTCGACAACCCATTCATAATCGGTATTTATTGTACCTGCCATATTGGCAACAACATGCACATTCTTTTTTCTTCCAAATAACTTTAAGAAACTTTTGTATTGTTCTTCTGTCAAGCCCGGTATTGGACACGGTTCAACAACTTGTTCATTTTCAACCATGGCAGCATGCGGCTTGGGTTTCTCTTTCTTTTCCTTTCCCGGCCACCATTCCGGGTATCCAATTCTTTTAAAACACCTATCTTTGTTGTGCCCGTCCCTATCACAGAACGTGCAATGCTCAATTTTGTCATTTGGAAAATTCTTTTCCATCTTTGCTATTCCCTTTTGTCACCCTTGGTAGGATGTTTAGAAAGCATCGGTTTCTTGAACGGGTCTTCAGGAAGCGTGTAGGTAGAGTGGAGAGGTGTGGTAGATGGTCATTTAGAACAGCCGATTAGGGTTTTGTTTTGGTTTGGGATCGGTATTGCTCTGATGCCATAAAGAAATTGGTACCAAAGATATTTCATAATATTATTGAAAGATCGTTCAATACATATAAAGCAAAGGAATGCAAAAGGAAATTATAAGGACATATCCTTAAATCAAGGAGTTTAAATAAGGATGAAATATATGACTAAAATATGATTTCCAAGAATAGGTACGTCATGAGCTATAATATTGAAACATTTTTAAAAACGTATGCCCTTAACTTTTTATTGTCAATTTGGAATGAAGTATAATTCACGTGCAATGCTTCAAAGGCAGTTTCATTCTCGGCTTCACCGTATCAACTTTGGCAACAATAGCTAATGAACCCTCTGGCTATAGATACAATAAAGAGTTGCAATATTACCAACTTACTAGGATTAACATCATAGACATTATTTAAATCCGTAGTATTAGTACCCACTTGCTATTGTATCGATTCTAGCCACCATGCATCCGGCCTGTGTTTTTGCTCCCGTAGTACACGTATTGACTCCCCAATCTCTTAAAAAAGGATTCGTGACTTTCGGACCTCTATATAAAAATCCAAGCTCAATCACTGTTTATATCATATAAAAAACATGACTATATAGCATGTTCAAGGGAATATAGTACCTTAACCTTTGGTTCTTAGGCCACCCGTAGTGGGCAACAAAAAGCGGCGAAAAGGGGCGATAGGGGGTGACAACACCGCCCCCTGGGCGAGAAGAGGGGCGAAAAGGGGCGGGGCGGGTTATTTGTCGCCGGCGATGTGTGGAAAAATATTATTATTTTATTGTTGTGTGTGTGTGTGTTTATGGCTACAACACCATTACACCCCTAAACAAAAGATCACCCCTTGCTGACTGGGCGTCACATGGCACAAAACACCCCATTTTGTAGCCCCTCCAGTACACATAGCCGAATATACTTTAATTAGTTGAGAACGAAATTAAGCCGGAAAAAAGGTTTAGACTGTTATATTATATATAATCAAAATACACAAAATCACAAATGAGTAATGGGGAAATTATAGAAAGTCTTGAATCCAGAAGAAAAAAATAAACTGAATTAGGGTTTATGATAAAAATTTACTTTTTAGAAATCACAAAAAGGGTTTTTTGATAAGGGGTGTTTGGGATGCTTATTTTCACCAACTTATAATTCATTAACTTTTGGAAAAATTAGAAGTTTATTTGAGATTGTTTATGTTGTGATGTAAGGCCCCAGTCCCGATGTCCTACTTTGGTATTGGATTTATGATGTGGTCTAAAATATACATAAATTATATTAATATGCCCTACACTTTTGAGTTGTTTTGAGTTGGTTTTTATAAAATATTAGTCTCAGTTGGCTCATATTTGGATTTTATAAAGTTTCATGAGACTACGAGTTAAAATAAAGTATTTTCGCTAAACTTGAGACCAATGAGTAAATGGGCTAACGTATTTAATATATTACGATATCATATATTATTATCATAAATACGTTGAGTATAAAAAAAATATATATACATCTTACAATCAAATTAGTTTTAGAAACTGAGTTGTGATTATATATTAATCTTTAACTTTTAAATTATGAATATAAATTACAACAAATGTTCAATTGTTTTGTGCAGAATTTACGTGGAACTTTAGTCGGCCTCATCACATAACACAAATAAAGAATGTGTGGGCCTCGTTGAAAGCTTGGAGACAATTTGGAAAAGAAGTAAATTAAAATATATACAAAGAGGGTTTGGTGAAAGAGCTAGGTTACTTGGAGGGGAGATTCGCCCCAGTTGGATCAGGGGGCAAAACAACCACGTACAAATTTATTTGAGGGGGAAGCAGCCAAGGAGGTGAGACGAAGTAAAAGACTGCTATGTTGGTGATTGAAAAGAAGCACACAAGCTGGTCAAAGTCTCACGGCAAAGTTCAAGTTAAAAAAGGAATTAAAAAGAAAGCAAGCAGGTCAACTATTATTATTATCTTCAATGAACCGTAATAAATATTATATCTTTGTTTCGTTGATTATTATGGTTGGCTAAATTGTTATGCTGCCTAGGCTTGTGATGATGTTTTGTTGATTATTTTGGACTAGTCGGTTTTCGGGTTTTGTTTATGGGATTTTGATTAATTAAAGTTTTGATTAGTTTTATTGGATGTGTTTCATGCGTATTTACTTTTGATTTGTGTCTGAATGAATGTTTCACATGTTACTTGATTGATTGTCATTCGATTATAGGTTGCATGTTAGGGTTGTTTACTGTGTGTTTGCAACTTGTTTATGGTTTATTGAGCTCATTTACCATAGAAACTTATTTTTGGCATTTTATTAGAAGTTTATATTCTTACTAGCTTAAATATCCGACGGGTGATAAGTTGTCGGGTTTGTCTGCGTTGTTAGGGTTTTAGGTTAAATTAATCTGACAGGAGGTTTGCCTATTTTTGCATTAATTTCACTGTTTACCCGTGTCCTTTAGACTGTTCATAAACCACCCCGTGTACTTAGGTGCATTGAGATAGTGAAATTGACGGGTTAGCTATTTTCTAGGGTAATTAATCATAATTGGTGAACTGACAGGTGAACTAATAAGCCGGTGTTTTTACATGATCTCTAAGATTTCTTTTTAGGTGACACCTTGAGAGTGATTAAGGATCCATTAAGTTTCCTAGAGCTTCATATCTTTAGATTCCCGGTTCCTATAGCATTTTTCCCGTAACCGATAAAAGCCCGAGTCGTCACAATTCGGATTCCTTGCCTAAGTAACTCTTGCTATCATTTGAATTTGCTAAAGTATTATTCGGTAATTTAATTTTTTTAGTTTACTTTAATTTAATTAAGTAATTAGTTTAATTAATTATTAGTTTTTAAAATAAAATAAATAAAAATCCAAAAATTTATATTTTCTTAACTATTAATTTAGTTAGCTTTTAGATCTAGTTTCTTATTTTAATAAGTGTCTCTATGGTTCGATATTCCTGAGCTTCCCATAGCTATTCTACACTTGATATGTTCACTTGCCTGTTGTTAGTGGTTTGGTTTAGGGTATTCTAGATTTTTATTACTCGTTTGTGCTTGGTCATTATTTGTTAAGTATTTTATATACCAATTTATGCACATCAAGTTTTTGGCGCCGTTGTCGGGGAATACTTAGGCGATAGCGAAACCAGTTTTGATTGAACTTAATTGTTTATTTTGTTTTTTGTTTTTTTTTCTTGAGTTGTGGTGTGTCTTGTGAACCCGTGTCTTAGATTTAGTGTGTTTAGTCGTCTTTAGGATAATATAGTTTGTCTTTTTATTTTATTGAGTCTAGTTAATATGTTTAATAGATCGAGTCAGTTTAGGAGTATTTTATATAGAAGATGTTGGAAAGAGATGATGTTGGAAAGAGCTAAAGAAGAGGAACGTGAAATAGTTCGGAAACTAGAGGCATTGGAAGCTAGGCTTGATAAGTTGATAGAAATATATAGGCTCCGTAAATTAGAAGAACTAGAAGCTAGGTTAGAGGAGTTAAGTGCTAGATATCAAAGTGAGAGTCCTTCTTACAAGGAGCACGAAGCCGTCTATGAAACAGATGATGACTTCTGGAATGATGATTATGAGGGTGTGATAGGTGAAGATGTCGTTGAGGAGACACTTGACCAGATGGAAGATGACGAAAAGGAGGAGCATGTACCATATTGGGATGATGAGTTTGGTGATGAGTTAGTGGGTTTACCAGTTTATGAAGAAGATGGAGAATTTGACCCTGTTGGCGATCTTATATACTTAGAAACACTAATCATGGGGAAGCCAGCAATGGAGATCAAGCGTGCACCAAACGGAAAAGAAAAGTCAGTGGCAAATGAAGAGGATCAGAATACGATGATAGTTGAGTCGCCACATCATATGAAGTTTAGTAGGTCGGTGAATAAACTAGATAGTGGATCGCCACCGAAATCGAAAAAGCCACAGAAGAGGGTGAGAAAATGCTTGGATCAACACATTTTGAGGGTTCAAAAATGGTACATTAAGAGTTATAGGATGACACTAAAATGCAAGAATAACCATTTTTCTCATTATATGCCACGTATTATGTTTGGTCCGGGTAAGTTTAAGTATTGGTGGTCCGACCCGTTTGTGTGTTTTATATTACTTTTTAGTTTCACTATGTGCTATTTGTTTGAATATGTTGGACGGGTGGAATTAAATGGGTTAGACCGAGGTTGGATAAAAGAAAAGCCTCCTGATTGAGATTTCGGGAGCAAGTCTGGCTGAAGACTTTTCTGTAAACTTAGCGCTTCCCGGGAGGCAACCCTGTAGTATGTTTTTGCTTTATTTTTATTTTAATTTTTGGGGTTTCTTGCTTTCTTTTGCTAGCCGTGTGTTTTCTGGTTTTGCTTTCAGGTGTTTTAAGGATTTCTTGTGGAAGGTTGATGATACATTGTTTAATTCAAGTGTGGGGAGCCTATTTGCTTATTGATTGCCACTTTCGTTCGTAAGTGACAGCTTGGTAGAGAGCACTGGAGTGTGAGGCTTTCGTTCGAATTGGAGGGCATGGAACACGACTCATAAGGCAATATCGTCATATTTACCAGGGGAGTCTGTTCCATTTTACTTATATTTTAACGTGCTTTAATTTTTGTCTTTTTCCTGTCTCATTGAGGACAATGTGACATTTAAGTGTGGGGATGGGAAACTGACGTTTTTGTCTTAAAAAAAACTTTAAAAAATAATAATAAAAAAAAGTTTAAAAAAATATTCAAAAAAAAAGTCCCGAATATTTACTGAAAATTTTTGCAAATAATGGAAAATGATAGAAAAATTTGAGATTGGTTTTTAAAACTACTATTATATATGAGATTAAATAAAAGATAACACAATAAGCTTGGGATGTGTCGGTAGGCCCAACTAGCTTTGATAGTCCTTTTTAGCAAATTTTATATATCTAATAATTTGAAAAACGATTAAACCGAATTTCGATGCTTAGGGAGGATTACCATAATCTAAAAACTTTGAGATGGTAACACTTAGATGCACTCAAACCAGCACACCACCACATGACCATCTTTTTACGAGCTTAGAAATAGTTATATAATTTAGGGTGATATAAAAAAACAAAAAAAAGAGAGAAAAAAAAGAAAAAAAAAGTATGTTATGAAAGTTACCAGTAATCCAAAAATTGGTCCGAAAAGCAAATGACCATGAAAAAGTTATGTAATGAAAAATGCCAAAGAAGCATTCTCAAAAATAGAAAAAGAGGCCAAAGTTGCACATACTAGACGAGACTTAGAGTTTACGTGTTACCAAGGGGATAGTGACTCTGAGGATACACTATTGGGGCTCGAAGGTTTTTAGTCAATAAATATTTTTTTAGGGAATATATAGGACAAAGTCCAAAAATATTTAGGAATAGCTCGTACGGCCTCCACATGACCATTCATCCATCAAATTTCACCGAGTGCATCTACCTAGTACCATCAACGAGTCCTTGGCTTATAGTGATTTATCAAACCAGTTTGCTTTGACTCTAGCTTTTCTAGCTCTCTTTTTCTGAGATGGGGTAGGTGTAGCCGTGGTTTTTGAACTTAAACGCTTAGTGCAATTGGGGGCTTGATAGACTGGCGGCTGGGTTTAAGTGGACAACAATATCGGTAATCGCGGTTTTTGCGTTTATTTGTGCTTAAAAGATAACCTATATGTTTTAAGATCAGTTTCGAATTATAATTCCATTGCAAAATACTTTTTCAGGGACGAAAAAGGTTTAAGTGTGGGGATATTTGATGTGGTCTAAAATATACATAAATTATATTAATATGCCCTACACTTTTGAGTTGTTTTGAGTTGGTTTTTATAAAATATTAGTCTCAGTTGGCTCATATTTGGATTTTATAAAGTTTCATGAGACTACGAGTTAAAATAAAATATTTTTGCTAAACTTGATGAAAGGCCCCCATCACCGGTAGCCCTAATTTGGTGTTGGATTTACTCATAAACGCAGTTTTAAAATCTGAGTTAATTAAAAACTTTCGCGGAATAATAATATAAACTGTCAACCATCCATTACAAACATCCATAACTTGTCTTTTAAAAGCATAACATAAAACATAGTATCAAAACAACACGACAAGTCTTCAGATGCCAGCCTCTTCAATATTTCCATGTGTCTCCCTCAAGCCAGCTGTCTCAGTCGATTAGCCTACGTGCTTACTAAAAGTCAGCTACGCTGAGTGAGTTCTAATTAATCAGGCAACATACAATACATTCACATATTTACCTATTCACCCAAAGGTACATGCCTTCCTACCATCTTACATACTTACATACTTGCGTACTTTCATTCATTCTTTCATAATAACATACGTACTTTCATTTCATACACATACGCTTCAAAGAGCCTTACGTCCTAGAACCTTCGCCGATATTATTAGGGTCGGTCCCCTACATTCGCCGATATTATTAGGGTCGGTTCCCTACATTCGCCGACATTATTAGGGTCGGTTCCCTACATTCGCCGACATTATTAGGGTCGGTTCCCTCGTTCTATCTATACCTTTCATACCTTTCTATACATTCATAATTATAACTTCATACATCCATACATTATCTATACATCATATCTTTATACTATCCCTTAACGGCACATGCAATATCCGAAGATCGTTCATGCATCGTCAAGCATTCATTCATACATAAATCATATAGGGCATACACTTACCACTTAAGGTAAGTGTATTAACTAATCACATCGAGTATGCACACAGCCCCAAAAACATAACAAGGAAATGGGGCTAGAAACTCACATGAACACGGTTACGTTCACCGTTAATTGTTATTCCCTTCTTGAGCTGTGCACGGCTAACTGTATAACAATTACACGTATCAATCAACTATCGCTATCTATATTTCGTTTCTAGTTCAACTATACTCCACAACGAACGGGGGTCCGGGGGCAGCGCCGGGTTGATTTTTATCAACCTTCACAAGCATCTTGCGATTTCAATACCGTTGTTATGGCTCGATATAACCGTTTTCATTCATATCTAACCCGTATACACCATAAATCTTGTACCTTTAATCTTAAAACGTTCAATACACGTCGCCGTACATAGCCCTAGGTTCATTAAGTTCGTTTCCAACGCCAAGTTTGCTACTTTACATTTCGTTTAGACTCGATTTACTTTATGTTTAAGTTCTAAAGCTAACCGATCCTAAAAATATTAACTTTAAGGTAAAAGGCATACCTTTATGCATTCGGTGAGGTCCCGGTTGCTTGGTTATCTCGTATCTAGCTCGTATATTGAAGATCTAATAACGGTTGGTTTGATTTTAGACTCGAATCCCGCTTACTCTCTCGCGGCCGTATGAGGTGGTGTGTATGTGTGTGTTTTTTAGTGTGTAGAGAATAATATGGAAAGAAATGAGGATTTAGGGTTTTAGGGTGGTTTAAGAGGATATTTATATCCCCTTAAGCCCATGGACCTAAGGCCCATTCCCTTTGATCCATCTTAATTAGTCCAAGTCCATGATCTTTATTAATACTAATTAATTATTTAGGCCCAATAACTAAACGCGACTTTCTTTTATTAAATACGAAATTTTTAGGATGTTACACTTGAAACCAATGAGTAAATGGGCTAACATATTTAATATATTACGATATCATATATTATTATCATAAATACGTTGAGTATAAAAAAAATATATATACATCTTACAATCAAATTAGTTTTAGAAACTGAGTTGTGATTATATATTAATCTTTAACTTTTAAATTATGAATATAAATTACAAAAAATGTTCAATTGTTTTGTGCAGAATTTACGTGGAACTTTAGTGGGCCCATAAGGCTTCTGATGTTCGGCTTTGACTTGTAGGCACGTTAAGCACTTACTGACATAATCTACTACATCATTCTTCATTCCAGGCCACCAGTAATCTCTTTTCAAATCTTGGTACATCTTTGTAGCTCCTGGATGAATCGAATATCTTGACTTATGAGCTTCATCTAAGACTCGACCTCTGAGATCTCCATGGCGTGGAATCCACATACTGTCAGATATAGTCTTAACACCATGAGTGTTTTCCATCAACTCATCTTGCTGACCATAAATCCTTTCTTTCTTAACTAATTCTTAATCTACTAGCACCTCTGACTGTACCTTGACAATCTCTTCAAAAACACTTGAGTTCATGAGCAACTGGTATGATTTTACTGTTGCAAGGACTTCCTCATTCTTTCGACTTAGCGCGTCGGCGACCACATTAGCTTTACCAGGGTAGTACTTAATCTCACAGTCGTAATCCTTTATCATTTCTAACCATCTTCTTTGCCTCATGTTCAATTCCTTCTGCTCGAAGAAATACTTTAAACTCTTATGATCTGTGTAGATAGTACACTTAGTACCGTACAGATAATACCTCCATATCTTAAGAGCATGCACTACAGCTGCTAGTTCTAAATCATGCGTCGGATAAGTACTTTCGTGAACTTTCAACTGTCTAGACGCATAGGCTATTACCTTTCCTCATTGCATCAACACACAACCTAATCCTTGGTGCGAAGCGTCAGCACAAACGACCAAATCTTCATCACCGTCAGTCAGGTAAAGCTAGGATTGGAGCTTGCGTGAGTCTTTTCTTTAACTCTTCAAACGCTTCTTCTTGAAACTTTCCCCAACTGAATACTACCGACTTTCGGGTAATACCGGTCAACGGTGCGGCTATCCTGGAGAAACCTTCGATGAATCTCCTATAGTATCCAGCTAACCCTAAGAAGCTTCGTATATCAGTCGGATTCTGTGGAGTCTTCCAATTAGTTATTGCCTCAATCTTAGCTGGTTCCACAGTAATCCCTTCAGGATTGATCACGTGACCTAGAAATTGCACTTCTCGCAACCAGAACGCGCATTTCGAAAACTTAGCGTACAGGTTCTCTTTCTTCAGAGTCTCCAATACCTCTCTCAGATGCTCTGCATGATCAGACTCACTCCTAGAATAAATCAATATATCGTCGATGAAGACGATAACTGACTTATCCAACATGGGCCGACACACCCTATTCATCATGTCCATAAATGCTGCGGGAGCATTTGTTAGACCGAATGACATGACGAGGAACTCGTAGTGTCCATACCGCGTTCGAAAAGCTGTTTTAGGGATGTCTGCCTCCTTCACCTTTAGCTGATGGTAGCCTGATCTGAGATCTATCCGTGAGAACCAACTTGAGCCTTGCAGTTGGTCAAACAGATCGTCAATCCTTGGCAAAGGATATCTATTCTTTACCGTAAGCTTGTTCAGCTCGCGATAATCTATGCACATTCTCATGCTTCCGTCCTTCTTCTTCACGAATAACACTGGTGCGCCCCACGGGGAAACACTTGGTCTAATAAAACCTTTGTCGAGGAGTTCTTGCAGTTGGGACATTAATTCTTTCATCTCGGACGGTGCTAGACGGTAAGGCGCTTTCGCGATGGGCTGGGCTCCTGGTACTAAATCTATTTGGAATTCTATCTCTCGCTCCTGTGGCAACCCCGGAAGATCCTCAGGGAATACTTCTGGGTAGTCGCGCACTATGGGAACATCTTTCATTTCTTTCGTCTCGGCCGTAGCGTTGACAACATACGCCAGGTAGGCACAACACCCTCGCCTTAACAAACCCTCGGCTTTTATCATCGAAATGACATTAAGCCCAGAACTTTCCTTATCACCATAAACCGTCACCTCACTACCATCCAAGGACTTTAACCTTATTATCCTACTCTTAAACACTATCTGAGCTTCATACTCAGACAGCCAATCCATTCCCAAAACCACATCGAACCCTCCTAAGGTCATAACGTACAAAGTGACAGGGAACTCGTTTCCCTTTAACTCTATCTTACAGTCCTTAACCATTTTCATTATTTTAACCGTGGCGTCACTAGCGGTTTCTACTATAAAAGTTTCAGACATTCGGCTACATTTCATTTTAGCTAACTTAGTAAATGGCGTGGTAACGAAACTTTTGTTTGCGCCCGAATCGAACAATACAGAAGCGGAAATACCGTTTACTAGAAAAGTACCTGTGACGACATCGGGAATCTGCTTGGCTTGTTCTTGAGTCAGCATGTAGGCTCTGGTCCTTGGCCTTGTTGCTTCAACATCCTTCTTCTCACTTCCACCAGCTTCACCACTCGTACAAGTCCTCGCCAAATGACCTGTCTGTCCGCACTTATAACATGCGGGTTTTGCATGGCAATCCTGAGCAAAATGCCCCACCTTGCCACATTTGTAACAAGCATTTAACCCTGATCTGCACTCCCCACCATGGGACTTTCCACACTTATGGCACACATCAGACCCAGTGACCCACTTGCATTCTCCAGCGTGCATCTTCCCGCACTTCCTACATGACCTCTTCTCCCACACTTTCTGTCTCTTATCGTTCGAGTTCCATAACTGAGTACCGGGTCGCTTAACAGGAGCAACCCACTTTTTATCTTTCTTTTCTTCTTCCACCACAACGTCATCCGCAGCCAAGTCTGCATAAACCATCTCGGCGAGTTCGACAGCAGAGTCAAAGGTAGCAGGTTTACTTGTCCTGACTAGCGTGCGAACTTTCTATGGCAATCCCCTCACATAACACTTGATTCTCTTAGCTTCAGTGTTAACCATATCGGGCACCAACCTAGACATTCTGTTGAACTCGGTGGTGTACTCACGATGTGTCATCGTTCCGGCCTTCAGGTTCAGAAACTTCATCTCCGCCCTCTCAACCTCGGCGTCAGCACAAAACTTCTTCATAACTAACTCCTTCAGATCCTCCCACTTCATCGCTTTGATCTCTTCACGGGTCTTCCTCTGCTCCACACTCTCCCACCAGCACATAGCTTCCTATTCAAACGATTGGGTGGCATAACCGACAGCTTGATCGGGACGGCACTCGCTAATGCGGATAATTTTATCCATGGAGGTTATCCACTGAAGAGTAGCGATTGCGTCTCCCAACCCAGTCAGCTTTGGCGGGTCACATCCTTTGAAGGACTTATAGTTGCACCCACCTCTACCTGTCTTCCTGTCATCAATTTTCACAGACTTAACCACACTCGAGGCCTCTCTTTCCCCTTCATCATCCTTCCTACCATCACCTCCTGCCCCTCCAGCGGTTCTTTCACGGCTTCCAGCAGACCTCTCCGGGTTCATGTTCTTTACAGCAGTGGCTACTGCTTGGACAATAGCCACTTGGATTAAGGGATCTAGTTGAACCCCTTCATTATTGTTAAGGTTTCCTCCAGCGGAGCTTCCTTCCTCTTCGGTGTTGGAAGCTGTTTCTACCGAAGGTTGTTGGGCACGACGAGGCCTGCCACGACGTCTAGTGGGGCCCTCAGTTCTCGTGATCACTCCAGCTCCTGCATTGCCTCCCGTTCTAGCCATCGTATTCTAAAAGGGGAAAACACAAACGTCATCACTCAAGGAACTATTTAGTACAAGGATAGTAATGCTAAAAGGTAATAACAGTGGCCAGCTGTGATTAGCTGATCACGTTACTTTCCGTGTCCTATACACTTCCCTTTATGAGTCTGCTTGTGCTGGTTCTACTTAAACAGTTAGTCAAATCAAACAATCAATTATTCCTATCCCTGTCGTGCACATATCCTTTCTTTATCATATATCATTTAATCATGCATCTTACCTTTGCTGAGCTTGCTTGAGCGACACATGGCATTCTTGAACTGGCATCTTCTTTCTTTTCTTACTTAAATCTCATTCTCTGTTCGAGTCTAAGCATGTAGAATGCTTAAATCTCTCGAACTTTGCTCTGATACCAACTTGAAAGGCCCCGTCACCGGTAGCCCTACTTTGGTGTTGGATTTACTCATAAACGCAATTTTAAAATCAGATTTAATTTAAAACTTTCGCGGAATAATATAAACTATCAACCATCCATTACAAACATCCATAACTTGTCTTTTAAAAGCATAACATAAAACATAGTATCAAAACAACACGACAAGTCTTCAGATGCCAGCCTCTTCAATATTGTCATGTGTCTCCCTCAAGCCAGCTGTTTCAGTCGATTAGCCTGCGTGCATACTAAAAGTCAGCTACGCTGAGTGAGTTCTAGTTAATCAGGCAACATACAATACATTCACATATTTACTTATGCACCCGAAGGTACATGCCTTCCTACCATCTTACATACTTACATACTTGCGTACTTTCATTCATTCTTTCATAATAACATATGTACTTTCATTTAATACACATACGCTTCAAAGAGCCTTATGTCCTAGAACCTTCGCCGATATTATTAGGGTCGGTCCCATACATTCGCCAATATTATTAGGGTCAGTTCCCTACATTCGCCGACATTATTAGGGTCGGTTCTCTACATTCGCCGACATTATTAGGGTCGGTTCCCTACATTCGCCGACATTATTAGGATCGGTTCCCTCGTTCTATCTATACCTTTCGTACCTTTCTATACATTCATAATTATAACTTTCATACATCCATACATCTATACATCATATCTTTATACTATCCCTTAACGTCACATGCAATATCCGAAGATCGTTCATGCATCGTCAAGCATTCATTCATACGTAAATAATATAGGGCATACACTTACCACTTAAGGTAAGTGTATTAACTAATCACATCGAGTATGCACACAGCCCCGAAAAAATAACAAGGAAATGGGGCTAGAAACTCACCTGAACACGGTTACGTTCACCATTAATTTTTATTCCCTTCTTGAGCTGTGCACGGCTAACTGTATAACAATTACACGTATCAATCAACTATCGCTATCTATATTTCGTTTCTAGTTCAACTATACTCCACAACGAACAGGGGTCCGGGGGCAGCGCCGGGTTGATTTTTATCAACCTTCACAAGCATCTTGCGATTTCAATACCGTTGTTATGGCTCGATATAACCGTTTTCATTCATATCTAACCCGTATACACCATAAAGCTTGTACCTTTAATCTTAAAACGTTCAATACACGTCGCCGTACATAGCCCTAGGTTCATTAAGTTCGTTTCCAACGCCAAGTTTGCTACTTTACATTTCGTTTAGACTCGATTTACTTTATGTTTAAGTTCTAAAGCTAACCGATCCTAAAAATATGAACTTTAAGGTAAAAGGCATACCTTTATGCGTTCGGTGAGGTCGCAGTTTGCTTGGTTATCTCGTATCTAGCTCGTATATTGAAAATCTAATAACGGTTGGTTTGATTTTGGACTCGAATCCCGCTTACTCTCTCGCGGCCGTATGAGGTGGTGTGTATGTGTGTGTTTTTGAGTGTATAGAGAATAAGATGGAAAGAAATGAGGATTTAGGGTTTTAGGGTGGTTTAAGAGGATATTTATATCCCCTTAAGCCCATGGACCTAAGGCCCATTCTCTTTGATCCATCTTAATTAGTCCAAGTCCATGATCTTTATTAATACTAATTAATTATTTAGGCCCAATAACTAAACGCGACTTTCTTTTATTAAATACGAAATTTTTAGGATGTTACACTTGAGACCAATGAGTAAATGGGCTAACGTATTTAATATATTACGATATCATATATTATTATCATAAATACGTTGAGCAAAAAAAATATATATATACATCTTACAATCAAATTAGTTTTAGAAACTGAGTTGTGATTATATATTAATCTTTAACTTTTAAATTATGAATATAAATTACAACAAATGTTTAATTGTTTTGTGCAGAATTTACGTGGAACTTTAGTGGGCCACATCACATAACACAAATAAAGAATGTGTGGGCCTCGTTGAAAGCTTGGAGACAATTTGGAAAAGAAGTAAATTAAAATATATACAAAGAGGGTTTGGTGAAAGAGCTAGGTTACTTGGAGGGGAGATTCGCCCCAGTTGGATCAGGGGGCAAAACAACCACGTACAAATTTATTTGAGGGGGAAGCAGCCAAGGAGGTGAGACGAAGTAAAAGGCTGCTATGTTGGTGATTGAAAAGAAGCACACAAGCTGGTCAAAGTCTCACGGCAAAGTTAAAGTTCAAAAAGGAATTAAAAAGAAAGCAAGCAGGTCAACTATTATTATTATCTTCAATGAACCGTAATAAATATTATATCTTTGTTTCGTTGATTATTATGGTTGGCTAAATTGTTATGCTGCCTAGGCTTGTGATGATGTTTTGTTGATTATTTTGGACTAGTCGGTTTTCGGGTTTTGTTTATGGGATTTTGATTAATTAAAAGTTTTGATCAGTTTTATTGGATGTGTTTCATGCGTATTTACTTTTGATTTGTGTCTGAATGAATGTTTCACATGTTACTTGATTGATTGTCATTCGATTATAGGTTGCATGTTAGGGTTGTTTACTGTGTGTTTGCAACTTGTTTATGGTTTATTAAGCTCATTTACCATAGAAACTTATTTTTGTCATTTTTTTAGAAGTTTATATTCTTACTAGCTTAAATATCCGACGGGTGATAAGTTGTCGGGTTTGTCTGCGTTGTTAGGGTTTAGGTTAAATTATCTGACAGGAGGTTTACCTATTTTTGTCTTAATTTCACTGTTTACCCATGTCCTTTAGACTGTTCATAAACCACCCCATGTACTTAGGTGCATTGTGATAGTGAAACTGACGGGTTAGCTATTTTCTAGGGTAATTAATCATAATTGGTGAAATGACAGGTGAACTAATAAGCCGGTGTTTTTACATGATCTCTAAGATTTCTTTTTAGGTGACACCTTGAGAGTGATTAAGGATCCATTAAGTTTCCTAGAGCTTCATATCTTTAGATTCCCGGTTCCTGTAGCATTTTTCCCGTAACCGATAAAAGCTCGAGTCGTCACAATTTGGATTCCTTGCCTAGGTAACTCTTGCTCTCATTTGAATTTGCTAAAGTCTTATTCGGTAATTTAATTTTTTTTAGTTTAATTTAATTTAATTAAGTAATTAGTTTAATTGATTATTAGTTTTTAAAATAAAATAAATAAAAATCCAAAAATATATATTTTCTTAACTATTAATTTAATTAGCTTTTAGATCTAGTTTCGTTATTTTAATAAGTGTCTCTAGGGTTCGATATTCCCGGTCTTTCCATAGCTATTCTACACTCGATAGGTTCACTTGCCTGTTGCTAGTGGTTTGGTTTAGGGTATTCTAGGTTTTTATTACTCGTTTGTGCTTGGTCATTATTTGTTAAGTATTTTATATACCACTTTACGCACATCAATTTACTCATAAACACAGTTCTAAGTATCAGAGTTAATTAAAATTTTTCACCGAATATAAAACTTCAACCATATATTACATAACATTTCAAATCTTGTCTTAACATCATTCAAATTCGTCTTTCAAAATAGAAACATAAAAAAATATGACAACATAACATTTTCTCAAGATGCCAACCTCTTCATTCCAATGTCATGTGCTTTCATTCAAGCTAGTTGCCTTAACTTATTCACATGTGTGCATACTAAAAGTCAGCTACGCTGAGTGAGTTTTAGTTAATCAAGCAACATACAATACGTTCATATAGTACATGTTTAACCTGCGTTACTTTCTTTGTAGTAAATAAGTATATACCTTTATTCTTACTTTCATATTTTATATTGCTTTACATACATACACATACATTTTAAAGAGCCTTTCGCCCTATAACCTCACAGATGTTATGAGGATCTTGTCCCTATCCTCACATATATTATTAGGGTATGGTCCCTTCTTTCCATACAACCATACATTTATACATACATTTCTTCATACACCATCATTCATATAATTACATACATACCTTATATATCATACACTTATCATTCATTTAAACAATCACATATCATACACTTACCACTTAAGTAAGTGTATTAACTAATCACATCAAGTATGCACACAGTTCCGAAAACATAATAAGGAAATGGTAGAAACTCACGTGTATCTTGTTCCTTGCTGAGTTTACAGCAATACCCTTCCTTAGATGTGCATGACTAACTGTATAACAATTATAGTATTAATTAACTACTTCTAACTATAGCATACTTCTAAGTTATTGTAACCCCTAGCTACGGGGGGCGGAGGGCAGCGCCCATGACAGCGGGGTCTAGGGGCAGCAACCCCTATTAGGGTCCAAGGGTCAGAGCCCTTGGCTAGGGTCGAGCTGCCAGGTCAGCTTGGGAAAATTTTATTTTCATTAAATGTTCTTTACTAAAAAGTTCATCAGAAAACTGAAGTTTGAACCAATCTAATCGAATCATAATTCTAATCGAATGACAATTTCAAATCGAATGGAGATTCTAATCGAATGAAAATTCTAATCGAATGACAATTTTCATCGAATGGAAATTCTAATCGAATGGAGATTCTAATCGAATGGAAATTCTAATTGAATGGCAATTCTAATCGAATTAAAATTCTAATTGAATGGCAATTCTAATCGAATGGATGTTCTAATCGAATGGAAGTTCTAATCGAATGACAGATTCTAATCGATGACCGTTCAATTAGATTACTTTCCAATTCGATTCGATTAAAATTCTTTTCGATTACTTTTCAACTCGATTCGATTACTTTTCCTCTTTGATTCGATTACTTTACCATTTCGATTCAATTACTTTTTCTATTCGATTCAATTACTTATCAACTCAATTCGATTAATTTTTCTATTGAATCAGTTTTCATTCTTATCACCTTCCAACCTTTTCCTTTCGACTCATTTTGCCCGTTTAAACGATAATACTGGTTATGAGCCATAATGAGTTCCTTTTCGTCCTTTAACTTGGCCCAAACGTCATCAGTATTACCCGTTTCATTCCAACATCCCGTTTACGTTCAAGTTTATATTTTTCTTGTATAAAAATGCCGATTTGCCTTAGTATCAAATTTTAGGGCAAACCAAACTTAAAAACGTAACCTTTAATAAAAAAATGTACCTTTTTGGTTTACTTCTAGCTTTGGGTTTGGTTCAACATGTGAACCTACACGTGTTTCTTGCTTGTATGACGGAAATCTAACGCAAACCCTTTTTGGTTCGGATTCAAATCTGATCCGTATAGGATAGAGGTGTTTGTGTGTGTTTTTGAGTGTGTATGGAGGCTAGAAGATGGAAATGAGGGTCTAAGGGAGGTTTAAGGGGTTTGTATACCCTTAAGCTCATGGACCTAAGGCCCATCACCATCCCTTATTCCATCTTTTATTAACCAAGCCCACACTCTATTATTTTTATCTAACTTAACTAAATAATAATACATTATTAAATAAACGAAATTCCTTTATTTGATTTTACATGTGAGAGGATACGTTAATAAGCCACAATGGTGTGACTTATTAACTATTTGAAATAGTTATAAGGAGGTAAAATAAGGAACCCCAAACACCCTATAAATAGGATCCAAGAATATATCTAGTGGATTGGGTTTAACCCATGCAAAAATCAAAATGGATCTCTACTAAAACCGGGTGTCTTTTATGACGATTAATGTGAGATTGACAATTGGCAAAAAGCTTTAGAGGTTATAAATTAAAACTTATAGATTATTTCATGCGGGAACAAAGCAATCAAATGACTTAAGATCGAAACTCATAATTAGAATCAAAAGGTTTAACAAATTGAGGGTTCAAAGAAACCTCAAATATGTTCTTTACAATAATCTAAACTCGAAACTAACTAAACATTTGCAAACACTAGATCTAAAGTTATAGGTGAGAATCAAAGTTCAGCTAAGAAACCAAATACAATAAAATAGGAAATTATATTTGAATACAAAGAAAAGATAATGTATTGATCTTAGTTTATCATACTCCCATTTTATGAAAAAATTGTTCTCGAGTTTTGTTTTCAGACTAAATCTGTCTAGATCAAAAGGAACATCAACCCGCTCTTTATTTGTTATCTTCACGATCCAACTAAATAGTTCAACTTCATGGGTTGTATCAATCGACCCTTGACTTGTACCACACGGGTCGAAGGAAGCATTGATTCATGTTCTATCCACTACCGACGTGACTTGCTCAAATAGTTTAACTTTACAGGTCTCCTCGCCCTACTCTGGACCTTGTGTTTTCATACTAGGAGTAACCAACTTATCAACACAATATAGTGGTATAGGTCCAAATTGTATTCATTTAGCTTTGGGTTCGGTTCATGATTTTCCAACTCAATGAGGCTTGCAATTATAATTTCCACCAAACCCTTAGTAATGTCGACGGTAGTTCCATTAGAGTCAACCTTAACAGTGGTGTATTAATGGGTCTTGTGAATTTTCTTGCAAAGAGTTCTCGTGTTAAAAAAAAACTTAGTACCGACTATAATTACACACATCAAGTTATTCAAAATAGGACCGAATATCAAAATTTGTCCTTTATGTTTGTTTGAATTTTTCAGTGGTTATCCTCTACCTTTATAAATTTCAAAAACATCCTTTATGTTTAAAAACCATATCACGTTATGTCCTTTAGCCCTAACTTTATTAATTTTTCTTGTTAAATCTGGTAATGTGTAAGACACATGAGGGTATATTAGTCATTTCACAATTATATTTAAAAGTGTTTTAATAAATAATGTATCTCTTTCTATCTTTCTCTCTCCCTCACCACTTCTTCCACCCATCTCCACCACCATTATCCAACTTTGTGACCCACCGCCACCAACACGCCGGCCAAACCAACCACGACATCTCCAACATCTACCTATTTGTAACTTGAACCACATTTTACAACCATTGGAAGCACCGTTCACTACCTCAAACACTACCACCAATCCCCACTTAAATTTCACGATTCATAATAATCACATAATTCTAATAAAAACCATGGTTAGGGATTGTTTTTCCCTAAATATGGCTTCCGGATATACCTCTTAAGCCTTATCCCAACGAGTTTGATTCCAACTCGAACTCGGTTGGCGCAACTCACCAAACCAATTCGGTAATTCCCAACACGTATTATAATACATCACTAAACTACTAATATACAAGAAAACAAACTAATTTCGTGGACTAAAGTAAGGATCTGGTTCCGGTGCCCTACTTTAGCGTTGGATTTACTCATAAACACAGTTCTAAATATCATAGTGAATTAAAATTTTTGCGGGAACATTAAACTTGAGCCATATATTACAAAATCATTCAAATATTCGTAACAACCAAACTCTTGTCTTAAAACATAATTTAAAAAGTCATTTAAAACATCATAACATTTTTTTCAAGATGTCAGCCTCTTCAGTCCAATGCCATGTGTCTTCATTCAAGCTAGATGTCTTAGCCTATATACCTGCGTGCATACTAAAAATTAGCTACGTTGAGTGAGTTCTAGTTAAACATGCAACATACAATACGTTCATATACTACATACTTAACCTGCTTCACTTTCTTTTGTAGATACATAAGTATATACCTTTATGGTCTCGAACTTGGTGCCGTCATTTTCGTTCTCAAAATCTGGAGACATTACCTTTATGGTACAAAATTTGTGGTTTTTACCGATCATAAAAGCTTCCAACATATTTTTGACCAAAAAGATCTAAACATGAGACAACGACGATGGGCCGAATTACTTAGTGATTACAATTGCGAAATTCTCTACCAATCCGGTAAAGCGAATGTTGTCGCCGACGCCTTAAGTCGAAAGGTTAATGTAAATCCATTCTGCTTTTAAGCGTTGTTGTTCAAACCGATCTTCATATTCGTATCTTTCTAACTCAGCATACCTCCGTTGAAGAAGGTAACATGTACGACGAAATGTCGCGTGGAACCGAACTTCAACTCGAAACTAAACCCGATGGTCTTTTGTACTTTCTAAATCGTTTATGAGTTCCCAATCGAGATAACCTTCGTACTTGCATACTCGACGAAGCTCATAATTCGCGGTATTCCGTTCATCCCGGTGCGGATAAGATGTATTTCGATCTTCGTGATACCTTTTGGTGGCCGAGTATGAATAAGGGCGTAGCGTTGTTTGTATCTAAATGTCTTACTTGCTCAAAAGTCAAAACCGAACATCAAAGACCTTTTGGTCTACTCGAGCAACCACCGATTCCCGTTTGGAAATGGGAAGACATTGCTATGGACTTTATCACTAAACTACCCAACACCCAAAAAGGCAACGATAGTATTTGGGTGATTATCGATCGTTTAACCAAATCTGCTCATTTCATTCCGATCCGCGAAAAGTATTTTGTCGAGCAGCTTGCTCAAATCTATGTTCGGGAAATTGTGTGCCAAAATGGTTTACCATTGTCTATCATCTCTGATTACGATGCTCGTTTTACCTCTCATTTTTGGCGTTCACTTCAAGAAACTTTGGGAACACGTCTCTATCTTAGAACCGCTTATCATCCTCAAACGGACGGTCAACCCGAACGTACGATTCAAACACTCGAGGGTACGGTATGAGCGTGTGTTCTTGATTTCGGTGGGAATTGGGATTCTCACATTCCGTTCATCGAGTTTTCTTATAACAATAGCTATCATTCTAGCATTGATATGGCTCCTTTTCAAGCTCTTTACGGTCGTCAATGTCGTTCCCCAATTTGTTGGAACGAAATCGATGAAGCTCAAATTATAGGACCCGAAATGGTCCAAGAAGCCACGGACGTCATTGATCAAATCCATAAGAACCTCCTAGCCGCTAGAAGTCGTCAAAAGAGTTACGCCGACAAACGGCGAAAACCGATCGAAATTAATGTTGACGACCTTGTCCTTCTAAAAGTATCTCCTTAGAATGGGGTTGTCCGTTTCGGAAAGAAGGTTAAGCTAGCTCCTTGTTTCGTTGGTCCTTTCAAAATTCTTGAAAGTGTTGGGAAGGTAGCTTATCGACTCGAACTACCTGAAGAACTTGCCAATGTTCATTCGACATTTCATGTTTCGAATCTCAAAAAGTGCTCAGCCGAGGGTAATCTCCATATGCCTCTCGACGAAGTAAATGTCGAAGAGTCGATGATCATGGTTGAACGACCCATTGAGATCATGGATCCCAACGAGAAGAAAACTAAGCGTAGTCGTATTCGGTTAGTCAAAGTTCAATGGGAATCACGGCGTGGTGCGGAATTCGCTTGGGAACGAGAAGACGCAATGAAAGAGAATTATCCACATTTGTTTGCATCATCATATTCATCGTAATTTTAGGACGAAATTTCCTAAAGTAGGGGATACTGTGACATTCGTCAATTTCGGGTTATCTTGTAATTGTTTTTATTATGTAAACCGACCTGTTTTGTAAAACGAAAACTTATTATATATAAAATATTGGATTTTTATGTTACTAAATCATTCTGGTTGATTCAATTTGAAATAACCCCTTTTACGGATTCGAAAACGCCTTTAAAATGACCAAATTACATCAAAAACGAACTTCCGGGACGCGTAACGAACCACACAAGACGAGCTGGGCCTACCCACCCCACCCTGGACACGTTGCGCCGCGCGGACAGGGCAGGGGGTCAGGTCACGCGGTGCCTAGAGAGGCCTACAGCTTTATTTCGGATTTTCTTGTTGTTTTGTGCTTTGCTTGTTTGTTTAACCAATATATTTACATGCAAACATGAAAGAGAACCTTGCAAAGAAGCTTTGACCCTTACCCTATATATACACACCCATCTCCTTTATTTTTGCACTTGATCTTACTCCAAATTCTCTCTCAATTCTTAAGATTTAAAGGTTGTTCTTCATATTCTTGGTAGTTTGACTTCCCAAGTCAAACTAACCATAGTCTTTCATTTTAATCAACTTGTTTATACTTGAATATGGTTGTACAACATATATATAATATAAACCCCTTGTTACCTTTGGTAGTTACTTATCCGGGCCTGGTTGGTTAAGTTTCGAACCTTGTAAGGCAATGTTACATGGAGGACTTCGTGTCCTTGATATATATATATATATATATATATATATATATACACTAGTAGGTGTACCCACGCGTTGCAGCGGGAACACAATGTGGATGCGGCCGATATGAATTTGTTTTACAGTGCGCACGAGGGGGGGGGGGTGATGCAATGAATTCAGTCATTAGTAACTATTCAGGGCGTTGTGACGGGGGCGTGACTGGCATTTGATGGTGCTTGATTAGACTCATGAGCTGTGTAACTGAACAAATGATTCATATAGTTGAATAAGAAACAAAACTATTAGAATTGTATCTTACGAGTTAACTATAAACAAGACATAACTCAATGACATTATAAAACAGGTGAGTTGGATAAGGTGTTGCAACTGATGTTAGATTAAATTTGGTTATGCACTATCCGGCAAGCCATTGCTGGTTTTAAACATTTTATTCCCTCCATCCAAACATAGACATAATCCTTTAATTGTATGGGACAGAACTGGGATTTGATAATTCCAGGCTACTTCGTTACGTTAACATACGATACAGCGGCTTTGACAAAATCTTTAATCATAATTGCGAAAAATAAATAATGAAATCAAGTAACAACCCTTTGTATAATCCATAAAGATGTTACCTAAATAACGTGGACCACTCAAGTCATTCATTACAGTTAAGATAATATATATAACATAACATAATTTAATGTACTACCCATATGACACAAATGCATTCATCTTATTCTATACAAGAAAGTTACATTTTGAATTTTATCCAATAGAATATGATTTTTGTTCCCAAAAGGAGGAGTCTGGTGGTACTGCGGTACACACTTGCTTGTTGAGGAACAAGGTAGTACACCGACCCAAAGTATCATCCGGACTTGTAAATGAAAAGCAAAGAACCAGTTGACAAACTTTAGTGTTCCTCAGCTTATAATAAGACTTAATTAGAGGGTTGTTTTAATGGTTCAAATGTCACCTAACCCTATAAACAACATGCCATTACCTCAAGTTAAAGTATGCATTATGCTATCAACAGAGAGTATATATGAGTTTAATAATGGTCAAACAAACTAACTTGTGTTATCAATTGTTCGTTCAGATTGATAAATCTCATGATCGTTTCCCCTATAAAATTTTTTATTGTTATAAGGTCACCAAGGCACTGATTCTTGTACCCTCGCTTCCGTTTGAAACTCCCAACCTACAAACATCAAGTATGTGC
Source organism: Bidens hawaiensis (assembly GCF_021521415.1). Lineage (NCBI taxonomy): Eukaryota > Viridiplantae > Streptophyta > Magnoliopsida > Asterales > Asteraceae > Bidens > Bidens hawaiensis. Next base: position 967,398 of record NW_027491300.1, on the reverse strand, counting down.
AATTGTCAGTACTTAAAATAAATAATGAGTATGAGATTGTGTATGTAATTTTGTGCCACGTTTAAGCCATGAAGACCAAATCTGAAAGATAAGTAAAATGAATTGAGTTGCAGATTCATAACAACAATTAAATAATTACCAAGGCAATTTAGCACATTACAAAATGGTAAGCCATTTATGGAAGCGAAACGAGCATGTTTGTATTATAAATACAATGCTGCCCTTTTGACTTTGTTTTCACCAACTTTTTGAAAGGGAGACTTTGAACATAAAAATAATATTAGAAAAAGATTAAAAATAAGACAGATAAATGAATAATAGATTTAGAAAACTCAACTAATGAAAAATTAAATGGTGTGATTCTTAAGGAATGAGTGATGCTTTCGATCCATATCATCATGATAAGAAACTGTTGAAGCCTATTTTTTACAACCAAACATCATGTTAACAAATTATAATTGTATTTTATGTTTATTAGGCATAGATAATTTTAACAACCCATCATGATAAGAAACTGTTGAAGCCTTGTTTTTACAACCAAGCATCATGTTAACAAATTATAACTATTTTATGTTTATTAGGCATATATGACGAATAGCTGCGAAAAGGTCAAAACTCTTGTTAGATAAGCTAGTGCTCAATTTACATTTAATAATTAACATTCAGCATTAGCGATAATCTAAAGGAAATTGAATGTCAGAACATTAAGTGAACCTAATAGGCTAATACCCTTGAAAAACAAAACATTCAAAATAACATTGAATATTAGAATTATTGATTCGAATACGAAAACCCTAATATCTAATATTTTAGGATTATCGACTAACCATTGAATCATATAAGAAAAAACAAGCTTTAAGTGGAGTTGCAATGGCGAACCTCATATTGTTGTGGCAGCTATGAATACTAATTACAAAAGATGCGAGTTGTTTCTTGCTGCATAAACAGTTAGCTTTCCTGACAGTTATGGCCCATGAATTTTGCACAGAGAATGTTCCTGTGACTCTTAGATGTAACCTTTTAAATACTTGGGTAACATATTTATATATCATCCTTGTAATTATTAACCTGACTACTGACATGAAACAGTGATCACAAGTAGGGGTGTTCTTTGGGTTATTTATTCGGGTTTCGGTTTGTTTGGGTCGGGTTGTTCGGGTTTGAGCTCAAAACAAATTGACCCAAGAACCGACCCAAATAAGTTCGGTTTGTTCGGGTTTCGGGTTAAACGGGTCTGGTTTCGGGTTTAACAAATTAAAAAAACTTATCCACCTTTAACAATATAAAAAAAACCATATTCTAAGCCGTTATAAAACCGCAATATACAACCATATTCAATAATAACTTATAATATTTAGCAAAACATGAAATTTATCATACAAGCATGGATTAGACGGGACGGAGTTTTGTAGCATGTGGATCAATACTTGTGTAGATTGAAGAAACATGCCCAATACATATTGGTTTAAATACTATACTATTTAAGTTTTTGAATTGAAGATACATTCTCAACATGCTATATGGTAATTAATACATCAAGATCCAATGTGATAGATATGGTCACTATGTTACTTCATCGCTACACTACCCTATAAAAATAAGGATATATAAATCGATGTATCATACTTCGGGTTATTCGGGTCAACCCGAATAAGCGTATTTCAACCCAAATACCGACCCGAATATTTTATCTCGGGTTCGGGTTAAGAGTTTAATCGGTTCGGGTGAATTCGGATCGGGTTATTTGGGTCTCGGGCCGCTTCGGTTCGGGTTCCTTATTCGGGTACGGATAAAAAACACACCCCTAATCACAAATAGGCTTGTTTGCAAGTATAATCGTTTAACTATTATAAACTACATGTTAAAAACTATATAATTTACACAAAACTTTGTGGGCTTCAATTAAAAAGATTTACCTTAGGAACGGATGGTGGCTTGGTATTATATGCTTTAGTTAGCTTTTAGCATAGGAATTTAACCAAAAAACTCAACGTAGGCTTCTTTCGGTAATGATACTCTGCAACATTCGTGTCGTAGTATCCTATAACGTTAAACAATCACCAAAGAATTAAAAACTATACCATAAACAGGTAACAAGAACATTACAATAAAAAAAACTATTAAAAAGAACAAATAGTGATAAAAAAAAAAGTAAACAAATTGCTACCTCTTGATAAACTCTGATGGTTTTGCATTATGAACAACACTTTTAACAATTACACTAAAGAGCAAAAATCGAAAACACCAAAACAGCGATTAATAGAAGAATTAACACACCTAGGGGCATTCATACAAACAATTAGCTTCTCATAGTCCATTTGCATCATCTTGAATCACCGGTGGATGAATAGTCGTGGCAGGTGAAGCAACAAATCGTTGTTCACATTTTCAGGCCGGTGATAATTAATAACAGCGTCTCGCCAGAATAAACAATTACCATTTTGTCTTCCTAATATGCTTTACCCATTAAACCATACGGTTCAACTACACCTCCTCAGAAGCCATGTTTTCACATCAAACCACCAAGCCCTGTACCGCCACGCACTGCCAGCGGTCATGTTGAACTTGAACCGCCATTAAACATCATATTATTAAACCCTCGATCCATTTCTGTAAACAACGCCATGAACTTACTTTCCCCGCCTCTCCTCCCACTAAACCATGTAATTAAGCACCTGAAGTACATGAATTAGAATTCATTCCGATTCTGACAACATCGATGAAACAATTGCATACAATAACACAATTTAACCCAAAACATGTAATTAACCTCCTAAACTTCAATTTATCAAAATTATTAAACCTTAATTTCGTAATCTTTCAAAACCTAGAAAATAAACTGATTATTAGATGCATGTCAGACATGTTATACAAGTCCATTACGTTCAAATTGAAGAAGAATATTATGCTATGATTCCCCAAAATTGAAGCAGAATGAAGATATTATAAAAGACAGAATTTAACCAAGTTGGTATGTCGGGAAAAAACTCACCGGAATTCATAAACAAACCTAGGTATGATCGTCAAATTTAAACAAAATCTGACTTACCCTTCGTCCTGCGGAACCACAGAATCTGCAATTCATATAAACATGATGAAATTGATCAATAGTAGAAGAGGGGTGGGTGGTTTCGAGAAGTAAATAATTGAAAATTGAATGGTGGTGTGCTATGGATTGATGATTGAAACCGATAATTAATTGAAACAGTCATAATTGAAGGCGATCTGCTTGCTGGGATGCTCAGGCGAGGGTTGGGGTAAACTACCAAGGTTGCCGGAACGTGAACGGATCATTCAATTACAATTAATATATATATATATATATATATATATATATATATATATATATATAACTTGTTTTGCTTAACTTCTGTTCATTTTAGTTTGTTTGTCATCTTTACAAGTTCCATGGTTATGGGTTCTAAGAGTCTAGCCACGTTTAACCGTAAACAGCTCTAGACTGTAAACCGAACTTTGTTTACTAGTTCTAAAACAATAGAACTGCATACTTGGTTAAGTATTATTGGATTTTATTGAGTTATCTCATAACATTTATTATTTTGGAAAGTTGACTTTGGGTTTGACCAATTATCAAGACTCGAACCAACAACCCGAACACTCGTTAAAACCCGTTGTAGTATCTATATTTTAAAGGGATTTGTATTCTTACATTTTACCAACCTTATTACTTAACATATGTTAAGTAAATATTAAGGTTAGATACTTTAACCCGGTTTCGAGCAAACTTACATTTAAAAAGTTCATTTTTATAAATTCTTAAATAGTTACGTTTTAAACCTTAAACTTTAATTGTTTACATCTTTAATTGTTTACATTTCCTATCTTTTTATTTTAAAATTTCCTAAAACAACCTTTCTAATTCAAGGATTTTACTTTTAATTAGGCCTTGCTCGGTAAACTCCATTCATCCGATTTCTCGTCTTTTACCGATCAAGTTTAATACTTGAATGTGAGTACTTTCATACCCCGTTTTCCATCTTTCGTTTTGGGGGTGACATTTCATACTTATCCAAACTAAATGCTTTATACTTGGGTCTTAAACCATAAAAGTCATTGTATACTTTACTTAAATGAATGCTCGATTTGGTGTTCTATGCTTACATGCTCATGTGTTTATGTGTTTACTGCTTTTGGTTGGTTAATCTATAAATCCTAGACTATTTGGCATCTCCTTATAGCAAGGTGTCGTTAATGTATTCTTATTAACGATAACTATAAATCCTAGACTATTTGGCATCCCCTTAAGCAAGGTGTCTCTAATGTATTCTTATTAGCGATCTCACTTTTATCCAAATTATTGCTATTTATTTATTGTTTCGTATATAAGATTGTGGCTTTTTCTTATTATATACATATATGCTCAAAACTATGAATTACTCACCAATCTTTGTGTCGATAAATTTTATTTTATGAAATGTTACAGGTTTGCATCTAGGTTGATTCGAGATCGTGGTGGAAATGTTGTCAAGACTATTAGGATATTAGCAACAATTAACAATATTTAATTTGCTATATTTTGTTATATCTTGTTATGACTATCTTATAAATATTGTTATGTGACATTTTCGATGTTGTGAAATTAAACGAGTTTGTTAAATATTGTCGCTTTAAATTAGTGTCATGCGCTTATGGGCAATCCGTCGCATCCCGGCATGTTCCGCCGCCTTTGGTCGGGGTGTGACACATATAGCATACACTTACCACATAAGGTAAGTGTATTAACTAACCACATTGGAGTATGCACACAACCCCGAAAACATATCAGAGAAAAATGGCTAGAAACTCACATGTGTCCAGTACCTTTCTGAGTTCATTGTAATACCCCTCATTAGTTGTGCACAGCTTACTATGTAATAATTATAAGTGTTAATTAACTACTTCTAGCTAACGGGGGTCCGGGGTTAGCACCCCTGGCAGTGGGGTCTAGGAGCGACAACCCCTAGCAGGGTCCAAGGGGCAGAGCCCCCGATTGGGGTTAAGCTGCTAGGTCAACTTGGAAAAAAATTATTTTCGTTAATAAGCCTTTACTAAAAACTTCATCAGAAAACTGAAGTTCAAACCATTTGAATCAAATTTTCAAATCAATCGAATCAAATTTAAATTCGTTTCGATTCGTTTTCCAGTTCGATTCGTTCTTCCTATTCGATTCGAATAGTTTTCCCAGTTCGATTTGATTCGTTTTCCAAACGAATCGAGTTTCTTAAAGAACTTGATGGTTTTTCGTATATTTCAATTTTAATCACTTCCTTACATCAAATCATGCCCATTTTACTGATAAAACGAGTTACGGGCCATAACAATTCCGTTTACTCATTCTAACACAATCTAATACGTCACTCGTTTTGTCCCGTTTATTCCAAACAACTGTTTAAGTTCATGTTTACATTTTTCTTTCATAAGAAGGCCTGATTTGCCTTAGTTTCAAACCCTAGGGCAAATTGACCTAAGAAACTTAATCTTTAATCTAAAACGTACCTTTTAGGGTTTCGGCTTGGTTCGGATATGGACCAACATGTTATCCTAGACTGATTTCTTATTGTTTGAGGATGCTTGAACACAAAATCCAACCTTTCTTCAGCTCGGATCTAGGTCCGAAATGATGAGAGTGTATTTGTGTGTGTTTGAATGTGCATGAAGGCCAAGTTGGTGAAATGCGGGTTTTAGGGTTTATGGAGGCTTAATGGTGTTTATATACCCCTAAGCCCATGGACATAAGACCCATCACCAACCCTTATTTCATCTTTTATTGTCCAAGTCCACACTCTAATATTTTTATTTAAGTTAGCTAAATAGTAACACACCATTAAGTAAACAAAATTCTTTTGTTTAGTATTATCAAAAGTAGGATGTTACAACTAATTGTAAGTCCCCTGTATATGATAAAAAATGAGATCCGCATGAGGTCTACTAGTACGGAATCCTCCTAGACTCTTGTTTATGGAGTAGAATACGAAAAACGAACAATAAACGTACATAATCAAACAAGAATGAGATAGAATAAGATGCAAAAACTCTTATATTCATGAATCATCACAAATTACAAACCAAAAGAGCATATGCATCTCATTTATAACAGATTGCCGACCTGTGGTGAGCTTAACCTTGGACCAACACACGAAACTAACCTAAGTTGTTTCTCTCGTGACGGCTGAACAACTATCACAACCATTAAAAACCCTAAACACAACACACACATACATAGGTGGATAGGTTTGTTCGGGGCAAGTCTGTTTATGGACAAGCCCGCCCACCGCCAGAATTCCGCCTACATGTCTACCGTTTATTGTACTTTGTCTTTAATTGATTAGTAGACCATAAGCCTGCATCAACACTAAATTATTTTTGAGTTATTATACAAACAAACTAGTTTTATCTTAAACTGGACGCAAAGATTTATACGTTTCTTTAAGCTAAAAATTAACTTTTTAAAAACCTAATTTATATTTTATAGGAACCAAAAATAGCTAGACACGTAATACTACTGTTTTTGGAATTTAATATTACCCCACCAACAATGACACATTGACAACAATAAAGCTTGTGGTTGGTAGTGTGGGATGAATGATTAATGGCTCTTGTCTTTTTTTTTTTTTCTCTCTTTTGCTTTGCTTACAATGTAAATTTGTTGGAAGCTGAGTATTTTACTATTTTTCTCTTACCTCACTGTTTTTTTAGTTATTAGAAAACAATTTCTTTTATAACAATATTTGAAACCATCTTCGATACACGAGTAAGTTTTTTTGAGATGAGATGTTAACCGTTCACACTAATTTTGACGTTTTAGGCATGACTCACTCAGAAACACCATTAAAAAGGAAACTCGTCACTGTGAGAAAACTCCTTGAGTCTTTTGAGGTAGGTTTCAAACCTAAGAACTTAAGATCTCAATCCTTAATTATTACCCTTTATCATTGAGCCAGAAAAGTCATTTGCTACAGGAAAAGAAATAAAATAATATATTGGACATTGAAGATGATATAAAAACGTTCGACTTATATCACTTTCTTATGGCCTACATCTTAAAATGATTCATCTCGTTCACTCCTTTATCATATCTCATCATTTCTTTAGATATGACATCTAATCTATTCAATCATTTGCTTATATTTCATTTATGATTTCTAGTTATGGGGGTATTTATGTAAAATGTAATATACAAGGGAGATGTTTAAATATAGCATTTATATTGAAGCTTCTAACACTATAATTAAAAGGCATATTTTTCTAAAAAAAATTGTTACTTTTCAAAAACTCTTAAACCCATCCTTCTATCTCTATCTTAATGTTATTCATAGACTTAATAATAAATTTTCTACTTTTTATACACTTACAACTAATTATAAATTGTTAAATATGAGCCTTTATATATAGTGTTATACTTTAGTCTTTTATAAATTTTTTTCTATTACAGAGAATCCAACATAGTGATGTTTTAATTGTTTTCTTCACGTTTTTCTAGCTTTATATTATTATGAAAATATATATATATATATATATATATATATATATATATATATATATATATAAAGGCTTCTTTATAAATGCTCTTACGCAACCAAAAAAATGGAAGATGAATAACATGTATGAATAAGAGTCTTTTGTACTCATACGCGTTCAATGAGCATTCCCATTGAACTTTCTGACTTTATCTCTATAATTTAATTAAAAGCACTTTTTTAAAAAAAAATTGTTTACTTTTAAAAACCTGTTACATTCAACTCCCATCTCCATCTCTATCTTATTCATGAGCACTCATTTTATTATTGCTATTTATAAATTCACAACAAAATATAAAAGTTGAATATGAGCCCCTAAATATAGTTCAAGTTTACTTGTGTATTCTATATATTTTCTTTCTCTAGATATAGTAGTGTTTATTTGTTTGCTTTATATTATATAAAAGTATATGAATATAGATGCTCTATATATTAAAAAAACATTCACAATTTTTAGAATTATTGGCGTTTAAACATTTATTTGAAGATAGTTAGAGCGTTCATCATAGATCAATATCTTTTTCTCTGTAATCTAATTAAATACCATAGTTTCATAAATTTAATTCTAAATTTTGTTTTTGAGCATTTTCAACTTATCCATCACTTCTTCCCCGTCTTTAAATTTTAAAAAATATACTAAAAACTAACTTCATCACATCCACCATTTGTTTATCCAATCCTTTAATTATAAAACGTTGCTATACCAACTTTTTATATTTAAAAAGTTAATATTCATCATTCTTTAAATTATTATGAGTTGTATAAAAACAAACAATATAATAAAATAATTGTTTGTGAGAAAAATAAAGATAAAATTGGTGGATAGGTTATGAAAGATTTTAAAAAATGAGTATTAATTTTAAAATCGGTAATAAAATATCTGTAACATTTCATTCTCTATCTCATTCACAAAAACTTCTTTTATTAATATTTTTTCTCTTTTTATACACTAACAATATTTAAAGAGTGATGAAACGTTTTTTTAAACGAAAACGAGAGATGAATAGTGGAATGTTTAAATTTAGAGTATTCAATAAACTCTACAAATTTTAGAGACAGATATGGAGATGAAGAAAAGAAAAAGTCTCTAAATTATAGCGAAAAAGATAAAAAAAAAAGAGAGATCCTATTGTTATGTTTATGCATGCTATTCTATGATTGTGTGATTATCTAGTTAGTTATCATGAAATTATGATGTGTATAATTGCATATCATGCATTGATTTCTTGGTTTGTTTATGTGGATTGGATACGTGTTTTAATGAAATTACACTAGTTAAATTAGATTCATTCTATCTCTAGGTTATACATCGATTGTTAATCTGATGCTTGAAACCTAACCCGCAATTGATGAGCGAATTAACTAACTGTTTAAATATATGAGCTACCTTTGGGAAGAGTGAATAAAAGGGTCTTGAAATTAGTTAAGAGTTTTCATTTAACTGATCTGTATGAGTCCTAAATTCTAACCATCCATAGATTTGTAAGAACCTAGTTAAGAAACCTTAAGTCATAAGGAATTGATAATCAATGTTTAGTCGGTTATAATCTTATAGCACTTAACACGTGTTTTCAAAGCATTTCAATAATTTAAAAGGATTCAGATGTTTAACTGGTTCTTTATATATTGTATGTTTTACAACTTTCTCTAAATCATGCTTCTTTTTAAAGACTTTTATGTATTTAATCGTTCTTTTTATAAACAAAACTAAAAACTAAGTAGGTTAATTGTTAACCTAGGACTTAGGTTAAATATACCATGTTCATGGATTGATATTCAATATCTTATCACGTTTATACTATATACTGGATAGATACACTAATTTGTCACTATTAGCATGTGGTATTGCAAAAGCCTCATATCTTGATTGACACCCACATCACCAAACATCTAATCAATTATTTGATTATAAAATGTAGGTAATTGAACAAATTACCAACATAGTACATGTTGAAGATTTTCTACGTTTTTTTCAATCAAAGTCCATTTATGTTTTGATACCAGTCAACATAACATGAACTTCACATGTAAAATTTCACATTCATTTTACAAATAATCTTATTTTATATACACGTAGATTACTGTAAAAAGATATAAAAAGTTTAGCAAAACATGAATATGCAAAACATGTGAACATACGAGTTTAGGGCTAGGGGTATTTGCATATATTTAAGCACACACGATTTGACAACAATATATGTAAGTTCGACAAACAATGAGCAATAATACTTGATGATGAATCAAATTAAGAAAGTTATAACATCAAAACCGTGTAATCAACAATGCATCAAAACTCAATATAAATTATTAAAAAAATAATTATATAAGAGATTAGACACATCTATAATTAAAATATGAATTATATATTTTATTACGCTTTGCTATCATGATGAAAGACGCGTCTATATAGTCAATAATGTTGCAAACTCTTTGAGAAAAATGTCTTTCTTAACTTAGATTATTGTAAAATTTAAATAATTTACACACAAATAAATTATTAGTCTCATTTGAATTAAGGTTTCATTTATGCATAGATTGGTTGAAATGCTAAATCTTAATCATTCATATCAAATTATCTAAAGATCCTATCCAATTGATTAATTATCAAGTTTACGGTTTTAAATAAATATGACTTGGAAGATATACTATTAATATATCTGCAATCACTTAATCTTTTAACGTTAAATGCAGCACATATGAAAAACTATGATAGATTAGAAATTAATTAAGATAAATCATTTTCTAACACAGATAAACCTTATCCATATTATATATCTTAACAAAATTACATAAACATAAACATATTATCAACACATTTTGTAATTAATAAATAAAGTTAAACAATATACTATGTGTTATATTTAATATATTTTATAGTTGTATGAGACGTGACAATTCCGTTGTCAACAAATTGCTGTTGTAAGTTGTATACTTGTAACCTACAAAATCGTAAGTTCCACCTTACTAGATCAAGACGTTCCCACCCCCACCCCCACCCCCACCCCCACCCCCTATATATACCCCTATCTTCTTTTCACACTCACATTAGTCATTACACATCTCACTTAACACATCACTCACTACTTTACTTTAGGTTATTATTATTACCATCTGCGGCGCAGGTTAAGGGTTTTACTCTCCTATCCTACGCCATGGCTCGCACCGCCGCCGTCGTCACCGCATTCATCTGCATTGTCCTCTCCTCCGTCGCCGCCCAAGCACCCTCCTCCGCCCCCACCGCCACCCCTACTCCACCCACCGCCACCCCACCCACATCCACCCCACCACCCGTCGCCGCTCCGGTTGCTTCACCACCACCCGCCACCCCACCTCCGGTCGCATCCCCACCACCTGCCACCCCACCTCCGGTTGCATCACCACCGCCAGCCACCCCTCCACCCGTCGCTTCACCACCTCCGGCCACTCCTCCACCGGTCGCTACACCGCCGCCGTCACCGTTGGCTTCTCCCCCTGCTCCGGTTCCGGTGACATCTCCGGCGCCCAGTGTGACTCCAACCGCCGCACCAACTCCGTCACTTTCAAGCCCGCCGGCGCCTCCCACCGGAGCTCCTACTCCTTCCGTCTCCGGCGATCTGTCTCCGGCGATATCGCCGTCTTCTCCTGACCAGGTAAGTCCAACAATAAACTTTCTAGATCTGATCTATAAAATGTTGATACTTTTAATTTATGCTTAATGTTTAGAGACATTACTATTCTGATCTGTTAAAATCTATGACTAGTTGCTAACGTGCGCCTATTCTGATTTGCTCAATCCAAGTTTAGTTGCTAACGTGCGCTTCTTATGGCACGTCTGTTATCAGATCTGAAGATCTCAACCTGTAACTGTGATGTTATTATGTTACTGACATTCACCAAAAATCACAGTTGTGGGTTGAAATGTTCAGATCGGGAAGTCTGGTATCTTATGGTTCCAGATTTGAACATGCGCACAATAGCAATGGGGATGAATAATTTGGTAACGTGAACCATGTTCTCGTGTCTTGGGCTTTATCTGTTGGGTAGTGATCACGTGTGTGTCTTGTTTTTTAGGTATCCGAGAATAGTTACATTTAACAAATGACAATAATGACCCATGTTTTGTCGTCATGTACATATCTCAAGACCGGCAATAATAGGTTTTAAATTATTTTTGTTAGGCATGTGAGGGGTTTGGTTATGGTGACTTGGGTTGTGTGTTAAAAAAATAAGATTTGAAACGATCTAAGCAAGTTGAGCTCGACCCTAGCTTGGCTCAACTCGTTAATATTGCAGCGTCGGCTCGAAACCATCCTGGCTCGAGATCTTATTTATGAAGTATTTAAATATCTTGACGAGATCTTATTTTGAAATTGATATTGCAGAGCGGCGTGGCGAAGATGGGATCGATGGCTGGCAGCTTTGTTTTTGGATGGGCGGTTGTCTACGCGCTACTCTAGATATGTGTACCTTTATGTTGTTGAGTCATGTTCTATATAGGCTCGGTTTGTCGATTTGATGGTGGGATCTTTTGCATTGTATTTGGAGTAGTAGCTACATACATTCTTTTGGGGGTTGGGGGATGCATTTTCTTGTAATTTTCTTTGTGATATTGTTCGACTTGACTTGATTTATGCTTGCCTCCATTTGCAAATCGTTTTCTTTCGGTGTGATGCATTTTGATAATAGGGATTTAACATATAAAGTTGGATATAGCTATATATGTAACCTAATAAAGTAAGCTTAATTAGTAATATCTGTTTTTTTATATAAATTTACTGAAAACGAATATTGCAACAAAGTATAAGCAGTTACACAAAGCATTCACTAGTACAAAATGAAGCTTTTAGGAGTGGTGATTTTGATTTTTAGGATTTTACATGTAGTTTTCTTGTTTGGCTTATTTAAACTTAGCTTTCATTTGAAATGTTATGCTCGATCACATCCTCGTATACGAAATACAAATCTTACAAATGTTTATATGAACTTTCTTGTGAGGGTATATGCACTTCCCTTTCACGCCTTCATCGGTTGTTGTCAGTCACCACCTCCTTAAACCATCGTCCATCTTTACCATGCTCATTACCATCATTGTCAACCACCACCGTTCTTAGAGTATTCACATCCAATCTTCTATCTTCAAATTAAAATTTACACTAAAAATCGTTATATATTTTCTCTCATTTTCAATTAAATAATAATTTTTATACTTTTATCAATATATTTTATCTCTTTCACTAACAACCATTTTAAATAAATATTATAAAAATTATAGGGTGTTACATGAACTTTTTAAATATACAGAAAAACCATTATACTTGCTTTCTCCTTCACCCACATCTTAAATCAGTAACTAAATTATAAAACTCCCTCACAAAAAATGTTCTTTCTCTTATTATTTTGTTTCCAACAAAAATCTGAAATTCTTTTGTTGGTTTTCAAAATAAAAGGTTAAATATAAACTAAAAAAAGCATAATATATATATATATATAGAGAGAGAGAGAGAGAGATTAACAAGTAAACACATCTTAGCGTCTTTGATAAACTCATGTTTACAATAGTTCGAAACCAATAATCTCTTTTCCTTTATTTACTCATTTCGGGGCACATTTATTAGATTTTACACAATGAATTATTCATGGACAAGCTATAGTTTGATTCAACAATTTGAAAGGAAACTGATTTTCCCAAGCATAGATGAAGTGAAGACTATCTCCAGGATATATCCGCTGATCATCATTGACTATGCATACGCTACCTTGTTTTATGATGATTTTAGAATCAATTTCTATATGGGACTGGAACCCTTTACAATCTAAGTATGCTTTGAGTATGACACAAGGGCTTGCGTTTTCAAGTGTCACTGCCCACTCTCCGCCTGGTGTAATTGTTGGTTCTTGACGGATGGTGAGGTTGGAACCTTGACCGTAAAACAAACAATATATCAATGAACATACGTGATCAAACAAGAGAAATAAACACAAAATTAGTAATAATCTTAAGTGTACCTCTGGTCCTCTACACACAAGGCAAATGAAGATAAGCAAACAAATGTGTTTCATGATGGTTATCATAAGTTACTGGTATGGTCTTTCACACTTATTTGATGATTAAAACAACAAACTCATTTATATATATACTCAAGACACTTGAAGTCTACTTTCTGTTTTAGAAGTGAATTAAATGTTTTTACAGTTTCAAATAAAGATTTGTTGTATGTTTAAATTATGAATTAAATGTTTTTAAGGTTACAAATTAAGATTTATTGTCTGTTTAAATTTTGAATTAAATCTTTTTAGTATACAAAAAACAGTAGAAAACTTATTCTATAACATGTCGAGCACAACTTATTGTGATAATTGAAAAATAATTAAAAATTCCAAATTTTTACAAGCTTCTTCTTTTTGTTTGTGTGTTTTGTTTTGTTTTTTGTATATTTTTTTTCATTTGAGCATGTTTGAATAAGTATGACCGTAGAAATTAGGAAAGAAAATATATATTATGTAATTATTTATTTTTTATATATAATGTCAAAGGTGAATCCATGATTACCTTAAATTGAACAAAAGACCAATTGTTTAATACCCTTATATTTTTAAGCTTAAAAATAAATAGTGCTCTGAATATATTGGTTTGTAGTAATGTTTTACAAAATCGACATGGTCACGCCACTGGTTTGATGATCTGAGTGGTTAAAACTCAGGACATAAAGATGAGATAAAGTCAACTAGTTTTAATTATTAACTTTAAAACACGTGTATTACATTAAGTTTGTCACACGTTAAAAATAAATAATCTTCGTTATTTGAAATAAAAGAATAAATTAAAGGTAAAACAGAAATGAAATATATAAACAATAAAAATTCTAGAATATCAAATTCATAAATTTAGGAAAATATATTTATCACATTTGTTGTTTTATCACAAGCATCGGTATATAATATTAACAATTTAGATAACGTCGGCTAGTTACCATGGATAATGCTACATATAGTGTCAATGGGAAAAGGTGGACATTGAAGGAACAAACCAACCCTCAAAAAAAATGTTCTTGTCTATTTTATACTTGTTTATATTTCATAATTCTACTTATTTGATTTACAATCAATATTTTACTTTAGATTGACTGACTAATTTTATAACCCAATTGCCACAATGGTTTTAACCCACGACCATGAATAGCTATGATGATTGCGATGAGATATTAGAAGACTAGCTAGAAGGAAAAATTAACTATTTTATAACCCAATTGTCTAAATGGTTTTGACTGATTACCCATGGGTAGCTAGAATAAATGTGATGAGAGATTATGAGAAAAAATTAATTTTGAATGTGGACTTGACATCTAAGCTTGTTTATTTGTTTACTTTGTTAGAAGAGGAAGAGAAGATAAAACAATATAAGATTACATGAAGTTTAAATATTTTAACATCATATTATTATGTTGGTTATGTGTAACGAAAGGCCGAAACTAAAACTTGTAATAAGTATTTTAAACCATTTTAATAACATACATCTTGTAACAATTCGGGTCCGCTTTCATGTTCGGGTTATTTTTGTAAATAAAGATATCGCGTTGATCAAAAAGATTAACTATTATTATATCATTATTTAGTTATTTATATAATATATAAATATAACTTTCCTACCTTGGCAAAAAACACCCAAAACCAAACTTTAACCCATTTATGGTTCCACCTTCAATATTCAGGGGCTTAAATGCAAATATTATATATTAAGATATTATAATTCAATATCCAGATCCTTTAACCCAATTACCAATAACCCAAACCCGATCCATTTCCTCACCCGTGACCCGTTTATGTTTCTTGGACCTCAATTCTCGTCATTATTTTGGAAATCAAATCAAGATACACGTTATTCTTACTGTAATTGGTTTACCGACTATATATATTAGGAAACAAGATCAATATGGATACGTATTGAACGTTTAAACGAATCGGTGCTAACCTAATTATCTATATCCACTATAATCATCATTATAATTCAATTGTCGCACATGCACCATCTTTATACTAGCGACGTCCAAACCCCTAATGTTAATTCGATTATGAAGACCTGCAAGTGCCGTTTCTAATAGCGTTTTCCGTCGGCCATGTTCATCCACTTTAACACCTGATTCATCATCGTTTAAGGTATTATGATATGTTAGCATGTTCATTTTGATTCACCTTTCATTAACCCTATGGTCAATTGAACCAACAATACACGGTTTGATCAATTGATCTTGTTAGGGTTCTTGGTAGTTTCTATTAATTTTTCTGTCTAGTTATAAGAATATATTTTGAGATATAACAATCTAGCACCCTAGCCCAGTTGGCTAGGGTGGCTGCGTTCAGTTGTTGAGCCGACCCTGACGCGGGTTCGAGTCTCGGCCAACTCTTTTATTTTTTTGGGATTAATTTTATTTTTACTTAACCACAATAAAATCATTAAATAATATTATAAATATTAAAAAAATATGTAAATAATCTATATTTTGTTAAAAACCGACAAACTAACTAGTTTTCTTTCCGAACTTTGGTTAAACCTCCTATGTACATATATATGTATATATATTAGATACTTAAAGATTGATAAAGGTTTTATTAAATGTCTAAAAAGATTGTTTATTTAAAAATATAATTAAATGTATATTATACCTTATTATAATTGTCTAAGTTTAATTATTTTATAAAATGATCACAATTTTAATAAATACTTCATGTATTATTATTTTCTATCTACTATTTAATATTACAATATTAAAACAAAAGAATTCTTATTTAATAATAAAAATATATATTAAAGGTATTTTAGTAAGATAAATATTCTAATGCAATCTCTTTATATAAATGATTCAAAAACTATAAATATTTATTTAGTTAAGACATGCTCTTCAGGATTTACCGACGAGAATCCTAATTACAGTAATAAATAAATATGGACAATATAACAAAGCTAAAACTAGATGAAGGTTTGGGATTCGACGATCAGGTGGTTTCTTGCGGAAGTTAAATATGACTTGGATTTATTATAAATTTTATTGCTTTTATTTAACAACGGCTTATCATAAATAATATTATTTTAATTATACAAAATTATGTAAGAATACTTAAGTATATTTATAAAACTTTGGACAACTTATATAAAGAGATTTCAATCTAAAAATATGTTAAATGTATTTATATATATTTTTATTATTAATAAGGATTTCTTTCAAATAGATATTGTATATATTAGAGAATAAATAATGAATAATAATATCTATATAAATTATAATCTTTTTATAAAATTTTTATAATATTGCCTTAATATATTAATTGACAAGATTATATTATATATATTTTAGATTTAAATTATTATTTTTTAAATATTAAAACCTTTATAAAATATTAACCCTTTATCAGTCTTTAATAATCTAATATACGTATAAATATACATAAATATATGTGGTTTTATCAAGATTCGGAAACAAACTAATCAATGTGTCGGTTTTAAGAAAAATATGAATTGGTTTATTATATTTGTAATACTAATAATATGATTTAAATGTTCAATATATTAATACATGAGTTCAAGTAATTAATTCAAAAAAAGAATGGACAAAACGGGTCTGGAGGGGGCTCGAACCCGTGTCCTCCAGCCAAGCAGCCAAACACACGCGCAACCAACTGCGCTACCAAGCAAGATGGTATAAATATGAAACGGAAAATTAATAACCAGCAAGCCAGATGAACCAGAACATTTAAGAACCCTAGCTTAGTCAATCGATCAATCCGATAACCGTTTGATCAATTGAGGTTAGGGCTTTAGAAGAGGATCAAAAGACGAGCACAACAATATAATTTATTACCTGTTAGATCGATGAATTGATGTCCAAAAGATTACATAGTCGACGGCCAGGACGAGACCCAGAATATGATGCGATCGGTCTTACTATTCCAATTCGTTAAAGGGTTTGAACGGAGATGGGTTATAGGTCGTGTATGCTAGTTTAATTGAGTTATTATTGTCGTCTTAATGTATAACAAATAACGGGTTAAAGACGGTTTGATAATAAAATCAATACATAATCAAAACGATCTTGTTTCCTAATTCACGTTGTCGGTAGGCCGTAATAGGAAGGTATAATACGCGTTTTGGTTCAATTACCATATTGGTTACAAAAATTGCGGCCCAAGCTACGATTTTGTATAAACAGGTATCATAATCGGGTCTTAGGTAAACGGGTCAGATTTGAATAATATTATATATGTGTATAATTTGCATTTTAGTCCTTACAAAATAAGGGGGAAACAAAAGTAGATAATAGTTTAATTTAGGGTAGTTTTTGCCATATATTGAAAGTTGTAATTATATTTTATATAATTAATTAAACCATAATATAATAATTAAATCTCTCGATAAACGCGATAATTTATCTTTTAAATTTCCCGAATATAAAAATGGGTCGGGTCTTGGTGTTTAATACGTTATATAGAAACCCGAGTTGTTACATAAAATTTGTATTATTATATGAAATATGTACTTGTTTGTATTTGATTTATTTGATAATTGAATTTAAATTAATAGATATTGTCATTTAAATATTGCATGATAGTACATTTGAAAAGCTGTGAGCAATCAGTTACACCCCGACATTTCCGCCTTAGGTTGGGGTGTGACATATCTTTTTATATTCTTTTTCAAGGGTTTTGAGGCTTTATACTCCTATTTAAACATATTTCCTTAACCCTAATCATAACACACGATAACCAGCCATTTTGGACGAAATTTGAAGCTCAAGATCAAGGATTTTGCAGGATTTAAAGGCTAGGATTCATCAGGTGAAGTGTCAATCGATCAGGAATGAAGACCACATGTTTTATCGTTCTAATTCTTCTGTTTTATGCTTTTATCTAGATATTCACCATGAATTCAGTTCTTGTTTTATTTAACTCAATAGTGTTATGCTAAACTTTATAAACCGCATAGGTTTATGATGAACTTGTGTTGCCGTTTGATTTTTGTTGAATTATGATTTTGTTTATGGCTTATGATTAAGTAAGAGGTTTAATGTTAGTCATTCGATTCATGTGTCGCGTAAGTTTGTTTGATGAGTTTTATTGTTTCACAGAGTCTTTGGTGAATGTCTTTCCTTTAATAGGATTTTGTTAGGTTATTGACTGTGTGTTCTTGACTATTTTATGGTTGATATGCATTAAAACCGTAGAAATAATAATAATTAAGAAAATAAATCTAAGTGTACATCCAATCTAAATATCGGTAAGGTGATAGATTATGTGATAGGTATTGGTTGATAAATTGATAGATTTAATTCTTTGTAAGGAGTTCGTTTGGGTTTGGTTTATTTACCTTATTTATCTAGTTGAGTGATGTCATACCCCGACCAAAAGCGACTGAACATGCCACGACGCGATGTAACTGTTTCAATGCGCATGACACTATTAAAGTGTGAATAATTGAATAACAGATTCATTTCATTTATAAAACACAACACAACTTGCTCATACAAATACAACAAAATACAAGAGAAATAAATAGTTCATTTTACTAATAGTCCTAACGGTCCAAAATGAAAATAATGTCTTCAATCTTCAATTAACCAACAATCAAACCTGTAACGTTGCATAAAATATATTTTTGTTAGCACAAATGCTGGTGAGAAATTCCATGTTTTCTGTATATATATAATATGAGGAAAAATCCACAACTCTTATTTGAGACCGTAAATAATAAGAATTGCGGTATATAAAGCATAAATAAATGAGGCTCATTTCTAATAGGTAAAATTATCAAATTATAATGAGGAACGTATGATCATACTTATTGAGGATGATGCCAAACAACAAAAGCAATAAACATTTAACAATTAATCATATGAGGCATGTAACACACAATCGAGCAATTATTCTAAGTAACACATAAACTAGAGTTTGCGATTTGAGGATCCAAGTCTTAAATCATTTTTGTTTTAGCAAGTATGCAAGCTAGCCCCAAAGTATAAAAGCGAAAACATGGATGAAATTACTCACTTTGACAAAGTGAGGTCGATGAAGAAAACTTAGAATAATAATAATAATCTTCAAGAAAACGATAGTGTCCTTGATTGAAAGATCTTGAGTTAATATTGAGTCTTGAAGATGAAATATAAATGGTATACAAGTGCATAAAAACAATGCTTGAGTTTTCGGGAGTTTAAGTTATATGCGGTAAATAAAGTAAGCATAATATAAATGGCTTTTACATGAAGCTGGGTTTTTGATGTTTAGTTTTACTCAACCTTTGCTAAGTTTTACATAGGAAAGTTGATTTAGTGCTAGTGTGCACGATCCCGCTAATGTAAGCATCAAGATCCAACTTTTAAGATTTGTTCGGTTAGTCGGTTCGGGACTTGGTAAAGTGGCAAATCCACATCCAAGTTACCAAACATTTTAAATATATGAATAACTTCAAAAAAATTAGTAGCTTAAACAAGTTTGAGGATATTTATCAATTAAAGTCCCAAACTCGGGTTTAAGCGAGTGTAAGTCGGCCCGATCTCGGTATAAACCAAGTTTGGCTGTGACATACCATAATCTTAGAAATATAAATAATATAAACTGAAACATGAGTTAAAAATATTTGGAACGATTTTTGGTGGTTTGAATAATGACTAGCTCGTTAAGACGAGTAGTTTGACTTTTGCTCGTTTTTTTTACCGAAACTTGGTTTAAGCCAAGATTTGTTCTAACACTTACAAAATCCTAAGTAATACGAGTAACATAAACATAATAAAAAAGATAATTTGAAGTTTTGGTGGTTTGAACATTAACTAACTAGTTTAGACGAGTGTTCGGTTTTAATCGATTTTTACCGGAAACTTGGGTTCAAGCCAAGAATTGTTCTACACTTCCATATAAACCAATAATAACTAATATATAAATAAAAACTAAGATCTAACGTGTTTCATTCAATATGTTTGTTTGAAAGTTAAATAAAGTGCTTAAACGAGTGTTCAGTTTTGGTTCGGTCCAAAGCTATAGAACTAAAATAAAGTAAAATTTCTAGATCCAAACTCAAATAAGAAAGTTAAGCGAGTAAACTTCCCGAAAATGACCAAACGGGCCTTAAAACGCATAAATACGAGTTTGAAGGTCCAAAAACCTTAAATAAAGATGAAAATGGTTTTCTTAACATAAAATAACTTAGAACAACCGAAAATATCATAAACATATATCCGAAAAGGATTGAAATGCAAGATTCGGTTCCGTTGACTTTTAAAATCAAACTTAAGAAAAACTAACTACAACAACTTGCAAGATCAAACACTTTGGGATAATAAGATGAGAATGAGCAGGAAAAAATGGCTGAGATTGAGTGGGTATTTATGGGGAAGGATGAGAGTTTGACGCAAGGGAGTAAGAACTTGTTCGTTGGATAAACGAATGCACTTTGATTCTTTTATTTAAAATGGTTTTTGATTTAAATAAATTATGACCAGGTATAAAAATATGTTTAGAGGGTTCTAGAATAATTGTAGGTTGAGTCTTGGTTGGTTTGGATGGTTAATATATAAGTTCGGGCATTAAACGAGTGAAAACGAACTTAAAATGAAACTGATTTGCTGAAGATGGATGGGCGCGCCACGCGATCAGCTTAGTCCTTTCTCGTCACGTGATGTGGCGTGGAAGAGTTTCCAACAAAATTTATTTTTTGACAAGTTTGGCCTATGTACTTGTTTAAAACTGATTTTTAGCGTATTTTTAAGCTAGTTAAGGGCCGTTTAAAGCTAGAATGACCAATCGACAAGTATGAAATAAGGTTACAACATATAATCCATCCTCTTATTAATAATCAAATATCCGAAAGTCACAACGGTTCGGGTTACAACACAAAAACAAATACAAGTCGATCCGAAAATGTCAAATGTCACAAGTGAATTCATTAAACTACCTTTAATTTCCGTGTTGTAAGGTATGATTTCGTATAGATGTACATGTCATTAAATATATTAGCGAGAGTAAGAGAGAGAGAGTCTAATTAAATCGGAAATTTTAACAACCTATTATGCCTCCGTAGGTGTCTCTTTGAGAAGGGTCCAGGGCCATCTTCGGTTCCCATTAAGTAAATACTTTAAGATCCCGGTTTCATAACATATCATTTCCAACTATTTGATAACTGATACATTAGGTATTTTATCTTGGGTGGTTAATCATCATTATTTGAATTAAAATCCGAGTTCTAAGTTAAGTAGTGCGTAGTTTTATTAATTAGTTTAAATTTAGTCTTTAGTAAAATCCCCCATAAAACAATATAAATAGATAATCGTGTCAGTCAGTTAAATCTAATTAGCTAGTTTCTGAATTTTAAAGAGTTCGATATCCGGATTTACTTAATTTTACTAGAGTCGAACGATGCACATGTTGGTTAATAGTTTTTAGTTCAGTTTAAGAGTCTAAGGCCCCGTTTGTTTTTTTTAGAGATTTAAGTCTGAATCTGAATACCACATCTGAATGTTAAGAGGTGGTTCAAATGTCTGAAATCTGAATCATTAAGAGGTGGAGGCTAGAGATTAACCTCTAGTCGTCGGAGATGGAGCCTAGTCTCCGGGTTAGAAGTTAATGGAGACCGGAGACAAACGTATGTTTTTTTGGGTTAAGAGGTTTTCAGACCCACTAAAAGCTCTTACTGGTTCAGATGCTATTAAGACGCTGAACCTCTTAATGCCAGGAAAAAACAAACAGTCCCACGTCTGATTACGTCTGACCGAATCAGACGTTTTCCTCTATTCAGAGAAAAGAGGCAAAAACAAACAGGGCCTAAAATTATTACTTTGTGTCTAGATTAACGTATTTTTAGTTAATAAATTTATAATTAATTTTAGCACATCAAGTTTTCAGTCGTAGTTAAATTTATTTTGTAAGCTATATAAATTAAAAAATGTTTTGAAAAATGTCCTTTAAATATAGATTTTTTTTTACTAAAGTAGAAGATGATTAAAAATATCGAAAATTGGTTTTTCAAACTACTAATGATAAGAGATAATATAAAAGAATGCGTACTAAGCTTGGGATGTATCGGTAGGCCTAACTAGGTTTGAAGTTTCCATTGCATATTCTTAATAAACCTAATTAATCTTTGATTTTGTGGGTTCTTATCCTAAGGGGGGGATAGTGAAGGTGGAATTCGATAAGGCATAGAAAGCATTACCATAAGCTGACTACCATAAGGTGACGAGAATTGAATGCACTTTAAATTAACACCATTCTATTTTATGAAAGTAGATAAAGAGTGGTGGCGACCCGTGTGTCCAATCTTATATGAGCTTAGAAAATAGTTATTTATTTAGGGTAAAACATGACTAATAGCACAAAAATTTTTGAGTGCACAAACGTCAAATAATGAAAATTAATTTGAAAGTGAATGAGAAAGTTTATGAAAATGCCAAAGAAGCATTCACTAAAAAAAGTTAGAAAAAGCGGTCAAAATGCACATACTAGACGGGGCTGAGAGTTTACGTGTTACCTTGAGATGGTGACTATAAGGATACATTATTGGAGTTTGAGGTTTTTAGTTAATACATATTCTTAGGAAATACTAAGAGTGGAGGGCTCGTACCATCATATATTGGGTAGCATCAGGTGAAATCATTCATTGGTCGCAGTCCTATAATATAGTTTTAAGTTTAGGTAATGCTCGTACGACCTCACTTGACCTATCATCCATAAAAATTTCACGTAAGTGCATTTCTTCTTACCGTTAAAGGGGTTTTATCTATAATTGTCTTTATTATGTTTGAGATGGGGGCAAGTGGATTTTTAACTCTAAATGTGTGAGACCAATATACTTTTTATATAACTTGAACTTTAATGCTTAATGGGCTTGGGGCTTGATAGGATGGTGGTTGGGTTTAACTGGACAACAATATCGGTAATCATGGTTTTTATGTTTATCTAAGCTTTAAGATTAGGTGTATAAGATAATCTTATTAAGATTATAATATCACATAATCGTTATACGTAAAAATTTGTATGAGTGATTAAAATGTAATATTGAAAAACAATAAGTTACAAAATATAGTGAAACCAAATAGTGTAATGGAAGTTATTGGTCGGGCAATATATGAAATTGCGTTTTACAAAAATATAAGAAAGTGAAACACACTAAATTTTTTTAATATATAAATAATATTTTCATAAAATATATCAGAGTAGGTCCCAGTTTACATCCAAAACCTGTCACTCGTGGTGACGTTTTATTTTATAAACATATATATTATACAAGAAAACATATATGTTTAATACAAACTTTATTATACAAACTATTAAACACGAGAGTATGGTTTTCTTGTCAGTCCAGTCCCGTTCATGAAGCTTCAACCATCGAGGGTGCTTTTCCTGAAAACATTTTAAAACATATTTTTATTAGCTTTCTCTAAGTAAGTATACCATTTTATAAAAATATGTTTTGTAGGTTCCCAGCCGGATCTACACGGAATATCTCGTTCTACGTAGGTGCGGAATCCCTACGTAAGACGATACGAGCGTAGAAGACGATACACGTTAAACACAATCAAACACACGTTACAATAAACAAAGAACACGTTGTATTGCAACAAGAAACACGTGATACACCGATCACTGATTACACGAAAACTCAAAACTACTTCAACAAGCCGTAACGTATCCGTATTTATCATACGACAACTTCGCCTAACATGTTTAGGCGAAGGTGTCACTAACTTCGCTTGTTCAACAAGTTCGCCCATATCAGGCGAACTTGTGAGACAACTTCGCTTAAATCCAAATACAAAACATACTAACTCGATTACAGACACTATATACTGAACTACTGACATCATGTACCAACAGACTCCCCCTTGGCAGTAGCTTCATATCTCTATCTTCAAACACATGTCTCGTAATCCCAAAACTCTTGTATCTTCCATCTTCAAGCATGAACGCCTTCTCGTACACAAACTGAAACAACTCTTTGATATTTCTTTGCTTCTTCTTTCCAAGCAGGAATGTAAAATATCTTTTTCTCGTTCAGCACCTACAGATCAGCTTGAGACAAATTCACTAAATGCATAGGATCATATACTTTCATTAGCTCTTGTTCATCTTCATCTTCCATTACTGCTTCAGCTGTTTCACAATCAACGTACCACCATTTCAGATCTTTGAGCACATCCTTGAGCATTTGTTTCATCGGCACTTCTTTTAGACACCGGATCGGCTTATACTTCATTATCAACCAAGGCTTGCCATCTGCTCTCATTCCTCTGTCTTTGTCTTCAACGAGCTTTCCTTTCTGTGGTTTCAACAGCTCGAACTTTTTCTCCTTTATGCTTTCCTTCCAGACTATCTTCCCAATGATCCTAGCCATGTTATCATCACTCCTTTTTATCAACCCCAACCTGGCTAAGTCCTTCACTTCACATTCAGACAACGTATTCAACGATCTCAACAGCCTCTTGAAATACTGAACCCCATCATACCGTTTAATCACAAAAAGCCTCAACTGCTCATCATATAACCAGCATATAATCCCCTTTTTCGATTCAGCATAACCCCTGATGTTGTAACTTTTCTTGAACATAGTAGGGACCGCCGGTTTCTTAGTCTTTACGAACCACTGAGCGTAGCCTTCTTTCCATCTTGGCTGCTCCTCCCATTCTGTCTCATCACATCCCGTATCTTGACCCAAATCTGACTTTTCAACCTCTGGAATTTCATGCTCAACATTCTCCTCCACAATCTCTCCCTCTTCGACTTCACTATCAATCACGATCTCAGCCCCTATATTCTCTATCTCCTCCAACGGTAACACATCCTCATCACCTATAACATCATCTAACACCTCCTCAGCATCCACAACCACCACATCATCACCCCCTGAACCGCCAGCTGCACTCGTTGACTCCCCCTGAGATGTGGAAGTCCCAAGAGCTTGTTTAGTTCTTGGCAACTCTCCACCTGCACCTTTCGATGCTTTGGGATCATCGTCTCGATCGTTACGCTTTTTTGTCCTCAGCTCGTCACCCTTACAGCTCATCTCCCCCTGAGATGCCAAGAACTCTGATTCAGTCATATTCCACTGTCTGCCAGAAATCTTCTATGTTTGGCAAAGAGATAGGCAGTGTTGTAGTAATAGCATGGAAGATATGCGAGCGGATAAGAAACGTGATGATTTCGCGGAAATCATCAACACCGCTCACATCCGGGTCCAGAGTAATGTACATGTTGTGCCCCGGGAAAAACTGCCGATTGTTCTCTCCTCCTTCGTCACCTCCAGCACCACCTGCTCCAGCTACAGCTGCCATTTCTGCAACAAAAACAGTCTAAGTTAGAGAATCGTCAAGTCAAATCACAAGTTCGCCTATTACCATGAGTGAAGTTATGATTTATCCTGTAAAGGCGAAGTTAGGGGTGGGGCGAAGTTGGGAACAACTTCGCCTTAACTTTAAGTTCGCCTGATAACAGTTAATATAAGAAATTAAAAGGGCCAGGCGAAGTTAATGATAACTTCGCCTAACCACAACTTCGCCTCATATACTGTTACATAATTAAATATCAGGCGAAGTTAAACCTTAGGCGAAGTTAAGGATAACTTCGCCTAAACTGTAACTTCGCCTGAATATGAATCGGCAACAGTTTAGACGTTCAAACGAAGTGATTTTGGTCAATTTGGAGATTGCGGACTCAACCAAAACATGTTTTTTGAGACGATCTAGACGATCAAGTTGATTACGACCACGTGAAAATAAGTTTGAAAAGCGGGTGTTGAGGTTTCGAATGAACGGTGTCAGTAACTGATCAAAACAACCTTTGATTAACGCCATTGTCAGTGATTATACGATATGATGACACTACACACCTTTAAATCGGATTAGAAACTGAGAAAAACAACAAGATGTGATTCGAGATATAACTTCGCCTAGGTTACTGGAAGATAAGTTCGCCGGGTTTTGAAAAATAATACTGAGCTTTGACAAAAAATTTCTTTATATAGGGTCAAGGTTATACAGGCGAAGTTAGGGTTAACTTCGCCTGTCCCATAACTTCGCCTCTTCCCTCAACTTCGCTCAATATGAAACTTTACCAAACAGACCCTTATAAATTGAACATTATGCCATTAACTTTTAAAACTTCCTTTAAAGAGTTAACTGATCCGATCAAGAACCAAGTAACCAGGTATAAAATCATACAACTACATAAGTAGAATAAATTTTAAAAATAAAGTACATGGGATCAAATTTCAGTCTCGACAGGGACTACCACGTTTTAGAAAAGATCCGAACAGAAATCATACTAATTAAGTGACTGTCACACAGATCCATGTTCAGCTGTATTATGACATAAAGAAACAGGTTGTAAGCAGGTAAATAACTTAAAATGGTTTTCATCGCTTCTGTGATACGGGTTAGGTTCAATTTAGCTCAAAATATAAATGGGCAACACATCAGAGATTATGATGTCTCCTATCTATTGTCAAAGGGTATTTGGCTTTCCCCAAGTCACCCCGAGTTGACCTCGACCCGTAGTGTCTGATTAAATTGTAAGTACACGCCGATCTGTAGAGTCTTCTTCCCGTTCTCTTTCTTGCATCTTGATTGAGAAGTATTAACATTATAAGCTCTAGTATGTCTTAGTAACACATAATAATTTTTTTTTTTAATAATAAGATTTACACAGCTTCAAGTAAACTACTGCAAGTCCCGAATCTGGATCACTGCAGTTTCTTGACACACCATCTTCTCGGGAATCAGAACACTCACGGGCTCGTGTATGACTGGGTAATCGCTTTTCTGCCTATCATTCGGAAAGATATATATGGAGACATGCACAACTCTTAAGGAGTTTCCACGTAAAATCGAGGAGATTTAGTTAGTATCACTTCTACTTTTACGCACCATAAAAAGCTACCATGACATACAATGACTGTTCTAAATTCTTTTAGGCCTAATAACTTCACTAGTTAAGCACACAGAATCAGTTTGTCTATCACTTTCCAAGGTTGGATCAATTTTCTTTTAAACATAGTAAAGAAACTTCTTACGAAGTAGTAGACTTGAAAAATTATTTCATCTCCCAATAAAAAAAATTTAACTTCTATCGCCCCGATCAAGTCAAAGTCTTCAGGTAAACGGCTATCCTGAAGATCCAATGGATCAGCTGGACCGACCACATACTAGTATGTGTCCTTCTAACTAAGTATGAACGACTAATTTTCAGCGAAAGTATAAAAACACATCATAAACCGCCCCGGTCACTTTCAGTCATCTGGTTAATGGCTATCCTCATACTCTACAGGTAGAAATGAGGACCAAACATATCCGAAGATATGTCCTTCAAACTGAAGCAACCGACATAATTTTAAGCGATAGTGAGGTTTTTTTTTTTAAACAAAAACGAAAAACACGGTTACTCGGGATTGATCATCCCATTTAGCTCAACAAGGTTTTGAAAACGAGTTTTGTCGAACGCTTTAGTAAACAAATCAGCGAAATTATCTAACGAATCAACCTTTTCGAGCACTATCAATTTCTTCTCAGCACAATCCCGTATAAAATGATGACGGATGTCAATGTGTTTAGTTTTGCTATGCTTTACGGGATTGTTAGTTACTGAGATAGCAGCAGTGTTATCAATGCAAATAGGAGTATGTGTGAAATTCAGACCGTAATCACGCAATTGCTGTTGTATCCAAAGAACCTAGGAGCAGCAGTTCGATGCTGCCATGTATTCTGCTTCATAGGTAGAAATGGCGACTGAGGTCTGCTTCTTGCACTGCCATGACACTAATCTGCCTCCAAGAAACTGACATCCACCTGTTTTTGACTTTCGATTCTGATTGCATCCTCCATAATCAGAATCTGTCTAGGCGACTAACTCCAAGTCTCCTCCTTTCGTGTACCACAACCCTAGCTTAGGCTTGCCTTTGAGATATCGCAATATCCTCTTCACACCCTTCATGTGAGATTCCTTTGGGTTTGCCTGAAAGCGAGCACAAAGACAAACTGCAAACATAATATCAGGTCTAGATGCAGTTAAGTACATTAAAGAACCTATGATTGCCCGATATTGGGTGGGGTCCACGTCTGCATCACTGTCTGAATCAGCACCCAGTTTATGGTTGACGCAAACTGGAGTATCAAATGGAGTGCTGTCTTCCATCTTGAAGCATTTGAGAACGTCTTGGACATATTTAGTCTGATGAATGAACATCCCATCTTTCTTCTGATCAACCTGCAGTCCTAAAAAGAAAGTTAGTTCACCCATAGCACTCATTTCAAACCTCTTTTTCATGACGGCTTCAAATTCCTGACACATGACGACTTTTGATGCAGCAAAGATGATGTCGTCCATGTAGACTTGAACCAGAAGAAAGTCGCTTCCTTTTCTCTTAACGAACAGTGTGCTATCGATTTTTCCCCTTTCAAATTCATTCTCAAGCAAGTAATCGGATGGAGTTGCGTACCAGGCACGAGGGGCCTGATGTAGCCCATATTGCGCTTTACTTAGCTTGTACACATGATCAGGAAAGTCTGGGTCAGGAAAACCCGGAGGTTGCTCAACGTACACAACCTCATCGACTTTACCGTTAAGAAACGCACTTTTCACGTCTAACTGGAACACCTTCATCTCCTTGTGTGCAGCAAATGCCAAAAACAATTGAATCGCTTCCAATCTCGCCACAGGAGCAAACACTTCATTGTAGTCGATCCCTTCTTGCTGATTAAAACCTTTTACAACCAGCCTTGCCTTGTTCCTGATAATTATCCCTTTTTCATCTCTCTTGCATTTGAAAACCCATTTTGTGCCAATCGCATGCACATTTTTTGGTTTTTCAGCCAAAATCCATACCTCCATCTTCTTGAACTGGGCTAACTCTTCTTGCATGGCTTCGACCCACGAGCTGTCCTTGAGAGCCATTTGATAGTTCTTTAGTTCAATCTGGCTGATGAAGCAGGTGTACAAGCATTCGTTAATGATGCATGTATCTTTAATGCTTGTGTAAACACAAGTGTGCTCATTCAAGCTTCGTCTTGTTTGTACACCGTCGGACAGATCACCTATCACGTTCTCCAAAGGGTGATTTTTGTGAACACTCGTAGTCGGAACCGAACTGACTTGCAGATTGTCTTCCAGGTTCGAAGGTAGCTCATAAATGGGTGATTGTTGTTGAGAATGAAATGGATTGAAGAATTCCTCTTCTGTAGAGGCAGCAGGAGTATCGACAGCATTTGACGAGGAAGGTTGACATTCATCGTACTGCGGTCGTTGCACAAAATTTTCTTCCTCATCATAAAGCATCTTCGTAGCAATTCTCTCATCAACTTCTACACAATCCAAGTAAGGCAAATTAAAAGATTTAAAAAGCCTATCATAGTCGAAAGCCCCAGCGGGTCCCGTGCTTGGTTTTGGTGATTTTTTAACTTGTGATGTCAGTGTTACACACCACCTCAACCTTGCTGGTCGATATATTAAAGACTCGTCTGTTGGGGGTCCCCACAACATATCCGACTAAAATACCTTCGTCGGCTATCTCACCAAATTTTGAGTTCGTCTTTAATATCGAACACGGGGACCCGAATGGTTCGAGACCACTCAAGTTAGGCTTTCTACCATGCATAAGTTCATAACATGTTTTATTCAATCTTTTAACAGTTTAAACTCTATTAAGGATATAACAGGCTGTAGCAACAGCTTCAGCCCAGAACACCACAGGAAGTTTAGAATCAGCCAGCATGGTTCTGGCTCCTTCAATTAGCGTTCTGTTCTTCCTCTCAGCCACCCCATTTTGTTGCGGAGTATACGAAGCGCTGTACTGGTGGTCTATCCCTTTCTATAAACAGAATATCTCCATCTGATAGTTTTTGAACTCTGTCCCATTGTCAGTCCTGATGTATTTAACCTTTTTCCCCATAATATTCTCAACCTTGGTAATCAAATTCATTACCAACTGAACCGTTTCATCCTTTGTCTTCAGGAAATATACCCAAGAATATCGAGAGAAATCATCAGTTATCACCAAGCAGTATGATGTTCCACCTAGGCTTTTTACATTCACGGGACCGAAGAGATCCATGTGAAGTAGGTCTAGGGTACTGACTATTGAATTAACCTTCTTGGTGTGATGAGATTTCTTGTGTTGCTTTCCCTTTTTGCACGATAAGCATTGGTCTTCAAAGTTGAAATTTTTCAAGGGAACACCCAGCACCAGCCCATTCTTGACAATGTAGTTCATTTTTCGAAGATGAATATGCCCCATTCTTCGATGCCATAACTCGGACTCCGATTCAGTTGCTTTTGACAGAAGACATGATTCTTCTGTTGCCATCTCAGTCGACCTCATGTCCATAACATATGTATTATTTTCCCTTGGAGCCTTCATTACTATCCATTCCTCTGGTATCTTGAAACCAGGATACAATACGATCGCTTCATTTTTGGTAAAGTGCATAGTGTAATCTTTGTCACAGATCTGAGATACACTCAGCAGATTATGCTTTAGCTCTTCAACGAAATTCACTTTTTCTAACTTCATTTTACCATTAGTCACCGTCCCAATTCCAGTAATTCTTCCATCACTCTCTCCAGCAAAACTTACTCTACCTCCCTGAACAGGTTTCCATTCGTGTAACAAATTCTTGTTACCCGTCATGTGCCGGGAACAGCCGCTATCCACAACCCATAGATTGTTTGCAGCCCTGTTCAACTGTTCCTGCACGATTAAAGCAAAGGATTAAAATCTGGGGACCCAAGACCTACTGGTCTTGTGTCGATTAAATCTGTTAAAAGGCATCCCGTACTTTGGCTGTCCAAAGTTAGTATTAGAATGATTTCTGTAAGTCCTAAAAGGATACGTTCTAGTAGATTGACTATGAGGCCATCCAAACCTTCGTGAATTAAATGAATTATTACTAATGATTTGGTTGTTAACAGGGAAAAACTGAGATCGACTTCTTTGAAAACCTGGATTAGTCCAATATCTGAACTTTGATGAGTTTTCATTTTTACCATTATAGTAATTACTGTTAGTTCTATTCTCAGTTTTCGAAGGCCTCATACCTCTGAATCTCTGATTCAGAGGGCAATCAGCAATCAGGTGTCCTATTTGATTGCATCTGAAACAGCTCCTGTGTTCAACTTTCGTCTCAACAGTTGTTTTAGATGTTGAGGTTGCATTACTGCCCGTTTGTCTAACATATGGTGGGACATACGGGTTTAGTGGAGAATTCTTTTCAGTTGGTTTATGTTCCTCTCCACTTTTTAGTAACACTGCCTCTTCTTTTGTCTCACTAGACTCGGATGTCTTGTCCGAATTTGATGAGACAGAACTAGGAACAGAAATCTTAACACTCGAAACAGGCTTACTCATTTCGCTTTTACTAACTTCTGGATCTTTAATCGTAACCTTAACAGGAACTGTCTGACCAATTTCAACATCAACAGATTTCTGATTACTAGGATCATAAGTATAGTTATGATTATAAGGTGGTGGAACTTCAGTATATCCAATTCCTCCCCTTTTAACAGGGGAACGTTGATCACTTACGAGGTGATCAAGTATTGCGGAGGAATTTCTAAATTGCTCAAGCTTTCTGTTTAGTTCCACCATTTTCACCTGGTAATCAGCTATCTGTTTATCCCTTTCAGCAATTAGTTTGGTTTTCTCTTCTAACACTTCATAGCTAAGATCAATTACTTGTATTTTTTCAGCTAGACTGGCTTTAAGACTTCTGATATCTTTCTCACTAGCTTTTATTTTTACCGTGTAATTTTTTTCTCTAGTTTTAGTGTAATATTGATCTTCTTTTAAAGTTCTAAATTGAGCATCCAAACTAACAAACTGATCAGTTATTGTTTTCAACTGTTCAGACAGATTTTCACATTTCGTACAAAGGAGTTTAGAACTTACCTCAGAGAGCTGATCTGTCACTTCTGCCATGTAAGCTTGATTTTCTCCAGTCACTTTCTCACTTCCTGTAGTTTCGATGTTCACCAAATTGGCCTGTTCGAACACTTCCTCAACTTGCAGATTCCAATTGTATTCCCCGTTCTGTCTGGATATCATCGCCCTATTCTCATTACTTCCCCCATTCGGTTGTGTTGGCCTGTTCTGACTACGTTCCACTCGTTCATTTGTGCATTCTTTAGCAAAGTGTCCATTCTGTTGACAGTTATAACACCGAACCTTTGACTTATCAAACCCTGGTCTTTCGCCAACAAACTTTCTACCAGTCTTCTTCATAAACCTTTTAACTCTCCTTACTATCATTGCCATCTGCCACT
The DNA here is from genome assembly GCF_021521415.1 of Bidens hawaiensis. Lineage (NCBI taxonomy): Eukaryota > Viridiplantae > Streptophyta > Magnoliopsida > Asterales > Asteraceae > Bidens > Bidens hawaiensis. Next base: position 934,618 of record NW_027491300.1, on the reverse strand, counting down.
GCAGATCCATCTCCTCCAGATCATCAGCATCGATCTGATCATAGTCTTCGTCTAAAGTTGCAGGATCAACGATTTTACCTTTAATGTAATTTTCGTAAGAAGCAATGAAAGATGCATAGAGAGCAAACTGCTGTTCAGCAGATTTAACACTCATGGGCATCTGAGAGTAGTTGTTGTTCGGAACACTTGAGGAAAAACTACCCTTTGTTGTTTGAGGTTTAGAAGTGTTTGTTCCACCAGCTAAGAAACACACATCACCGTCCATGTTGAGAGTTACATGACCATCATGATTTGAGTTAGAGCTCGAGTCTCCCTTTGAGTAGTAAGCAGATGATTCTGACTTTGAACTTGAACTTGAATTAACTTTTGCACCATACATTCCCGGATCCTGAACCTGATCAGTTGGTGTCTCTTTTCGAACCATGTTAAGTTCAAAAGTTCATAGTTTGTTGACTGCTGTTTCCAAGTCAATGTTGGCAAACTCTTTATCTTCTCTTATCAAGACAGTGTACATCTCCCATTTCGGTGGGAGAGCATCAAGGAGTTTTTCTACGATCTCCTCTTCTTTGTAAACAATGGAATAATTGCTGAGTTCAGTCATCAAGTGATAATATCTCGTGATGATATCATCAAGTGATTCATTCTTCAAATACTTGAACACCGAGAATTGGATTTTGAGTAGCTTAATCTTGGATGCACGTATCCTCACATTACCTTCAAATCGGTTTTCAAGCGCTTCCCATAGCTCTCTAGCGGTTTTATATTTCCTAAAGGTGTGAAGAATCTCTTCTGGAAGAGCCATTGTTATCGCAGCATGAGCTTTGCTTTCAGCCTCATACATCTTCTTTTCTTCCTCTTCCATCTTATTGTATTTCTTAATTTGTTCACGACCCTCATACAAAGCCGTTGGTGGAATGTATCCATCTTGAATGCAAACCCACATCTTAGCATATTGATATTTAACATACTGCTTAAACCGATCTTTCCAAGCCACGAAATCGATACCCTTAAGCATTTTCGGTGCCTTAGTAGCTGAACCTGCTTCCACCTCCATTTTCACCAGTTCCGTAATATTTATAGAAGTCATATTTGCAAGAAATACAAACGAGCACTCAAAGAAACCAAAAATAAAAATTTTATTCTGATCAGTACTGTAGGCAAAGTTAAACTTAACTTCGCTTGAATTCTTAACTTCGCTCCTTTTTAAATTCGCCTGATTAGGCGAAGTTGTAGATAACTTCGCTTAAGTTAAGCGAACTTGTGAGGTAGGCGAAGTTGTTAATAACTTCGCTTAACCTTATATCTTCGCCTAAACCCTACAAACAGTAGCGACAACTTCGCCTGATGAACAATTGTTTTTGCAGGTTTGATTTTGACGTTTTGCGAGGTATGCGAAGGTGTAATGGGTTGTATTTGATGGTGGGAGGTGAGTAAGACACAAAAACTCGGTATATTAACGTAAACTCGTCCCGCGAATAGTCGAACGGAACGATTTCTACACCCGTGTGATAATCCCGAACCACACAATCACGAGCAAATGCTCTGATACCAATTGTAGGTTCCCATCCGGATCTACACGGAATATCTCGTTCTACGTAGGTGCGGAATCCCTATGTAAGACGATACGAGCGTAGAAGACGATACACGTTAAACACAATCAAACACACGTTACAATAAACAAAGAACACGTTGTATTGCAACAAGAAACACGTGATACACCGATCACTGATTACACGAAAACTCAAAACTACTTCAACAAGCCGTAACCTATCCGTATTTATCATACGACAACTTCGCCTAACATGTTTAGGCGAAGTTGTCACTAACTTCGCTTGTTCAACAAGTTCGCCCATATCAGGCGAACTTGTGAGACAACTTCGCTTAAATCCAAATACAAAATATACTAACTCGATTAAAGACACTATATACTGAACTACTGACATCATGTACCAACATGTTTATTTTTATTTGGAATTTAACAACCAAATTCCTTGGGATTTCAACACCCGAAATCCTTATATCTACTCCAGAATATTCTTTGGAATTCAACACCCGAATTCCTTGGGATTTCAACACCCAAAATCCTTAATTTTACTCCTCATTATTCTTTGGGAATTCAACACCCGAATTCCTTTTGAGCTCATTTTTAACCAATGAGGGTTATTAACTCCCCCTTTTATATTTGGGGTTCAACACCCGAACCCCTTAAGATTTCAACTCCCGAAATCTTTTTATATATAGTATTAAAATTTTGGAGTTTCAACTACCGAAACCCTCGGGACTCGTAACCCATATTTTTATTAGAGACATAACACCGTATTTATTTCAAAACTATAGCCTCTTTTTAAGCCACTCATTAATTTCCATACTTGGACCCACAATCATTTCTCAAATAATCATATATATGCATATCAAAATAAACATATATAAAACGCTTGTAAAAATAACATGATTATGGTCCGTGTACTTACCTCTTGTTATTAGTGAGTAATCGAAGCGTAGACAACAACCCGTTACTTTCCTCTCCAAAATAGATACTATGGTGCTTGTTTGCTTAATCCTATGCTCACATCTAACAAGTTCTCCGTCTTATTATTTTTGTTTGTAATACTTTCATAGATATACATATATATATATATATATATATATATATATATATATAAATAGAGAGAGAGAGAGATAGATAGATAATACTACTTGACTTTCTTTCCTTGGTGGCTACGATTTCTTCCTCAATAAGATTTTAAATCTTATCAACAAATAATATTAATAAACATTCATACATATCCATGTTTCTTACTTCCACGTTAAGACTACAACTCATTATTCTATTATTATTATTATTATTATTATTATTTTGACACCATTTAGCACTTTTCTTTTATTTATTATTTGTGTCATTTATTAATAATAATAACCTTTATTATACTTTTTTTTAAACGATACTCAGTTACACCCGATATTTGGTAACACCCGAATGCTCGTTTAAACATCTCCATCTCAACGAGACATTTTCCTAGTTATTTATTCATCTAATAATATTTGAAATATTAATTTCAATATTTTATTTTTATCCACAAAATGAGATGTTACAAATCTCTCCCACCTAAATAGGTTTCGTCCCCGAAACCTTTTCATACCTTGAATAATTCAGGGTAGTACTTTCTCATTTCATCTTCGGCTTCCCATGTGGTATCCGAACCTCGGCGATGTTTCCATTGTACTTTTACTTGGCTTATATCTTTGTTTCGAAGTTGCTTAACTTTACGATCAAGAATCGCTATTGGCTTTTCTACAAAGTTAAGCTTATCTTCCACTTCGATGTCATTTAATGGCACACATGCCGTTTCATCAGCCAAACATTTTCGTAAATATGACACATGAAATGTGTTATGGATGTCATTTAATTCTTCGGGTTAGTCCAACCGATAGGCCACTTTCCACACACGAGCAATTATCTTAAATGGGCCTATAAATCGTGGGCTTAACTTACCACGTTTACTGAAACGAATCACTCCTTTCCATGGAGAGACTTTTAACATAACATAGTCTCTTACTTGAAATTCAATTGGGCGTCTCCGTTTATCAGCATACGACTTTTGTCTATCCTGAGCCGCTTTCAAATGTGCTCTGATTTGATCAATCTTTTCGTTCGTTGCGTTTACCACTTTTTTTTTTGCAAGTTCTCTTTGACCAACTTCTCCCCAACACACTGGAGTGCGACATTTTCTACCATAAAGCATTTCAAATGGGGCATCACAATGCTTGAATGGTAACTATTATTATAAGAAAACTCCGCCAGGGGCAAATACTTGTCCCAACTGCCACCAAAGTCAATAATACAAGAACGAAGCATATCCTCAAGAGTTTGAATTGTTCTTTCACTTTGTCCGTCGGTCTGAGGATGATATGCCGTACTGATTAATAATTTGGTGCCCATTTCCTCCTGAAATTTTCTCCAAAATCTTGAGGTAAATCGAGTGTCTCTATCAGATACGATAGATACTGGCACTCCGTGCCTTGACACCACCTCATTAATATATACTTCTACCATTCGTTCTGAAGTATATTTTTCATGTATAGGTATAAAATGTGTACTTTTTGTCAAACAATCGACAACTACCCATATCTTATCATGTCCTTTGGCTGTTTTTGGGAGCTTCGTTATTAAATCCATCGTAATGTGTTCCCACTTCCATAATGGAATCTCTAGAGGTTGCATTTTTCCATATGGTTTCTGGTGTTCAGCTTTAACTTGTAAACAAGTCAAACACCTTTCCACATATTTAACGATATCTCTTTTCATACCAGGCCACTAATAAATTCTCTTCAAGTCAGTGTACATTTTGGTTGCACATGGATGAATTGAATATTTTGATTTATGTGCCTCATCTAAAATAATCATTTTAATTGAACAAGACTTAGGAATCCAAATACGTCCAAAACGAATCTTAACTCTTTTGTCATTTTCTTCCAAATTTCGGACTTGACCAACAATTCTTTCGCACTTTAAATTTTCTTCTTTTAGTGCTTCCTTTTGCGCAGTTTTAATTTGGTCAAATAAGTTCGAATTTACAATTAGTTTATATGATTGCACCTTAATCGGAGAATAATTCTCTTTTCGGCTTAGGGCAGCAGCAACAACGTTGGCTTTACCTGGGTGGTATAGTATTTCACAGTCATAATATTTGACTAATTCCAACCACCGACGTTGTCTCATGTTTAATTCTTTCTTATCAAAGAAATATTTCAGACTTTTATGATCAGTATAGATAGTGCATTTCGTTCCATATAAATAATGCCTCCAGATCTTTAGTGCAAATACTACTGCTGCTAATTCAAGATCATGGGTTGGGTAGTTCGCTTCCTGTGATTTCAATTGGCGTGAGGCATATGCTATCACCTTCCCTCTTTGCATCAAGACACAACCCAATCCAACACGTGAGGCGTCAGAATAAACTACAAAGTCCTCTGTTCCTTCTGGTAAAGCTAGTATCGGAGCTCTAGTTAGCTTTTCTTTCAAGATTTGAAACGCCTTTTCGTGTTCTGAGTTCCATTCAAATTTGGAATTCTTTCGAGTTAGCTTTGTTAATGAGGAGGCTATTTTTGAAAAATCCTGAATGAAACGCCGATAATAACCGGCTGAACCAAGAAAATATCTAACTTCAGTTGGGGTCTTTGGAGTAGACCATTGCATAATAGACTCTATCTTGGCGGGATCCACTAAGATACCCTCCTTGTTCACGACGTGACCCAAGAATTGAACTTCTCTAAACCAGAAAGCACATTTAGAAAACTTTGCGTATAACTTTTCTCTTCTTAAGGTATCAAGAACCTCGCGAAGATGTTGAGCATGATCTTTTTCAGTTCGGGAATAGATGAAAAGATCATCGATGAACACGATGATGGAACGATCAAGCATTGGCTTACATACTCGATTCATAAGATCCATGAAAACTGCTGGGGCATTCGTTAAGCCGAATGGCATCACAACGAATTCATAATGCCCATAACGAGTACGAAAAGCCGTCTTTGGTACATCTTCTTCTCGTACCTTTACTTGATGATATCCCGACCTTAGATCGATCTTTGAGAACCAAGTAGCACCTTGCAGTTGATCAAAAAGATCATCAATTCTAGGCAAAGGATACCTATTCTTGATGGTCAATTTATTCAATTCACGGTAATCAATGCACATCCGCATGCTACCGTCTTTCTTTTTAACGAACAAAATAGGTGCGCCCCAAGGTGAAACACTTGGGCGGATAAAGCCTTTGTCCAAAAGATCTTGGAGTTGAGACATTAACTCCTTCATCTCGTTTTGTGCCAACCGATATGGAGATTTAGCCACTGGTTTGGCTCCTGGAACTAGATCAATTTTAAACTCGACTTCCCTTTCCTGTGGAACTCCCGGTAGCTCATCAGGAAAAACGTCAGGGAATTCATTAACAACAGGGACTTGATCAAGTTCCTTTCCTTTTTCTTTTATATCAACTACGTAGGGGAGAAACGTCTGATGACCATGCTTCATATAACTCCTCACCTTTGCCATCGAGCATATTATAATATCATTCTTTCGTTCTCCATAAATACAAATTTGTTTTCCAGTTGGTGATAGAAATTGGACGATCTTTCTATTACATACTATTGACGCCTGATGTTGGGATAACCAGTCCATCCCAATAATTACATCAAATTCCCTTCGTGTAATAGGAATTAAGTCGATAGAATATTCTTCTTCTTGAATAATTATTTTACAATTTCGACATACTTCGGAGACGACAAAGCTCTTATCACTAGAGATTTCGACGTCTAATGAATTTATTAATTTACTTATACTAAAAGAACTATGGCAAGCAAAAGTTTTGGATACAAAGGATCTACTAGCTCTAGAACCAAATAAAACATAGGCAGGGAGGGAGTTTACGATAAAGGTACATGTTACGACATCAGGTATAACCTTCGCCTCCTCTGCGGTGATTTGAAAAGCCCTGCCTCGGGGTTTTGGAGCTTCCAACTTCTTCACGTTCTCGGCAGTTCTCGATCCTTCGATTGCCTTTCCATTCCTTGCCATCAACTCAGGGCAATCATTTTTCATGTGACCCGGTTTATAGCAATTATAACATAAGTTCACTGGACTAGTACACTCTGGGGCTGTATGCCCAAGTCTCCCACACTTATAACAAGTTGGGTTCTTATAAAGACATTCCCCAAAATGCCACTTTCCACAAAATTGGCAAGTACCAGATTACTTTTTAAAGCCAGGTACTTTTGTAGGCTTAAAAATTTCTCCCTTTCTTTGTCGGTGCTGTAGGGATTACAACATCTAGCTTTCGTTTCCCATCTCTTTCAATTTGTCTTTTTAGCTCCACCTCTCGTTCACGAGCCCAATTAAGAAGCTCCTCGAGACTTCCACACTTTGATGGAGAAATAAATTCTCTTATTTCCGTTTTAAGGATAAGATGGAAACGAGTCATCCACGCTTCTTCACTTGTGAAGAGAGAATGGAAAAAATTTGCTTTATCATAGAAAATTCCAAATATTTCGTCCACCGTTTCGTTGCCTTGACGCATATGAAGAAGTTCTTCGGTGATAAGATCAATTGCAACACGGGGACTGAAATGTTTTAGGAAGTTTGGTTAAAATCTTCCCAAGAAATATTTCTTATCGCTTCCCTACCTTTTTCCTTTTTGACCATATCCCACCAGTCTTTAGCTCGTTCAACTAATAGGTTCGTTGCAAACATCACTTCATCAGCCGCATTGAAGTGAGACGTATCAAAAATAGTCTCCATAGCTGTAATCCACCTTTGGCTTATCAAGGGGTCTATTTCTCCCTTAAATTGTGACGGTTTATAAGCCATGAAATTTCTATACGCACATCGATGCGTTTCTACCTCTCTCTTAGTGCTGCTCCCATGTGCTCGAGAGGCTTTTCCACATTTGATTCATTCTTTTTCAGATTTTCTTCTAGCATAATTCCTATAGAATTTTGCATTTTGGCTAGAAGAAATGGAATATTGGCTTCGAACGCTTTCCCCACCTCAATAGCAATTTGCTTACGAATTTCATCAGGTACAATTTTTGTAGCAGTGTCTTGATGAGGTGAAGACGCAGATCTTTCTGAAGCATTATCTACATGCTTTTCTACATTACGGCTTCCATCACCGTGTACAATATTTCCTTCTTCCTATGCCATATCTTTTTACTGTGACAAATAATTTATTTATTATTATTTGCTTTCCATAATCTTATCCCTTCTAAGGTACTTTATCTAAGGCTTTATACTCCTCAATATATTGTTAATTCTAACAATTTATCTAAGGCCATAAAGCACAAAGCACCGTATATGCACATATGATGCAATAATTATAAACACGCAAATCATTTCATGCATATTCATTTCTCCTCCACTTACTCTTTTTTGTTTCCAACACAATATAATTATTGAGAATTCATAACGGTATGATACATTTGCTCTCATACTGGCCATGCATGAAAGAAATATATTATACTCATCTTGATCTCACAACTACTATATTGTCTTTTAAACATTCAAATTTCAGTTTTCACATATTTTATCTTTTATTTTCATTTATGCACCCATACAAAACTCCTCTTTGTAGCTTCCATGGACCACTTCTGGACTGAACACTCTCGTTTATATATCAAGAGCACTTACGGTTCGAGTCTAAGTATTTATTTTGAATATTTAATCTCTCGAACCGTGCTCTGATACCAACTTGAAACACCCTAAATTTTTTTTAATATATAAATAATATTTTCATAAAGTATATCAGAGTAGGTCCCAACATCCAAAACCTGTCACTCGTGGTGACGTTTTATTTTATAAAAATATATATTATACAAGAAAACATATATGTTTAATACAAACTTTATTATACAAACTATTAAACACGAGAGTATGGTTTTCTTGTCAGTCCAGTCCCGTTCATGAAGCTTCAACCATCGAGGGTGCTTTTCCTGAAAACATTTTAAAAAATATTTTTATTAGCTTTCTCTAAGTCAGTATACCATTTTATAAAAATATGTTTATTTTTATTTGGAATTTAACAACCAAATTCCTTGGGATTTCAACACCCGAAATCCTTATATCTATTCCACAATATTCTTTGGGAATTCAACACCCGAATTCCTTGGGATTTCAACACCCAAAATCCTTAATTTTACTCCTCATTATTCTTTGGGAATTCAACACCCGAATTCCTTTTGAGCTCATTTTTAACCAATGAGGGTTATTAACTCCCCCTTTTATATTTGGGGTTCAACACCCGAACCCCTTTAGATTTCAACTCCCGAAATCTTTTTATATATAGTATTAAAATTTCGGAGTTTCAACTAACGAAACCCTCGGGACTTGTAACCCATATTTTTATTAGAGACATAACACCGTATTTATTTCAAAACTATAGCCTGTTTTTAAGGCACACATTAATTTCCGTACTTGGACCCACAATAATTTCTCAAATAATCATATATATGCATATCAAAATAAACATATATAAAACGCTTGTAAAAATAACATCATTATGGTCCGTGTACTTACCTCTCGTTATTAGTGAGTAATCGAAGCGTAGACAACAACCCGTTACTTTCGTCTCCAAAATAGATACTATGGTGCTTGTTTGCTTAATCCTATGCTCACATCTAACAAGTTCTCTGTCTTATTATTTTTGTTTGTAAGACTTTCATATATATATATATATATATATATATAGAGAGAGAGAGAGAGAGAGAGAGAGAGATAATACTACTTGACTTTCTTTCCTTGGTGGCTACGATATCTTCCTCAATAAGACTTAAAATCTTATCAGCAAGTAATATTAATAAACATTCATACATATCCATGTTTCTTACTTCCACTTTAAGACTACAACTCATTATTCTATTATTATTATTATTGTTGGTTCAGCCGGGACCGAGACGATCCGAGCGCGTTCGAGACGGAAGGTTTGATAACCAAAGACGGATAGAAACAAACACGAAACAAACGATTTCATTGATAAAAACGAAAGATTACATGCTTGTTTAAACACTGAAATCACGATCTATGGCAGGGGGAGGTCGAGCATGGCCTCCCCCCTCATCCGGACAGCACCTGGGCTCCGGGCACGCAAAAACCTTAAACTCTTACCTGTTCACGCCTGAAAGCTGGTATTTATACTCGCTGCCATTCGGTCAGGACTCATTCGATCGAATGAGTCCTATTCGATCGAATGGCAGACTCATTCGATCGAATCAGAAACTCATTCGATCGAATGAGTATCCATTTGAAAATGCTCTTTCAAATGGATCACTTTCAGCGTGAACCACTACCTAGGTGTACAGCATACAACATAAACATTCTAAACTATTCGCCAAGCGACGGCCACAAAACATGCACCAACAATTATTATTATTATTATTTTGACACCATTTAGCACTTTTCTTTTATTTATTATTTGTGTCATTTATTAATAATAATAACCCTTATTATACTTTTTTTTAAACGATACTCGGTTACACCCGATATTCGGTAACACCCGAATGCTCGTTTAAAAATCTCCATCTCAACGAGACATTTTACTAGTTATTTATTCATCTAATAATACTTGAAATATTAATTTCAAATATTTTATTTTTATCCACAAAATGGGATGTTACAGAAAGCCATTATGTTTGATAATATTTTGTGAAAAAACTTGAAAATAGAGGAATAACTTATCAATGTTGATTGTCTTATATGGTGAAATGGCTTTTGATTTTCTATTTTGGATATCTTATAACATCTACCTATACTATTAAACCAAAACAATCTTTGCACATGCCATTTAACTAGGTCATCCACATAGAATGCCAAATAATACAATTCTTATAAATAAATTATCCACTTAATAAACAACTTAATTTTAAACATTAACTCTTAAGTTGGAGAATGTTCAAAATAAATGGTTATAATCACCATTTATTGACTAATAAAGACAATTAATTGTTTTCATTATTATTATTTTTTTTAGTTTTGAGAGTTTGTTATTTATTTATTATTTATTTTTTTGGATTTTGGGAAGTTATTTATGAAAGTTTGGACTAGATGTATGGATGTTTGAATTGAAATGGTGGTTTAAATCACAAGGTTTGGATTTTATTTTTTACTTTATTAAACGTTTTAATAAAAATTATAATTTTTATATCTCATTGTTTACATTTCATAGTTTACAACATATGACTTTGGTAAATGATGAAGTTTTAATTTTTAATTATTATGTGTGTTTTGCTTTATGGTATAAGTTAGAAATATGTGGCATAAGTTATGAATATGTTTTAAATTATCATTTTTCTCTGTTTGTCTTTTATATTTAGATTCTTTTAATTAAGACAACTAAGTGATACCTTATAATAATAATAATAATGTAAGATTATTTGGCGTTTACAATTCAATAAAATGTATAGCGCGTGCACACACACAGACACACACACACATATATATATATAGTGGCATACTCAAGAAAAAACTCAAAAAAGTAGGGAACTGAAAACTCTTCATTATACATGTTAAAAAACAATAAAAAAAATCATTTTTCATGTAAAAACACATTTTTTAGATACTCATTTTAGAGATTTTACATATACACACATGTAAAAGCCGTTTTAAAAATAATATTTTCATATACAAAAAGTAAAAAAATGTTTTTACAAAATTAAAATTTTTTTTTGGAATGTTTTCTACATGTCACTTATACACAAAAAGTTTATGCTAAAACTAATTTTTTACATGTGAAATCGAGCTTTATATTATTTTAGGGATTACTCCATAGAATAGTAACCAACTTTGAAGGTTGTTCCAATCAGGTCACTGATAAAAACTTTTGTTTCAATCAGGTCATTGAACTTTCATTTTTGTTCCAATCATAGATATTTTACTTGAATAGCAGGTAATCTAGATTTTTATTTTAATTTTTTAATGTTTTTACTTTGCATAGTAACTTTTAAAGGTTGCGAAAATTAGTAAAATTGCGAAATATAATTTTAAAATTCCGAAAATTTGCAAAAAAAGTTCGGAAAATTGCAATAAATTAGAAAAATTGAAAAAAAAATGTAAAAATGTTCAAAACGCGTCGTAACGGGTTAGGGTCAACAGGTTCGGGTTAGAACGGGTCAAGGTCGGAACGGGTCAAAACGGGTTTCAGATCAGTTCTTTTTTTGACCAACGAATCAACGCATTTTCAACACGCTACAGCTCGTTTTAATAGCAAAGCTCGTTTAAGCGATTTTTTCAGTTTGTTTCAGAACTTAACAACTCGTTTAAGCGATTTTTTCAGTTTGTTTCAGAACTTAACAACTCGTTTAAGCGATTTTTCAGTTCGTTTCAGCACCTAACAGCTCGTTTAAGCGATTTTTCAGTTCGTTTCAGCACCTAACAGCACGTTTAAGCGATTTATCAGTTTGTTTTAGCACCTAACAGCTCGTTTAAGTGATTTTTCAGTTCGTTTAAGCATTTAACAGCTCGTTTAAGCGATTTTTCAGTTCGTTTCAGCGCCTAAAAGCTCGTTTAAGCGATTTTTCAGTTCATTTCAGCACCTAACAGCTCGTTTAAGCGATTTTTCAGTTCGTTTCAGCACCTAACAGCTCGTTTAAGCGTTCTTTTCAGTTCGTTTAAGCATTTAACAGCTTGTTTTGACCAAAATGGGTTGTTTCAGCTTGTTTTATTTTGACCAAAACAAGTTGTTAAGTGCTGAAACGAACTGAAAAATCGCTTAAACGAGCTGTTAGGTGCTGAAACGAACTAATAAATCTCTTAAAGGAGCTGTTAAGTGCTGAAACGAATTGAAAAATCGCTTAAACGAGCTGTTAGGTGCTGAAACGAACTGAAAAATCGCTTAAACGAGCTGCTAGGTGTTGAAACGAACTGAAAATCGCTTAAACGAGCTGTTAGGTGCTGAAAGAACTGAAAAATTGCTTAAACGAGTTGTTAAGTGTTGAAACAAACTGAAAAAATCGCTTAGCTTTTGTTGTTAAAACAAGCTGTAACGTGTTGAAAACGCGCTGATTCGTTGGTCCAAAAAAAAAAAAAACCTGACCCGAAACCTGTTTTGACCTGTTCCGACCTTGACCTGTTCTAACCCGAACCTGTTGACCCTAACCCTTTCCGACCCGAACCAAAACAACTCTTTTTTAAGTGACCCGTTTCGACCCTAACCCGTTCTGACCCATGACCTGTTTCGAACCAACTCAACCCATTTGCCACCTCTACCTGACAATATAACTAAAAAGATTGCAATTTATTGCAATATTCTCAAAAAAAATTTGAACATTTTTGCATTTTTTTTCGATCTTTGCAATTTTCTGAGCTTTTTTTGCAAATTTTCGGAAATTTAAAATTATATTTCACATTTTTGCTAATTTACGCAACCTTTAAAAGTTATTATGCAAAGTAAAAACATTGAAAAATTAAAAAAAAAACATATATTACTTGCTATCCAGGTAAAATATCTAGGATTGGAACAAAAATGAAAGTTCAATGACCTGATTGGAACAAAAGTTTTTACCAGTGGCCTGATTGGAACAACTTTCAAAGTTGGTTACTATTCTATGGAGTAATCCCTTTATTTTATTACATGTAAAATGTAGAGTTCTTGAGTTCCCCGCCTTTTTTGAGTTGCCTCTTGAACATGTCCATATATATATATATATATATATATATAGGGAAATGATCAAGAGATAACTCCTCCTTAAAGAGAGAACAAATAATAAGTATTTTTAATTTATTAAAAAAAATTTTTTTTAAAACTTTTTTTTTCTTTCATCCTTCTTATATTTTGTTATTCTTCACCACAAAAAAAATATAAAAATAAAAAAAACAAAAAAAAACTCGTTGTAATGCATATATGCAATACATTGACTTTTTCTTAATGCATATGTGCACTAGTGTGTATTTTTATATGTGCAATAGTATTAATTAGCATATATGCATTTGTTTGTATTGTATATGTGCAATAGTGTTATATTATATATAAAAATAAAAATTGATATAGTGCATATATGCATTAGTGTTGTATTACATACATACGATAGTGTGTATTGCATACGATATTAGCGTTGTATTTGCATATATTCAATAGTGTGTATTGTGTAATGCAATTGTACTGTATTATATGCAGTAAAACATAATTGTATATATGCAATAGGCATTAGTGCACATATGTACTACACTGACATGTTTTTTTAGTAACAATATCATCTTATTAGAAGGAGGAAAGAAGAAAAAATTACAAAATATTTTTTTAAAAATAGCTAAAAATAATTCTTTATTAGTTGTCCAGTTCTCTCTTTAAGAGGAGTTCTCTCTAGATCCCACCCCTATATATATATATATATAGATAAAGGATAAATACCATAATATCTTATCGTACATTACGTACACGACACCCTCAACCCTAGATTTCAAAAAACACGTCGTGGCAAATTTGTAAATTATTTCAAATCGTTTCCATCCTAATTAACCGTTGCATCAATTCAACCATCGTCACCGCCGTCATTTGCAGACACACACTTCAATTGATTTTGAATTGAAATACGCCATTTGCAGAAACCCAGTTGCAGACATTCCATATTTTGTTCATATGATCGAATCGATGATCAAATTGACGGTCGATTAATAGTTGTTTGATGATTACGAGATTATATGAAGTGATTTCAGTGTTCATATTCATGTTATAGGTGTTTAATATTTTTTTGTTAGTTTAGAAGTTCTGTTTAGAAGTTCAGAACTTCTAAACTTTTTTGAACACCCAGAAATTCTTTGATCATATTAGAACGTTTAAAGATGTTCATTTTTTTTAACACCCAGAACTTGCTCGAACGTATTAGAACGTTTAAAGATGTTCATTTTTTTAACACTCAGAACTTCTTTGAACATATTAGAACGTTTAAAGACGTTATTTTTTGGTCAGAACGTTTAAAGGTATTTAGCTTTGTTTCAGAACGTTTAAACATAATATTTTGAACCCTAATCATAGCTCGATTGAGTGCATTATTTCTGCAATTCCATAATTGATTGATCAAATCTAAATACTTCTACACATCAATTCGACTGATTAAATCATCATTTTTGATCAATTTTGAAGATTTCTTGATGTTCAACGCCGTTCGATTTTTGTAAGGCCCCGTTCCCGTTACCCTAGTTTGGCGTTGGATTTACTTATAAACACAGTTCTAAATATCAGAGTTAATTAAAACTTTCACGGAATGATAATAATAATCAACCTGTAAGGTCCCGTTACCGGTGCCTCAGATTTGGACGTTGGATTTACTCATAAACACAGTTCTAATCATCAGAGTTAATTAAAACATTCGCGTAATAGTAAAAACTTTCATAAACACTACAATCATATCCATAACTTTGTGTTTAACGAACATATTGTCTTTCAAATAAAAAACATTAATTAAAAACGTGTTAGGTCTTCTGATGCCAGACTCTTATTCTTCTACCGTGTGCCCCCGCTCAAGCCAGCTGTCTCATTCTACTCACCTGTGTGCATACTAAAATTCAGCTACGCTGAGTGAGTTCTAGTTAATCATACCACATACAAAACATTCGTAACTACATACTTTCGTACATACTTCATACTTTCATACTTGCATAACCATACCTTACGTTTTAAAGAACATTACACCCTATAACCTTCGCATATATTATTAGGGTATGCAACCCTTTAACCTTCGCATATATTATTAGGGTGTGCAACCCTTTATCCTTCACATATATTATTAGGGTATGCAACCTTTTAACCTTCGCATATATTATTAGGGTATGCAACCCTTTAACCTTACCTTACCTTTCATTATCAAATCCATACATTTAATGCCATACATATCATAGTCGTACATGCTTCCTTATTCACATACACATATCATACATACTACACTATACTTGCCTTAACAGTACGTGCAATACCCGAAGGTCGTTCACGTACTGTCAAGCATAACTATCACAATCGTCATTAAGACATACACTTACCATTTAAGGTAAGAGTATTAACATTCACATCAAGTATGCACACAGCCCCGAAAACATAACAAGGAAATGGGGCTAGAAACTCACCTGAACACGGTTACGTTCACCGTTAATTGTTATTCCTTTCTTAAGCTGTGCACGGCTAACTGTATAACAATTACACGTATCAATTAATTATCGCTATCTATAATGTGTTTCTAGTTCAATTATAACCCACAACGAATGGGGGTCCGGGGGCAGCGCCCCTGGCAGCGGGGTCTAGGGGCGGCATCCCCTAGTAGGATCCAAGGGGCAGAGCCCCTGGCTGGTTTACATTACTGTCTTAACACATTTTCCATTAGAATTTTAAATCATTTTCTAATTCGCTAACTCATTCTCTATAACGAATTAAGCCTGATTCGTTAGCTAATTCGTTACTTTCATAATCTAGTTCGTTAACTGATTCGTCATCTGATCATCTTCTGATTCATCATTCCAATTCGTTATCTGAACAAGCCCTGATTCGTTACCTTATTCTTAACGAACTGGCGAGTAACGAATCAACTGATTCGTTATCTGTTTCGTTACTGATTCGTGATTTGGTTCGCTGCCTAGTTCGTTATTTGGACATAACGAATGGGTGAACTGATTCGTTGTTTGGACATAACGAATTGGCTAACTGATTCGTTATCTTGCCTTAACGAATTGGTTAGTTGATTCGTTACCTTACACCAATCTTATCCAGACTTTGTGTTGGAACTTATGTTTTAGATCGACGCATCGAATTTATTTGTGGGTGAAAAATATATTATTTGGTCTCAACCAAGGGTGTATGGCTTGAAGACCAAGTCACGCTAGACTAGTATAAATATATGTTTTTATTCATTTGTCTAGTATGAGTGACTGTATTATGTATGTGTGAGATTTAGGGTTTTATCCCTTTGAGAGAGTCTTCGCCTCCAGGATGAGGTCTCCTGGTGGCGGCTGATATTTCTTGATCGATTGTATGTATGTGTGAGCGATTCATCTTTATGAGAATCATTCGACTAATATTATCATACTGCCATTTTTATCTTTTGTGTTTTGATTACAATTGTTCATCCTATTATTGATTGTTAATCAAATCAGGCTCTCTCCCAATACACCTCATCCGTCCAGATATCTTTCAAGAGTGAATACGAGTGAGATTCGATCCTAACCCTAGTTCCGAGCTCCACACCGTTGTTTAATACCGATTATTCACGCTTCCGCACAGGTGCTCGGACCTGCCAATTAGTATCAGAGCGGGGCTACCGAATCGTTCAGACTAACCGCTGAACAAATTCATTTCGCTCTTGAATCCACCATGGACGTTAAACGATGAAGTTTGTTGAAATTATTTTGGGGGTTTTGAAATTATTTGATGATTTGGAGAAAAGTGTGTGGATTGATGTTTGGGTTGATGACTCGTTTGGAGATCCAACATCAATTTCATGTTTATTTGGTTAGAACGTTCCAGATCTGATGTAACAGTGTTATTTGGCTTGTTTTGGGGCAACATCATTTGATGATTTCCAGATCTGAAAAGGTTGATTATGATATGAAGATAGGTTTCTTTGATTTCAAGATAGCGTGGATATTGCTACAATGATTAATTTCAGATTATGATACCTGTTTCCAGATCTGAAAATTAGGGTTTATGTGTGCTCGTTGTTGTTTATGTTATTTGTGCTGCTCGAACTGTACATGATTTGGTAGACAAACATTGCCACTGGTACAAACTAGTATGGAGAATGTACAAGTCAGAAATGAACATGTACTAGAGGCAATATCATTATGGTTTGTTGCAGCAGATGCAAAGTGAATATTCAAGTAGGTTCTGTAAGGGCAAATCAGTAACTGATTATGCAGAAATGAAGTTCTGGTGTCTCGAGCATACTATGATCATATAAGACTGAACTCGGGTATGGAAAATGACTAAGTGTTGCTTCGAGCATAGGAGGTGTTTTGCCCAAGCACATATTTGTTTGGCTCAAGCACAGGTTATTTCGAGCACATCTTATATCGAGCACATCAAATTCGAACACACTTTGTGAAACCCAGAGCATATCTTTTGTCTTCTCAAGAAAACTATCTTCTTTTAGTCTCGAGCACACTTTGTTATTTATTCGAGAAGACTCTTTTTCGAGCATACTTTGTTTTGTCTTGAACAATTATGCTTGTGAAGAGAAAACTCAAGTTTGTGTCGAGCACACCCTTGCTCCCGAGCATACTTTTGCTTCCGAGCATGTTAGGTGAAAAATGAAAAAGCACTAAGTAATCCGAGCACACTTTTGTTTCAGAGCACTAAGTAATCCGAGCACACTTTTGCTTCCGGGCACACTTTGTGCTAGTGGAAAAATTGAAAAATCACAAGTGTTTTGCTTTTCGGGTACACTTTGTGCTAGGAAAGTTCTTCCGAGTACACTTTGTGCTAGTTGAAAATTGAAAAATCACAAGTGTTTTGCTTTCCGGGTACACTTTGTGCTAGGAAAGTGCTTCCGAGTACACTTTGTGCTAGGAAAGTGTTCCCAAGCACACTGTGTGCTAGGAAACAGAGTTTGTGAAATATTTCAAAGTTTTGAAGAAACTTTTGAGATTTTTGGTGCCGTTGACCGTTTGACCAAGCTGTTCTCTACGGAAGATATATACCAGGGGTATTTTGGTAATTTTTCTCCAATCATCAACAAGCTTATGGAATTCAAACCTCATCCAATTTCACGACTTCATCAAAAGCTTTACAAGAACAAGTGTTGACCAAGCTTAAGGATTTAATCACTTTTAGTGTCAACCAACATATGAATATGTTTATTTTCAGATTTTTGACAATCTTGATAAGAATGATCAAGATTGTTTCACCCACACTTGATTTGAAGACACATTATTAAAGACAATTGCAACGAAATTGGGGGAGTAAAAATCTTTGAATTTCATTGCAAATTGTTAGCTTCAAATCAAGTAAAAGACTCAAGTTAAGAATTGAAGATTATTTGATGATCACATTGAGTTTATTTCTGTTTGTGGTAACTTTGTTACTTGAAGTTGATCTCTGAAGTTCAAAGCCTCATTCATATGCCCATACAACTATATCCAAAAGTGATATAAGAGTGATGATTCGAAATGAACAACGGGAGAAGCTTAACGTGAGGTGGAGAATTTCAACGAAAGACAATGAGTTATGAGGTGATCATGGAAGAAATTCGATGGCATCGGTCTAAGGGGGAGATTGCTGGAACTTATGTTTTAGACCGACACATCGAATTTATGTGTGGGTGAAAACTATATTATTTGGTCTCAACCAAGGGTGGATAGCTTGAAGACCAAGTCATGTTAGACTAGTATAAATAGATGTTTTTATTCATTTGTCTTGTATGAGTGACTGTATTGTGTATGTGTGAGATTTAGGGCTTTATCCCTTTTTGAGAGAGTCACCGCCTCCAGGATGAGCTCTCCTGGTGGCGGCTGATATTTCTTGATCGATTGTATGTATGAATGTATGTATGTGTGAGTGATTCATCTTTATGAGAATCATTCGACTAATATTATCATACTGCCATTTTTATCTTTTGTGTTTTGATTACAATTGTTCATCTATTATTGATTGTTAATCAAATCAGGCTCTCTCCCAATACACCTCATCCATCCAAATATCTTTCAAGAATGAATACGAGTGAGATTCGATCCTAACCCTAGTTCCGATCTCCACACCGTTGTTTAATACCGATTATTCACGCTTCCGCACAGGGGCTCGGACCTGTCACTTTGACCTTAAGCTCAAAGGAAAAATCGATATGAACACATTGCAGTCAAGACCCGTCAGATCTGCAATAAACGTTCGTTTCTTAATGAAACAACACGATTTTGGTGTCAATGAACTCGTCTATACATCACTTACAAACCCCAACCCATTAATCATCCAAACATTCGTGTTTACTAGGTGAGATTTGTGCATATACATACGGTTTTTTCATACTAAAAATTAACCTATTAAATTGTAATCAATTTCAGTAAGTTTAGCTTCGTTGGATTCGTTTTTACCATAGTAACACAAATTTATGACTTCTAGACTAAATCCGAAATTAAACGAACAAGTTCTCGATATAAACGTACCTTAAACGAGTAGGTTTACGAACACGGTCTAGTCTTGATGTTTTTCACGATGATCTAGCACCAACAAGCTCGGGTTTTCGCCTTCGGATCTTGGCTCGTGTTATAGGATAGTGTTTGTGTGTGTTTTTGATGGTTTAGGCTATGGTGTAGAGATGGATGAAAATGGAAAGGTTTAGGGTTAAAGGGGTATTTATACTCCCTTAAGCCCATGGACCTAAGACACATTCCGTCTTATATTCCATCTTCTAAAGTCCAAGCCCAACCATATATAGTTTTTTATCTAAACCGATAAACGACACAATATAAAATAAACGAAATTTATTTTATTATTATAACCAAAAGTAGGATGTTACACAACCATTTATTACAAACGTTCATAACTTGTCTTTTAAAAACATAACATAAAATCTAGTATCAAGACATCGTGACAAATCTTCAGATGCCAGCCTCTTCAGATCATGCCATGTGTTCCCCTCAAGCCAGCTGTCTCAGTCGATTTACCTACGTGCATAATAAAAGTCAGCTACGCTGAGTGAGTTTTAGTTAATTAGGCCACATACAATACAATCACATACTTACATATATACATATCCGAAGACACATGTTGCATACTTAGCCTGTTACCTTTCTTTCATTCGTACATACATACTTTCTTTCTTTCATACTTTTATTCTTTTAGTCTGTGCATTTCATACATAACTAACTATTCGTTTTAAAGAGCATTTCAGCCTATAATCTTCGCTGATATTATTAGGGTCTGCAACCCTTTAACCTTCGCAGAGTTTAGAAGAATCTGCAACCCTTTAACCTTCGCAAATATTATTAGGGTCTGCAACTCTTTAACCTTCGCAGATATTATTAGGGTCTGCAACCCTTTAACCATACATTCGATCCATCCTTTAATCATACATACTTTTTCCTTATATAACATACTTTCGTACGTACTCCTTTCATTACTTACCTTCATACTTGCATATTTCATACCAGACATACTACACGTTACTTTCCCTGACGATATGTGTAATATCCGAAAATTGTTCACGCACCGACAATCATTCTTTCATAACATTGATAGTATTATCACATCAATCATCATAGAATACACTTACTATTTAAGGTAAGTGTATATAATTCACAACGAGTATGCACACAGCCCTGAAAACATAACAAGAAAATGGGGCTAGAAACTCACCTGGATCCTGTTTCTTTCTGAGTTTACAGTAATGCCCCTCTTTAGCTGTGCATGGCTAACTATATAATAATACAAGTATCTAGGTCCAAGGGGCAGAGCCCCTGGCTGGGGTTAAGCTGCCAGGTCAGCTTGGAATAATTTTATTTTCATTAACTGCTCTTTACTAAAAAGTTCATCTGGAAAATTCTAAGTTTGGTCTATTCTAATCGAGTGTCCCCTTTCTATTTGAACATTATTGTATTCGAATTGAGATTGTATTCCAATGGTCCATCTCATCCAATCACCCATGTATTCGAATACCCCTATATTCGAATACAATATGTATTCGAATGGACATGTATTCGAATACAATATGTATTCGAATGAACTTATGCCAAAATACAACTTCTATTTTAATAGACAAGTATTCGAATACAATATGTATTCGAATGGAAATGCATTCGAATACAATATGTATTCGAATGGAATACTTGTACACAAGGGATTTGTATTCGAATTCCTTTGTATTCGAATGGCCTCCTGTATTCGAATTGTCCTCCTCATTTGAACACTCTTGTATCCAAACACTCTTGTATTTGAATAGAAGGGACTTGTGTCATCCTTTTCTGTCTTTCTTTCTTTCTTCCCTTTTTATTCGAATCAAGCATTCGAATACACCCACTGATGGGTATTATCGCCCTTCATTTTCATTTTCTCATCATAGACCAACATCCATTCACGTAGTCTAGTGTTATATAACCTCCTAAACGGGTTTCCTTACCCTTGGACCAAAAGCTATCTTTCTTAGCCATAAAGTTTAGACCTTTATCGCTTTCAAACCCATTTAAGGCTAGATCTAGGGTTTTCACGTGGACCGTATATGCTAACAAGTTCGTTAAGTCCATTTTTAGCATCAAGTTTACATTTTTTATGGTACATCAATACCCGATTCGCTCTAGGGCTAAGTTTTAGGGCAAACCGTTCTTAAAAACATAATATTTATGTGTAAAGAACATACCTTTATACGTTGTTAAGCTATGGTTAGCTTTAATGTGCAACAATAGGCTTGTATCTTGCTTGTATAGTAAAGATTTATCAAGATCCAAGCTTGGTTCTTGGTCTTAATCCTTGGCCGATTGTTATAGGGTGTTTGTGTGTGTTTTAGAGTGTGTAGGGAGGCTAGGAGATAAGAATGAGGGATTTAGGGTTTTAGGGAGGTTTAAGGAGTATTTATAATCTCTTAAGCCCATGGACCTAAGGCCCATCACCATCCCTTATTCCATCTTTCACCAACCAAGTCCATACTCTTTTTATTTTGTTTGACTTAATTAAATATTAACACATTGTTGCACAAACATAATTTCTTTTATTTATTATTTTCAAAAGTAGGATGTTACAAGTCTTCCTTCCTTAAAGAGGTTTCGTCCCTGAAACCTAACTATTACTTAAACAAATCTGGATAGAACTTGCGCATCTCTTCTTCAACTTCCCAAGTGGCGTCTGATCCTTGACGATGCTTCCATATCACTTTCACCAACGGGATAACTTTATGACGAATTTGCTTTTCCTTGTGGTCAACTATCTTTATAGGTTGATCAGTGTAGTTCAGCTGTTCATCAACCTCGATGTCTACCAATGGCACATGAGATGTGTCATCAACTAGACATTTCCTTAGGTGAGAAACATGAAAGGTTGAATGAATTCTTCTAACTCTTAGGGCAATTCTAGTTTGTAGGCCACTTCGCCCACGTGATCCAAAATCTTAAACGGTCCAATGTACCTCGGACTCAACTTTCCCCTATTTCTAAAACGAATAATTCCTTTCCAAGGTGAGACCTTGAGCATTACATTGTCACCAAATTTAAACTCTATTGGTTGTCGCCGCTTATTAGCATACGACTTCTGGCGGTCTTGAGCAGCTTTCGTCCTTGCCTTGATCTGATTAAATTTTGAAGAGGTTTCTTGCACAACTTCTAGACTTCCAATTTCTTTTTGACCAATCTCTCCCCAACATATTTGAGTTCTACCCCCTAATTCCATCGTGTTGGGTTAAAAGTAGGCGTATTTTGAGTCTGGTATGTATCAGGTTATCAACTATGATAGTCATACGTAATGTTGTATTCTTTGCTCATCTACAACAACACGATTTGTTTAAGAAGTAAAATGCCTATTATTTTTGTGATGTAATGACGGTAGATCATTACACACGGGTTTGTGTTATAATTGCGGTAAACCATTATACACGAGATGTTTTTGATATCATTCGGGGTGTGGTGACGATTACACACGAGGTGATATTGGTATATAATGACAAAAGATCATTATATGGATGTTGTTTCCGACTTATATATATATATATATGTATATATATGATATGGAATTGCTATTATGTTACTTGATATATTGTCTTTTCATGACGAATTATATGAACGTTTCGTTTGCGCTATTTTCATTATGTTATAATATATGTACATATATATATATATGTGTGTGTGTGTGTATATATATATTTTCAATAAAGAGAACTCACCAACATTTGTGTTGATGTTATTTTTAATATGTTTTTCTGGTAAATAAAGTATTGAAGCTTCGTGGAGGGCGCGGGAAAGTGGATGTGGTGTGTTTGAATAGGAGTAAATAATAACTTGGACTTGTAATAATAAAATCGTGTCTTTTGACACATGTAAAATCTGATCGTTGAATAAAAGTCCAACTTTTGGGGTTGAAAAATAATTGCTTTATTTTGATTGGCTAAACGGCGTCTGTCACCACCCGAATGACTTAGTCAAAGTTTTCCGCTGTATTAAATTACGGTTTTCTGGGTGTGACAAAACACGTTAAGGTATTACAGTTTACCACATCGGGTAAAAGTTAAAGTAATTGATCATCGGGATACGGGATTTCGTTGATTATTTATTGATTTTAAATATTCTTTTATTCTTGTATTCAATTGATTTATTTATTCAATTTAAAATTAAATAAATGTACTTCTTTACTCATGAATAACGAATGGGGTCATTTATAACTAATTATTTCAATTCGTTAGCTAATTCGCTTCCGCCACTCTGTAACGAATGACCTTAGTTCGTTATCCATAACTTAACGAATTAAGAACGAACTAATCAAGAATTTCTGTTAATTCGTTATTAATTCGTGTTAAGTATTAACTAATTAACTTTAATTAATGTGCCACGCGTAACGATTATAATAACCAATCAACTGATTCATTATTTCAAATTTAAATGAATCAGATGATTCGTTGCCTTGGAAACTGTGCCACGTCATTGTATATAGGGAAATGTGAAACCCATTCGTCTTCATTTCACTATTCACTTTCTTCATCCTTAAGCTAGGTTACTCTGCTCAAATTTTCTAGAAAACCCAACCTTAACGAAACCCTAATTCAGTCATTAGTTCTGAATCGTAAGGTAATAGAGCCTAAGTAAGAACATGATTTAGTCTAAATGGACATCACGACTCATGTCTCGATGTGTTTCCGAGATCATTGGGATCATTTGTTCGGATTTACGTCGTAGTTTATGTGATAATTGAATCTAGATTTGGCTTTTGACTTTTATTGTTCTTGCTAATTTTGACTTGGACTAAAATTAGTCAAACATTAAGCTTTATAGTGGCCATTTGTCATAGGGTAACGAATTGAAACTGCATCGTGTTCAATTCGTTACTAAAGTTTAACGAATCAACCCCTTTGTGTAATTGATAACGAATCATTGCTCATTCGTTGTGACATTTGTGACAAAACGAGGTATACTTTATTCACTACGTAGCGAGTAAACGATAAATCGGTTAATTCGTAGCGATTAAACGAATAACCGACCGATACTGACTAAGACCTATATATACTGAGGGGTCATATGTGAGTTATTTATATGATATAGAGGCTAACATATTGATATTTATGCCTCAGTATGTTTAAAACCATTTAAACGAAAAAGGTTTCGTTTATCGATACGCTATGAGTTTAAACGCAATCGGTAACATCAAGACGAGCCTTGTAGCATCCGTCAAGCCGAAAAAGATTTATAAAACACTTATATGACATGTTCTAAGCAATCCGCGAAATTATTTTGGGTTTTTACAACCTTTTAATATGTTTTTAGTATTTTGCAAAATTAAGCCGAAAAACGTTCGTTTTCGCGCTATTTCTCGCACCCGATTTAAGTTTCTTGCGAAAACCAAACCCGAATTAAATTTTGGACCGAGACCAACTCTGGCACATAAAACGAGGAACTAATGGGCCAAAGGGAGGCCCCCTTTTACTTGTGGCCGCAAATGGGGACACACCCCACCCTTTCTAGCATCTTGTATATAATAAGCAAATTATGATATTTTCTCATTTTAAACCTTAATCAGCTAAAGAACAGCAGGAAAACATCATCTAGCAGCCAAAAATTTTGAGGTAAACATTTAAGTACAAGAGATTTTAGCTTGTTTAATAAAGTTTAACCATGGTAAATTAAGTCTTAATTAGTTTTAAACATGTTTAACCATCCATAAACCATAAACATCAAGTAAAATCATGTTTTGATTTTAAACATGTCTACAAAGCAGAAACATATATATTTTTGACCAAAACACGGATTAGAACATGAATACGAGTTTTTACGGTTTGAAACCAAAACCGAAACCCTAATTAACAAGGCTGTTCTATGGATGATTTATGCTTGGTTTGATGTTATATGATATGTATATACACTTACTTTTCGATCCAATACCCGGGGAGTTGTTTAAACCATCGAAAACCACCGAAAACCAACAAGGTATTACCATATTACTCGTTTAGGGGTTGTTTGTGCTTGGATTGTGATGTGATTTTTGTTAGATTATGAAAGGTTTCAGGGACATTAGGGATCATGTAAATGAGTCCCTGTTCATATTTGGTAATTTTTCGATAAACATAGAATATTTGGCGAATTTATTACCTGTTATTGGCGTTTATTTTGGAACAATAGTTAAACCTGATGAAAAATTATGAAATTTTTTTTGGAACCCAAATATGTTATGTTAATATCACTGGAAATATTTAAGATGATTTGGAGATGTCTAGGTATGGTTTGTGCAATTGCGTTTATTACCGGTTAACAGCCGAAAAATGCACAAAAGGGTATTTTGGTCAAACAGTTAAGTTCTTGGGAATTTATAGGGATTGTGTTATGGTGTTGTGACCACTTAAAAAAATTATTGGATTTTTCGGGAATCGTTTGGTATAAATGGGGTATTTATCGGTTAATTATAACACATAAAGTGAATTTTTATAAATAAATGATTAAGTATAAAAAATATGAAAATAATTTTATAAAATTCTACAGATTTTATTTTATTTTTACCAAAATTTTCATAATTTTTATAGAATTTCATAAATAGATATGAATATTTGAATATTTAAATTATATTTGTATTAACGAAACCGGCAGCTTTATGTTTAATGGACTGACTGGTATGTCAAAATGTCAGAAGTGGTCAAATATCATAGTTTTAGGTGAATTTGATAAAAACGAACTTTTTACGAGAATTCCGGACAATTCGGATGGATTGTACGCGTTTTGTATAATCAAATCCGTAAGAAAACGGAAACGAACCCTGCGATCAATCCAGATACCGAAACTTCAAAATTCTTTCATAAATCAAATCATTTTATCAATCAGTATGTTTACTTAAGTTTATGTGATCTTACCTATTTCCAAAACGCGTAAACGATCAACTTGGCTAGGCTCGGATTAAGGAGAAACTGAGCCAAATATGGTTTTGAACATTTCATAGTATACAACGTCAGAATCTAAGACTATGGTCATGTTCTGGGCTTAAAAGCTATACCCAGACTAGTTATACAGCCCGATTTAGCTTAAACACTGTACTAGTATTAACAGTACGATACTGGTTATAGGATTCAAGCTATAATCGAGACACATTACTTACTGACACGTATTACCAGCTTGAACTACGCTAAGGTGAGTTTCACGACCCCACTTTCTAAACTGTTTTACGAACTTTGGGGTGGAAAACATGTTTACATATACTTATATACTTTAAAACGTGTGATGATGTGAATTATCTAAGTGCTAACACTTGAAAGGCCTCCCACACGAGTGATTAACTACGAGCCGAAGGCATGCGAATAGTGCTATTGGTTTAACAAACCCAATTGACGGGCCGGAGGGGTATGCCGAAACATGTTTATTATCAATTGCACATGACCATGCGAACTTTTATAACATGCTATGTGGTGTTAGACATAGTACATACTTGAGGCAAATAGAGCCAATGTGGGCATAGGAAGTGCGTGGGCAGGAGAGGTCACGTAATGGCAACTGGTCGAGAATTCACTCGTGGATTAGTATAATTACATCACATATTTACAAAACATGAATACTATGATTACGTATACTTGTTTTCGTTCGTACTTGTGAAACTTGAAACTCACCAACTAGACTAGTTGACCCGTTTTAACTTGCTTTTCATGTGAACCCAAGTTGGAATAATCTTCTTATGTGCTTGGTGCTAAAGGGAAGTGAATCGTTGTACATAGACGCTAGTATATATATTAAACAATAAGCA
Organism: Bidens hawaiensis; assembly: GCF_021521415.1. Lineage (NCBI taxonomy): Eukaryota > Viridiplantae > Streptophyta > Magnoliopsida > Asterales > Asteraceae > Bidens > Bidens hawaiensis. The sequence continues at coordinate 907,251 of NW_027491300.1, read as the reverse complement.
CTCACGCGAACTGGTTATGTGATTTTCGTCTAGTTTGTAAACTTAGTACCTACCAATGTAATGTGATGTAAATTAGTATGTTGAATTTCTTTATTAACAATGTGGTTGATACTTGTATTATCTGTTACATTCTCGTATTACGCTTCCGCAACTACCTAGTCTGGGTGTGACATAAGTTGGTATCAGAGCCATTGGTTATAAAGAATTAGGATGTCCCTTAGGATACCCTTATATAACCTTAGGCTCGATTAGCTCTGGGAATAAAATAATATTAAATAATATATAGTGACGATTCTCTTGATGAACGCGAATGGACAAGTGGGTTATTATGGTCCGGAACATCATAACGGACTAGTTTGTACGAGGGAATTCGAGAAGAAGTCGATAAACTAACAGGTAAAAACAGCAACATAGGTGTGTAAAATGCATTATTACATATATGTAAATAAACGATTATCTGTGCTTATGTGTATAAATACCTGCGCGTATTTTATTATAATTAATATAATTTAAAGAAATTATTCTTATTACTAACCATTGTGCAGAGACATGTCGAGAGCTACAGATCGCATATATGACGAAGTACAAGTACTGTATGAAGATGAAGAGGATCTAGAAGAGGAACCTGCGGAGGAACCGGAGGAGGAGATGAGTGAGAGCTTAGGGGATACTGTAGTGCCACACGAAGTGCCGATCGACCAGCCTGATTTATCGGGATATAGGTGCGATAGTTACCCTCCTAGGAAATCAGCTAGGCATGAGGTTGGAGCCACTAGTGCCTACCGGACCCCATGAGAGCCTTTAAACCTCTGTACCCCATGTTTTACCACCCACTCTTACACAGAACCCACCAGACCGCTCGTATTTCCGTACACCCACCTGAGCACACCCTATCCCCACCCTGTTCAACTTACCATAGGGGGGAGAGGTCGGGGGTACAGGTCACCGAGATATCTGTCCCTACCTGGGGTGTACCAATGTCAACCCAGGAACCACCTCTCATGACTGACCCTGAGTGGTTAAGGGTGTTAACTGACCAAGTATTAGATCAAGCAATATAAATAAATAACCTTAATCAATTCAGGCAAGAAACCCAGGAAGATGTTTGGTACCTACACCAAAATACGAGGGATGTGAGGAGAATGAACGCTGGCAACCGATGGCGAATGGAGCAGGTGGAATCTCAGTTATGGATTGATAGGACGATTATTGTAGTATTAATATGTAACATCCTACTTTCGGTTATATTAATAAAATAAATTTCGTCAATTTTATAGCGGGTCGTTATCTGTTTGGATAAATAGAATATAAGTTGGGCTAGTGTTGGGTAAATGGATATGGGTTATGGACTTAGGTTGTGGATGAAAGAAGGAAAAGATCATGGACTTAAGCCCATGATCCATAATTATATAAACCATTAATCACCATTTAATCCTCATTCACACATATTCCATACACCACCCAAAACACACACTTAAGCTTTCTCTCTAGTTCTCTCATTCTCTAGCCGAAACCAAGAAAGAATCCGAGCACCGACCCGAGGTAATGATAATTTAATATTGTATGAGCTTAACCCGTTAGATATAGTCACGAAACGACGAGCCGACACCATTAAACCGTTTAAGTCACAAGATCCGGGTGGAATTGGGTATAAAACGACCCTAAGATGAGCTTAGGGATCGCCCTAGCTCAGATCTGGATCGAACGGGACGAAAAACGATGAAAACGGTGGAAAAACGAGTGAGATCTCGTTTTTCCGGTGAAAACCCGATTTTCCGGCAAAGGCGGCGCCGGAAAGTGGTACGAGGTTAAGGAGAATGTCAGAGAATGTTCTGACATTCTCTGACCTAACCCTAGTTCGCTAGCGGGAACTAGCGAATGAGCCTTAGTTCGTTAGCGGAAAGGGACGAATTAACCCCAATTCGTTATATCATTTCGCTAAAGGAAAAATAATGAATAAGTTCTGATTCGTTTAGGTCCAATTCGTTACATGGACTGATTCGCTACGAGAACTGATTCGTCAAAGGACCAGTTCGTTATAAGGTCCAGTTCGCTTAATAACCAGTTCTTTAAAGGGTTCAATTCGCTACTTGGACCAGTTCGCCAAGATAACACAAATTCGTTAAAGACTGAATAACGAACTAGAAAGTTTAATAAAATGACAGAACAGTCCCTGAACTTAGAAAAGAATGAATTAATTACAATTAGGCCCTTGAACTTTTGAGTTAGCAAATTAATTAATGATTCAAAATCTTAATGGAAAATGTGTTACGACAGTTAATGGAAATAAAATTTTTCCAAGCTTGACCCCAGCCAGGGGCTCTGCCCCTTGGACCCTGCTAGGGGCTGCCGCCCCTAGACCCCGCTGCCAGGGGCGCTGCCCCCGGACCCTGGCTAATGATATGGCTAGTGAAAGATAATTGATACGAGTAATTATTATACAGTTAGCAGCGCCCAATTGAAGAAAGGAATAACAATAAACGGTGAACGTAATCGCATTCAGGTGAGTTTCTAGCCCCATTCCTTGTTATGTTTTCGGGGCTGTGTGCATACTCGATGTGATTAGTTAATACACTTATCCTAAGTGATAAGTGTATGTCATATATGTATTATGTGAAATGTATGAATGGTTTCTTGTCGATACGTGAACGATCTTCGGAATTTCATTTATTTCCAGGAAATGGTTGATGTTATATGTATGTTGTAAGATGAAGAATGAATGATGCATGTATGAAACTTATGATTATGTATATAGAAAAGTATGTTTAAAAGGTATGGAAGAAAGGGTACCAGACCCTAATAATATCCGAGGATGAAGGGTACCGGACCCTAATAATATCCGAGGATGAAGGGTACCGGACCCTAATAATATCTGAGGATGGAGGGTACCGGACCCTAATAATATCCGAGGATGGAGGGCACCGGACCCTAATAATATCTGAGGATGGGGGGTACCGGACCCTATCAATATCCGAGGTATGTAGGGTGAATGCTCTTTATAACGTAAGGTTAGATATGTATGTGTATGAAAGATTGATGGACAAGTTAAGTATGTAATGTGTACCTACGCGCACGTGTATGTGTATGTAAAGTAAGTTATGTGATTAACTAGAACTCACTCAGCGTAGCTGACTTTTTCTATGCACGCATGCAAATAGGTTGAGGCAGCTAGCATGATTGAAGAAACATGGCATGGAATCGAAGATACTGGCATCTCGAAGAAATGTTGTGATGTTTTAAAGAATATGTTTTATTTAATTGACTATGAATGTTTTATAAGACAAGATTTGAAGGTTATGTAACATATTATGGTTGAAGTTTTAATGTTTCGCGAATGTTTTAATTAACTCTGATATTTTGAACTGCGTTTATGAGTAAATCCAACACCAAAGTAGGGGTACTGGTAACGGGGCCTTACATAATAGCGGTCGTGGCATGGTTGGTTTATCTTTTACGTATGGATAAGTAGAAAGTAGTAGTATAGTTGGTTATACATAGTCTTTTGACATCACATTCAGCATTTAGTGGAATCATGTTGGCTGACATGGGAAGTGTGTACGTTTTAGCACTATTACAAGCACTAGCCCTTATCGGGTTAAGTCTATATGTCACTTGGTGACAAATTTTGATACGCATATACAAACGCTGGCCTATACCAGGTTAAGCCTATGCGCTAAATTTTGAGATGCATATGTACCGTAATGATTATGGCTAATACAAATGTGTTCTTTAGAATAGTTGTGTGTTTATGGTTATTGTTATAGAATGGCTTAGGAGAAAACTAATACTATATCTGAGGCGGAGGTGGGAGAAATGATTGCTCACCAACTACAAGCAGTGATACCAACTATTGTAGCGCAAGTCACTGCTGGCATACATGCAAATACAACAGTTAACCAACCGTCGAGCACTGATACAACCGCTAATACTACACCTCCGCCGAACACTAATGAAGCTATGAATTCTACTTCCCCGTTGAATACTAGTAATGTCACGAATATAACTTCCCCACTGTATACTAATATTTCTGGTAACACGAATTCCCCGCGTCAAGAATGTTCGTATGAAAAGTTTATGTCGTGTAGACCTGTAAATTTCAGTGGTACTGAGGACCTAGTGGATTGGTGAAATGGATTGAAAAGACCGAATTTGTAATTAACATTAGTGAATGTCCACCGGACCGTAAAGTCAAATTCGCCACTACTATGTTTCTGGATCATTCCTTGATGTGGTGGACAAGATGCTATAAACCATATGTCCTGGACCGAATTTAAAACCCTCGTATTAGAAAATATTTGTCCAAGAAATGAGATCCTGAAATTAGAACACGAACTTTGGAATATGGAAATTATAGGCGCTGATCACTTAAGTTACACAAACCATTTTAACGAACTGTCTCATTTGGTACCGTGGTTAGTTACTCCGGAAGCTAAACGTATTGAACGCTATATCTGGGGATTAACCCATGCTGTGAGAAGCATAGTTAATTCAGTAGCCCACCCAACATTGGAAAGTACTATATCTCAAGCGGGTGTTGTTACTTTTGATCTTATGAGAAGTGGTGTGATAAGGATGCCAGGGGAAACATCGAGTTTAAAATGATCTGATTATGGGACAAGGATGCAAGGGAACCCTCAAAATAAATGAGCCCGTTCGAATACCCGAAATTATGCCATGACCAGTTCTAATGTGAAATAAGAGGCTTATAAAGGGACGCTACCGAAGTGTGGGAAATGTAATTTTCATCATGCGGGTGATTGTAAACCGGTAGTTTGTCACAAGTGTGGAAGAACTGAATATTATGCCCCCAATTGTAGAACCCTCAACAATAATGTAAACCGACCACAACAACCAACCCAACTACCTCGACCTCAACCAACCCGACCACAACTCAATCAACAAACCCCACCTACCATGAACCTCCGTACCTGCTATGAATGTGGTAGTACGGAACACTATCGGAGATACTGCCCCAAGCTGAATCAGGGTGCAGTGAGAAGGCAGAACCAAACACAAGCATCAACATTCAACGCAACTAGAGGACGCGTTTTTGTAATAGGATCGGGTGAATCGCGTCATGATCCGAACGTGGTGACAGGTACATTCTTAGTTTCCAGTCAGTATGCTTCAGTTTTGTTTGATACGGGCGCCGATAGAAGTTTCGTATCTATTAACTTTTTACCCTTAGACAATATGCCGGTTAGTGAGCTAACGAAACCATACACTATAGAACTTGCTAACGGTAAGTCTATACATGTTAACCGAATAATCCGAAACTGTTACTTTATCCTAAACGACCATACACTATAGAACTTGCTAACGGTAAGTCTATACATGCTAACGGTAAGTCTAGACACTATAGAACTTGCTAACCGTAGCTGTGGACGTAACCGCAGGTGGTATCGTGACCGACAGCCCTGCAGTGTGAACCACTGTCGACTCAATAACCTGTGCAACAACCTCCGACGGAGTAAGCGTTGGAGGCGGCAACGATACAATATCTGGAGTCGTCAGCTGGAGTGTGATGGATGGGAGGCCAACAGATGATGATGTAGCCACCACGGGAACGTCCGTGGCGCTTGGCCTTGTGACCTGTAATGGTGTAGGGACAATTGACATACCGGACAGTGCGGGCGGAGCGAAACGTATGACTCTAGAGCTCTCACCAGCTCCCCTACCTGCACCTGTCCTGTCCCTTCTTGAACGTCTGATCAACTTATGAATGTCTTCTTCTTCTTCTGACTCACTGTTGTAATCTGTCCTCTTTCTCTTCCCATACGTCCTCTCTTGAGTCACCATCATACGTCTTGCCTCATCCATTACATCATCAAAATCTGAGTCATCCACCGTCGTAGCTGCTCTAGTAACATTTACTCCCGTACTCTATGGAATCGAGACCTGTATATTTTCTTGAAGATCAACTCGGTCCATGTCAAAAAATCCTTGGCCGCCAAAAGCAGCGTCAAGGTCTACCTCTTCTTCAGCTGTCACAACAGGCGCAGCAGGCACATCTTGAGGTGCTCCCGCCTGTTGTGTTTGAGGATCTCTAAACTCGTCCCCATTAGCAGGAACATACTCCGGGTTGATTAAATACCCAAACAGTGGAGTATGCCTAGGACGCAGTTCAGGCTTGCTTCTAGCACTCGAAGTTCTACATTGAGCAAAGATACGCTTGTTCACACTCTCCACGTATCTGATAGGGCGACGTTGAGGCAATCGTGGGAGCAACATGATTCAAGATCATTTGGAGAAATCTTGGATACATGATGAATCTCTCACGCCCCATCGCCCTTCGCTGTCGATCAATCTCATAGAAGACCATCTGACTCAAGCTGTAACGCTTGTTATAAGTCAGAGCAGTCATCGCCGACTGCAAGGTCGCGCCCATCCCGTCAGTGCCCGCCTTCCTCCCTGACATGCAGACAATCATTACGTGCATGAGGAAGCGCCACTGATCGAGCAAGAAACCTTTCCTTCTTTGTGTATCCCCCAAGGGACCAGAATATCCCATTCGTAGAAATGCTCCATCACCGAACGGAGCAACAAACTCTGTCGGGTCGTCCCTCGTCTCCTCTCCGAATTGCAAAGCCACCCGGATTTGTTCAGACGAGAACTGAACATCCTGACCATTTACCGTTGCACGCATCACCGGGGGGTCGACGCGGCAGTCATATTCCACCGTCTGCCAGAAATCCTCAATGTTGGGCAAGGAAATCGGCAGAGTTGTCGTAATGGCGTGGAATATCCGCGAACGTAGCAGGAATGTGATGATTTCGCGGAAATCATCTACTCCACTCGCGTCTGGGTCAAGTGTGATATACATGTTATGACCCGGAAAGAAATGTCTCTCATTATCTCCTCCATCATCGCCACCAGCACCTCCAGCACCAGCAACAGCAGCCATATCTGCAACAAATGAACCAAGTTAGATAAACGTTAAGGCATAACACAAGTTCGCTTGTTACCATGAGCGAAGTTGTGATAAAATCTGTATAGGCGAAGTTAAAGGTGGGGCGAAGTTGGGAACAACTTCACTTCATCTTTAAGTTCGTCTAATAACTAATAAGTAAAAAGGTCCAGGCGAAGTTAATGATAACTTCGCCTCACCACAACATCGCCTCAGGCGAAGTTAAACCTCAGGCGAAGTTACGGATAACTTCGCCCAAACTGTAAGTTCGCCTGAATCTGAATCGGCGACAGTAAGGCGATTCGAACGACGTGCAGTTGGCGATTTTGGAGATCGAGGACTCAAAAACGCAAGATTTTAAGAACCTCTGGACGATTAGTTTGTTCATGACCAAGTAAAAACAATGTTTGAAATCGGTTTTAAGGTCCGACCGACCGAGGTCACGACAGAGATCGAAACGACCGTCGATAAACAAGAATGAACAGATAACACGAAGTACCGACACCACATACCGTGAATCGATAATCGAAACTGAGAAAGAAAAAAGAAGAAGGATTCGAAAATTTTATCGATAAGTTCGCCGAGGTTAATCGTGAGGATAAGTTCGCTGAAATCAGAAAATAATAAACTGTTTGACCTTAAAAATTCCTTTATATAGGAGCGGAGTTATACAGGCGAAGTTGTGGATAACTTCGCCTAGGGCGAAGTTATTCACAAGTTCGCCGATTTTACAAAATAAACCCCTATAGTTTGAACATTTTGCAATTAAGTTTTAAAAACTTCCCTTTAAGAATTAAATGACACGATCAAGTCCAAGTAACCAGTTATAAAATCATAAACTACCTAAGTACGAAAAACTTTTAAAAATTAAAGTACAAGGGATCAAATTTCAGTCTCGACAGGGACTACTACGTTTTAGAAAAGATCCGAACAGGAATCATACTAACTACGTGACTGTCACATAGATCCGTGTTTAGCTGTATTATGACATAAAGAAACAGGTTGTAGGCAGGTAAATAACTTAAGATGGTTTTCATCGTTTCTGTGATACGAGTTAAGTTCAATTAAGCTCAAAAATTAAGTGGGCAACAACTCAGAGATTATGATGCCTCCTATCTATTCTCAAAGCGTATTTGGCTTTCCCCAAGTCACCCCGAATTGACTTCAACCCATAGTGTCTGATTAAGTTTGTAAGTACTCTTCATCTGCTTCCCGTTCTCTTTCTTACTCCATGATTGAGAAGTCTTGACATTGTCAGCTCTAGAATGTTTTAATAACTCATAAGGTTTTTTTATTTTTTTATTTATTTTTTTTATTTTACGATAAACATTTACATAGACTTCAGAGTAGTAAACAACTGCAAGTCCCGAATCTGGATCACTGCAGTTTCTTCACACACTATCTTTACGGAAATCAGAACACTTACGGGCTCGTGTATGACTGGGTAATCGCTTTTCTGCCTATCATTCGGAAAGATATATATGAAGATATGCAAAACTCTTAAGGAGTTTCCACGTAAAATCGAGTAGATTTAGTTTGTATCACATCTACTTTTACGCACCATAAAAAGCTACCATGACATACAATGACTGTTCTAAAGCCTTTTAAGCCTAATAACTTCACTAGTTAAGCACACAGAATCAGTAAATCTATCATTTTCCAAGGTTGGATCAATTTTCTGTTAAAACATAGTAACAGAACTTCTTACGAAGTAGTAGACTTGAAAAATAATATCATTTCCCTAAAAAAAATTTTTTTGACTTCAATCGCCCCGATCAGTTCAAAGTCTTCAGGTAAACGGTTATCCTGAGGATCCAATGGATCCGTTGGACCGACCACATACAAGTATGTGTCCTTCTAACTAAGTATGAACGACTAATTTTCAGCGAAAGAATAAAAACACATCATAAACCGCCCCGGTCACATTCAGTCATCTGGTTAATGGCAACCCTCAAACTCTACAAGTAGAAAATGAGGACCAAACATATCCGAGGATATGTCCTTCAAACTGAGGTAACCGACATAATTTTAAGCGATAGTGACATTTGTTTTTTTTTTTTTTTTAATATATATGCACAAAAAGCATGGTTACTCGGGATTGATCATCCCATTCAACTCAACAAGGTTTTGAAATCTTGATTTGTCAAACGCTTTAGTATATAAATCAGCGAAATTATCAAGCGTATCCACCTTTTCAAGCACAATCAGTTTCTTCTCAGCACAATCCCGTATAAAATGATGACGTATGTCAATATGTTTAGTTTTACTGTGCTTCACGGGATTGTTAGTTACTGAGATAGCAGCTGTGTTATCAATGCAAATAGGAGTAAGTGAGAAATTCAGACCATAGTCGCGCAACTGTTGTTGAATCCAAAGAACCTGGGAGCAGCAGTTGGATGCTGCCATGTATTCTGCTTCACACGTTGAAATTGCGACTGAAGTCTGCTTCTTGCATTGCCACGACACCAATCTGCCACCAAGAAACTGACATCCACCAGTTGTAGACTTCCGACTCTGATTGCACCCTCCATAATCAGAATCTGTGTAAGCGACTAGCTCCAAGTCTCCTCCTCTCGGGTACCACAACCCCAGCTTCGGCTTGCCCTTGAGATACCGCAGTATCCTCTTCGCACCCTTCAAATGAGATTCTTTTGGGCTTGCCTGAAAGCGTGCACAAAGACAAACATCAAACATTATATCAGGCCTAGAAGCAGTTAAGTACATTAAAGAACCTATAATAGCCCGATATTGGGTTGGGTCCACGTCTGCATCGTTATCTGAATCAGCACCCAATTTGTGATTGACGCAGACTGGAGTTTCATATGGAGTGCTGTCCTCCATCTTGAAGCGTTTGAGAACATCATGGACATACTTCGTCTGATGAATGAACATCCCGTCTTTCTTCTGATCAACCTGCAATCCTATAAAGGAAGTTAGTTCACCCATAGCACTCATTTCAAACCTTTTCTTCATGACGGCCTCAAACTCCTGACACATGGAGACTTTTGATGCAGCAAAGATAATGTCATCCACGTAGACTTGCACCAGCAGGAAGTCGCTTCCTTCTCTCTTGAAGAACAACGTGCTATCTATCTTCCCTCTTTCAAACCCATTTTCAAGCAAGTAATCTGATAAGGTTGAGTACCAGGCACGAGGTGCCGGATGTAGTCCATACAACGCCTTGCTTAACTTGTACACGTGGTCTGGAAAGTCTGGGTCAGGAAAACCCGGAGGTTGCTCAACGTACACAACCTCATCAACTTTCACATTTAGGAACGCACTTTTCACGTCTAACTGAAATACCTTCATCTTCTTATAAGCAGCAAATGCCAAAAACAATCTAATGGCTTCCAATCTTGCCACAGGAGCGAACACTTCATTATAATCAATCCCCTCTTGTTGATTAAAACCTTTAACGACTAGCCTCGCCTTGTTTCTTATAATAATCCCTTTCTCATCTCTCTTGCACTTAAAAACCCATTTTGTGCCTATCGCATGCACATTCTTTGGTTTTTCAACCAAAGTCCAAACTTCCATTTTCTTGAATTGAGCCAGCTCTTCTTGCATGGCTTCGACCCACGAGCTGTCCTTTAGAGCCATTTGATAATTCTTTGGTTCAATCTGGCTGATAAAGCAGGTGTACAAGCATTCGTTGATTATGCCTGTCTCCTTAATGCTTGTGTAAACACAGGTGTGCTCATTCAAGCTACGTCTTGTTTGTACACCGGAGGACACATCACCAATAACATTCTCCAAAGGGTGATCTTTATGAATTCTCGTGGTCGGAAACGAACCGACATGCAAATTGTCTTCCAAGTTAGAAGAGATCTCGTCAATGGTTGTTCCTTGCTGAGAGTGAAACGTATTGAAAAATTCTTCTTCAGGAGAGGTAGCAGGGGTATCGATAGCATTTGATGAGGAAGGTTGACATTTATCAAACAGCTGTCTTTGCACTAGATTTTCTTCCTCATCAAGGATCATCTTCGTAGCAACTCTTTCTTCTACTTCTGCCCCATTCTCCTATGCCACAATTCGGACTCCGATTCGCTCGCTTTTGTCATAAGGCATGATTCTTCCGTGGCCATTTCAGTCGACCTCATATCCATAATATACGTATTCCTCTCACGTGGAGCCTTCATCACAATCCACTCCTCTGGTATCTGAAAACCAGGATGCAACACAATCGCCTCATTCTTTGTAAAATGTACGGTGTACTCCTTATCACAGATCTGCGACACACTCAGCAGATTGTGCTTCAATTCTTCGACAAAGTTTACTTTCTCTAGAGTCATCTTTCCATTAGGCACCGTTCCCATTCCTGTAATCTTGCCTCTACTTTCTCCAGAAAAGCTCACTCTCCCTCCTTGAACAGGTTTCAAATCGTGTAACAAGATTTTGTTACCCGTCATGTGCCGGGAACAGCCGCTATCCACAACCCAAAGATTATTGGCAGCCCTGTTCAACTGTTCCTGCACGATTAAAGCAAAAGATTAGAATCTAGGGACCCAAGACCAATTGTTCTTGGATCTATACATCCCGAACTTTGGCTTTCCAAAGTTAGTCTCTGTATAATTCCTGTAAGTCCTATTAGTATACCTCCTTGTAGATTGATTGTGAGGCCTTCCAAACCTTTGTGAATTGAAAGAATTATAACTTACTGTTTGGTTATCAGCAGTGTGAAACTGAGATTGGTTTCTTTGAAAACCTAAATTAGTCTGATTTCTGAATTTTGAATGGTTTTCACTTTTACCAGTATTATAATTACCATTAGGCTTAGTCTCAGTTTTGGTATGCCTCACACCTCTGAATCGCTGCTTCAGAGGGCAATCTGCAACTAGGTGCCCTAATTGATTACACCTAAAACAACACCTATGCTCAACTTTCTTTTCAACAGTGGTTTTGGATGTCGAGGCTGTACTACCGCCCGTTCGTCTCACATATGGTGGGACATAAGGGTTTAGCGGAGAACTCTTTTTAGTTGTTTTATCTTTCTCTCCACTATTTGGTAATACAACCTCCTCCTTTGTCTTACCCGACTCGAATGACTTATCCGAATCTGTTGAGACCGGACTCGGAACAGAAATTTTAACACTTGACACAGGCGGACTTGTTTCGCCTCTACTAACATCTGGTTCTTTACTAGTTACCTTAATTGGAACTGTCTGAACAACCTCAAAGTCAACAGATTTCTGATTACTAGGATTAAAAGTGTAATTGTGATTATAAGGTGGTGGAACCTCATGATAACCAATTCCTCCCCTCTTAACTGAGGAACCTTGATCACTAACAAGGTGATCAAGAATAGCAGAGGAATTTCTGAACTGCTCAAGTTTTCTATTCAATTCCACCACTTTCACCTGGTGATCAGCAATCTGTTTTTCTCTTTCAGCTATTAGTTTGGTTTTTTCTTCCAAAACTTCATAGCTTAGATCAATCACTTGAATTTTTTCAGCAAGTTTTGCTTTTAGACTTTTAATATCTTTTTCACAAGCTTTTATTTTAACTTTATAGCTATTTTCTCTTGCTTTTATAAAATGATGATCTTCTTTTAGAGTTTTAAACTCAGCATCCAAACTAACATACTGATCAGTTATAGTTGCTAATTGCTCAGACAAGTTTTCACATTTAGAACAAGTAGGTTTAGAACATACCTCGGAGAGCTGGTCTTTAGCATCAGCCATGAAGCTTTTTCTTCTCCAGTAGCTTTCTCACTTTCTTCATTTTCCACATTCGCCAAATTTGCCTGTTCAAAGATTTCTTCAGAATGCAGGTTCCAGTTATATTCACCATCTTCTCTGGAAATCATGGCACTATAATCTTTACTACCCCCATTATGCTGTGTAGACTTGCCTTGACCACGTTCTACACGCTCATTTCTGCACTCCTTAGCAAAGTGGCCGTTTTGCTGACAGTTGTAGCATCTTACCTTCGTCTTGTCAAACCCTGGCCTTCCACCGACAAACTTTCTTCCGGTCTTTTTCATAAACCGTTTCACTCTTCTCACGATCATAGCCATCTGCCATTGCAGATCCATTTCTTCCAGATCATCAGCATCAATCTGGTCATAGTCTTCATCCAACATAGCTGGATCAACAATCTTCCCCTGAATGTAGTTCTCATAGGAAGCAATAAAAGAAGCATAGAGAGCAAACTGCTCTTCAGCAGATTTGACACTCATAGGCATCTTAGAGTAGTTGTTGCTAGGAATACTTGGAGAGCAACTACTCTTGCTTGCTTGTGGTTTAGATGCACTAGATCCACCTGCTACAAAGCAAACATCACCATTCGTGTTGACTGACACATGCCCCTCATGTGATGAGTTGGCGCCGACTCTCCCTTCGAGTAGTAGGCAGCTGATTCAGTCTTCGAACCTGAACTAGAGTTGACTTTAGCACCATACATACCTGGATCTTGAACCTGATCCGTAGGTGTCTCCTTTCTAACCATGTTAAGCTCAAAGGTTCGGAGCTTGTTAACTGCTGTCTCAAGGTCATAGTCAGCAAAGTCTTTATCTTCTCTCATCAACACAGTATACATCTCCCATTTTGGTGGGAGAGCATCAAGAAGCTTCTCAACAATCTCATCTTCTTTGTATGCAATTGAATAGTTGCTGAGTTCAGTCATCAGATGATAATATCTGGTGATGATATCATCAAGTGATTCGTTTTTCAGATACTTGAAGACCGAGAATTGAGTTTTGAGCAATTTGATCTTCGAAGCACGGATTCCCACATTTCCTTCAAACCGGTTCTCAAGAGCTTCCCAAAGCTCTCTTGCTGTCTTGTACTTTCTAAAACTATGAAGGATCTCTTGTGGAAGAGCCATAGTGATAGCAGCATGAGCCTTGCTCTCGGCCTCATACATCTTTTTCTTTTCTTCTTCCATTTTGCTGTACTTTTTGATCTGATCACGACCTTCGTACTCCATAGTTGGTGGAATATAACCATCCTGGATGCATACCCACATTTTCGCATCCTGGTACTTGACATATTGTTCGAACCGATCCTTCCAAGCAACGAAGTCGGTTCCTTTAAGCAACTTTGGGGCCTTAGTAGCTGACCCTGCTTCTACTTCCATCTTAACTAACTCTGAGATGTTAATTGATGACATCTTTCTCAAAAACTAAGAAACCCGAAAAACAAAAAAAAATTTCTTCTGAAAAGTAATGTAGGCGAAGTTACGGATAACTTCGCTTAAGTCTTAACTTCGCTGAAGAACTTCGCTGATTCTTAACTTCGCTTGAGGTAAGGGAACTTAGGAGGTAGGCGAAGTTGTAGAGAACTTCGCTTGAGTTAGGCGAACTTGAGAAGGTAGGCGAAGTTGTGGATAACTTCGCTTAACCTTATATCTTCGCCGAAACCCTACGAACAGTGACGGCAACTTCGCCTGATGAACACGAAGTTTCTACAGATCTTATTTCTGGGTTTTTCGAGGTTTTTGACGGTGTAAAGGGTTGAATACGATGGTAGGAGGTAAGAATGACACAAAAACACAGAAAACACGTCCCGCGAATAGTCGAAACGGGACGATTTCTACACCCGCGTGAATATCCCGAACCACACAATTGAGCAATAGCTCTGATACCAATTGTAGGTTCCCTGGATAGATCTGCACGGGTTATTTCGATCTACACAGGTGCGGAATCCCTGCGTAGGTTGTTACGAGCGTAGAACACGAATCAAACAAACACACGATACGAATAAACGAACACACGTTATATTATAACCGAAACACGTGATATAATCACTGAATACAGACTCAATACTCTCTGGTTCTCACGTCTCTCGACTCACACACGTCTGTATACGATTACCTTCAACCACCTAAACAAGCCGTGACCTAGCGTATAAATACACGACAACTTCGCCTGATATTATCAGGCGAAGTTGTTGCTAACTTCGCTTGACTAACAAGTTCGCCTGATAAGCGAACTTGTCAGTAACTTCGCTTAAACATAAACAAAACACAATTAACATTACAGACTGGATTACAGACACTAGACTATGAACTACTGACATTATGCACCAACAATTATCATCATTCAAAGCTTCGAGTTGCGCATCGCGAATCTGGTCGGGTAAGTTTGCATGAATCGTGAGTTGCAATGCTCGCACTCGCCTGGGTTTATCTGTTTCTTTTCTACTGAGGGCGTCGGCCACTACATTGGCCTTGCCAGGGTGGTACTTGATGGCACAATCATAATCCTTAAGCAGCTCGACCCAACGACGCTGTCGCATGTTCAGCTCCTTCTGATCGTAGATATGCTGGAGACTCTTGTGGTCGGTGTAAATGGTAAACTTGGTACCGTACAAGTAATGCCTCCATATCTTAAGGGCAAACACCACAGCTCCGAGTTCCAAATCATGGGTCGTGTAGTTCTTCTCGTAAACCCGTAGTTGTCGAGAGGCATAAGCTATAACCTTCTCGAGTTGCATCAGCACACAACCGAGGCCTTGTATTGATGCGTCACATTATACCTCGAAATTTTCCGTTCCCTCGGGGAGGGCTAGAATAGGGGCGCTACAAAGTTTGGTTTTCAACAGTTGAAAAGCGGATTCTTGCGCGTCACCCCAATTGTACTTAGTGCCTTTGTGAGTCAAAGCGGTGAGGGGTTGAGCAATCTTTGAAAATCCCTCGATGAAACGTCGGTAGTAGCCGGCCAGTCCTAGGAATTGCCGCACCTCAGTCGGAGTCTTAGGTGCTTCCCAGTTCTTGATGGCCTCTACCTTACCGGGATCGACATGGATACCATTCTCGTTGATCACATGTCCTAAAAAGTGAACCTCGTGAAGCCAAAACTCACATTTCGAGAGTTTAGCATACAGTTGTTCCTTCTTCAATAATTCCAGAATTACCCTTAAGTGTTCTCCATGGTCAGTTTCGTCCTTGGAGTAGACGAGAATATCATCAATGAAAACAATCACAAACTTGTCGAGGTACGCCTTGCATACTCGATTCATGAGATCCGTAAATACGGCTGGTGCGTTGGTTAGGCCAAAAGGCATAACCGAAAACTCGTAGTGACCATACCGTGTTCTGAAAGCCGTCTTTGAGATATCTTCTTCGCGCACTCTTAGTTGGTGGTAACCAGATCGCAGATCGATCTTCGAGTAATAACTCGATCCTTGAAGCTGGTCAAACAAATCATCAATTCGGGGTAAAGGATAACGGTTCTTGACCGTCACCTTGTTCAACTCCCGGTAGTCGATGCACATGCGGAAGGTCCCGTCTTTCTTTCGGAAAAATAAGACAGGGGCTCCCCATGGTGATGAGCTAGGTCGGATAAAACCTTTATCTAATAAATCTTGTAACTGAGTGGACAGTTCCTGAAGTTCCGCCGGTGCGAGCCGATACGGGGCTCGTGCTATGGGTGCTGCACCGGGTGTCAACTCGATTTGGAATTTGACTTGTCGTATAGGAGGGAGTCCAGAAAAATCCTCCCGGAAAACTCCCAGAAAATCTCGCACAATCGGTATATCTTCAATTCGCTTCTCCTCCGCGGGTTTCTCAACAATCTGCGCCAAAATTGCCGGATGACCCTTTCGTAGGTACTTCTGCGCCTTCATGAGGGTAATGACGCTGGTGGTCATGCCGCTTCTCTCACCTCGGATCGAAATGATCTCGCCGGAAGGGGTAGTGATGTGGACTATCTTGTCGTGACATATAATCTCCGCTCGGTTCTCGGATAACCAGTCCATGCCGACCACGACATCGAAACTACTAAGCGAAAAAGGAATAAGGTCGATATCAAAAACATGACCTGACAGTTTTAACTTACATCCCGCAAGTACATGAGTCGTTACTATAGTCTTACCGTCAGCTAATTCAACAGGAAACTTAGCATCTAACGGGGTTGGAGTTAAGTCTAAGAGTTGACTAAAGGCTTTCGACACAAAACTCCTATCAGCTCCAGTGTCAAACAATACAGAAACAAAACAATCGTTCACAGGGAACTTACCAGTCACCACGTACGGATCATTGCGGGCTTGACCAAAACCCAATAACAAAAGCTCTTCCTTTACCATTGTTTCCACCACTACTGCCACTTCCATTACCTCCATTGTTGTCATTCTGTTTCAGCTTACGGCAGTCCTTCTTAAAATGGCCCTCTGGACCACACTCAAAACATCCCTTTGTCGTCATAGGTGGTTTAGGAGCACCCTTTGCCGCAAGGTCTCCTCTACATTCTTTGCCTGGTGACCCATCTTTCCGCATCTCTGACACTTGACACGGGCACACGGACTAGCATGATGGTAGTTGCACCTATTGCACTTCGGATATTTCCCAGCATATCCGCTCGAACCCTGCCCGCTACCGTTGTTATTGTTGTTGTGACCCTGATTGTTGAAGCTTCGATTGAATTCGGGCTTGCGGTAGTGTTGTTGCTGTGGGAGGTTCGAGGATGAGGATCTAGTGTTGTCAAACTTTCTCTTTCCGCTGCTCGGGTTGTTGTTGCTGTTGTTGTCATTACTCGGGTTGTCACGGGCTTTAGCGGTTGAACCCCTAGGTGGTAACGCACCTTGGGTCACAGCTTGATCCGTCAGTTTGTGAGCTAAACGGATCGCTTGTTGAATCGTGGCTGGTCTGAAAGACGTCACCATGCCCTGAATTTGCGGTGCTAACCCATCAATATACATTTCAATCCTCTTACTCGGCGGATCTACCATCCGCGGACACATCACCGCTAACTCGTGAGAACGGGTAGTGTAAGCTTCGATTTCTGAGCCCACCATCTTCAATGACCAAAATTCTGACTCTAACTTTGCAATCTCTTCTCTCGAACAGTACTCTTCTCGCATCATGTTTTTGAACTCCTCCCAGTTCATCGCGTTAGCCAGTTCCAATCCAAGGATCTGCACGTTTGAATTCCACCAAGTGAGGGCAGAATCTCAAGTGTTCCAGCAGCGAATTTGACCCTACTGGCAGGGGGACAATTACACATCTCAAACGCCGATTCGGCCTTCTCAGCCCAACGCAGGAAGCCTATAGCTCCCTCAGTGCCCTTAAACGTACTGGGCTTGCAGTCAAGGTAATTCTTGAAGGTACACATTCCAATTGGACCTCCAGCTTGGTTCTGAACATGTGCGGCGGCTAAAGCGTCCGCCGCATGGTCGTTCAGCAGAGTTTGGAGTTCAGCTGTAGTCAAGTTGATGTTACCACGTCCATGTCCAGCGTTTCTTCCAGCCATTTCCTAGAATCACAGTATAAAATGTTAAACATGAATTTTTCTTTCATATACAACACACCATACATGTAATAAAAGATAGGTAAGAAAGAAATAAGAAACAACATCACATCACAACCATATATTAATCTAATTAATAATTCATGATTAAAACCATTGTATTCGCTACAAAGTATTTCCAATCAATCCTTAAAATCATAGAAAATAATAGTTCGGATGGAGACAACCCCTCCATCTAGGTGTTATCATCACTAGATGTCATCATCTGAGGACACCTCTGAGTGTGCCTCATCCTCAGCCGGTTCTTCCTCCGGTTCTTCTTCAGGTTCCTCCTCGGGATCTTCCTCGGGGTCCTCCTCAGGCTCCTCTTCGGGATCTGCCTCAGGCTCTGCCTCAGGTTCGGCTGCGTTCTGAGCAATTTGCATTTGTAAGACATCGCAACGCTCTAAAGCTATCTCGGTTCGGGTCCTTGCTACTTGGAGTTGCTCTTGCAAGTCTATCATCTCGGCTTGCATCTTTCTCATGATCTTCATCTGTTGATCACTAGCCTCTTGCATTTCCTTCATTGCCACTGTCATGCGGGCAATTTCCTCCTTAGTCTCGGTTCCGTCTTTTAACAGTCCGGAAACGTTAGCTCTCGTATATTGCATTTAACCCACGTCACGCTCCAAGCATGAAACAACAGCTGCGAGAACTCGCTCTACAGGTTCGGTTATGGGAGGTAGGGTGTTGGGATAAGCAGGGTGGCTCGGGTGAGGTAACGGGGGAACTTGTTCGCGATAGACCACACGTCTGATCATATTAGGGTACCAATCCCAGCAAACTTCGTTTTCGTACATGCCTCCGGATAAGCGGTACCTCTTCGGTGCGGGAGCTTCGAGTTCCGGGACTACACGGGGTGGCGATGCGGTAGGTAACTGCGGTTCCTTCCCGTGAGCACGAGTCATCGGATCGGATGATGATGATGATGGCGTCGACATTCCTACAGGTAAGCTGTGTATGCGCGCGCGTATGAGTGAAAGAGGTAAAGAGATAAGATAACAAAGACTACACAAATCTATGCAGTGCGTATCATTATAACTAATGGGTCGTCGCGGTTATAGTCTAGTATGCATGCAGCTTCTAGTTCGCTATAACCAATGGATCTAATACCAATCTGTCACACCCTCAAAATCCACTAACGGAGTTTTACCGTCAGAGGGTGTGAACTAACAGGATCGGATTCATTAGTTATAATCAAACCATAAAACAAAGTTTCAAAACCATGAAAACGTTTACGAGTAATTAAATGCGGAAGCGTAAAAACCATAGAAACCAATGTTGCGTCACGCAGGACGACTTAAAACCCAATGATAACAGTTTAAAATAAGTTTGCATTATTAAAAGTGTTTCAAGCAATGCATGATCCTAAACCGCGCGCCCGCCTCGGCTACCTGAGAATAACATACAAAAAGTGTCAACACAAGGTTGGTGAGTTCACAAGTTTATATAAAATAAAGTGTTTAGCGTTTGCGTTCAGCGTTTTGCGTTACAGCGTTTTGCGTTACCAGATAGTGTTATGTCAATTATATATCTATAGGTAGCTAGCCTATAAAACAAGTATCACTAAGTGTTCGACACCGAAGCTGACTGTTTATCATTTGCCTTGCCACCAGGTCTATCCCGACCATGGTATGTGTTTAGCCAAGATTACACCCACTCGACCTCCAGTCGAGTTTAGCGTTGGGTGGGGTTTGTCAAATCCAGTAGTACTACTCAACAATGACTCGCTATTATCCAATATTAAACGGTTCGATGTGAATGAAGGACTTTAGTTATTGCGTTTGCCACTTAGTCTTTACAAGTGATATATAATCTATATTAACAAAATCTTAAATGCGTTTTCGGAGTATGTTATCTCCCCCAAGTGAAAAGCGTTTGAAAACAGTTTAAAAAAAAGGGGAAAGTGAAACTCACTGTTTGCGAAGTATTCCCAAAATAGTTCACCAAGATGCGCGTCACATAAAAACTCTCTCTAGCGTTCTAAAACAACAAAGAGATTTTTCTAAGTGTCGGAATATTATCGAGTCTCTAGACCCGGCACATAATACCTATGCACACAACATGTTTCGTGTTTCGTTTGTGAATCGTGTGTGACTTTAACAAGTGTATTTGTGATACGTTACATGTGTAAGCAATTATTTACGTGTCATGTATTCATAAGGTACATCACTAGCAATTACTCCCCGTAAGGGCAATTTGGTCAACACATAACAATTAACTAGCCATTATTCCCCACGAGGGCAATTTGGTCAAATCATGACAATCAATTAGCAATTATTCCCCGCAAGGGCAATTTGGTCAAATCATAACAATTATATAGCAAGTATCATGTTTCATGCATTTTCACAAAATTCAGCAGCTAGTTTCACCGAGACAGAAATTCTACTTGAAAGATTGTACTATTCCACCGATCATAGCATCTCAATTAATTAACCAAAAATCATCACAAAAGCATATATGTGTTAGGTTTCCAGAACATATTTTATTTTATTTTTATTCCACATAGATTTCTCATAATGATCAAAACATTACAGCAAACTCATAACAATCAAATTCATGCGCAACAGAATGTTATTTGAAATTCCCGTTAAACAAAAAATCCAATAAATGCAAGACCACTTGGGTTAGGTTTCTAACTCAATAAGTCAACTTCCAGAAGTGGAACCAACCCAATTGGTTTCGTATTTCATGAGCTATAATATGTAAAAAACAACCTAACAGCAGGTCTAACAACTCAGCTTTGCACAACGTTTTTGTAAAATCATAAAAGTTAACTTTTACACGTCCAAAAATTGCAAATTTATATTCTTTAGAAACTAGACTCAACCTAGTTTACAGTAGTATCAATAATCTCAACCAATTTTCACCTTTACACCCCGTTACAGTCAATTAAACATCAATAACACAATCTGTCCAGAAACTGTTTGCATCCAAACTCAACATATTAACTATCTATGAACCATAATTAATTCATATAACACTCTAGACTCCATAATTACTATCCATGCACATCAATTACACATTACATACATGATTAGGGTTTTTGTTTGAACTCAAATCAAAGACACAAGCAATTAACATGTAACAACATCCATTCAAGTTATCAAATCATCATCAAATCAACAACAATCATATGAACACCATACACACATAAATCGGCCCCTAGGGTTTTCAATTAACCCATTAAACATCGAAATTAAGTATAAGGGATGCAAGGGATAGTCGTTTATACCTTCCTAGCACCTTAATCTTCAATCAAAAGCTTGAAAACTTGGTTGTATGTGTGTGTGTGAATGGCGGCAGCCGTGAGGGGGGGGGGGGAGAAGAGTCCGATCAGGGTAGAGGAGAGGAGGGAAAAAGTGAGTTAGGGTTTAGGTTTATTATTATTAATAATAATAATAATAATATGTTACACTCAAGTCCCTCAACTTTCAATTGTTGCTTTTCTAGCTTAACTAACTAGTTCTAGTACATTGAGTTAACGTTTATAACGATGTTATCACACAACACATAAGTCTAACACATAATTATCACATAACTACTGTTTTGACGTTTTTCGTTTATTCACCAATCGTTTGCGTCAACTCGTTTGCGTTTCGGTGCAATTCCTGAAAGACTACAC
This sequence comes from Bidens hawaiensis, assembly GCF_021521415.1. Classification (NCBI taxonomy): domain Eukaryota; kingdom Viridiplantae; phylum Streptophyta; class Magnoliopsida; order Asterales; family Asteraceae; genus Bidens; species Bidens hawaiensis. Next base: position 885,495 of record NW_027491300.1, on the reverse strand, counting down.
ATGTAGTAAGTGTTAAGCGTCATTTAAACCCTAGTTTAAATGTAATGAGGTGTGCGTTATAGATTCAGTGATCTTAAGTTTGAATTGACGGAGTTGAGTTAACGGAGTTAACCTGAAATTGACGATTGTCACACAATGCGCCTGTAGTATTTATGGATCTCATGAACCGGGTTTCCAAACCTTACCTTGATAAATTCCTGATAGTGTTTATCGACGACAATTTGATATATTCGAAAAGTAAAGAGGAACACGAACAACATCTGCGGGTAATCTTGGAACTATTGAGACAAGAAAAGTTATACGCAAAGTTGTCCAAATGTGAATTCTGGTTACAAGAAGAACAATTCTTAGGAAACATTATGAACCAACAAGGAATCCAAGTAGATCCCAGTAAAATCGAGGCCATTAAGAATTGGTAAGTACCTAAATGACCAAAAGAAATTCGCCAATTTTTGGGACTAGCCGGGTATTACCGATGATTTATTGAAAACTTTTCAACTATTGCCTAACCTTTAACCCTCCTAACTCAGAAAGATCGAACATACGACTGGGGAGAAGAGTAAGAAATGTCCTTTAAAACGTTAAAACATAAGTTATGTGAAGCTCCAATATTAAGCCTTCCAATTGGAACTGAGGAATTGGTGATATATTGTGACGCGCCTCGTAATGGTTTGGGATGCGTACTGATGCAACGAAAGAAAGTAATAGCGTATGCCTGCCGACAATTAAAAGTACATGAGAAGAATTATACAACCCACGACCTGGAATTGGGAGCAGTTATCTTTGCATTGAAAATCTGGAGACACTACTTGTACGGCACCAAATGTACCATCTATACTGACCACAAAAGCCTACAACACATATTTGATCATAAGGAGCTGAATATGAGACAGAGAAGATTTGTAGAACTGTTAAACGACTATGATTGTGAGATTAGATACCATTCGGGGAAGGCCAAGATAGTAGCTGATGCTTTAAGCCGAAAGGACAGAGTTAAACCGTTGAGGTTACGAGCACTCGGAATGATTGTCCAAAGTAGCCTAATCGAACAAGTTCATATTGCACAAGACGAAGCCTTAAAAGCAGATTTGTTAGAAAAGGAAGAACTACACGGGAATGAAAAGAATTTTTAGAAAAAAATTGATGAAATATTCTATTAAAAAAAACCGGGTCTGGATTCCAACACTTCATAAACTTCGCGAACTGATTTTTGATGAAGCACACAAATTCTAATATTCTATTCATCCAGGTACCGATAAGATGTATAAAGATGTTAAGGAATTTTACTGGTGGCCTGGAATGAAAAAGGATTGTTGAGTCAAATATTTGACCTAACCAAAGTATAAGGAAGATTGGAATCTTCTCAACCTTCTTAGAAATCGGTAAGTATGAAACCGAGCAAACTTAGCCGGGCACGATATTTTTCATATCGGGCAGAGTTATCTTCAAGAAATCTTCTTTAGTGAATATCCGAGCAGGGTACACTATGTCAAGCAGGGTTGTTCTTCATGGCCGAGCACAGTTTGCTTCAGAGCAAACCCTTGGTCACACCAAGCTTTGAAGCCAAGTACTTGGAAGATCTAGCAAGGTATTCTTTAATAAACAAAGGTCCGAGCATGCTTGATGGAAGTTAAGAATTATCCTAAGGACATATCGGGCAAGGTTCAACTCAGGCAAGCTATAGTGTAACCTAGCACACATGGCTTTGCTAATAAGCTACTTACTTGCAAGGAGTTGATAGAACCTTAGAAGAACAAGTTTGCTCGTTGGATCATATCGGGAAAAGTTGGATATGATCAAGAACAACTGAAGTCTGCTTGGTGAAAGTAAAGTCTACCCGGGAACTATTCCCGAACACACTTGAAGGTTACAAGGTTTACTCTAGGGCAAAAGGCACCGAGCATACTCGGAAAAGACAAGTGATACAAAGTTTGCCTGGAAGACCTGTTTTTACACTTAGTATAGTTTTGAATATGTAATTTGAATACGTATCAATAATTAGGGTTTCTAGAAGGAATGACAGCTGTTAGGAGGTGGCATGCCTATAAATAGAAAATTTTAGGGCACGCCTCCTGATACAGAATATGGATTTTTGCCTTTACACTTTTCAGAAAAGAACGAATATTCCTGATTGTGTGTGACGGCTGTCCTAGGTTATCATTGAATATACATTCCGACAAGAAACCCTAGTAGATTATCATTTGTATGAATCTATTTATATAAATAGAAATCTTTTGAGTTATTGTTCGTGTATGTTACCTTTATTAACCTATTAGCAACAAATCTTGTTTGTTTCTAATTCCCCCGTTAATAAGCAAGAATCTTTCCTTTTTTAGCAATCCGTCATTAACCTTCTTGTCGACACAGTATGTGTGGGTTATGACATTGTTATTGAGTATTGAGTGATTATTCGGGACCGACAAGTGGTATCAGTTGATTGCTGATTTGGAAGATTTGTTGCTGATTCAAGATCTGAAGAAGAACAATAATGTAAGCAAAGCACTGTTCCATTGGAGAGTGACGTCAGCTGCTCTGTTCTTCTTTTCGTCCAGATCCAGAAACATCCGGTGTTTTTTTTTACTTATTTTAGTTAAAGTTTACATCTTTATTATCATTTCTTGTTCCAATCGGACCAGATTCATCAGATCTAAGGATTTGATAGTCAAATCTGATTATTTTCGTTTAAAAATTTGATTTTTACTCTGTTTATGTTTTTCAAACAACCAAAATTTCTGGTCTTGCAGAACAAGCACTGTCCACTAACAAAATACCTAGAATTTATGGGCAGGAAAGCTTCACCAAATGGAAAGTACTATTTGAAGCGGTTGTGTGCTACAATGATGTAGATGTTAGTACATGGTTTTTGCGTCTCGAGTCTTTGTATTTATCGTTAATGTATTTGTCGTTTATTTATGTAATAAATTATTAAGATATTAAGTTAGTTCGTTAATGTATAGCCTAGTTCGCTAAGGATGTTTAGCGAACTAGATCTAAGTTAATTATATCTCCTGATTCGTTAAGGTTGTTTAACGAATCAGTGGGTGATTCGTTAAGTTATTTCAATTTAAGTGTATGCAACGAAGTGGACTCAAGTTCGTCAAGGAATATTAACGAACTAGGTCCATCTTCTATATATAGTGAACAATGTTAACTGTTTAATTTAAGTTTTGAGTTCTAATTATCGAACCTCTGTCCAATTCTCTCTCAAGCTTCAGATTCATACTAATATTATTATTATCATTCACATACATACAACTAATATATACATACATATTACATATAATCAAGAGCGATTAAGAACTAGATCCTAATGTTAATCTAAGTTACAGATATGTGATCTGTGTATTAGTTAAAGGATTAGTTGAGTTCAAACAAGTGGTATCAGAGCTTTCGGTGCTCTTTTGCTCTTGATTTGATATTAATTTGTTATTAAAATGACTGTTAAATTGGTATAAGTGTGCGTCGGTTTGATTTTGATCGAATTGAGTGTGATTTGGTATTGATTATGGAATGATTGGAATGGATTTAAGTGTATTAAAGTATTGGGAAGGTATTGTGGATTAGGATTGATAATTGGTTGTGTTTGTGTTGATTGTGGTTAGGATATGGTTTTGGCCGAAACAGAGGATCATTTTGGTTCAATTTGGATTCGAGATAAGGTTAATTGGTTTATGAGAGATGTTGATTTGGATTCACGATAATGTTCGGAGTGTTTTGATAGGTTATATGGACGATTCGGTGTAGTATTGATTAAGTATTACGAATCTGGGTTTTCGTTTGGTGTTCTTCGTTTTTCCAGAAATCTGGAAAATCCAGATGAAGATTTGAAGATTTGACAATTCAAGTCCAATTTGTTAATTTCAGCTTGATTCATTAACATATTTAGCTAATTTGATATGAATTTTGGTTGATTCGTTAACCAGTTCACTATACTTTCTAATTCGTGTCAACTAACTTGAGTGACACGTGTCTTACCTCAAAAATTGTGTTATAACAACTTTTGCCACGTGGCATTTGTTGTCAGGGGTTTGTTTACAAACCGTTGTAACAACCTGATTCGCTATAAGTTGATTCGCTATCAACTGTAGCTGATTTGTCATCCAATTCGCTAAGCCTTCTATTAGTGATTCGTTAATCATCTGATTCGTTAACCATTTGATTCGTTGACAACCTAACTTGTTGACTATCTGATTCGTTTGACCATCTAATTCGTTTGACCATCTAGTTCGTTACAAATGTTCACAGTTAGTTAATTAATTTTCCATTTTAATCCTCAAAGTTTGAAACTTGTCAAAAATGGCTGGTATGTATGCATTAGCTTCCCAAAACATGTTGATGCAACAAATGTTACAACTGGACTCCGAGATCTGTTCACATTCAAAATGTCCACGATTGATGAAATTTAGCGATTTTGCTAAATGAGAACCTCGTTTTCGTGCTCATCTAGGGTCCCTGATTATTCGTATTGTTTGGATGAGGTTTACATCCTTCAAATGATTGGGGATGAGACTATTGGTTTTACATCTAAAGCTATCTCACAATACTCGGTTGAGGGGAAGAAAACGTTATAAATTGAGACAAAAGCTTATCTACTCTTACTATGGTTTTACCTAAAAACATCTTTCACCAAGTAGGGAGTATAAAGATTTGTGCTTCTTTATTTCAACATATCCGTATGAGAAGTATGGGAAACATCGCTGAAAGCAAAAAGGTTATGCTCAAGTTTCAATTCAGAAACTTTAATCTGCTTAAGGGTGAAACTGTTGAAGAGATGACAACAAGGTTCAATCATTTGATAGCTGAGATGGATAAGATGAGATTGGAAACTTCAGAGATTGAAAATATTGATACCATTAAAAGTGCACTACCGAGTTCCTACTCTACTTTCTTGATGGTTCTGAAGGAGAATAATTATTTCAACAATGAAGATTTGACGGCATCAGAATTTATGCAAAAAATCGAAGCACGAGAATACGATCTTAAATGTCAAAAGTCTCAAAAAGTAGTCAAGATCCTGCATTTTATGGTGGAAGTATGCCATTAAGTTCAACCGTTTCTCCTATCACTGCATTTCTTACACAAAATGCAAGTGAGAATGCAACAACCATGTATAGTGATCCACGAGCCTGTTTCTACACAGCTGGGAATACTGGATTATCTGGTGCTTCTAGTTCATCTGGAGGATCTGGATCTTCGTCACTCACAAATCAATTCTCGTCTCAAACAAATGTAAACATGAGGGAGGCCGAACAAAACTTTGCATTTTTGTCTGCCTTCATGACTTCATATGAGAATTTGGTTAGTAGCAAGATTGCAACGAGTGATCTGACGGATGCAGATTATGATCAGATTGATCCCGATGATTTAGAACTGATGGACTTGAAGTGGAACATGGCGATGAAAGTGAGGAAAGTTAAAAATTATATGCAGAGAACGGGCAAAGATCTTCCATCTTTGAACAAGAAATTGGGGTTTGATAAATTAAAGGTCAAGTGCTACAATTTTCAAGAGTTTGGTCACTTTACCAAAGAATGTGATAAGCCTAAAAAGGAGTATACCGGTCCCAGATAGCAAGATCAAAACTCATTAGGAAAGAGTGGTAATGATGCATGAAAGTCTTCTGGAGGTAAACCTTCATCTTCTGGATCTCAAGCAATGTTATCCAACGTAGATGGAGATGACTGGTCACAAAGGCTATTATGTGGTAACAATCAAGCAAATTTGGCAATGTTTGGATTTCCTGAGTACTTTCAAGATGCAAGTGGAAGTGAATTATCTTCTGATGCTGATACTGAGTCTGAATCTGATGATTCAAGTGAAAAACTTCCAACTACTTTTGCTTGTATGGCAAAAATCAGTGATTCAACCACATCTGCTTGCATGGCTAAGCAAAAGAGGTTAGTACTTCTACTTCTAAATTATCATGTGTTGATTGTGAGACCAATAAGTCTATGATAGATGCCTTAAAACTTCAAAACGATAATCTGCTAAAAGAAGTTGTTTCATTAAAAGATACTTATAGGCAATCCTTGACCTTTCAAATGAATTCAAAAGAGAAAGTTGAGGCTTTAACTATAAGTAATCATGATCTTAAGGCTGAGTTATCGGTAAAAATGACCATCAATGATAAAAAAATCCAAGAAATCTTGAAACATAGATCAAAGATAACCAAGCTTGAAAATGAGGTTCTTGATTTAAAGAACAAATTGGGAAAATTCAGAAATTCCTCCTTTTTGCTAAACAAAATAATCGAAGTATCTGGTAAGTAAAAAGATTCAAAGAAAGGAATAGGTTTTGTTGAAATTCCACGACCTTTTCATAATAATTATAAACCAAATCCTTTTGCTAGACAAGAAGAGGATATGATTGTTAAAGAATCAGTGATTTCTGAAAAGCCAAAATCAATTAAAATTGAAATGGTTAAAGCTCAACCTTCGATTCAGAAACCTCATGTTCAAAGCAACAAAGTCTTTGTTGAAAATGTTGACAAAATTATCATTGAGGATGTGTACGAACCTGAAATCATATACAAGAACAAGAACATTCCACGTTCTAATCACATACTTTGTGAACCTCATGAATTTGAGGAGGCTGTGTATGGTTCGCACACAACCAAGTTGAAACAAGATGCTCATGTTAATGTCAAACCAGTAAGGGCCAAGAAACCCGAAAAACTCAAAATTTCTGATGAGGATTTGTTGCGTTTTATAAATCCAACTGTTTCCAAGCCATTTACTGGTAGAGTGTTTAAATTAAAGGGGATAGACACTATGTTCACTGAGAAAGATATTCCAATAAGTATCATTAAACCAGAACTTATTGAGAGTATATTTCAAAATGAAACCTCCAAGATTCAAGATCTTGAACGTCGGTATGCTCAAGTGAAAACATCAGCTTCATCTGATCCATTGACTAAAGCTAAAAAGTTTTAAAACAGGCTAAGAAAGTTCAATTTGAAAAGTCAACTGGAACAGATATTTTGAAAAGTTTTTCAAATTGTTCTAAATTAGATTTTTATTTGAAAAAGAAATCTGAGTTATCTGATGATTTTGCTAAGAGCATGACCAAAAATGTGAGTCATCATCAATCTTCTGTGCCATATGTTCCGACTAACTCTCAACATAATCATGTTGAAATGCGAAGCTGTTTTCTTTGCGGTCAACAAGGTCATGTAGTGAGAAATTGTGGCCAGAAGAGCTATCAGAATCTTCATCCTTTTATCAAGGACCATTCCAAACTGGTTCCCTTGATAAATGAGATTATGAAACGACCTATGTCGCATGATGATGATACTCATATTATGTTCTCAAACGTGAATCCTAGAAAAGTTATTCATGTGAATGAAACTCATGGTTCTGTTAAACCAAAGTTTATTCCAACTGAATCGTTATGCAAAAGTGTAAATTAAAATGTAGTTCAAGCTTCGTATCTAAGACGAAAGTCCAAGAAACCTGGAACCTATTCTCAAGTTACTGAACAACAGTTGAATTCGACTAAGTTTAACTTTTCTCAAGAAAACCAAAAGGTGCCCAAGACTGAGGCCTGGGCCGCCGTTTTGAACTAATCATTTTTGTTTGTGTGTAGGGTAAATCCAAGACCATTTCTGGTGAAAACTGGATCATGGATAGTGGATGTTCTCGTCATATTACTAGAAATCTCGACCTCATCATGAATACAGTGTTCCATATGTACCACAACAAAACGGTGTTGCTGAACAAAATAATGGAACGTTGGTTGAAGCTTCTAGAACTATGCTTGCTGATTCAAAGCTTCCTATTCATTTTTGGAAAGAGGCAGTGAATACGGCCTGTTATACACTAAATCGAGTTCTAACTATTAAGAGACTCAAGAAGACCAATTATGAACTGTTGAATAATCGTAAACCTAATTTAAAGTACCTGGAACCATTTGGGTGTCCTTGTACGATGTTGAAAAAGGACGTGGGAAAGTTTGATGAAAAAGCCATTGAAGGGTATTTCTTGGGTTATGCTTCTCCTAAGAAACGTGTATTTAACTTAACGTCTGGTTGTGTTGAAGAATGGTACCATGTGTACTGTCAAAAGTACACTACTCCTTCTCAAGGGAAAGGTCCCGACTGGATGTTTGACTATGATGGTTTATTCAATTCTTTTACACCAACAACTGATCAACCATATGAAGATTTGGTACGTGCTTATTTTGAAGAACAATTGGTGATTCCAAGATTTGCAAGTTCTAATGATGTTGAAGTTCCAATCGAGGCTCCAACAGACGAACCTGATAATGAGTCTCCGATTCTCTTTGACAATGCTTCCACTTCATCTGATGACACTCTAGTTGTTGATCAAGTTATCGAACTTGATAGTGATGTTTCATCTCACGAACTGGGTGAACACTACACTAATTTATTTGAAACTGTTGATGTTCCTAAGAATCCCACTCTTTGGATTCATAATTATCACCCGAAAGAAAATATTATTGGAGAACTTGATGTGGGAGTTCAAACACGACATCAAGTTGCTTCATCAAGTGAGAATATTATATTGCGTGCTTATGCTGACTTACACTCGTCTGGGATTGTAAATCTTGCTAAATTCACTTGCTTTCTATCCAAAGTTGAGCCAACGACTCCTCGTATGGCACATCAAGATTCCTCTTGGGTAGAAGCTATGCAAGAAGAATTACAGCAATTTGCACGTTTGGGTGTTTGGGATCTTTTCGACAAACCTACTAGGGTCAAAAAGGCGATTCCGAATAAGTGGGTATATAAGTGTAAGAAAGACGATCGTGGGGTGATAGTGAGAAACAACACACGTTTAGTGGTGCAAGGTTCTCATCAGCAAGATGGTATTGATTACACTGAAGTATATGCTCCGGTTGCAAAATTAGAGTCGATTCGAATCTTTCTGGCGTATGCTGCTTATAAGAATATAAAGCTCTATCAAATGAATGTCAAGAGTGCTTTTCTCAATGGTGTTTGGGATCAATCGCCTTGTTTTACAGCCTCCAGGTTTTGAAGACCCTGATTATCCTGACCGTGTTTACCATTTAAACAAGGCATTATATGGTCTACATCAAGCCCCGAGAGCTTGGTATGGCATGCTCGCCGACCATCTGATGGATAATGGTTTCAAACATGGGACTGTTGACTGCACTTTGTTTTATAAAATTTTGGTGATGATCTTCTCCTCGTCCAGATTTATGTAGATGGTATAATCTTTGGGTCAACAAACGACACGTTGTGTAAGGAGTTCGAGAAATCAATGCAAACCAAGTTCGAGATGAGTTCGATGGGAGAGATGGATTTCTTTTTAGGGTTGCAGGTTCATCAGTCTGCGAAAGGAATTTTCATTAACCAAACAAAGTATGTGAACGATGTCTTGAGCCGATTCAAGATTACTGCCGGAAAAATCCCTTTTACTCCTCTCCCTGTGGGTCACAATTTAAAACCGGATGAATTGGAGGATACTGTCGATCCGACTCTCTATCGATCTATGATTGGTTCTTTGATGTATCTTACTGCTTCTCGACCTGACTTAATGTTTTCTGTTTGTTTATGTGCTAGGTACCAAGCTAGTCCTCGAGTGACTCACCTGCAGCGGTCAAGCATATACTTCAATATCTTAGGGGCAATCCTGACACCGGGTTATGGTATCCCAAAGACGATACCTTTGATCTTACCGCTTATTCTGACTCAGACTATGGAGGATGCAAGATTAATTTCAAGTCTACCACAGCGGGATGTCAATTCTTAGGAAGCCGGCTTGTTTCCTGGTAGTGTAAGAAGCAGACAACGGTCTCCACTTCAACCGCTGAAGCTGAGTATGTTGCAGCCTCGAGTTGCTGTTCCCAGGTTTTGTGGATACAACAACATCTTCGCGATTACGGTTTGAAGTTTCTTACTACTCCCATCTTAATTGATAATGCTGCTGCTATTAGTATCACCAAGAATCCCGTACAACATTCTAAAATGAAACGTATCAAAATTCGATATCATTTCATACGGGATTGTTATGAAAAGAAATTAATTGACCTTGAGAAAGTACATACTGACTTTCAGAAAGCCGATCTATTTACCAAAGCCTTTGATAAAACGCGTTTTAAATTTTTGCTTGGTTTAAATGGATTGAAGAACCTCACTAATATCCTGAAACAAGGATGATTATCTTTCTTTTCTGTTAAATTTATTTTGATTTTAGGTTTTAGGGGGTGAAAAAATTAGAAAATACAAATATATTGTGCATTTAGTTTGTATAGATAAAACCTAAAAACATTAGAAAATTTTGAAAAATACAAAAATACTGTGATTTCTTTTCTTTATTAAATTTTGATTTTCTGAAATTATTTTGAAAATCCAAAAACTTTTTAAAATTTGAAAAATCAAAAAGACTGTGTTTTTATGTTTGTAAAGAGAACAACCAAAAAGATTTTTTCTTACGTTCGTTGAAAACTATGTCAATTACTTCTTTTTGAAGGACATATACTTGTATATGTTTGGTCCTGATAATTTCTTCTAAATATCTGGGATAGCCATTTACCTGACAATGGAAAGTATTTGGGGTGTTCGTTAAGCTTTATATTTTATTTTCTCGCTGAAAATCATGTCAGTTATTTAAGTTTGTGGATCATGCTTGCATGTTTTGGTCCTGTTATCTACTTGTAGATGGATATGATAGCCATTAATTTATAAATTTAAAGTAACTGGGGCGATTAAATTTTATTTTTGTTTATGCTCCTCGAAATTTTGAGTTTTTGAAACAAAAAGAGAAAATGATAGTACATTGATTATTTGACCCCAAATCTAGTAAGAAATAAGCTTAAAAGACTGAGTGCTTAATCATTGGTGCATTGATAGGTCTTAAACAAGTTGTTAAAGTAAAGTAAGTGATATAAACATAAAGAAAAGCCAAATTGAAAGATGTGTTAGTCTCTAGCAAAAGCCTCGGTGAGGATGGCAAAAATGTAATAACCAGTCATACTCAAGCCTTATAGTTGTTGATCTTCCAAAAATATAATAAAGCAAATAACAAGCGTTAGAATTCTGGACACCGTGAGTCTTTATGCGGCTTAATCATCTGGGTATTCATAAGCATGAATATTTTACTCGCTTTTAGAGTAAACCCTAAGTTATTAAACTTGATCACTACTGTACTTCGTACAATCCAAATTACTGACTTGATCAAAATCCGCTGTTGGTCATACAATTGTTCCTCCCTTGCGCGCGTCTCAATACCAATAAGAAACGGACCCCAGGGGATACAATGTATGTAAGCCGACAGATGGACTCGTGCATACTCACTCACAGTAAAGGAAACTTGATGCATTACTCAAAAATTATAAAATTCTCAATAGGTATCCATAATTTTGATCAACACTATTACGTTTTAAGTCAAGTTGGGGTGATTTGGCAAAAATCAAAATAAGCCTGAACCGAGATTAGGGGCTGATAGTTTCTGATATTCTGTGCGCTAATTGAACCATTAATTATATCACAAAAATGCTTGAAGGCTTGTTATAAGATTTAAGTGGACAACAATATCAATGACCGACTTAACGCCAGTCATAATATCGCTGAAATATAAAACTGTGATGGAAGGGCATTTTGGTCAATATGATTCTCTGCTCAAACTCAACAAAAATACAAAAATATGTACTGCTTTTGAAAATCATAGAAAAACACCAAAAAATTGTCTATTTCTTGGTTCAGATATTTTTCATGTAAATACATTCTTTAGATTTTACAAAATACCAAAAATATTTTTCATTTTCGTTTTACATATTATTAAAATTTTTAAATTATGTTTCAAAAACGAGAAAAGTGTTTAAGTTATTTGATGATCGAAATATGGGATCTCGACAATTCTTTAAGTTAAGAGAATAATTCATTAATTCTTTATTTCTTTAATTATTTAATTCATTTTTATTTATTTATTTATTTAATCATTTAAAAAATAAATTAAAAAGTGATTCGTTAAATTATGGCTAACGAATTAGGCCATTTTAACGAACTACATTCTAGTTCGTTATCCTAATTCGCTTCCGCACTCTGTAACAAATGACTTTAATTCGTTAAGCATAATCTAACGAATTAGACACGAATTGTGTCTGATTCGTCATGACACGTGTTAACGAATCATCTGATTCGTTAATTCAAATTTCAAATGAATCAGCTGATTCGTTACCTTGGGAATCATGCATGTCAGTGTATATAAGACGGCGTGCATACGAATCGTCCTATACTATTCACTCTTCTTCCTTACACATAAAGTTACTCTGCAAAATTTTTCAGATTTTTCAATCTTTGATTTTCAGTGTTTTGAGAATATCATTGTGTTTATAAGGTATAGATGATCACTTCTTTGTGATTTTCGTCAAAAAGACACAGCTTTGATATGCTAATTATTAGATTTTGATATCAGGGTTTTAAGGTTTATGAATGTAACACCCCGAAACCGCAGCGGAAACGTAAACGGGATGCCACAGACACATCTGATATCAACCACATTGTTTATAAAGAAAACTAAATACATTAATATACTTCAAATTACATTATCTCGTATTTCATTACCGTCTAGGTGATACACACATCATACCATACGATACATAATTCTATGTAATATAATGTATCCTAACATCCCACACGCAAATCTTACACACATCAAACACTTAGCACGTAAGCAATCACTTCATCTTAGTTGTACCTGAAAAGAATGTGAGAAAACGGGTCAACTACGAATAGTTGGTGAGTTTCACAATTTGAGTAAACATTGATAAATCAATATCATAATATAATATTATCTGGGGACAATGTTAACCCAGTACTGTACCCTTTCCGGGGGCAATGTTAACCCAGAAACACCTCTTTGGACATCTGGGGACACTGTTAACCCAGTACTGTACCCATTCCGGGGGCAATGTTAACCTAGAAACACTTCTAGAGACATCTGGGGACACTGTTAACCCAATACTGTACCCATTCCGTACGATTCCCGTACAATCAAATATTTATAAATACACGCAAATCCATGCGTTCAGTATGTACTTAAACATTTCAATAGTAACATGCTTCCGCCCCGGGAAAATATTTGAAAATAATTCAGAAAAAGGGGCTCGTGAAACTCACATTAGCACATGTAAGCAGGTAACAACAATCATTATCAGTTAACACGTCCAATCTGTAATATGATCCCTACGATCGTTACTATACACTCATCATTAATATAACTTTAACCAAGTTAACCGGTACATCTGGGGACACTGTTAACCCAGCACTGTACCCGTTCTGGGGGCAAGGTTAACCCAGAAACACTTCTCCGGACTCAGATTGTGATGTCGTTTAGAGTTCCATGGTCACAATTACTATTAGTCGTTTTTCTCGTTTTGCGTGCCTAGCACGGTTATCCGTTTTTATGTTTCAAAATTGAGTTTGGTCACACACGACCCGAAAATAATTGTTGACTGATCATTTAGTTAAAGTTGTGAAATTATAGCTCGGTTTAGACGTCCCGATTGGCCGCGGGACCCGTTTCCGTCTTTGGCGTACCGGAAACTGTTAAAATAGGTTAAAATTACTCAAATCATCCGAATTATTTTCGGATGATTTATTTTTACTTGTTTAACTCATTTATATGAAAATAGTTCATTTTTAGGGTTTTTATACACCAGTCAGCTCGCTTAAGCGAACTTCACCGGTTTACGCGTTTTAACTTTAAAAGTTTGATAATTAGCACAAATAATTATCCGTTTACCCTCGGATCTTGAAATTTTGCACAAATCACTTTTTAGCAGTGGGGAATTTTATAAAAATATTTCCAGAATTAATTCTTATATTTAAAATTTATTTATCTATTTTTAAACACCATTTAAACACTAAATATGTCGTAAATAACAAACGATCTTAGAAAAATCTCAAATTTTTCCTGGATGTCCCCTGCCATCCACATAGTCCCCTGTAATTTTTCCAGAACCAAAATCCTCTTTTACATGCCATTTTCACTAAAACTGAGTAAAAATCCCTAGAACTCGTTTAACCGAAAAGCCTACTTAGACTTGTCCAACTGACCTCAAAGTTTGTGTGTGACTTATACATGGTATAAAAAGATTATCTGAAATTTTCCAGAATTGTTCATGATATTTAACTATTTTTCACCATTTTTGGCCAAAACCGAGCATTAAATTCACCAAATATTCATCCTTTATCCAAAAATTACCAAAAATTCACAGAACTCATATTTTCATGTGTTTAACACCTCTGTAAAATTTCATGACCTAACTCTAAAGCATCAACAATCTGTCCAAATTTCCCAAAACCGAACATAACCGAATATACCTTTCGTTTTCCGCCACTACAAGCTACAAACTCGTCTTTCCGCCTTATCTACCACTAAATACAGAGCCTACAAACAACATACCACAATACCAAGCAAGTTACACTCACGATCAAGCCTCTTACACTATGGTTTCGGTTATGATTCAAAAACAAAGATTTAACCGTAAAAATTCGTTTTTGATTCGTTTAACTCCTTTCTTGGACCAAGATCCTTTGTATAACCCGTATACATCACTTGATCATGCAAGAATCGGTTTTCATCTTTGAAACCTCATTTTCTTGCAAACAAACTCAAGAAACGAAGATGGAAACGTGATTAACTCGATTCTTTACATTGTTTTCTTGCTCCAAAGTCTCGGTTTTGGATCATGATCTTGTGAGGATTGGAGAACTTGTTGAATTGTGTTTAGAAAAAAGAAATGAAGGCTTGGGGTGGTTCTCTAATTCCGATCGGAATTGATAGAATGGTGGGGTGGGACCCACATCTCAAATTCTAGCCACATGTTTGGATTCTCGTAATCCGGATAATGTTTTGGATAATCTGGTTCCGTTCGTTTTTCGGTTAAAAGTTTAATTCGGCTTAAAACGAGGCTAAAACGGTCGTTTTTCGGCTTAAAAATGAAATTTATATAAAACCGATTTAAAAACTTTAAAAACTTAAACCATGTCATTTATTAACTTAAAACATCATATCATTAATTATCGCGCATCTTTTTCGGCTTGATCGATCATCTCTTGCTTGGTTTGGTATTAAAGGTTTCGTTTAATATACCGACGTACCATTAAATCGAAATTCTTTTTCTGTGCTTTAATTCACTTATCCCGAAGCTTTAATACTTCGTAAACATCACTAAATATCATATATCTCGTCTATAATTGAACCCTCGATTCGTTCGGGTTTCAATAACTATCGATCGATTAATCGCATATTCAATACGATGAATTATATATTCACGTACAATCAATACAGTGAACCATGTATTCTCGTATAATTACTATGGTAACTCATGTATCCGACATTAAATATGACGTAACTATTGTCTACCGGTTAGGGTATACCGGGTTTCGTCGGAATCGTTACATTCTCCCCCCGTTAAAAAATTTCGTCCTCGAAATTTTACACGCCTACTATTCCCTTCCGAGAGAAGGGTGGGGGGTTTTTCCTTCAGAATTCACCCTCGCTTTACCAGGTATAATCTGGTCCTCGCTGTGAATTCCACTTAATTTTAATCAATAAAGCTTGGTGTGTCCAAATTGTTTAGTTTTCCCGTCTACTATCTCAACGGAATTATTTATGATATCAAGTATGTCTTCTATGAGTACTTCCATTACTAGTACTTTCGTTGCCTCATCGCTTAGGTACTTTTCAATCCGTATACATGGCAAAACATCATGTATAATACTTAGCCCCTGGAGTACTTTAATCGATAAACTAAATGACCAATCATGGAGATAGTCTCATGAGGTCCAATATATTAAGGAGCTATTTTCGGTTTTGGCAAACCTCATATCACCTCTCTAAGGTGATGCCTTAAAAATGCCTTTTCACCTCTTTCCAATGACAATGGTTTCCTATGAATGTTGGCATAAATCCTTTGCCAATCTCGCGCTGCTTTCAACTCATCTTAAATATAATAAATCCGATTGGTTATTTCCCGAATCAATTCAAATCTTATGTCTTGATTGACGCCCATTTTCAATTTAACAAATTGGTGATAATTACTTCACCCATAGAAAGCTTCAAGCTCTCGATGCTTCCTTCCCCGCCTTCCAATAATGGAAGTAGGATGCTATTTCGATCTGAGATAATTGAAAATGGTACTCCATGACGAGATACCATTTCACCATCATGAATTTGGGCGAGAATTAATCGCGGTAATCGTCATAGATTGGGATGAAATGCGAGGATTGGTTAATCGATCCGCGATTACCCAAATTGCATCGTGTCTTTGATATATCTTGGGAATTTGCGTCCCGAAACCCATTATAATTTATTCCCACTATCATTGGCGAATTTTCTGTCGTTGTGGCGTTCCCTAGGGTTTTTGGTGTGCAGCCTTATCTCTTGCATAACTTAAATATTCACCAAAATACGTAACCATATCTTTCTCCAAACTCGGCCATTAATGAAATCCTTTCAGGTATTCGTATCATCAATAGTCAAATCCGATCCCAGATGTATGGAATATTTCGATCTATGCGCTTCGTCCATGATTAAATCACGAAGGTCATGGAGGGTCAGGATCCAAACCCGATTTTTGAAATAGAGAATTTCCTCCACGCGCTGTTCGAAATTCTTCTCATTGCCGTGAAATCCCTCCTTTTCCAATTGTTCCTCTTTTAACGCCTCACGTTGAGCGACTCGAATCAGGTCTGAAAGGTTCGACTGGACTATCATCCCCAGTGCTCGCACTCGCAATGGCTTAACCCGATCTTTCCTACTCAAGGCATCGGCTACGACGTTAGCCTTGCCGGGGTGATAACGGATGTCACAGTCATAATCGTTTAACAACTCGACCCATCTTCGTTGCCTCATATTCAGTTCTTTCTGATCGAATATATGCTGCAAACTTTTATGATCGGTGAAGATGGTGCACTTCGTACCGTAGAGATAATGTCTCCAGATTTTAAGTGCGAAGATAACCGCTCCCAGTTCTAAGTCGTGAGTAGTGTAATTTTTCTCGTGTACTTTTAACTGTCGGGAAGCATAGGCTATAACCTTATTATTCTGCATCAACACGCATCCTAACCCTCTACGCGATGCGTCACAATACGCGACAAAACCATCGTCTCCATCGGGGAGACTTAAAATCGGCGCTTGGCACAATTTTAATGGTTTCTATATTATTTGGATCTTTGTGAAATCCTTGTTGCTTTACAACATGACCAAGGGATTATGCCTTCTTTATTCAAAATCACATTTCGAAAACTTCGCGTATAGCTCCTCTTGCTTTAACACTTCCACAATTTTCCTTAACCGTCGTTCGTGCTCTTCTTTACGTTGCGAATATATCAAAATATCATCAATGAATGTTATGACAAATTTGTCTAAATAAAGTTTACAGACTTGGTTCATGAGTTCCATGAACACCGCCTGCGCATTTGTTAGTCCGAAAAGCATAACTAAGAACTCGTAATGGCCGTAGCTAGTCCGAAACGCTGTTGTTGCAACGTCTTCCTCATGGATTTTTCATTTGGTGATAACTATATCTAAGATCAATTTTCTAAAAATAAATCGCCCCTTGCAGTTGGTTAAACAGATCATTTACTTCGAATAAGTGAATACCTATTCTTGATCGTCACTTTATTCAATTCTCCCTAATCAATACATATCCTAACACTTCCGTCCTTCATTTATCAAATAACACTGGTGCACCCCATGGTGACTAACCAGGTCGTATAAAACCTTATCCAATAATTCTTGCATTTCAGTTGATGCAAGTCGGTAAGATGCTTTAGCAACAGGGCCAGCTTGAGGTATTAAATCGATTCTGAATTCGACCTGTCGGGTTGGCGGTAACCCAGGAAGTTCTTCTGGGAAAACTTCTGGATATTTAAGTATCACTGAAACATCTTCTATATGTTTTCTTTTAAATACTTTGGCAATCGCGTTTGTTAAATACACCACGTCTTCTTGTCGTAAATATTATAACATCTCAAGATGAGATTAGAGTGGTAACATAATACCGTACACTTTTCTCTGTATCTAATCGCTTCATCGTCCGAAGGAGAGCTTCTAATCATCTTCTTTTCATATTTGATTTCAGCTTCATGTTAAGTTAGCCAATCCATGTTAACTATTACGTCAAAACTTCTTAACTTTACTGGTCATAGGTCAATAAGGAAAGGATTAATCGTTCAGAGTAATAGGACAATTCCGAACAATTTAGTTAACCATTAGGGATTTACCGTTAGCGATTCTACCGTATGGGGTTCTATAGTTTCACTAATCGGTATCTTTCCAAATGGTAGGAGGTTAGCAGGAACTAACTTCTATCGATGACCGTAAAAATATCGCTGAAGCCCATTGATTTAAAACTACAACGTACTTAATACCACCTTTGGATCATGACGTGCTTTATTCGAATTACTCACAAAAGCACGGCTCCTTGCTTGATCCGAGGTTGATGCTTGTCTTGAGGTTCGTCTTCCAACGACACCTTGGTTCAACTTTGGGCAATTTCTCTTGAAACGTTCTGTACTGCCACATTCATAGCAAGTACAACTGTTTGGCATAATTTGATTTCTTTGGATGGATTGTTATTGAGGTTGTTGGGTTCGGAGTGGTTGTACACGAATGGGTTGGGGCTGCCGGTCCACATGGCTTCAGTTGGTTCTACAATTGGGGCATTACGTCCATCTTTACCATACCTGTGGCCTACTATCACCCGACATTCTTCTTTCTGCCGATAACTATATTTTCCACATTTAAGGAAGGACCCTTTATGCGGTTCATGTTTTCACACCAGAACTAGCCTTAGTATAATTCTGGGTTGTAGGACATACCTACTTATTCACAAGTCTATCTTGCACTATACCTTTATCATTTCCCTTCTTTAACACTCGACGTTTCACCTAACGTCCTTCCTTTCCGCTTCCCATAGAATCAAATATATCAATGCTGGCTTGTGACACAACCCTTCCAAAGGTTGTATATTTTACAGGGTTGACTATACTCCTTATCGATGGAGTTAGTCCCCAATATAGCGCTCACTTCGCTTAGTTTCAGGAGTAATTAGCCATGTTACCAGACATGACAATTCCTTCAAACGATTAGCGTGTTCTAAGTGATCAGCACACAACATTTCTATCTTTCATAGCTCAGTTTCCAATCTCTGAGTTTAATTACTCGAATAAAAGTGCTCTAGCACAAGAATTTTAAATCCTGACCATATCATCTGAGCAATAATTTTCTAACTATAATTTTGTACCATCGTGTTCCATCACGATACAACATAATCTACCAACATATCTGTAGCATATTTCACTACACAATGTTCTAGACTCTTACCAATATCCTTAACCATTTCGATCTTTTCTATCCACTCGCTAATCTATTCCTCCCTTTACCATCAGTAAACTATTAATAATCCCCTTAACACAACCGATAAACATATCCTTCATACCGGATCTAATTCATTACGACTACTATTCATGTTTAGTTTATAACTAATACTTGTAGTCATAATAGTATTCGGTGGGACATTAACACTCTTAGTAATAACACTAAGAATTGAAATATTCATAATCATGTGATTGCTCGATCTATAAGTCTGCGATCACATTTGCATCAACACTAGCAGTGATCTGTGATACGACATTCGGTATCATCATCTGCTATCCTTGAGTAATCAACTGAATCATATCAATCTCCATCATTGGAGTTACTCTTTTTATGTCATTCTGCCGTACCCATCCCGTACGCAGTAATCAATACTAATCTCACCATATAACTCGTTACCAGCTCAATCATAACAGCAGGTACACATACACACTAAATATTATCATACATATTACACATACCAGTATCTAGTATATATGTCCCACAAATATAATAACATATGGACTTAACCTGACGTCGGTTAACGTCTAAATATGTTTCATAACCCTTGTCACCAACTGACATATAGATCTGTCTCAACATAGATTAATTTTAATATGCTTGATTTCAATATCCTTCTGCATGTCAGCATAACCGATACATGCTCACCGTGAGCACCAACGATTACGTACCACGGAGTTATACTATCCGTGTCTATTTGTATAACCGGCATACACGGTATACCACCTACGAACGAACAACCAACTATGCTATAATGATTCCCACACCTCTTTGTGTATGGGTAATCATTCTATTCGAGAATACATAGGTATAGACATCTAACGGATGTAAGGATAACATAGGGAGTTACAAGGTTCAAGGTAATCGCGCAACATGGGTTGCCTTCAAATATTATCAATTATTATTATGGGAAACTCTATCACTTGCTCAGTCAATGTCCTCAGGCGTTCTAGGTTCGCAAAAATCGGTAATTCTCGATCTGGAGGTGGTATGTCTGTTGGTGCATGAATGTCAGTAGTTCATAGTCTAGTGTCTGTAATCGAGTCTGTATTGTTATTTATGTTTTTGTTTAAAGCGAAGTTGTCAACAAGTTCGCCTAGGCGAACTTGTTGAACAAGCGAAGTTATGGACAACTTCGCCTGAACATGTCAGGCGAAGTTGTCGTGTATTTATACTCAAGCCTACGGCTTGGTTTAGGCGAATCAAGAGTTGGAAAATCAGTTAATCAGTTGTTCGTCTAGGTTGATCGTGTAGTTGAACGTGTGTTTTGTAACAGTGATATTTACATCACGTGAGTTCGGTTATAATATATAACGTGTTTCGTGTATTCGTGTGTTTGTGTTCTATACTCGTAACGATCTACGCAGGGATTCCGCACCTGAGTAGACCGCGATATCTCGTGCGATCCGTCCAGGGAACCTACAATTGGTATCAGAGCATTTGCTCGATTGTGAGGTTCGGGATATTCACGCGGGTATAGATTTCTTCCCGTTTCGACTATTCGCGGGACGTGTTTTCGTGTTTCTAAGTCAATCTTACCTACTACCACAGTATTCAAGCCTTTGCACCATCAAAAACCTTGTTAAATCCAGATTCCAGATCTTCAAAAACGTCCGTGTTCATCAGGCGAAGTTGCCGTCACTGTACGTAGGGTTTCGGCGAAGATATAAGGTTAAGCGAAGTTATCCACAACTTCGCCTACCTTCTCAAGTTCGCCTGTATCAGCGAAGTTATCTACAACTTCGCCTCATTCCTAAGTTCGATTACCTTAAGCGAGGTTAAGAATCAGCGAAGTTAATCAGCAGAGTTATCAGCAAAGTTCTCTACAACTTCGCCTACTTCAGTACTTAAAAAAAAAATAAAATAAAAAAAAAAAAAAATTTTTTTTAACTTTTCTGGTTTCTTACTTTTCGGAAAAGATGTCGTCGATCAACATCTCTGAGTTAGTGAAGATGGAAGTTGAAGCAGGGTCGGCTACCAAGGCCCCAAGATTGCTGAAGGGAACCGATTTCGTTGCATGGAAGGATCGGTTCATACAGTACGTCAAATACCAGGATGCGAAGATGTGGGTATGCATCCAGGATGGTTATATTCCACCAATTATGGAGTATGAAGGTCGTGACCAAATCAAGAAGTATAGTAAAATGGAAGAAGAAGAGAAGAAGATGTATGAGGCTGAGAGCAAGGCTCATGCTGCTATTACCATGGCTCTTCCACAGGAGATCCTTCATACTTTTAGGAAGTACACTTCAGCAAGGGAGCTTTGGGAAGCCCTTGAGAGCAGATTTGAAGGAAATGTAGGAATCCGGGCTTCGAAAATAAAACTGCTCAAGACCCAGTTCTCAGTCTTCAAGTATTTGAAGAATGAATCATTAGATGATATCATCACTCGATATTATCATCTGATGACTGAACTGAGCAACAATTCCATTTCTTACAGAGAAGAAGAGATAGTTGAGAAGCTTCTGGATGCTCTCCCACCAAAATGGGAGATGTACACTGTGCTGATGAGGTGGTGATGGTTGATGATGAAGATGATGTGATTGATGCGTTGAGAGAGTTAGATGATGATATGCTAGATGATGATGTGTTTGATGATGATGTGCTGCCGTGTGAGGAGATTGAGAAGATTGGCGCACAGATTGTGATTGAAGATGGGATAGAAGAGGGGGAGATAGTAGAAGAAGACGTTGAACACGAGATCCCAGATGTTGAGAAAGCCGACATGGGTACTGAGATGGATGAGACTGAGTGGGAGGAGCAGCCTAGGTGGAAGGAAGGCTGTGCTCATTGGTTTATTAAGACCAAGAAGCCTGCTGTTCCAGCCATGTTCAAGAAGAGTTATAACATCAAAGGCTATGCTGAGTCGAAGAAGGGAATTATCTGTTTGATATATGATGAACAGATAAAGTTGTTTGTGGTGAAGCGTTATGATGGTATTCAATACTTCAAAAGAACCCTGTTATCTCTCAATACGTTGCCGGAATGTGAGGTGAAGGATTTGGCCAGGTTGGGCCTGATAAATAGAAGTGACGACAACATGGCAAGAGTGATTGGGAAGATCGTGTGGAAAGAAAGCATAAAAGAGAAGAAGTTTGAATTATTAAAGCCACAGAAGGGAAAGCTCATGGAGGATACAGAAAGGGGAATGAGAGCAGATGGCAAGTCATGGATGGTGATGAAGTACAAACCGATCTGATGCATCAAGGAGGTTCCAATGAAGACTATGCCTCAAGATGTGTTGAAGAATCTAAAATGGTGGTACGTTGATTGCCAGACTGCCGAAGCCGTGATGGAAGACGAAGACGAACAAGAAGTGCTGATGGTGTATGATCCGATGCATCTTGTTAACTTATCGAAAGCTGATCTGCAAGTGTTGAATAAAAAGAAGATATTCTATATTCCTGCTTGGAAGGATGAAGCAAGGAAATATCAGCGAGTAGTCACGGTATGTGTTAGAGAAGGAGTGCATGCGTGAAGATACAGGATTACAAGACAAGAGCTTAAAGATCAAGATATGAAGCTACTGCCAAGGGGGAGTCTGTTGGTGCATGAATGTCAGTAGTTCATAGTCTAGTGTCTGTAATCGAGTCTGTATTGTTATTTATGTTTTTGTTTAAAGCGAAGTTGTCAACAAGTTCGCCTAGGCGAACTTGTTGAACAAGCGAAGTTATGGACAACTTCGCCTGAACATGTCAGGCGAAGTTGTCGTGTATTTATACTCAAGCCTACGGCTTGGTTTAGGCGAATCAAGAGTTGGAAAATCAGTTAATCAGTTGTTCGTCTAGGTTGTTCGTGTAGTTGAACGTGTGTTTTGTAACAGTGATATTTACATCACGTGAGTTCGGTTATAATATATAACGTGTTTCGTGTATTCGTGTGTTTGTGTTCTATACTCGTAACGATCTACGCAGGGATTCCGCACCTGAGTAGACCGCGATATCTCGTGCGATCCGTCCAGGGAACCTACAATGTCTCCTATGTTTGAGAGTGAGAATTACATA
Organism: Bidens hawaiensis; assembly: GCF_021521415.1. NCBI lineage: Eukaryota > Viridiplantae > Streptophyta > Magnoliopsida > Asterales > Asteraceae > Bidens > Bidens hawaiensis. The sequence goes on along the minus strand of NW_027491300.1, from coordinate 862,121 downwards.
TATATATTTCTATATATTATTTTTATCTGATCATTTATTATCAAATTTTTTTTTAACGGAATAAGAATAGGTTCACGTACAGGTCCGTCCGTACGTGAGGGTTGGCGGTTCGGGTGAACATAGGGGGTTATTAGGATATACGGTACCGGTGTTGGTAGGGTAAGGGATTTATCAATTTTGGTTGGGAGTGACGGTTACTAGATATTTCTGGTTAATGTCAAACGGGAGATCTAACTTGGTACTATCATAACTATGGCCCGATAAGTCAGACTCATTATCAACCGATGCTCTAGAAATTTCAGCATCCTCGGTACTTTTATTATTTCATCCCCCGGTTCCTTATCCGGGTCCCATTTCTCAATACATGTACCCACAAGATATGTATATATATATATATACACATTAGCACGTATAAATAATATTATATACTTTACACATATGTTGCCATTTTTACCTATTAATGTACCCAGTGACTTCCCCTGAATTCCCTCGTGCAGACAAGTCTGTTATTATGTTCCGGACCATAATAACTCACTTGTCCATTCAAGTTCATCCAGATCCCGTCACTATATATTATTAGTTGATATTCAGATCCTATAATACTTGTGCTACTGGTTATATTTTAGGTATCTTTTAAAGACATCCTAAATCTTTATAACCAATGGCTCTGATACCAACTTCTGTAACACCCCGAAACCGCAGCGGAAACGTAAACGGGATGCCACAGACACATCTGATATCAACCACATTGTTTATAAAGAAAACTAAATACATTAATATACTTCAAATTACATTATCTCGTATTTCATTACCGTCTAGGTGATACACACATCATACCATACGATACATAATTCTATGTAATATAATGTATCCTAACATCCCACACGCAAATCTTACACACATCAAGCACTTAGCACGTAAGCAATCACTTCATCTTAGTTGTACCTGAAAAGCATGTGAGAAAACGGGTCAACTACGAATAGTTGGTGAGTTTCACAATTTGAGTAAACCTTGATAAATCAATATCATAATATAATATTATCTGGGGACACTGTTAACCCAGTACTGTACCCTTTCCGGGGGCAATGTTAACCCAGAAACACCTCTTTGGACATCTGGGGACACTGTTAACCCAGTACTGCACCCATTTCGGGGGCAATGTTAACCCAGAAACACTTCTAGAGACATCTGGGGACACTGTTAACCCAATACTGTACCCATTCCGTACGATTCCCGTACAATCAAATATTTATAAATACACGCAAATCCATGCGTTCAGTATGTACTTAAACATTTCAATAGTAACATGCTTCCGCCCCGGGAAAATATTTGAAAATAATTCAGAAAAAAGGGGCTCATGAAACTCACCTTAGCACATGCAAGCAGGTAACAACAATCATTATCAGTTAACACGTCCAATCTGTAATATGATCCCTACGATCGTTACTATACACTCATCATTAATATAACTTTAACCAAGTTAACCGGTACATCTGGGGACACTGTTAACCCAGCACTGTACCCGTTCTGGGGGCAAGGTTAACCCAGAAACACTTCTCCGGACTCAGATTGTGATGTCGTTTAGAGTTCCATGGTCACAATTACTATTAGTCGTTTTTCTCGTTTTGCGTGCCTAGCACGGTTATCCGTTTTTATGTTCCAAAATTGAGTTTGGTCACACACGACCCGAAAATAATTGTTGACTGATCATTTAGTTAAAGTTGTGAAATTATAGCTCGGTTTAGACGTCCCGATTGGCCGCGGGACCCGTTTCCGTCTTTGGCGTACCGGAAACTGTTAAAATAGGTTAAAATTACTCAAATCATCCGAATTATTTTCGGATGATTTATTTTTACTTGTTTAACTCATTTATATGAAAATAGTTCATTTTTAGGGTTTTTATACACCAGTCAGCTCGCTTAAGCGAACTTCACCGGTTTACGCGTTTTAACTTTAAAAGTTTGATAATTAGCACAAATAATTATCCGTTTACCCTCGGATCTTGAAATTTTGCACAAATCACTTTTTAGCAGTGGGGAATTTTATAAAAATATTTCCAGAATTAATTCTTATATTTAAAATTTATTTATCTATTTTTAAACACCATTTAAACACTAAATATGTCGTAAATAACAAACGATCTTAGAAAAATCTCAAATTTTTCCTGGATGTCCCCTGCCATCCACATAGTCCCCTGTAATTTTTCCAGAACCAAAATCCTCTTTTACATGCCATTTTCACTAAAACTGAGTAAAAATCCCTAGAACTCGTTTAACCAAAAAGCCTACTTAGACTTGTCCAACTGACCTCAAAGTTTGTGTGTGACTTATACATGGTATAAAAAGATTATCTGAAATTTTCCAGAATTGTTCATGATATTTAACTATTTTTCACCATTTTTGGCCAAAACCGAGCATTAAATTCACCAAATATTCATCCTTTTTCCAAAAATTACCAAAAATTCACAGATCTCATATTTTCATGTGTTTAACACCTCTGTAAAATTTCATGACCTAACTCTAAAGCATTAACAATCTGTCCAAATTTCCCAAAACCGAACATAACCGAATATACCTTTCGTTTTCCGCCACTACAAGCTACAAACTCGTCTTTCCGCCTTATCTACCACTAAATACAGAGCCTACAAACAACATACCACAATACCAAGAAAGTTACACTCACGATCAAGCCTCTTACACTATGGTTTCGGTTATGATTCAAAAACAAAGATTTAACCGTAAAAATTCGTTTTTGATTCGTTTAACTCCTTTCTTGGACCAAGATCCTTTGTATAACCCATATACATCACTTTATCATGCAAGAATCGGTTTTCATCTTTGAAACCTCATTTTTTTGCAAACAAACTCAAGAAACGAAGATGGAAACGTGATTAACTCGATTCTTTACCTTGTTTTCTTGCTCCAAAGTCTCGGTTTTGGATCATGATCTTGTGAGGATTGGAGAACTTGTTGAATTGTGTTTAGAAAAAAGAAATGAAGGCTTGGGGTGGTTCTCTAATTCCGATCGGAATTGATAGAATGGTGGGGTGGGACCCACATCTCAAATTCTAGCCACATGTTTGGATTCTCGTAATCCGGATAATGTTTTGGATAATATGGTTCCGTTCGTTTTTCGGTTAAAAGTTTAATTCGGCTTAAAACGAGGCTAAAACGGTCGTTTTTCGGCTTAAAAATGAAATTTATATAAAACCGATTTAAAAACTTTAAAAACTTAAACCATGTCATTTATTAACTTAAAACATCATATCATTAATTATCGCGCATCTTTTTCGGCTTGATCGATCATCTCTTGCTTGGTTTGGTATTAAAGGTTTCGCTTAATGTACCGACGTACCATTAAATCGAAATTCTTTTTCTGTGCTTTAATTCACTTATCCCGAAGCTTTAATACTTCGTAAACATCACTAAATATCATATATCTCGTCTATAATTGAACCCTCGATTCGTTCGGGTTTCAATAACTATCGATCGATTAATCGCATATTCAATACGATGAATTATATATTCACGTACAATCAATACAGTGAACCATGTATTCTCGTATAATTACTATGGTAACTCATGTATCCGACATTAAATATGACGTAACTATTGTCTACCGGTTAGGGTATACCGGGTTTCGTCGGAATCGTTACAATGAAACCCTGCATAATCGGATTAATACTCTATTAAAGTACTTTAGTTTGATATCATTGTAATCGGAATGGATTTCCGAGACCCTTGGTGATCTTTAATCATAGTTTGATTATTGATTGCCGGGTTATTAATTGATTGTTGTTTCGGGTCTTTACGCTCTGTTCACATCCTTAATAACCTAAACTTATTTCATGATTTTGAACTTCAAATCGACACCATTTTTTTCGTATTGTGTTTCCGAGATCTTTACGATTGTCGATTCAGTTATTCAACGATAATTATGGAGTAATCGATACTGGATTCATCTTGTTGACTTTCAGTGTTCATGATTAATTTTGACTTTGACCAGGAGAGTCAAAGATTAAGTCAGACCTTGACCATTCGTTAATCTTAGCGAATTGGAACTCCTTTGTGTCTAATTCGTTAAGCACTTCAAACGAACCAGAATAAGCGAATCACTCTCATAACGAATCAAATGTGGATTCCTTACTTTATAACGAATTAGTGGTTATCTGATAACGAATTAGTTTCTAATTCATCATTAGTTTCTAATTCATCACCTTTATTTAGTAATTCGCTAGTTCTGATTCGTCAAGAATTTACTTGATAGCGAATCAGTTGATTCGTTACATTTTTGTAACGATTCAGATTGATATTTAACGAATGACATGATTTATTTTAATTTAACTATCGATTGTTAATAGAATATTCCAAGGGTCTAAACGCGTCGATACATCGATTACAAACACGCAATCTAAAATTAATTATATAGTTTAGTATTCAAAGTGTATAAACAAATTGTCTATATAAACTTTTCATATTACTGATATTCAATATTATGTATTTAGTATAATGGCTGATCAAATGGATCAAGACCCACCTGCTGCTCCACAAGAACAGCAACAACAACAAGAACAAGCTGAAGTACCTTTGCTGCCATATGACAAGAAACACAACATCTGTGCTTATGTCGATCCAAACGTTGCCGACGAAGCTCTTTTTGGGAATATGTTAGCATTCTTACGTCGTTCGGTGATACACTATGCTATAGCTGCTCGAGCCACTATTTATCTGAGCATTATTAGGTAGTTCTGGAATACTGCTGAGTTCGTTGACGTAGAGAATCACATTCGAGCCACAATCAACCAAACTCCTACCATAGTGGATATTGAAATGATTAGGCGTGTGCTCCATTTTGGTGACAATGATGATAATCCATGTGAGTTCGACAAGGAATTAATCAAGGGTTTGTTTCGGCGTGTATTTTATGGTGGTGACGTTGAGGATTCTATGTACAACAAGAATGGACTGTGTCTTACTTACAAATATCTTCTCCATGTATTGCTCCACTGCTTGGGTGGACGCAAAGGCGGATTTGATGAATGTCGTACGATGTTGAAGTCAGCTTTTGTGGCTCTTGTTCTGAATAAACCGTTTAATTTCTCTGAGATGATCTTCTATCATTTTAAGGAGCAATGTCAGCAAACGGCCCCAAAGAAGAAGTTCTTAATGTATCCACGATTTCTAGAGTTAATTATTCAAGACTTGATTCCCAACTTGGTTTTCGATCAATCATTGATGGACGATATACTTCCTTTGGAACATATGAAAGCTGATACTGTGCGAAGAATGATGATCTATCGGAAGGATAAGCCGAGAACCAAACGTCTGATTGGTCATGTTATTAATCCTGATTTTGTTTGTCCTCCTGAGGATCGCTGGATCCATGATGACTCGGATTCCGAGCGTGAGGGAGGAGAAGGGTGGAACGATGGAGGTGATGATGGTGATAATGGTGGAAATGGTGGTGATGGTGATACAACTCTTCGAGAACAACAAGCTGCAGTTGAAGCTGCGTTAGCTGCTACCATTGCAGCTCAACGAGAACGAAAGAGAAAGGGTAAAGGGCTAGCCACTGAAGGTTCAGCAAAGAGACGTGTGTCAGCTGGGGCTGGAGTATCTATTGGTGTTCCACCATCTCATACTACTATTTCTCAACGCCCAGTAGTGTCGCTTACTACTAGCACTCCGGCGCTTACTTTAATGACGACAATGGTTCCTCACGACAGGCTTGGTATGATCCCTCACATGGCGTTAGCTGAAATACCAATGCCTTCTGCTACTCCCTCTACTGTTCCTCCAACACCGTTCATGAGGCCCCCTCCACCTAGTGATGTCTCATTTATGAGAATTACCCGGCCTTAGGGACCAGTCCAGCTAGTTTATCCATCTCTGTATAACATGCCACCATACCGTCAAACAGACATGCTTTTGAATCTTCTTCATTTGTACGAAAATCAAATGTCTGCTGACCGACTTAACCAAGAATGCCTTATGGAAAACCAAAGAAAGCTGTTGGGGTATGTGTCGTTTTGTCAAAAACAGACTAAGGAGCTTCGTGCGATTGTTAAGTCTTAGGGGGTGAAGCTCAAAGAACAAGAGGATCTCATCTTACAATGAACTTGCAAGGATGATGCTTTAAAGAAGCTCAAGAATGATGAGGAAGATCCTGATGAATCTGGTGCAGGTGGTGAGCCTAAATAAACGCACGATTCATCATCTGGTGCTGCTGGTACAAGTGCTACAAATGATTCTAACAAGCAGATCATTGTGTATAGTGATCCTACTGCTGCCAAACCAATTGAGATGATCAAAGCTGACACGGTAATTTTTGTTGATGGTTCGGGGGTGGTAAGAAGTATGGTGAATAGGGATGAGATTCAGATTGGACAGTTTTTGCAACGGTCTCTAACACGAGAGCAGATTTCACTACTGCTTGGTTTGAATGATGAACAATTGACCGTGTTAGAGGCAGAACCAGATGTTGAAGTAGAGAATGAGGAGGAGATCATGAATGATCTGTCTATTCATATGAATACGGATTTTATTTATCAAGATGAAGAGGTCGAGGTTGAAGACGTCACTGCTGAGGAGTATCCTGACTTGTTTCAACACACAAATGTTGATCAAGGTGCTCCAGTATTCAATGAGCAAACGTTTCAAGCTGCTGAGGATGATTTGGAAAAGACGTCTAAGGGTAAGAAGGTGGTTGACACGAGATTCAACTCAATCGAGAACCCAACCGATGCTGATATTGCAAAGTGGTTCAGCTATAAGACGGTGAGTAAAATTATTAAGACGTATCGATATGTTGATCAGGAACAGAAGGAAGAAGCTGCTGCTCTAGTCAAAGCAAACCAAGTGACTTCATTCAAGACCGTGTCAAAGGTTCAAGGTGACATCGTTTCCTGGTTATTTGATTCTGATACTAAAGTATGTATCATGAAATGGGAAAAGGGGATTCAGTACTATGAGAAGATAATGGACGTTCTTACTTTACCACGTTAGAATGTTCGTACCCTCGCGTGTCGTCCATTTATCAATCTAGGAGGTGACCGGATAAAGGATTGGTTTCATCAACAATTGCTATTCGAGGTCAATGCTGGATTCAAGTTTCTCAAGCCCCAAGTTCCAACCAGAAAACGTATTGACGAGATTGATCCAAGAACGGGTTGGAGAAAGTTGGTTCTAAAGGTTAAGCCGCCAAAGACCTTGAAGCGGGTGCCGATAAAGACTATGAATCAACACATGCATTTTTCTTTCAACCGCTGGTATTACGATTACCGAACCGGCGAGGCCGTCATTGTTTTGGGTAAAGGGTTGAAGCCTGAACTGATAAAGATCATTGACTCGATGTGGTTGGTGAATTTAACCGAGACCGATAATGACTTGCTGCACAAGAACAAGATTCTGTTTGAGCGCAATGAAAACTATGATCTGGCTACGCAATTCCAACGCGTCGTGCGTGTATGTTATGAGAACGGGATTCATAGTTACAGAGATTGGCAGTCCAAGCGTATAAAGTGAAAGTCAAAGACATAGAGCTCAAGAAGAGGGGGTGTCTGTTAGTACACGGTTTTTGCGTCTCGAGTCTTTGTATTTATCGTTAATGTATTTTTCGTTTATTTATGTAATAAATTATTAACATATTAAGTTAGTTCGTTAATGTATAGTCTAGTTCGCTAAGGATGTTTAGCGAACTATATCTAAGTTAATTATCTCTCCTGATTCGTTAAGGTTGTTTAACGAATCAGGGGGTGATTCGTTAAGTTATTTCAATTTGAGTGTATGTAATGAAGTGGACTCTAGTTCGTTATGGAATGTTAATGAACTAGGTCCATCTTCTATATATAGTGAACACTATTCACTATTTAATTTAAGTTTTAAGTTTTAATTATCGAACCTCTGTCCAATTCTCTCTCAAGCTTCAGATTCATACTAATATTATTATCCTCATTCACATACATACAACTAATATATACATACATATTACATATAATCAAGAGCGATTAAGAACTAGATCCTAATGTTAATCATAGTTACAGATCTGTGATCTGTGTATTAGTTAAAGGATTAACTGAGTTCAAACAGTAGATATGTGGGATTCAATCAAAAATAGACTACGAGCCATTGATGGTGCAGCTGCTATTGGTGTTGTAAGAGATAGGTTGAGGAAAGTGGATGACAGGGCCTTAGCAATGATTAAGCTAGGACTGTCCTGGGAAATACTTACCAAGGTTGCACATCATACTACCGCAAAGGCAATGTATGATGCGATTCTTGAAATGTTCGAGGGAAACACTGAGCTAAAGAACATAAAGAAGCAAAGGCTCAAGCAACAACTTGAGAGATTTAAATACAAAGATGGAGAAAGGTTGAAGTCCATCCTTGAAAGATTCTTGGAAATTGTGAATGACCTTCGAACAACTGACTATGTCATGACTGATTTTGACCTGAATACCAAGCTGCTCAACTCAATGCCTAAGGAATGGTACACTGCCTGCAAATTCATCCTCCAAAAGCCCAACTTCAATGATTTGAAAGTGGATGATGTAGTGTGCTTCCTTCAGGTTGCAGAAATTGAAATGATCGAAATGAGATGATCAAAGAAGAAAAGCCTTGTTTTAATGTTTCTAATGCATTAATTGCACCCATGGGTAACATGTCTACCCAGAACCAATAGCAAATTCCCATCATAGAGGAACCAACAGAACATGGTGCTGATACACGTAGATCATTTGTTGGAGGTAGCTCAAGTCATCATGGAAATCAGACAAGGTTCAATATCCAACTTATTGAAGAAAATGACACTGCCTCAATGGCAGGTGGACATGTACCATACTCCGGTGGAAACAATGGTCAAGAAAATGACACTCAAGCACTCTTCTCAATGTTCACTGGGTCATATAATGCATTTGTGGCTAAAAACTTAATCCATACAAGTGTCATCCAAGATGACTTGGAACAAATAGATGTTGATGACCTTGAGGATATGGATTTAAAGTGGCAAGCTGCAATGCTAGCACTGAGAAGCAAGAGGCTATTCAATAGGACTGGTAGATCATTGGTCTCTGGGCCAAATGAAAGAATTGGATTTGACAAGTCAAAGGTTACAACTTCCAACAGCCTGGACACTTTGCTAGGGAGTGTAACCAGCCCAGAAACTTTCAAGCCAATCAATATCAAAATTAACAGCCTAGAAACCAAACGCAATATCAACAAAACAATCAGCAGAATCAGAACAGGAACAGCAACTTCAACAACAACAACAATCCCAACTTCAACAACTTTCAACAGCTCCAAATGAATAATCAACAAGCTGTTCCTCAAAATCAAAACTACCAAAGAAACCAGTTCCCTCAAGCTGCTCAAAACAACCTCAACAGACCCAATCAAACTCAACCAAGAAATCAAGGGAATGTAGCTGTTGCTGCACAACAAAATGGTGATTTTGACTGGAGTAATCATGAAGATGATATCAAAGCTGCTAATGTTACATTAATGGCAGAGATTGAGAATGAGGCTGGAAGATCATCTTCTCAGGTACACTCATCACCTATCACTGACTTAAATGAAACAATTACTGCTTTAAATATGAAAATAGGCAAGCTAGAAGGTGAGTGTTTCAGAAAACCAAGCATCATCAATGGATATCAAGCCAATGATGTTGTTAGTGAAGAGAAGATCAGAAGTTTAGAAGATGATTGTGTAAGTAGTTATAGAGCTCAACAGAGGTACATAACTGAAATTGATGGGCTGAAGAAGATGTTGATTGAAGAAAAGGTGAAGAACACAAAGCTGGAAGTTGATAATGAATTCTTAAAGAATTTGGTCTCCACAGGAAGCATATGTGACATTTTGAACCAAATTAGTGAGAAAGACAAGTATAAGGCTGTTCCACCTCCATTCAACAACAACTTTTTACCCAAAGTTGAAAAAGAGAAGAGGGATGGTTATCTCCAGCAGTTCAGAGAAGTGTTTCAAGATAGAGAGGAGTTTGTTAATTTATATAAAAAGGTTGAAGTAAATGAAGAGGGAGAATATGTTGTGAATGAAGATTTAAAGAGGACAAGTCTATTGGAATGCAAGTCTTTGAAGATGACTTTGATTCTTGTTGGAACCCTGGAATCAATCCTTAAACAATAACAGATCTCGGATCTGTGTGTATTCCATTAATCCTCAACTCGGATCTAGCTCATAATTACGTTTGATTATATGTTATATGTGTATATATTATCAGTATCAGTATATTAGTAGTTGTATTGGTGAATAATATTAAGATGAAGATCGAGAGCGATTTGGACAGATCTTCGTTAATTACTCTCAAAACTTAAATAACTCGTGAACAGTGTTCACGTATAAATAGAAGACGGACCTAGTTCGTTAACATCCCCTAACTAACTAGAGTCTTAGTTCGCTAAACAACCTTAGCGAACTAGAAAATAAATTAACGAACTAACTAGATAAATAATTGTTTATTACATTAAACAAAAACGACAAATACGTTAACGATAAATACAAAGACTCAAGACGCAAAACCGTGAACTAACAGACACCCCCTCGTCTTGAGCTCTTTGACTTTGGTCTTCACTTGAAACTCTTGGACTGCCAGTCTCGGCAACTATGAATTCCGTTTTCATGACAAACACGTACAACACGCTGGAATTGCATAGCCAGGTCATAGTCTTCATTGCGCTCAAACAGAATCTTGTTCCTGTGCAGCACGTCATTGTCGGTCTTAGAAAAATTAACCAACCACATCGGGTCGATTATCTTGATAAGCTCAGTCTTCAATCCTTTACCAAGCACAATGACGGCCTCGCCAGTACGATTGTCGTAGTACTAGCGGTCAAACGAAAGATGCATGTGTTGGTGCATTGTCTTCACCGGCACCCGCTTCATAGTCTTTGGCGGCTTTACCTTAAGAACAAGTTTCCTCCATCCAGTCCTTGGATCAATCTCATCAATACGTTTACTTCTCGGGACCTGGGGCTTGAAGAACTTGAAACCATGATTGACCTCGAACAACATGTGTTGATGAAACCACTCAGCTGTTCGGTCGCCACCACGATTGATAAATGGACGACACGCGAGGGTACGAACATCCCAACGCGGTAGTGTAAGAATGTCCATTATCGTTTCATAGTACTGAATTCCCTTTTCCCATTTAATTATACATACTTTAAGCTCAGAATCATAAAGCCGTGAGACAATATTACCATGTACCTTGGATACAGTCTTGAAGGAAGTCACTTGGTTTGCTTTGACCCAAGTTGCAGCTTCTTCCTTTCGCTCTTGATCAACATACCGATATGCCTTGATAATCTTACTTACCATTTTATAGTTGAACCACTTAGCAATATCGGCATCGGTTATGACTTCAAGTGATTTACATACGGCATTAGCAGCTTGTTTACCCTTAGAAGCCTTTACCAAATCATCCTCAGCAGCTTTAAACGTTTGCTCATCGAATACTAGAGCACCTTGATCAACATTTGTGTGTTGGAACAGGTCAGGATACTCCTCAGCAGTGACGTTTTCCATCTCAACATCCTTTTCTTCATAAATAAAATCCGTATTCATTTGAATAGATGGATCATCTGTTATACCTTCCTCATTCACCACCTCAACGTCAGGCTCAGTCTCTAACACAGTTAACTGTTCATCATTCAAACCAAGCAGTATAGAAATCTGCTCTCGTGTCAAAGACCATTCAAAAAATTCACCAACCTTGATTTCATCCCTATTCACCGCACTCCTAACCATTCCCGATCCATCAATAAATATGACTGTATCAGCTTTGATCATCTCAATAGGTTTGGCAGCTGTATAGTCTTTATGAACAACAATCTGGTTTTCTGAGTCACCACCACCACTAGTACCTGCACTTGCACCTGTAGATGAATCGTGAGCTTGTTTCGTCTCACCACCAGCACTAGACTCATCAGGATCTTCATCGTCATTCTTGAGTCTTTTTAGTGCATCATCCTTACAAGTCAGTTGTAGGATAAGTTCCTCCTGCTCTTTTAATTTCACCCCATGAGACGTAACAATCTCACGCAGGGCCTTTGTTTCTTTTTGGCAGAAGGAGACATATCCCATAAGTCTCTTTTGGTTCTCCATGAGGCGTTCCTGATTCAGACGGTCAGCAAACATCTGATTCTCATACAAGTGTAGCAAGTTCAATAACATGTCTATCTGACGATTCTGTGGCATGTTGTACAAGGATGGATGAACAGGTTGGATAGGTCCCTGAGGCCTTGTAACTCTCATGAATGAGACATCACTAGATGGAGGAGGCCTCAAGGACGTTGTTGGAGAAATAGTGGACAGTGTTGCAGAAGGCCTTGGTATTTCAGCTAGTGCCATCTGTGGAATCGTATCCAGCTGCTCATGATGGACCATTGTTGTTGTTAATGTAAGCGCCGGAGTGCTAGTAGTAGGCGGCACTACCGGGCGTTGAGGCGTTGTTTGACGAGGCGGTGGCATACCAATAATCACACCAGCTCCAGCTGATACTCGTCTTTTAGCTGGAACTTCAGAAGCTGGTGCTTTACCCTTCCGTTTTCGTTCACGTTGAGCTGCAATGGTAGCTGCTAACGCAGCATTTACTGCATCTTGTTGCTCTTGAAAACAACATCACTAGCACCACCATGTCCACCATCACCACCATCATTACCATCATCATTATCATCGTTCCCACCTTCTCCTCCTCATGCTCGGAATCCGAGTCATCGTGGATCCATCGTTCATTGGGAGGACATACATAATTAGGATTAATGATATGACCAATCATACGTTTATCCCGTGGCCTCTACTTACGGTAAATATTCATTCGACGTACAGTGTCAGCCGTCATGTGTTCCAACGGAAGCATATTATTCACCGAGGTTTGATCAATAACCAAGATTGGTATCAAATCTTGAATTATCAACTGCAAGAATCGAGGATACATTAAAAACTTCTTCGACTGAGTCGTTTGCTGGACTTGCTCTTTTAAATGATCAAAAACCATTTCCGAGAAGTTGAATGGCTTGTTGAGAATGAGTGCAACAAATGCCGATTGTAGACTACTGCGGCATTCATCAAATACGCCTTTACAACCACCCATGCAATGAATCAGTATATGTAACAGATACTTGTAAGGCGGGCATAAACCATTCTTGTTAAGCATCGACTCTTCAACATTTCTACCATAACGAACACGTGTAAATAAACCCTTGATTAATCTCTTTTCAAACTCACTTGGGTTATTATCGTTGTCCCCAAACCTAAGCACTCTCCTAATCACCGCAACATCCATAGTGATAGGAATTTGATTGATTGTTGCTCGAATTTGATTCTTGGCTTCAACAAACTCAGCAGTATTCCAGGACTGCCTGATAATACTCAGATAGACCGTAGGTCTGGCAGTAATGGCATAATGTATTACTGATCATCATAGAAATGCCAGAATATCTCCAAAAGTGGCTATGTCAGCAACATCCGAATTAACATAAGCACATATGTTGTGCTTCTTGTCATATGATAGCAATTGGACCTCTTTTTGTTCCTGAGGTTGTTCTTGATCTTGGGGTTGTTCCAATTCTTGAGGGGCATCGGGTGGATCTTGATTCAATTGATCAGCCATTTTTCTGAATAAATCAGAACGAGTAAAGTAAAATGAAGGTGTAATATACATTTAGCATTTATATATCTATTTATCTATAGATGATATACTTAATTTTATATATCGTGTGTAATTAATATATTTACGCGTTTAAACGGTTGGAATAATTTCAAAAGTTAATTAAATTTAACTCAATAATAAAAGATGAAATGTCATTCGTGTTATTATCAATCTATTTCGTTACACACATGTAACGAATCAATTGAATCGCTATCAGGTAAATATGTTAACAAATTAGACCAAACGAATTACTATTCAAAGGAACGAACTAGAATGTAGTTCGTTATGATTTAACGAATCCACATCTGATTCGTTAGATAAATTATTCGCTAATCTAATTCGTTTGAATCTTTAACGAATTGGACACGAAAAAGTTCCAATTCGCCAAAGTTAACGAATGGCCATAATAACTTAATCTTTGACTGTCCTGGTCAAAGTCAAAATTCAATAATAACACCGACGGTCAACATGATAAATCTAGGTTCGATTAACCTATACTTATCGTTGAATAACCGAATCCACAGGTTTAGCCAACTCGGAAATACAATACGAAGCACATGGTGTTGAGATTGAGGCTCAACACTGTGAAATAAATAAGGTATACTCGAAGTGTTAAACAGAGCCTAAAACCCCGAAGACATAAACATTCAATCAACCCAGCAACCAAGAATCAAACTTTGATTAACGTCTACCCAGGTCTCGGAATCACATTCCGGTCAAAATAAGACCAAAATAAACTACTTAACACAGTATGACTCCGATGATACAAAGTTTATCAAGTCGTAAAACCCTTATAACAAAATCACATAATTAGACTATTAATACAGTGACATTTTTGACGTAAAGCACAAAGATGTTATAATCTATACCTTAGCAACACAATGGAATACCCGAAAGTTCGAGATTCAAAGGTCGAAAATTCAGAGAAAAATTTGAAAAGGGTTGCCTTAGGTATAAGGAAGGTGAAAGAACAGTGAAGGACGAATCGTTTCACAGCTGTCCTTTATATACAGTCCTTACACGCATCCCAATGTACGAATCAAACAGAGTCGTTAGTGATTTAAATAGCGAATCAGCCAATTCGTTACCCTTATTTTAATACGTGGCATAACGAATTAACTTCAAATCATGTCTTGATTCGTTAGGTATGCATAACTAATTAGCTGCATTTCGTTACAGAGTGCGGAAGCGAATTAGAGGAACGAACTAGAAAGTAGTTCGTTAAAATACAATTCTAATTCGTTATCCAAACTTAACGAATTGACCCTTATTAAAATAAAGAATTTATTAAATATTATCCAATTAATAAATAAATGATTTAAATTAAAAGAATTTCCGAGGACCTTTATCCTGATAATTAAAATGTTTCACGTTTTTGAAACATACCTTAAAAATATTTAAATAATATGTAAAGTAAAAAGATAAAATATTTTTGGTATTTTGTATAAAAAAAATAAAATGTATTTACAGAAATATCCGAACATTAAAAAAAATAGACAATCTTTTTTGTGTTTTTCTATGATTTTTCCAAAGCAGTACATATTTGAGTTTGAGCAGAGAATCATATTGACTAAAATGCCCTTCCATCACAGTTTTATATTTCAACGATATTATGACTGGCGTTAAGTCGGTCATTGATATTGTGGTCCACTTAAATCTTATAACAAACCTTCGAGCATTTATGTGATATGATATATGGTTCAATTAGCGCACATAATATCAGAAACTATCAGCCCCTTAATCTCGGTTCAAGCTTAATTTGATTTTTGCCAAATCACCCCAACTTGACTTAAACCATTATAGTGTTGATCAAAATTTTTGAATACCAATTGTGAAATTTTGAGCAATGCATCAAATTTCCTTTACCGTGAGTGAGTATGCACGAGTCCATCTATCGGCTTACATACATTGTATCCCCTGGGGTCCGTTTCTTATTGGTATTGAGACGCACGCAAGGGAGGAACAATTGTATGACTAACAACGAATTTTGATCAAGTCAGTAATTTGGATTGTACGAAGTACAGCGATGATCAAGTTTAATGACTCTGGGTTTGCTCTAAAAGCGAGTGAAATATTCATTCATATGAATACCTAGATGATTAAGCCGCATAAAGACTCACAGTGTCCAGAATCCTAACACTTGTTATTTGCTTTATTATATTTTTGGGAGATCAACAGATATAAGGCTTGAGTACGACCAGTTATTACATTTCTGCCATCTTACCGAGACTTTTGCTAGAGACTAACACCTCTTTCAATTTGGCTTTTCTTTAGATTTATATCACTTACTTTACTCTAACAGCTTGTTTAAGACCTATCAATGCACCCATGATTAAGCACTCAGTCTTTTAAGCTTATTTCTTTCTGGATTTGGGGTCAAATAATCAATGTACTATCATTTTCTCTTTTTGCTTCAAAAACTCAAAATTTTGAGGAGCATAAAAGAAAATGAATTTAATTGCTCCAATTAATTTAAGTTAATAAATTAATGGCTATCCTATTCATCTACAAGTAGAAAACAGGACCAATACATGCAAACATGCTTCACAAACTTAAATAACTGACATAATTCTCAGCTAAAATAAAATAGAAACCTTAATGAACGCTCCAAGTACTTTCCAATTATCAGGTGAATGGCTATCCCGAAGATTTACAAGAAATTATCAGGACCAAACATATACAAGTATATGTCCTTCAAAATAGAAGCAAATGACATAATTTTCAGCGAAAATAAGCAAAAATCTTTTTGGTTTTTCTCTTTACAAACTTAAAAACACAATCTTTTTGTCTTTTCGGATTTTTCTTTTACAAAACGAGAAATTCACATTCTTTTTGACTTTTTCAAAATTTTCTGTACAAACTGAAATCACAATCTTTTTGGTTTTTCAAATTTTAAGATGTTTTTGATTTTTCATAATTTTCTAATGTTTTTGGGTTTTATCTATATACAAACGAAAAGCACACTATTTTTGTATTTTCCAAGATTCACCCCCTAAAACCTAAAACAAAATATAATTTAAAATAGAACAGACTAAAATAAAAGATAATCATCCTAATTTTAGGATCTCATCAAGGGTCTTCAATCCATTTAAACTAAACAAAAATTGAAAACGTGTTTTTTCAAAGGCTTTGGTAAATAGATCTGCTTTCGGAAAATCAGTATGTACTTTCTCAAGGTCAATTAATTTCTTTTCATAACAATCCCGTATAAAATGATATCAAATTTCGATATGTTTCGTTTTAGAATGTTGTACGGGATTCTTGGTGATACTAATAGCAACAGAATTATCAATCAAGATGGGAGTAGTAAGAAACTTAAAATCGTAATCGTGAAGATGTTGTTGTATCCACAAAACCTGGTAACAGAAACTCGAGGCTTCAACATATTCAGCTTCGGAGGTTGAAGTGGAGACCGTTGTCTGCTTCTTACACTGCCAAGAAATAAGCCGCCTTCCTAAGAATTGACATCCCGCTGTAGTAGACTTGAAATTGATCTTGCATCCTCCATAGTCTGAGTCTGAATAAGCGGTAAGATCGAAAGTATCATCATTGGGGTACCATAACCCGATGTCAGGATTTCCCTTAGATATTGCAGAATACGCTTGACCGCTGCCAGGTGAGTCACTCGGGGACTAGCTTGGTACCTAGCACATAAACAAACAACAAACATTATGTCGGGTCGAGAAGCAGTTAAATACATCAAAGAACCAATCATAGCACGATAGAGGGTCGGATCAACGGTATCTTCCAATTCATCCGGTGATAAATTGTGACCCACGGGAAGAGGAGTAGAAGGGATTTTTCCGGCAGTAATCTTGAATCGGCTCAAGACATCGTTCACATATTTTGTCTGATGAATGAAGATTCCTTTCGCAGACTGATGAACCTGCAACCCTAAAAAGAAATTCATCTCTCCCATCGAACTCATTTCGAACTTGGTTTGCATAGACTTCTCGAACTCCTTACACAACGTGTCGTTTGTAGACCCAAAGATTATGTCATCAACATAAATCTGAACGAGGAGAAGATCATCACCAATATTTTTATAAAACAAAGTGCAGTCGACAGTTCCACGTTTGAAACCATTATCCGTCAGATGGTCGGCGAGCGTGCCATACCAAGCTCTCGGGGCTTGATGTAGACCATATAATTCCTTGTTTAATCGGTAAACACGGTTAGGATAATCAAGATCTTCAAAACCCGGAGGCTGTAAAACGAACACTTCCTCATGAAGTTCACCATTGAGAAAAGCACTCTTGACATCCATTTGATAAACTTTAATATTCTTGTGAGCAGCATATGCCAGAAAGATTCGAATCGACTCTAATCTAGCAACTGGAGCATATACTTCAGTGTAATCAATACCCTCTTGCTGATGAAAACCTTGCACAACTAATCGTGCTTTGTTTCTCACAATTACCCCACGGTCGTCTTTCTTACATTTGTATACCCACTTCGTCGGAATCGCTTTTTTGACTCTAGCAGGTTTGTCGATTAGATCCCAAACACCTAAACGTGCAAATTTCTGTAATTCTTCTTGCATAGCTTCAACCCAAGAAGGATCTTGAAGTGCCACACGAGGAGTCGTTGACTCAACTTGAGATAGAAAACAAGTGAATTTAGCAAGATTTACAATCCCAGAAGAGTGTAAGTCAGCATAAGCACATAAGACATTATTTTCACTTGAAGAAGCAACTTGATGTCGTGTTTGAACTCCCACATCAAGTTCTCCAATAATGTTTTCTTGTGGATGGTAGTTGTGAATCCTGAGAGTAGGATTCTCAGAAACAACAACATTTTCAAATAAATTAGTGTAATGTTCACCCAATTCAGGAGATGAAACATCACTGTCAAGTTCAATAACTTGATCCACAACTGCATTATCATCAGATGAAGTAGAAGCATTATCATAATGAACAGGAGACTCATTATTAGGTTCTTCAGTTGGAGCAACAATTGGAGCTTCAACATCATTTGAACTTGCAAACCTTGGAATTTCCAAATGTTCTTCAAAATAAGCACGAACTAAATCTTCATCTGGATGATCAGTTGTTGGAGTAAAAGAATTAAATAAGCCATCATAGTCAAACATCCAGTCGGGACCTTTTCCTTAAATAGGAGTAGTGTACTTCTGACAGCACACATGGTACCATTCTTCAACACAACCGGGCGTAAAGTTAAACACTCTTTTCTTAGGTGACGCATACCCCAAGAAATAACCTTCAATGGTTTTTTCATCAAACTTTCCCACATCCTTTTTCAACAAAGTACAAGGACACCCAAATGGTTCCAAGTACTTTAAATTAGGTTTACGATTATTCAATAATTCATAACTGGTCTTCCTGAGTCTTTTAACAGTTAGAACTCGATTGAGTGTATAACAAGCAGTATTCACCGCCTCATTCCAAAAATGGACAGGAAGCTTTGAATCAGCAAGCATCGTTCTAGCAGCTTCAATCAATGTTCTATTCTTTCTTTCAGCTACACCGTTCTGTTGTGGTACATATGGGGCCCTATATTCTCGATGAATTCTGTTTTGGATACAAAAGAAATCTAATACAGTATTTTTAAATTCAGTACCATTGTCACTTCAAATTCTTCTCACCTTCAGTTTGTATAGTGATTCGATCTTAGTGATTAGATTTTGAACAAGACCCGGTGTTTGATCTTTTGAACTCATAAACAAGACCCATGAATATCGTGAATAATCATCTGTAACTACTAAGCAATACCAATCTCCAGAAATACTCGCACGATTCACTGGACCGAATAAATCCATATGAAGTCGTTCAAGCGGAGTATCAATGGAATTTAATAATTTAGATGGATGCGATTTCTTGTTCTGTTTGCCCTTCTTACAAGCAACACAGTGATCGGATAACTTAAAATTCTTTAATGACACACCCTCTACCAGATCATTTGCCATCAGGTAGAGCACTGAGTCTTTCTCAGTTGCTTTCGAGACAAAACACGTTTCGATCGATGTCGATACTTTAGAATTCATATTCAAGACATAAATATCATTTGATCACATGACAACCATGTCCTCGGGAATTACATAAGCCGGTTTCAAAATCAGACACTCTTTATCTGTAAATACTGTAGTGTATTGCTTATCATAGATTTGCGATACACTCAATAAATTATGGTCCACTTTATCACAATAGTTAACTTTCTAAAAAGTAATCTTCCCATTCGAAACATCACCTTCCTGTGTAATCATACCCCCAGAATTCCCAACAAACGCCACATAACCCCCTTGAATATTTCTCACATTTGTTAAGAGGTTGAGATTCCCAGTAATATGACGAGAACATCCACTATCCATGATCCAGTTTTCACCAGAGATGGTCTTGGATGTACCCTACACACAAATGAAAGTGATTAGTTCAAAAAGGCAGCCCAGGCCTCAGTCTTGGGTACCTTTTGGTTTTCTTGAGAAAAATTAACCTTAGTAGCATTCAATTGTTGTTCAGCGACTTGAGAATAAGTTACAGGTTTTTTTGTAACAACTCGGGTTTCCCGAATTATTGCTTTTATTAAAATACCCGACTTGTTTCGATGTTCGGGTTATTTTATTTAAAATATTGTGTTTATCAAGTTATATTTTATTATTTTACTTGTATTTAATAATTCATATTATGTCTTTAATGTTTTTACATTTTCTACCCAAAGTGTAAGTTTCAATCCTTTATGTATCCCATTTCAATCATCAAGGTCCAAACAGTAAGTGATGTTATAACCCATTTCCCTTATCTGGATAATCCGTTTACCCATATCGTTATCTAAGTGGGTATTCTTGAACCAGAATCCAATTACAAATACCTGGACTATAATTTTCGTTTAATTGTAGAAATTGATCTTGCATATCTATTGTTCTTACCAAATTCGGCCTAGCCGACACCCTTAATCAAGTTAACAATATCAATTTTGATCCGTTCTTCCATTATTAACCAAACTGACAACCCTAATCCCTAAATCTATATAAACAATGATGATTTTTGCAATTAATTACACACATACGATCCTTATAACCTCGTCGACGTTTCTCCTTTATTTAATTGGATTCAATTGGCTCGTTTTTATCTCGTTCATCAACTCTTAAGCGCCGGCCTGTTCTGGTTCAATTCATCCTCGTCCGATCATCGTTACAGGAAATTGCATATATGGTTTTAATCGCGTTTTCATGGAGATCAAAAGCCCTAAGTTTAATTTTGATTTGCATTAACGGATAGATCAATTTGATTGTTAGGGTTTCATGATCAAATTTGATTGAATCTATTACTGTTTTTAAATAAAGATTTCTAAATCTATTTGCATTAAGCTGGATAGCTCAGCTGGTTAACCATATGACTTATAGTGGGGTAGGTCACGGGTTCGAGACCCCGCCACCCCGATTTTTTAGTTTATTGTTAATTTTTTTTAAATCTCTATTAAGTATATAATTAATATTGATAATCAAATAAAACTATTTTATTGAAAACCGAATTTATGATACTTGTTTAACTCACGTTTTCATTCGTGTGTGTATATATTTATATATCAAGTAAACTATATAAATAAATATGTTTATAAAACTAAAGAAAAAAATATAATATTTTCAAGATATGTTTTTATAATCAAACTAATTGTTTTAAATAATAAATCTTTATATATAATATTATAATATTAATTTAATAATGGTTATCGAGTTTTCATAATCGATTTTGTACATTTACTTAGCGTATCTGTTGAGTCAAACAATTGACCAAAGGGGGAGATTGTTGAGTCAAAGATTTGACTAAAATGAAGTACATGGAAGATTGGAATCTTCTCAACCTCCTCACAATTCGCTAAGTATGGACCCGGGCACACCTTAGACTTCCGAGCAAGCTTTTACTTAGCCGGGTACATTTTGTCTATCGGGCAAGGTTTACTTCAAGTAGTATTCTTTAGTGGATATTCGAGCAGGGTTTGCAAATTAGTGCATTGTCGGGCAAGTTCACTAGTTTATGTAAATCCGGGCAAGGTTCACTTTATCAAGCAAGTCTGTTCTTCATAGCCAAGTAAAGTTCACTCCCGAGTAAGCTTTTGGCTAACCAAGTCCATGAAGCCAAGTGATTGGAAGACCGGGCAAGGTATTCTTTAATAATTATGGTCCGAGCAAGCTTGATGTATAAATGGAATATCTCTAAGTAACATCGGGCAAGGTTCAACTCAAGCAAGGAACACTACTCCCGAGTACACTTTGCTAATAAGTTTTATTATAGAAAAGAGTTGAAATGGACCATCGAAGAACAAGGTTGCTTGTAAGGGTTTGTCGGGCAATGTATGGCAAAGTCAAGAAGACTGAAGTCTACCCGGTGAGTATTTTACTTGGTAAAATACTCTTCAAGTAAAGTCTACCCGGAAACTGATCCCGAGCACACTTCTATGTTAACAAGTCTTAGGCAGGCAGAGCACACAGTCTACTCAGAGAAGTTTACTTATCCAGAGCCTACCCAGAAGACTTCACTTAGAATATTTTCTGATTATGTAATTTGAATATGTATTTACGTTTGGGGTTTCTAGAAGGAATTACAGCTATCCTAGATTGGCAGGCCTATAAATAGAATGTTTTAGGGCACGCCAAAAAGGACACACACAACACACGAAAAAAGGCATTTATTTAGATAGAATATTGTGTGTGACGGCTGTCTTAGTACGGATAAACCTTCAAGAAACCCTAAATTGATTATCCACTATGTATGATTGATATTATATAAATGGAAATCTTTTGAGTGAATCTTGTTGGTATTGATTACTATTGAATACTGTTTTAGCAACCGTATGTTTGTTATTGATTCCGCGTTTAACAAAGAGATATCTTTCTAAATATAGCAACTCGTCATTAACTCCCTTGTCAACATATCAATCTGTGTGAGTTATGACATGATTAAGTAAGATCCAGCTGAAATAGAGGGACTTGACAAGTGGTATCAGAGCTGATTACTGCTATTCTAGAAAGATTATTGCTGATTGAAGATTTGAAGAAGAATGACGTAAGCAGACCACTGTTCCATTGATTTTTGACGTCAGCAGTTCTGATCTTCATTTTTCTTCCAGATCTTCAATCATTTGGTGTTTTCTCTTCCTTTTTTTATTTAAAGTTTTAATCTTTATATTTATATCTTGTTCTTATCGAATCAGACACCTCAGATCTGAAGAATCGAGTCTCAAATCTGAATATTTTTGAAACTCTGTTTTTATTAAGAAATTACTTTTTGTTTTCACAAAAATGTCTGGTTACGTGGAACAAGACGTGTCTACTAACAAGATTCCTAGATTGTACGGACAGGAAAATTTCACTAAATGGAAGGTCTTGTTTGAAGCAGCCGTTTGCTACAATGATGTTGATATGTGGAACTCCATCAAGAATGGTCCACAAGCTACTGTTGAGGAAGGTGCAAATCCGGCAGCAACTGCTGGTGTGAGAGAAAGGATGAGAAAGGTTGATGACAAGGCTTTAGCAATGTTGAAGGTAGGTCTGTCTTGGGAAATACTCACCAAGGTTGCACATCATCCCAATGCCAAGGCAATGTATGATGCAGTACTTGAGATGTTTGAAGGAATGTTGAACTCAAGAACATCAATGTTGGTACATGTGTGTCAGTAGTTCATAGTCTAGCATTTGTAATCGAGTCTGTAATGCAATTATGTTTTGATTATGTTTATTTGTGTAATACGCGAAGTTGTCAACAAGTTCGCTATGGCGAACTTGTTGAACCAGCGAAGTTATTGACAACTTCGCCTATGGCGAAGTTGTCGTGTATATAAACTGTTTCAGCGAAACAGTTTGTGTTGGTGGTTTAGGGTTTTGTTTCAGTTGTTCAGTGAACGTGTTTTGTGTCATAGTCTGTAACAGTGACCTCGGGTCACGTGTTTGTTATCAATATAACGTGGTTGGTTTATTGCTTGCGTGTTCGATCTCTACATACTCTACACTCGTATCTACCTACGCAGGGATTCCGCACCTGCGTTGTTAGAGACATCCCGTGTACGATCCGTCCAGGAACCTACAATTGGTATCAGAGCCATCGGCTCGATTGTGAGGTTCGGGATTTCACGCGGGTGTAGAAAACGTCTCGTTTGACCTATTCGCGGGACGTGTTTTTGTTGGGATTGAGTTTTGCTCGTGCTTGACAGTCATTTTCAAGCCATTACATTGATCGGAAACTGCTGGATTGACGAAAACAGATCTGAACAGTTTCCTTGTTCATCGGGCGAAGTTACCGTTCTTCGGGCGAAGTTACCATTCTTCAGGCGAAGTTGCCGTCACTGGAATTAGGGTTTCGGCGAAGATATAAGGTTTAGCGAAGTTAACCACAACTTCGCTTACCTCACAAGTTCGCCTTAGCGAAGTTATCCGCAACTTCGATTTCCACCCAAGTTCGCTTACCTCCTAAGTTCGCTCATTCTAAGCGAAGTTATTTTTAACTTCGCCAAGTCTAGCGAATTTAAGAACTCAGCGAAGTTCTCTTTTCAGCGAAGTTAACTTTCAAGCGAAGTTATTCTTAACTTCGCCTACTGAGCTGTTTTAATATTTTTTTTTATTTTCAGGTTTTTCAGGTTTTCGCAAGGATGTCGTCAATTAACATCTCCGATTTGGTCAAGATGGAAGTAGAAGCGGGGTCTGCCACTAAGGCCCCGAGGCTGATGAAAGGAACTGACTTCGTGGCATGGAAGGACAGATTCATCCAATACATCAAATACCAGGATGCCAAAATGTGGGTGTGCATCCAGGATGGATATATCCCTCCAACTGCTCAATACGAAGGTCGCGATGTGGTTAAGAAGTACAGCAAAATGGAGGACGAAGAGAAGAAAATGTACGAGGCCGAAAGCAAGGCCCATGCTGCGATAACAATGGCACTTCCTCAAGAGGTTCTCCATACGTTCCGAAAGTACACTTCTGCGAGAGAGCTTTGGGATGCTCTTGAAAATAGATTCGAGGGGAATGTGGGTATCCGTGCATCAAAGATCAAACTCTTAAAAACCCAGTTCTCCGTCTTCAAATTTTTGAAGAATGAATCACAGGATGATATTATCACCAGATACTATCATCTAATGACAGAGCTTAGCAATTATTCAATTGCTTACCGAGAAGAAGAGATCGTTGAAAAGCTTCTCGATGCTCTCCCACCGAAGTGGGAAATGTACACCGTTCTTATGAGGGAAGACAGAGACTTTCCAAATTGTGATCTTGAAACGGCAGTAAACAAGCTCAGAACTTATGAGCTTAATATGGTTCGAAAAGAAACACCAACAGATCAGATACAAGACCCTGGTATGTATGGTGCAAAGGTTAACTCAGGCTCAAGTTCGAGGCCTGAATCTGCTGCTTATTACTCAAAAGGGGAGTCAGGTTCTGACTCTTCTCATGAAGGAAACGTTTCTGTAAACTCGAATGGTGATGTCTGTTTCGTTGCTGGAGGATCAAGTACTTCAAAGCCTCAAGCATCCTCAAGTGGTTTTTCTGCAAATGCCTCAAGCAATAATTATTCCAAGATGCCTATGAGTGTAAAATCTGCTGAAGAGCAGTTTGCAGTCTATGCATCATTTATTGCTTCCTATGAAAACTACATCCAGGGGAAGATTGTGGACCCTGCTGCTCTTGATGAGGATTACGACCAGATCGATGCTGATGATCTGGAGGAGATGGATTTGCAATGGCAAATGGCAATGATTGTGAGGCGTGTAAAACGGTTTATGAACAAAACTGGGAGAAAGTTTGTTGGTGGTAGGCCCGGGTTCGACAAATCCAAGGTAAGGTGCTATAATTGTCAACAGTACGGGCACTTTGCCAAAGAATGCAGAAATGAGAGGGTTGAACGAGGACAAGGTCGGCCTACACAACAATCTGGAGTTAACAGAGAGATTAACGCCATGTTGACCAGAGAAGCAGGTGAGTACAACTAGAACTCGCATTCAAGTGGTTCTGGTGAGCAAGCGAACATGGCTGAGGCTGAAGTTAAAGAATGTGAGAAGGTTGATGGAATTGAGAAAGCTACTGAAGAAGAAACAGCTTTCATGGCAGATGACAAGGATAATCGCTCCGAGGTAAGTACTAAGAATATTTGTACTAGTTGTGAGAATTTGTCTGAGCAACTTAAAACGATAACTGATCAGTATGTCCGGTTAGATGCTGACTTTAAAACTATTAAAGAAGATCACCATTTTACGAAAGCAAGAGAAACGAGTTATAAAATTAAAATAAAAGCTTGTGAAAAAGACGTTCAAAGCTTAAAAATTAAACTTGCTGAGAAAATTGAAATAATTGATCTTAGTTATGAAGTTTTAGAGGAAAAAACAAAATTGATTGCTGATCGAGATAAACAGATTGCTGACCACCAGGTGAAGGTGGTGGAACTGAACCGCAAACTTGAGCAGTTCTGGAATTCCTCGGCCATCCTTGATCACCTCGTGAGTGATCCAGGTACCTCTGCAAAGAGGGGAGGAATCGGATATAATGAAGTTCCACCACCCTTTAACCACAACTATACTTATAATCCGAGTGTTCAGAAATCTGTTGATTTCGAAGTTCCTCAGACAACTCCAATCAAGATTACAAGTGTAAAACCAAGTGTTAGCTGTGGAGAAACAAGTTCGAAAGTTTCTAATGTGAATATTTCTGTTTCGAGTCCAGTCTCATCGGATTCGGATAAGTTGTCCGAATCTGATCAGACAAAAGAGAAGGTAGGGTTACCCACCGATGGAGATAAAAATAAAGTTTCTAAAAAGAGTTCTCCACTCAATCCATACGTCCCAACTTATGTGAGACGAACAGCTGGTAACACTGCCTCTACATCCAAACCAACATTTGACAAGAAAATGGAGCGTCGGTGTTGCTTTAGATGTAACAAATTAGGGCATTTAGTTGCAGATTGCCCTCTGGAGCCGAGATTCAGAGGTGTGAAGTCAAACAAAACTGAGTATAAGCGTCATTTTGATACTGCTAAAAATGAAAACTTTAAAAAATGCCAAAATGTAACGAATTCAAGTTTTCATAAAAACCAACCTCAGTTTTACAACCAAACATCCAGATATAACACTTTCAATTCTCAAAGGTTTGGGAGGCTTTACCCTCAATCTGCAAGGAGATTCCCTAACAGGACTTACATAAATTATCCTGATGCTAACTTGAGAAAGCCAGGGTACGGGACGTATCGATCCAAGACCAATTGGTCTTGGGTCCCAAGATTCTAACTCTTTGTTTTATTGTGCAGGAACAGTTGAACAGGGCTGCCAACAATCTTTGGATTGTAGATAGCGGCTGTTCCCGGCACATGACGGGCAACAAACACTTGTTGCAAGATTTAAAACCTGTTCAGGGAGCAAGAGTTAGTTTTGCTGGTGAGAGCGGTGGTAGGATTACCGGTAGAGGAACTGTGTCGAATGGGAGAATGACACTTGAGAATGTAAATTTTGTGGAGGAGTTAAAGCATAATCTGCTGAGTGTGTCGCAGATTTGTGATAAAGATTACACTGTCCATTTCACAAAGAATGAAGCGATCGTATTGAAGCCTGGTTTTCAAATACCAGACGAATGGATAGTAATGAAAGCTCCACGTGAAACGAATACATATGTGATGGATATGAGGTCTACTGAAATGGCCACTGGAGAATCCTGTTTAATGACAAAAGCAAGCGAATCAGAATCAGAATTATGGCACAGGAGAATGGGACATATTCATCTTCGGAAGATGAACTTCATTGTCAAGAATGGGCTTGTGACGGGCGTTCCCTTAAAAAGTTTTAACTTTGAAGACAAATGTATAGCATGCAAGAAGGGAAAGCAACACAAGAAAACCCATCTCACCAAGAAGATTAACTCAATTGCCGGTACTCTAGAACTACTTCATATGGATCTCTTCGGTCCCGTGAATGTACAAAGTCTAGGAGGTACCTCTTACTGCTTGGTGATCACTGATGACTACTCGCGATATTCGTGGGTATATTTTCTGAAAACGAAAGATGAGACGGCTCAAATGGTGAAGAATCTAATTACAAAAGTTGAGAACGTCATGAGTAAATCAGTTAAGTACATCAGAAGCGAAAATGGGACAGAGTTCAAGAACTTTGAAATGGAAATCTTCTGTCTTCAGAAGGGTATTGAACATCAATACAGCGCTCCGTATACTCCACAACAGAATGGAGTGGCTGAAAGGAAAAACCGAACGTTAATTGAAGGAGCCAGAACTATGCTGGCAGACTCGAAGCTTCCTGTGATGTTCTGGGCTGAAGCAGTTGCTACAGCCTGCTATGTTCTGAATAGGGTGTTAACCGTTAAGAGACTTGGAAAAACCTGTTACGAGCTTATGCATGGAAGGAAGCCCAACTTGTGTGGTCTTGAACCATTTGGGTCTCATTGTTCGATTTTGAAGACTAACTCGAAATTTGGTGAAGTAGCCGATGAGGGAATCCTAGTCGGTTATGTTGTTGGGACTCCCAACAGACGGGTCTTCAATACGTCGACTTGCAAGGTGGAGGTGGTTTGCAACACCGACATTACTAGTTACCAACCGCCAAAACCAAGCAATGGACCTGCTGAGCTTTTCGACTATGTTAAACTTTTTAAGTCGTTTAACGTACCTGATTTGGAAATTTCTGAAGAAGACGAAAGAGCTGTGACGAAGATGATACTTGATGAGGAAGAGAATCTATTGCAACATCAGATGTTTGAGAAATCTTAACCTTCCACATCAAACCCTATCGATACCCCTGCGGCCTCAACTGAAGATGAGTTTATCAATCCTTTTCACTCTCAGCCAGAAACAACCATAGATGAGATCTCTTCAAACTTGGAAGACAATTTACATGTCGGTGCTGTTCCGACCACGAGAATTCACAAAGATCACCCATTGGAGAACGTTATAGGTGATGTGTCCTCCAGTGTACAAACCAGAAGTAGCTTGAATGAGCACACCTGTGTTTTTACAAGCATAAAAGAAACGGGTATAATGAATGAATGTTTGTACTCCTGCTTTATAAGCCAAATTGAACCAAAGAATTATCAAATGGCTTTAAAGGACAGCTCGTGGGTCGAGGCCATGCAAGAAGAGTTGGCTCAGTTCGAGAAAATGGAAGTTTGGACCTTGGTTGAAAAACCAAGAAATGTGCATGCTATAGGCACAAAATGGGTGTTCAAGTGTAAGAGAGATGATAAAGGAATTATTGTACGAAATAAGGCGAGGCTGGTTGTTAAAGGTTTTAATCAGCAAGAGGGTATTGATTACAATGAGGTGTTTGCTCCTGTCGCCCGGTTAGAAGCGATTCGATTGTTTTTGGCGTTTGCTGCATTTAAAAAGATGAAGGTATTTCAGTTGGATGTGAAGAGCGCGTTTCTAAATGGGAAAGTTGATGAGGTTGTGTATGTTGAGCAACCTCCGGGTTTTCCGGACCCAGACTTTCCTGATCACGTATACAGATTGAGCAAGGCATTGTATGGGTTACATCAGGCACCTCGTGCCTGGTATTCAACGTTATCGGACTACTTGCTGGAAAATGGTTTTGAAAGGGGATTGATTGATAGTACGTTGTTTGTGAAGAGAGAAGGATGTGACTTCCTACTGGTTCAAGTCTACGTGGATGATATCATTTTTGCTGCATCAAGAGTATCCATGTGTCAGGATTTTGAAGCTGTCATGAAGAAACGATTCGAGATGAGTGCTATGGGTGAACTAACTTTCTTTCTAGGATTGCAGGTTGATCAGAAGAAGGACGGGATGTTCATTCATCAAACGAAGTACGTTCATGATGTGCTGAAAAGATTCAAGATGGAGGACAGTTCTCCATATGATACTCCAATCTGCGTCAATCACAAATTGGGTGCTGAATCAGATGGTGACGCAGATGTGGACCCAACTCTGTATCGGGCGATAATAGGTTCATTAATGTATTTAACTGCTTCTAGGCCTGATATAATGTTTGCTGTTTGTCTTTGTGCACGTTTTCAGGCAAATCCGAAAGAATCTCATTTGAAAGGTGCAAAGAGGATACTACGGTATCTCAAGGGCAAGCCGAAGCTGGGGTTGTGGTACCCGAAGGGAGGAGACGTTGAACTGGTGGCATATACAGATTCTGATTATGGGGGATGCAATCAGAGTCGGAAGTCAACCACAGGAGGCTGTCAGTTTCTTGGAGGAAGATTAGTTTCCTGGCAGTGCAAGAAACAGACATCAGTTGCAATTTCAACATGCGAAGCTGAATACATGGCAGCATCCAACTGCTGCTCTCAGGTTTTGTGGATTCAGCAACAATTACGCGACTATGGTCTGAATTTCTTACTCACTCCCATTTTAATTGATAACACTGCCGCCATCTCAGTAATTAACAATCCCGTGAAGCACAGTAAAACTAAGCATATTGACATTCGTCATCACTTCATACGGGATTGTGCTGAGAAGAAACTGATCAAGATCGAAAAAGTTGATACACTTGAAAATTTTGCTGACTTGTTTACAAAAGCGTTTGATAAATCCAGATTTCAAAACCTAATTGAGCTGAACGGGATGATCAATCCCGAGTAACCAGGCCTTTGTGTTTATTTAAAAAAAAAAAAAAAAAAAAAAAAAAATTATTAAAAATTTTGTGTCATTATTGCTTAAAATTAGTCGGTTACCTCAGTTTGATGGACATATCCTCGGATATGTTTTGGTCCTCGTTTCGACTTAGAGAATGAGGATAGCCATTAACCGGAAGACTGAAAGTGACCGGGGCAGTTATGACATGTGTTCTTTCAGTTGCTGAAAATTAGTCGGTCATTCTTAGTAAGAAGGACACATACTTGTATGTGGTCGGTCCAGTTGATCCATTGGATCTTCAGGATAGCCGTTTACCTGACGACTTTGACGTGATCGGGGCGATTGAAATCAAAATTTTAAAGGGAAATGAAATTACTTTTCAAGTCTAATACTTCGTAAGAAGTTCTTTGCTGTGTTTAACAGAAAATTGATCCAACCTTGGAAAATGATATATATACTGATTGTGTGTGCTTAACTAGTGAAGTTATTAGGCTTAAAAGGCTTTAGAACAGTCATTGTATGTCATGGTAATTTTTATGGTGCGTAAAAGTGTATGTGATACTAACTTAAACTACTCGAATTTACGTGGAAACTCCTTAAGAGTTTTGAATGTCTTCACACATATCTTTCCGAATGATAGGCAGAAAAGCGACTACCCAGTCATACACGAGCCCGTGAGTGTTCTGATTCCCGTGAAGAAAGCATTTCAAGACACTGTAGTGATCCAGATACGGGACTTGCAGTGGTTTAGTACTCCGAAGTCAATAAGAATGTTTGGTTTTTAAAAAAAAAAAAAAAAAAAAAAAAAAAAAAAAAATATGTATAGTTTTAGTACTTATGAGACATAGTAACAATCAAGACTTCTCAATTCTGGAGTAAGAAGAGAACGGGAAGCAGACAACGAGTATATACAAGTTAATCAGACACTATGGGTCGAAGTCAACTCGGGGTGACTTGGGTATAGCCAAATACGCTTTGAGAATAGATAGAAGACATCATTATCTCTGAGTTGTTGCCAACTTAAATTTTTGAGCTTAACTGAACCTTAATCCGTATCACATAAACGATGAAAACCATTTAAGTTATATACATGCTTACAACCTGTTTCTCTATGTCATAATACAGCTAAACACGGATCCAAGTGACAGTCACATAGTTAGTATGATTCCTGTTGGGATCTTTTCTAAAACATAGTGGTCCCTGACTAGACTGAAATTTGATCCCTTATTTCGTTAAAATTTTTATAAGTTTTTTCTATTTTTGTAGTTGTGTTATTGTAAAACTGGTTACTTGGACATGATCATTTTTGTTTAACTCTTTTTGGAAACATCTAATGTTAAGTGCTAGATTATTCAAACGTAAGGGGCTGATTTTGAAATTTCGGGCGAAGTTGTTGAATTCGGCGAAGTTGTGCTTAACTTCGCCTAGGCGAAGTTAAACGTAACTTCGCCTGAACCAACTCAGCCCTATATAAGGACTTTGAAACAGGAACAGTAACATATATTGAAATTTTCCGGCGAACATACTATCAAAACCATATTATCCGAGATCTTGTTTACTCTCCGATTTCGATCTTTGTTTCAGTTTCTAGTGTTTATTCACGGTATGTGTTGTCAATATCTTTCCCAAACATACTCGTTCGTTATAGTTTTACCCGGTTCGAGACCTCGGGTCGTCGAACCTTCAAAACCTAGTTTTTCAACCGAGTATTACGTGTTCATGGACGTCCTTTACATCTCAATATCATTAATCCATGTTGTTCTTCACTGCTGGATCGTCAAATCGGTCCGAAAACATCGGATCTAAACCTTTGAATCTGAACAGTCGCCGTTTCAGATTCAGGCGAAGTTAAGGTTTAGGCGAAGTTATCCACAACTTCGCCAGGAGATTAATTTCGCCTTTGGCGAAGTTATCCGTAACTTCGCCATGAAGCTTAATTTCGCCTGTGGCGAAGTTATCCGTAACTTCGCCTTGAACTCAAGTTCGCCAGTGGCGATGTTGTGATACGGCGAAGTTATCATCAACTTCGCCTATACCATTTTACTTAACAGTTTTTAGACGAAATTACAGTTGAAGCGAAGTTGTTCCTAACTTCGCCTCACCTATAAGTTCGCCTGTACTGTTTTAATCACAACTTCGCACGTGGTACATATCAAACTTGTGTGTTGCTTAACTGTTCTCTAACTTGTTTTGTTTTGTGCAGATATGGCTGCTGTTGGAGGTGCTGGTGGTGACTACGGTGATGATCAAAGACAATTCTTTCCAGCCCATAACCAGTACATCACTTTAGATCCAGACGCACGAGGCGTAGAAGACTACAGGGAGATTATCACGTTTCTCCTGCGATCAAGAGTCTTTCACGCGCTCACAAATACACTGCCCATTTCTCTGCCTAACATTGAAGACTTTTGGCAGACAGTGTACTATGATTGCAGGCCTGAGCCTCCGGTGATGCGAGCAACCGTAAATGGTTATAACATACAGTTTTCCTCGGAAGACATACGGTTGGCTCTGCAGTTCGGTGAAGAAACAAGAGATGACCCAACGGAGTTCGTAGCTCCTTTCCGTGATGGAGCGTATTTGAGGATGGGTTATTCGGGTCCGCTGGGGGACTCGCAGAGGAGGAAAGGGTTTCTGCTGGATCAGTGGCGCTTCCTGATGCATGTGTTGATTGTATGCATGTCCGGCAGGAAGGCAGGAACAGATGGGATGGGCGCGACGATGCAGTCGGCCATGATAGCGCTGACTTACAACCGCAGATATTCTTTTAGTCAGCTAATATTCTACGAGATCGATCGTCAGCGAAGGGCTGTGGAGCGCGAGCGATTCACTATGTATCCTCGTTTCTTACAGATGATTTTAAATCATGTCGCTCCGTCGCTACCGCAAAGACGCCCAATAAGATACGTCGAATGCGTGACGAAACGTATCTTTGCTCAGTGCCGCACCTCGAGCACTCGTAGCAAGCCTGAGCTGCGTCCCAGGCACACTCCACTGTTCGGGTATCTTATCAACCCGGGGTATGTTCCTGCAGGAGGGGACGAGTTCAGAGACCCGCAACCACATCAGGCGGCAGCACCACATGCTGTATCAGCTGCGCCTGTTGTATCTACTGTTGCCTCTGCTGCTGTGCCAGCTACTGTATCTCCTGCTGTGTCTACTGCTGAAGACGTTGATCTTATTGCTGCCTTTGGCGTACACGGTGTGTTTGATATGGATGTCTCGGGTCCTCAGTTTGTGGATGTTACTAGAGCAGTTACTTCGGTAGCTGACTCCGATCTAGACGAAACGTTTGCTGAAGCGAGACGACTTATGGTGTCTCGGGAGAGAATTACGGGAAAGAGGCCGAGAACGGTAGACGAGGATGAGGACGAAATTGATGAAGAGGAGGCAGTGCAGATTGTGCTCAGACGTTCAAGAAGAGAACAGAGAGGTATGGGTTCCGGAGCTGGAGAATCTTCGAGGCTGGTACGTTTTGCTCCACCTGCCTTGTCTGGTATGTCTCTTATTCCTACTACAGCACAGGTTACTGCTGTCGAGACGTCGGCCCCAGCAATTGTGTCTCTACCACCCCAACCGCTTAATCCACCGGTGGTAGTTGCACGATTTGTGGAGTCGACCGTCACTACTACTGCAGGGTTACCAAGTGTACCACCTGCGGTCACTTCTGCTGCTGATGTCCCGCCAACTCCAACGCCTACTTCAGATTCCGAGAGGATTACATCACTAGAGCAGATTGTTGCTGATCAGACAAAGACCATTCAGAGCCTAGTGGAATCCAATCGACTACAAGCAGCCCTCCTGGTTGAATACGGAAAGGTGATAGATGCCTTCAAGGCATTCTTGGCATCTCAGGGGGAGAAGACGTGTAGGGGTGATGAGTTGAGGACGAAACGAAGAGAAGATCATGACGATGATCCCAATGCACCGGAAGGTGCAGGTGGTGAGCTGCCAAGAACCTCTCAGGCTCTTGGGGCTTCCACAGCTGAGGGGGAGTCTATAAATGCAGCTGGTGACGACGTGGTAGCTGGTGATGATGATGCTGATGTTGAAGATGTTATCGACGCATTGAAAGAGTTGGATGAGGAGGATGATGAGTTTATGATTGAAGATGATGTGTTGCCAGTTGATGAGATCGAGAGGATTGGAGAGCAGATTACGGTTGAAAACGTGTTGGAAGAAGGTGAGATTGTTGATGACTCCGTGGAACATGAGATTCCGGAGGTTGAGAGACCAGAGATGGGTGATGAGAACGTGGAGGAAGATGCTGAGTGGGAGGAACAACCGAAATGGAAGGAGGGTTGTGCCCACTGGTTCGTAAAGACGAAGAAGCCGGCGGTCCCTAAGATGTTCAGAAAAAGTTACAATATTAAGGGATACGCGGAAGCCAAGAAAGGTATTATCTGCTGGTTATACGACGAGCAGCTGCGGCTCTTCGTGATCAAGAGATACGATGGCATTCAGTACTTCCAGAGAAAGTTGAGATCTCTAAACACACTGCCAGAATGTGAAGTAAAAGATTTAGCCAGATTGGGATTGGTAAACAGAAGTGAAGACAACATGGCTAGAATCATTGCGAAGATCGTGTGGAAAGAGTGCGTTAAAGAGAAAAAGTTTGAGCTACTGAAACCACAAAAGGGGAAACTTGTCAAAGACAAGGATAGAGGTCTGAGAGTTGATGGAAAACCTTGGATGGTCATGAAATACAAACCGATCCGGTGCCTTAAAGAAGTACCGATGAAGTTCATGCCCAAGGACGTGCTCAAAGATCTAAAATGGTGGTACGTGGACTGTGAGACAGCTGAGGCGGTAATGGAAGATGAGGATGAACAAGAAGTACTTCGGGTTTACGACCCGATGCATCTTGTTAATCTATCGCAGGCTGATCTGAAAGTGCTCAACGAGAAGAAGATCTTCTACATTCCTGCTTGGAAGGATCAAGCTAGGAAATATCAACGGGTGGTATCGGTATGTGTTAGAGAAGGAGCGCACGCGTAGAGATGCAAGATTACAAGACTCAAGATTTGAAGATCAAGATATGAAGCTACTGCCAAGGGGGAGTCTGTTGGTACATGTGTGTCAGTAGTTCATAGTCTAGCATTTGTAATCGAGTCTGTAATGCAATTATGTTTTGATTATGTTTATTTGTGTAATACGCGAAGTTGTCAACAAGTTCGCTATGGCGAACTTGTTGAACTAGCGAAGTTATTGACAACTTCGCCTATGGCGAAGTTGTCGTGTATATAAACTGTTTCAGCGAAACAGTTTGTGTTGGTGGTTTAGGGTTTTGTTTCAGTTGTTCAGTGAACGTGTTTTGTGTCATAGTCTGTAACAGTGACCTCGGGTCACGTGTTTGTTATCAATATAACGTGGTTGGTTTATTGCTTGCGTGTTCGATC
The DNA here is from genome assembly GCF_021521415.1 of Bidens hawaiensis. Taxonomy (NCBI): domain Eukaryota; kingdom Viridiplantae; phylum Streptophyta; class Magnoliopsida; order Asterales; family Asteraceae; genus Bidens; species Bidens hawaiensis. The sequence continues at coordinate 826,516 of NW_027491300.1, read as the reverse complement.
TCTACATACTCTACACTCGTATCTACCTACGCAGGGATTCCGCACCTGCGTTGTTAGAGACATCCCGTGTACGATCCGTCCAGGAACCTACAATCAAGAAGCAAAGATTGAAGCAGCAGTTAGAAAGATTCAAGTATAAAGAAGGAGAAAGGTTGAAATCAATTCTGGAGAGGTTTCTGGGAATTGTGAATGAGCTCAGAACCACAGACTATGTCATGACTGATTTTGATCTCAACACCAAGCTGCTGAACTCTATGCCAAAGGAATGGTATACTGCCTGCAAGTTCATTCTTACAAAGAACAACTTCAATGAGCTAAAAGTAGATGATGTAGTGTGTTTTCTTCAAGCTGCTGAGATAGAGAGGATAGAGAATGAGATGATAAAGGAGGAAAGACCCTGCTTCAGTGTTTCAAATGCATTGATTGCACCTATGGGTAACTTAACTACAAAGAATCAAAAGCATATTCCTATCATTGAAGAACCTGTTGAACTCAATTCTGATACTCCAAAATCATTTGTTGGTGTTAGCACAAGTAATCAAGGATATCAGCAAAGATTCAATGTGCAGCTGATTGATGACACTGATTTTGCCTCTATGGCAAGTGGGAATGTTCCTCACACTGGTGGTGGACATGGTCAAAGCAGTGATACACAGGCTTTGCTTTCAATGTTCACTGAGTCATATAATGCATTTGTTGCAAAGAATTTAATTCACACAAGTGTAGTGCAAGATGATCTTGAGCAAATAGATGCTGATGATTTGGAAGACATGGATTTGAAGTGGAAAGCTTCCATGTTAGCTTTGAGAAGTAAGAGGTTGTATAATAGAACTGGTAGATCTCTTGTTTCTGGTCCTAATGAAAGGATTGGATTTGACAAGTCAAAGGCAATCTGTTACAATTGCCAACAGCCAGAACATTTTGCAAGAGAATGCAACCTGCCAAGGAACTATCAGATGAATCAATTCCAGAATCAACAACCAAGAGGTCAGCTGCAATACCAGTAAAATCAGCAAAGAAATAACAACCAAAACTTCAACAACAACTTCAATCCCAACAACAACTACAATCCCAACTTCAATAACTTCCAGCCTCAGATGAATAATCTTAATCAAAGTATGGAACATAATCAAGGTTTTCAAATGAACAACAATCAAAACCTTCAAGCAGTTCAAAATGTTCCAAACAACACTGTTCCAGTCAACCAAAATCAACCAAGAAATTAAGGAAATGTGGCAGTGACTACACAACATGAAGGAAATTTTGATTGGAGCAATCATGAAGAAGACATTTCAGATGATATCAAGAGAGCAAATGTGGAATTTATGGCTATAATTGAAAAAGAGACTGGATCATCATCTCAGGTACACTCTGCTCCTACTATTGATTTAGATGAACTTATCAATGACTTGAAAACAAAAGTAGGCAAGCTGGAAAGTGAGTATTTCAGGAAACAAAGTATCATCAATGGGTATGAGGCAAGTTAGCTGATCAGTGAAGAAAAGATCAAAAGTTTGGAAGATGACAGCATGATCAGTTAGAGAGCTCAATCCAGATACATCACTGAGATAGATGGATTGAAAAAGATGTTAGTTGAAGAAAAGGTGCAGAACACAAAACTGAAAGTGGAAACTGAATTTTTGTAGAATTTGGTTTCAACAGGCAACATATGAGGTATTCTGAACCAAGTAAAGGATCAAGACAAATACAAATCAGTTCCACCCCCATTCAACAACAACTTCATGCCAAAGGTTGACAAATAGAAAAGAGATGCATACTTGCAACAATTCAGAGATGCCTTTCAAGACAATGAAGAATTTGTTGATTTGTACAAGAAGGTAGAAGTGAATGAAGAAGGAGAGTTTGTTGTGAAAAAGGAACTGAAAGAAGAAAAGTTAATTGGAGTTCAAGTCTTTGAAGATGACCTTGAGTCAATTGACTTGAATCAAGATGACTTGAGTGATTTGAGTGATTAAATTACTGAAGAGGAACTTAAAGCAGCTGAAAGAGGAAGAAGATACAAGAAACCAGAATCAGTTGACAAACTTCCAAAGTATCCTCCAGTCACATCAAGAATGAAGAAACAGAATGAAAGAATGAAAAGAGAACATGTGTCCTTTGACATATGTGAAAGAAAGAGGGTAAATTACAATGTGGTAAGGCCTCCAAGCCAAGAAGTATTGGAAAAGATAAAGCAGAACAACAAGAAAAGGGTGCAAGAAGATGTGAATGTTGAGAACTTTATCCCTGTTTATCCTATTTTCTCTAATCATGAAGTTCTTGATATTGGAGAAGTGGAAACTATGGAAGAATATGAGAAAAGACAATCAAGACATAGAGAAAATCAGGATGAAGAACCACTGAATATGCAAAATATTGTGTTTGTAAAAAGCAAGACTAAAAGAAAAGACATCAAGATTGAGGAATTTGTTCCTTTCTCAATCAATTTTGACAGTCTAAAGAACAAGAAGACCATTGGATTCAATGAGCCAAGACCAAGTGGAAGGTTCAAGAAACCAAAAGAGCATGAAATATTCAAAGGAAAGGTTTGGTGTAAGAAGTGTGATGAATATGGTCATCATACACACTCTTGTAATGAAAGACTTAAATTCAAGCCTTTTCATGTCCCAGATGAAAAAAAGTATGGACAAGACTTTGTGGCCTATAAAATGAAGTATGAAAAATATTTGGGTATGGGAAAGGATTGTGCAGAGGAAGTTCTAGAAAATGAGAACCAAAGACATTCACTAAAAGCCAAGAAACATGTGGACAAACCTGTTAACAAGGGTAAATCTCCAGTGAAGCATGTGAAAACTGTTAAGAAGGACTCTCAACCATGGAGAACAATCCCGAAAAGGGATAATCAGTCTGTCAAATCTGATAGTTCTCAAAGATCATCAAGCAGTGAGAATACAAAAAGACATGTGGTATCTAGAAAGAAACCAACAGAACTCACTGGAGAAGTTTCTGTTAAAGGTTGAGATTAAGCCTGAGATGAACCACAAGGTTTTCTTTGGAAACCTAAGCCTGAGATTAAGGTTGAGATAGTTGCTGATGTGAGAGACTACTCTGAAAAGAAGGACTATGTGATAAAAGAGTGTGACACTGACTCAGCTGAGTACCAGAACTCAACATCACTAGTTAAAACTCCAAGAGAGTGTGGTTATGAAACAGACAATTTAGACAATCTTGAAATCACTCATGAAGATCCTGAACCAACTATACTCACTTCCCAAGCTGTGTCTGAAACTGAATCTGATGAGCTGCAAGTTGATAAGGCTTTCACTTCATCACTCAACTAATCAAACTTTTTTTGTATGTGCAGGAATAGTCCACTCATCTGAATGACATATGGTACATGGATAGTGGATGTTCTAGGCACATGACTTGTGACAAGAGATCTCTTGTCAATTATGAAGAAAAGTATGAAGGTCCAGTAGCTTTTGGGAGTGATGAGAATGGTGGAAAGATTGTTGGAAAAGGAATCTTAACAAATGGCAAGGTCTCATTTGACAATGTATTTCATGTTGAAGGTCTTCAGTACAATCTGCTGAGTATATCACAAATGTGTGATAAGGGATACAAAGTCAGTTTTGATGATTCACACTGTTTCATTCTAAAACCTGAGTTTGTGATTCCACCTGAAATGATTATGATGATGGCACCAAGAAATGGCAATCTGTATGAATTGAATATAAAAGAAGCTGTTTCAAGAGGAGGTGCATGTTTTGTTTCCAAAGCCACTGAAAATGAGTCAAAATTGTGGCATAGAAAACTGTGTCATGTGAACTTGAAGAACATGAACAGAGTTGTTAAGGGTGAGCATGTCATAGGCTTACCCACAAGAGAATTCAAATTGGAAGATCACTGTAGTTCATGCCAAAAGGGAAAACAACACAAATATACTCATAAGCCAAAACTCATCAACTCAATTGATCAAGCACTTGAATTACTTCACATGGATCTCTTTGGTCCTGTGAGTGTACCAAGTATAGGGAAGAAAAGATATTGTCTTGTGATCATTGATGACTATTCAAGATACACTTGGGTTTATTTCCTAAGTACTAAGGATGAGACTGCAGAGTTGATTAAAGGTTGTGTAACAATGATTAAGAACAAGTTGAATAAGAAAGTCAAGATGATGAGAAGTGACAATGGAACCGAGTTTAAGAATGGAGTTATGCAAGAATTCTGTGAAGCAATAGGAATACAACAACAATTCTCAGCTCCTAGAACTCCTGAACAAAATGGTGTAGCAGAAAGAAGAAATAGAACCTTAATTGAAGCTGCAAGAACCATGTTAGCAGATGCTAATCTGCCTGTCACTTTCTGGGCTGAAGCCATAAATACAGCCTGCTATGTTCAGAACAGGGTACTTGTCAACAAAAGGCATAACAAAACTCCATATGAAATATTTCACAACAGAAAGCCTTACATTAAGTTTTTCAAGCCCTTTGGATGCAAATGTATTCTTCTGAACACAAGGGACTATTTGAACAAGTTTCAAACAAAATCCCTAGACTGTTTCTTTGTTGGATATTCTACACACTCAAAAGCTTACAGAGTATATGTGAAAGACCATTTGAGTGTTTTAGAATCACCTGACATCATCTTTAATGAGAATCAATTCAATACAGTTAATGGTGCAGCATGGTTGTTTGATCATGAAAAGTTAATAAGGTCTTTCAAGATTTATCCTGAAGACTTTGATGAATCTTTCTACAAGACCAGTGAAATTGAAGAGAAAAAGAAGAAATCATTGGACTTGGAAGAATTATGGAAAAAGGTTGGTAGAAAAGAAAAGGAGTATACTTTTGTGAAGAATTCCTCATGTGATATTGGTTAACCTGATCAAGAAAACAATCACAATGTTGAACATGATCATACTGAGAACAATCAAGACAATCAAGATGTACAAAATGATCACGTTCAGAATGAGGGTGACACAAGCAACCAAGCAAGTGGAGAAGAAGCTGCATCTACAGCAAGATTTCAAGATCTATTTCAAAGATTAAACTTAGAAAACAATGGTGCATCTACTTCAGGACAACATAATGATAAAGAACCAGAATTTCATGATGCAGAAGCTGATTTTATCATTGAAGAACCAGAGCTCAATGAAACAAATCTTGACATAAATTTGTCTACAAATATGATTATACAAACTCCTTATGTGGAAAAGAATCATCCTTCTGAAAACATCATTGGTGACTTGCATGAAAGAGTTACAAGAAGTCATTCTGAAATTGCAAACATCTGTCTTTACTCCTGCTTTCTATCCCAAATAGAGCCAAAGAACATTGCTCAAGCACTGAAAGACAATAGTTGGGTGGAAACAATGCAAGAGGCACTGTCACAGTTCAGAGACCTACATGTGTGGGATCTTGTTGATAGGCCAATAGACAGATATGCAATAGGAACCAAATGGGTTTTTAGAAACAAAAGGGATGAAAGGGGTTTGGTGATTAAGAACAAAGCTAGACTTGTAGCACTGGGATGTCTTCAAGAAGAAGGAATAGACTTTGAGGAAGTCTTTGTTCCTGTTGCAAAACTTGAAGCTATCAGGATTTTTCTTGCATATGCTGCCTCAAAGAACATTAAAGTGTTCCAGCTTGATGTTAAGTCTGCATTTCTAAATGGAAAGATTGATGAAGAGGTGTATGTAGCTCAACCACCAGGTTTTGAGGATCCAATGTATCCAAATAGGGTGTATAAGCTAAACAAAGCCCTTTATGGATTGCATCAGGCCCCTAGAGCATGGTATGATGAGCTGTCAAATCATCTTCTTGAAAATGGTTTCAAAAGAGGAGCCATTGACAAGACACTCTTTTACAAAAGAAAGGGATCAGACTTGCTTCTGTTACAAGTGTATGTGGATGACATCATCTTTGGATCTACAAATGAACAAATGTGCATGGAGTTTGAAGGGGTAATGAAGTCCAAATACAACATGAGTTCTATGGGAGAAATGAACTTCTTTCTTGGATTGCGAGTTCAACAGAAAGCTGAAGGGATCATCATTCACCAAAACAAATATGTGCAGGACATCTTGAACAAGTTCAACTGTCATGAGTACAAGACTGCTTCAACTCCAATGGGCACAAAAGAAAAGATGATTGCAGATGAAAAGGGGGAGCCTGTAGATGAACATGAATATAGAGCCAAAATTGGATCTATGATGTATCTGACTGCAACAAGACCAGCTATCATGTTTGCTGTATGTGTGTGTGCAAGATTCCAATCAAGTCCAAAAGTCTCCCACATGAATGCTGTTAAAAGAAAATTCAGATATTTGAAAGGAAGACCAGACTTAGGGATTTGGTATCCAAAGAACCAATCTTTTGATCTAATTTCCTACACTGACAGTGACTATGATGGCTGCAACATGAGCAGAAAGTCAACCTCAGGAGGATGTAAATTTTTGGGTGAAAGGCTAGTGTCATGGCACTGCAAAAAGCAGACTACTGTCTCAATCTCTACTGCTGAAGCTGAATATGTTGCTGCATATGCCTGCTGTGCACAAGTTCTATGGATTCAAAATCAGTTGCTGGACTATGGTTTGAATTTCTTGAACAACCCTATTCTTATTGACAATACTGCTGCATATTTTACTGTTAAGAATCCAGTTCAACATTCTAAAACTAAGCACATTGAAATCAGACATCACTTCATCAGAGACTGCAGTGAAAAAGGTTTGATTGAAATGCAAAGAGTTGATACAAGTGACAATTTGGCTGACCTATTCACCAAACCACTTGATAGAACCAAGTTTAACTTTCTTCTGAAAGCCCTGGGAATGATCAACTCTGATGAAATCTGATTAAGGATCTGTGCCTAGCTGTGTGTCTCTCTGCGTTAACCGATTATGTTGTTAGAGATTACACATATTGAATGTTTAGTGAATATGCTTGATTATGTTGCTTAATTTTGTTACTTGAGTATGCTACTAAATATGTTAACTGTTATGTGCTTTGACTGATTATGTGTGAAAAATTTGACATGATTAATTTGATTGATATGTTTGCATGTTTATCAGTTAATGTGCATTTGTGATGTCAGGATAAGTGTTCTTGTTATGAATTACTTGTTGATGTAAGCTTATCTGATATCATTGCTTAATTGCTTGAATATGTGCTTTATCTGATCTTCTGATGTTATTAAGATAAGTTAGAATTTAATTGTTAGTACTGTCTACTTGTCTTGATGATTTCATGTTTGATTAAGATTTGAATATATTACAACTGTTTGTGTTAAAATGTGTTTTATGTCAAAATTAAGTGATGAAATGAAGATTTTCCAATGAATTTTACCTAAATACTCTATTTTGATCAAAACATGAGCATGTTGTTAATGGTGTAGAGATATGATAAGATTATTTAGTTCAAGCTTTATAGAAGCTTAAAGGAAGGGTTTTATAGAAAAGTCTCAAGTAGTTGTTTTTGCTTAAAATTATGTCATTTGCCCAGTTAGAAGGACATGCACCTGTGTATGTTTGGTCCTTAAATCTCTACAGATTCAAAGGATAGCCATTGACCTGAAAACTGAATTCATTTGGGGCAATTATAACTTGTTTCTTATTCCTTCACTTAAAACTATGTCAATAACTCTGACTTTGAAAGGACATATATTCACATGTATGTTTGGTCCTGTTGACCACTGTTGGTCAAACAGGACAGCCATTAACCTGACAATGAAGAGATATTGGGGTGATTGAATATTAAACTATGTTTATTTGGGAAATGATAGTACATTGACTGCTTAGCCAATCATATGGATTTAATAGGCTAAAAGGACCATAGTATACTCATTAACATGTATGATTGCTTTCTCAAGATGATGTAAAATCTAAGGTGATATAAACATAATGAATATGCTAATCTTTATGTGGAGATACATAGTTGTCTTTGCATGTCTCAAGATAAATCTCTCCAAATGATAGGCAGAAAAGTGATTACCCAGTCATACACAAGCCTGTTATTATTTGGTCAACCAAAAATGAAACATCTTTAAATATGACAAAGAACAAAGTTTAAGAAAATTTAGAAAATATCAAAAACAAGGGGAAGAATGAATAAATCAACCAAAAGTTGATAAGTGTTTTAAATATTTTATCAAACAAGAGGGTTACAACTAAGAACTACAAAGATTTTGACAAAATCAGTCTCATCTTGAATGAAAGGCATGTTATTAACAGTAAGTCCAACGTTCAACCTCTATATATGTTTGAATCTCAAAAAAATTACAAAAATACAATAAGTTTTGTCATACAAAAACAATTTTTGACCAAATACAAGAGGTTGGAGTCAAATTGGGGTGATCTGGGGAAAGCCAAATAAGCTTTGAGAAGAGATATGAGGCATCATAGCACAGTGTTGACCATTAATGCATTATGCTTAAATTGAACCTTAATCATATCACCAAAGAAATGAAATTCATGCTAAGTTTATACCTGCTGTTAACCTATCTATGTTGTCATAATAATGCTGAGAATGAAGTATTGAGAAAGCTACTGAGTCAATATGATCCCATTCTTGAGATCTTTTCAGAAAATGGAAGAAACTGTTTTGAAGAGAAATATAACTGAAATTTGATCTCTAAATGCACCATTTGCTCTTAAACTATGATCTTTAATGAAAAACATATTTTGACAAAGTGGTTTAAGTCAAAAAGTGTTGCATTTTGCCTTTAATTGGCTGAATATGTAAGTTCGGGTAAGGTTTGATGTTTTATAACCTTTCCGGGCACAAAACAGTTGAATATGTTACTTTGGGTAAGGTTTGATGTTTTATAACCTTTCCGGGCACAAAACAGTTGAATATGTTTGAATATGTTACTTCGGGTAAGGTTTGATGATTTATGACCTTTCCGGGCAAGCTTAGTCATTTTGACTAAGTTTATGATTTTCGGGCATGCTTTGAAGTGTTTACACTTTCCGGGTAGAGTACACTGTTGTACTCATTTCCCGAGCAAGCTTGAAGTCTTGAGATGATTATGTGGTATAGCTAGCTTTTAACAAGACATTCTTGTTTCGGGCAAGCTTTGCATTTTATATGCTGATTGTGAGTTCAAGCAAACTTTGTGAACTTAAGTTAGTACACTGAGTAAGCTTTGTGATTTATGTGAATATGTTGTTAGGAAAGGTTTGTTAATCTTTCCAGGCACACTTAGATATTATTATTTAAGTTTGTCATTTTCGGGTATGGTTTGACATGTTGAAATTCCCTCGAGTAAGGGCATACATGATAATTGAATATGTTTATCCTAGCAAGCTTAGTGCTAACATAGGATTTTCGGGCAAGCTCTTTGAAAATTTAGACTATAGCACACTTAAATGTTTATGTGTTTTAATTTCATTCCTAGCATGCTCTGTGATATGTGTGTTTATGATTTCTTTGAAATTAAAAGTGTTTTCGGGCAAACTTTGTTTTCCGGGCACACTTTATATTTCGGGTACACTTTTGTTCCCTCAATATACTTGGTAATTTCAAAACTTAACTTTCCGAGTACACTGTCTGCTAGAAATCCTTTTCTGGGCACACTTTGTACTATATGAAGGTTATTCGGGTATACTTTGCATAAGAAGGTTGTTCGGGCACACTATTCTCTTGAAAGGTTGCTCGAGCACACTATGCTTCCAAGTATACTTGATTAAATATGTTTTTTATTTTTTTATATGCTTTATTGAATATGTTTCTTATTCTGATAGGGTTTGTGCTAGATTAAGTTTTTAATTTGAATTTGAGAAATCTATATGGGTGTCTTGATTGATTCCTAGTAAGGATGTTTATTTGATGTTAATACTTGATTATTTATCTTGTGATTAAGTTCTCAAGAAATCTAGTATTTCGGGTAAGCTTTCTTCATTATGTCTTAACTTTAAATTAATTAACTTGACCGAGCAAAGTTTTATAAATGGAAGTATTCGGGCAAACCTTGTATATTCAAAAATGAAAATTTTCCAAGCAAGGTTTGACCGGGTAAGCTTTGTGTAAGTGGAAATATACCGAGTAGACTTTGGTTATATGTTAAAATTTTCCGTGTAAGGTTTACTAAAAGGGTAAAGAAATGTTTTAATATATCAAGTGGATAATGTTACTGTGTGACAGCTAATAACTCACTAAACGACAAAAAGCATTTAAAACCCACTTTCAAAAGGTATATAAGAGGGAGTTAGGCAAAATTTTCAACATTACCTTTCCCTCTCTCTCCTTCCACTGCAAACTGCTTACTCGCAAAGAAACCTAACCGACTTATCGCATTTTGCTTCAATCCAAACCCTAACTTGTATCAGCCCTCTAATTCTGACTCGGTAAGCAACATTAATGTATTTCCGACCACGATTAGACTATAATGGGCTTTGATTATGTATTTGATTACTAATACTCTGTTTATGTGTTTAGGTTATAAATTTGTCGAAGAACAGGTTCTTGATGAAATTTCTCTCTTTCTTCTTCATTTTTATACATTGAAATTATCTAAAATACTGAACTTTATGACTAATTTCATTTTGAATATGTTTGATTGTGTTGTTCAGATATGGTAGAAGAAGAAGAAGTTCAACCTAAGTATGCTTTTGAGAAGAAACACAATATGTGTGCACTTTTACAACTCACACCTGACAACGAGCCAGTGGCACCAATGATAACCTGGATGGCTTGATCAAATGTCAGCTTTGCTTTCACTGAAAGTCCTGTTATCTACAGAAATCATTCATTGGATTTCTGGAGATCTGCAAGACTGGTTGATGATGTTAACGGTTGGAGAATTGAAGCAACAGTTGCAAGACAAGAGATACAAGTCACTGAAAGAATGATTAGACGTTGCTTGCAGTTACGCGATGATGATAATAACCATATAAACATTAATACTGATCACCTGATGAGAATTTTTGAACAGACGATGGGATATCAGGGGACAGTACATGAGGGGCAATTTCAAAAGGGAATGTTCCCTATGTTGTACAGATTTTTGATACACCATGTGATACAAGGATTTGCTCCATGGAAGGGGTCATGGACTCTGATGAGTCGTGATCTAGCTAATGCCACTGTTGGTATTGTATATGATCTGCCTTTTAACTTTTCAAAGATGATATTTGAAGGCATGGTGGGAAATTTAAAGAAGGCTGAGGTAGATAGATTTTTGCAGTATCCAAGGTTTCTACAGATAATTTTTTTATCAAGAATTGCAAGATCTACCCACTATCGCATAACCCACCTACTCCAAAACCCTGACACTTACAAAAGGATCAAAAATCCAGGTGTAGCCTATAGATTTGACTAAGGAGTTCCTTTTGAGATTCTGCCATGGTTGTTAAACCATGACTTGGAGATAATGCCAGTGCCTGAGTTAAGCTCAGAGGAGGAAGAAGTTGATGATATTGAGAGTGATGGTGATGACTCTGATGATGTAGATGATAATGTTGATGGAGATGAAGGAGGAGCGGGAGTAGCTATGGACATTGTTGCACCTGATCAAGGGGAGCAACTTGAGCATACAGAACAACCTATTCCAACACCATCACAGTCCCCACCATACATTGACCAACCCATTGTTCCATCACCACCACAAACTCCACCACACCAAATCACTCACACACCACCTCAAACCCTAACCATAAGCCAACCAGAAGTATCAACACATACATCCCGAACACAACAAACACCACCACAATTTAGCCCAAGTCATTCTGATCCATTAATTTCTAGCCCACCTCATACACAATCACCACCACCATCCATTTTCCAAACTCACACCACAGAACAACCTGAGTTTGAACCTTTTTCTACATCACCACCCACAACACCACTCACTAACACAGACCTGTTCCAGAGAAATTTGGACTTAATGTTGAAGAATGCTGAATTGAGAAAAAGAAATGATAAGGTGACAAATGAAAATGTGATGCTGTTAGAGAAGTTGGTACAAGCAGACTTGAGAATTCAAGCCCTGGTGCAGGAGGTTGAGAAGACCTCAGCTGCCCCAAAACAGGGGAGCGAATGAATCTATGCCAACTGTCTCAGGTGTGAATATTAAAGATACTGAAACAGTTGTGAGACTGCTAATAGTTTGAAGTTGATTATGATTGATTATGATGATGGAGAGGAAACTAGTAAAGAGAGGAGGATTGATGATGATGAATATGATGGTGACAGATCAGATGTTGGTGAACAAGATTATGATTACAATGAAGGAAGAATTGATGAGGAGAATGTTGAGAGAGAAAATGAGACTGAAATGACAAATGTTGAGAAGAGTGTAGAGAATGTAGCTGCAACTGATATGGCTACTGATGTCTTAACTGACATGCAGATTGGAGTTGAGACAACTGAAGTATCAAATGAAGGAGATACTGCTGTTGAGGAGCCCATCACTCAAACTGAACAACCAGAAAGCTCCAAGAGGGCAAAGTATGATCCTGAGTTAGAAGCATTAGAAAAGAAGATTGATGACTATGTACAGTCAGAGGATGAAGAGGATGTGAGGAGGAGGATTGAGAAAGGCAAGGAAAAAGTTAGTGTAGAAGAGCCTGTTAAGGCATATTCAGAAAAAGATGTGTTGTTTACAGATGATGATACTGCTGATGCTAATGCCCTGAGAGAACAAGAGAACATCTTAAGAGAAACAAGGGATAGGGAAATTCTAGCCCAATCCATGACTCCTGAAGAAATTGTAGAACAGGAGATCTTGATCAAACAAGCCAAACTTGCAAAAGAAATTTCTGATGATGTGGCTGATCAAGAAGTAATTGAAGCCTTGATTAAGCTGAGAGAGCAAGAGAAGGCTGAAAAATCATTGGCTATGGTGGGTAGCAAGTTTCAATCTGAAAGTCAACAATCAGAAACTGCTGAAACAACCAATCTGAATACTGGTCTGATTATTGAAGAAGAAATTGGTGAGTCCATTGCTTCAATGGCTGCCAAGAAATGGACTGAGCAAGTAAAAGAAGATCTGAAGAAGAATCCTACTGATAGCTGGTCAGAAATGGAGAATGTGCCTGAGCCTCATGAAACACTTAACCAGAAAAGAGAAAGACTTTCTAAACTTCATGAAGAATTTGCTGAAAAAGTCAATAGGTTTGCCAAGACCTACATGAGGAGAAAAAGGACATATGAGCAGACTGAGCATGAAAGAGCTGCTAAGAGGGGCAAGTGGGATGATAAGAACAAGTATTTTGTTGAAACACCAGAAAATGAAGCTAGTCCTATAAGGGCTGTCCCACTACAAACCTTGCAACCAGGTGAAAGAGTTCAAGGTGTCCCTGATGTGCTAAACAGAAGTGAACCAGATCATCTACCTTCTGATGAACCAAAGATTGATGCAATGAATGACTTGACTGAAGGAGAGTATGAGTCTGAGGATTCTGATGACGATGATGATGACCCTGAGAATGATCAAGGGAAAGGAGGTGAAGCTGCTAGTGTTGTGTCCCCTCAAGTCATGTTAGTGCACGGTTTTGCGTCTAGAGTCTTTGTATTTATCGTTAATGTTTTATTTATTAATTAATGTAATATTTAATGTTTATTATTAACTAGTTCGTTAAGGTTAAGTCTAGTTCGCTAGGGATGTTAACAAACTAAGACATTATAATGTATTCCCTCCTGATTCGTTAGGGGATGTTAACGAATCAGGGGGTGGTTCGTTATGTTAATTTATGTAACGAAGGGGAAGCTGGTTCGCTAGGGGATGTTAGCGAACAAGGTCACCTTCTATATATAGTGAACTACTGTTCACTTTAAGTAAGTGAGTTTAAAATAAAGAGTAATTGCTCTCTCTCAAGCTTCACCTTAACATTATTCATCTAATATATTGATAATATATACACATACATAACACTAAATCAAGGTTAATTATGAGCTAGATCCTTAAGAGTTCTAATCGGATATTCACAGATATGAGATCTGTTATTGTTATCGATCGTTAATCCGGGATCCAACAAGTGGTATCAGAGCTGTTGGTGCTCATTACACTTGATTTGGTGTTTTAATTGTTATTGTTATTAAGTTTTTCGGTTTTGTTTGGTTTTGAATCAATTTTGATTTGAATTAATTGAATTATGGATAAATTGGATTGAGTTTGTGTTGGTTAAGGTATTGGATAGTTGTGGATTAAAGGAATTGAGGTATGGATTGGATTTGTGTGTTTTGGATTTGGATTCGGTTTAAGTACGAAACAGGGGTGTGTTTTTGGTCAAATTGATTTGGTTTTAGGTGTTAATCGGATACGAGATTATGTGTATTGGATCCGGATTTAGTTGACGAGGATTTTGGTAGGTTATTTGTGCATTTTGGTTGAGTAACGAGGTTGTATTACGAATTTGTTATTGTTGGGTTTCTGGGTTTAATCTTCAAAATTTCTGGAAAAATTGTTTGAAGATTTGAAGATTTGAAGATGAATGTAATTCGTTATCTTCTTTCTGGTGATTCGCTATATGTTTCATGGTGGTTCGTTATCAACTGTGTTACTTCACTACCTAATTCGTTATTCAATTCGTGTGAGTTATTGGTTCGTGTTATCTAGTTCGTTAACTAGATTAACCGATTCGTGTGACACGTGTTCTTCTTGGAATTTGTGTTATAACAACCTTTGCCACGTGGCATAAGGTGTCAGAGTTTGTTATAAACGGTTGTAACAACCTGATTCGCTATAGTGTGATTCGCTAATCAACTGTAGCTGATTCGTTATATTAATTCGCTAAGCATTTCTTAGTGATTCGTTACTGATTATCATCTGATTCGCTAAACTAATCCTTTGTGATTCGTTTGGTCAATTCATTAAGTTTACTTGTGATTCGCTAAGTTGACTTGTGATTCGCTAAACCTTCATCTCATTCGTTATCTGTTTCGCCATTTGGTTGATTCATTAACTTTATTTGTGATTCGTTAAGTTGACTCGTTAAGTTGACTTTTGATTTGCTAAAACACTTACCTCATTCGTTAAGGTACTTCATTGCTGATCAGTCTTAACTTCGTTAAGGGTTGATTCGTTACATATTGTTCACAGAGCGCTATAACTGTTCACAGTTTGCTATAACTGTTCACAGTTCGCTATAACTGTTCACTGATTCGTTAAGCTATTACACTATTTGATTCGTTAAACACTTAAATTTTTCAAAAATGGCCGGTATGTATGCATTAGCGTCTCAAAACATGTTGATGCAACAGATGTTGCAACTTGATACCGAGATAGGTTCACATTCTAAATGTCCACGTTTGATGAAGTTCAGTGACTTTGCCAAGTGGGATCCTCGGTTTCGTGCACATTTGGGTTCTGTTCATCCTGACTGCTCATATTGTCTTGGTGAAGTTTATGTGGCACCAATGATTGGTGATGATACTATTGGGTATACTCCTAAAGCCGTTTCTCAATACTCACAAGAAGAGAAGAAAGCTTTAGAAATCAAGATAAAAGCCTATTCTACTTTGATTATGGCATTACCAGAAAATATCTTTCATCAAGTTGGTAGTATCAAGATATGTGCCTCTTTATTTCAACATCTGCGTATGAGAAGCATGGGAAACACAGCTGAGAGTAAGAAAGTGATGCTCAAGTTTCAGTTTCGAAACTTTAATCTATTGAAGGGAGAAACAGTTGAAGAGATGACTACAAGATTCAGTCATTTAATTGCTGAAATGGACAAGATGAAAATGGAAATTTCTGAAACGGATAAAATTGACACTATTAAAAGTGTGCTTCCAAGTTCCTACTCAACATTTCTAATGGTTTTGAAAGAAAATGACTATTTTGTGAATGAAGACTTGACGGCACTTGAATTTCTACAAAAGATAGAAGCTAGAGAATATGATCTTAAGTGTCAAAAATCCTCCAAAGAAAATCAAGATCCAGCTTTTTATGGTGGAAGTATGCCTCTTAGTTCAACGATCTCTCCAATCACTGCTTTTCTTACTCATGCCGCAAGTGAAAAAGAATCAACTATGTTTAATGATCCAAAAGTTTGTTTATACTCTGCTGGTAATTCGGGTGGTTCTGGAAGTTCAACTAATACTAATGCATTTGCTACACCACCTAGTGTTAATATGAAGGAAGCTGAGCAAAACTTTGCTTTTCTGATGGCTTTTATGTCTTCATATGAAAACTTAGTGAGTAGTAAGATTGCCACAAGTGATTTAAAAGATGAGGACTATGATCAGATAGATCCAGATGATCTAGAAATCATAGGTTTTAAAATGGAACATGGCTATGATCGTTCGTAAAGTTAAAAGATTCATGCAGAGAACTGGGAAAGATCTTCCAGCTTTAAACAAGAAGTTGGGTTTTGACAAATTAAAAGTAAAGTGTTATAATTGTCAAGAATTTGGGCATTTCGCGAAGGAATGTGACAACCCAAGGAAAGAATATACTGGACCTCATGGTCAAAGTCAAAATGCTTCTACACCACGAGGAAGTGATGCTGAAAAGAAACCATCTTCTTCTACAACACAAGCAATGTTAGCAGATGGAACTGATTGGTCACAACGGTTACAATGCAATGATGTTCAAGCAAATTTGGCTATGTTTGGGTTACATAAAGATTGTCAAGATGCTACTGGTAGTGAGATGTCTTCCGATAATGATTCTGGATCTGATTCTGACGACTCTTGCGACAAGTCTTCTAAATCAATGTTTTCTTGCATGGCCAAGATCAATGAGGTTAGTAACTCTATTTCTGCTACTTCATTTGTTAAAACATCATGTGTTGACTGTGAATCTAACAAATTTAAGTTAGAAGCATTGAAAAATCAAAATGATAATCTTATAAGAGAAATTGCTTCTCTTAAGGATACTTATCGACAATCTCTTGAATCTCAAAGGAGATCTCGAGAAAAGATTGAAGCATTGTCGACAAGTAACCACGATCTCAAAGCCGAGTTATCTGTGAAAATGACCATTAATGACCAAAAGTTTCAGGAAATTTTGAAACATCGTTCTAAGATAACTGAGCTTGAGAATGAGGTTCTTGAGTTGAAGAACAAATTGGGGAAATTTAGGAATTCATCTTTTCAGTTGAATGAAATTATTGAAGTATCTGAAAAACAAAAAGATTCCAAGAAAGGTATTGGTTTTGTTGAAATTCCACCACCTTTTCATAATGATTATAAAATTAATCCTTTTGCAAGAAAATAAGAGGATTTGATTCAAAAAGATTCAGTGATTTCTGAAAAACCTAAATTGATTAAACCTGAAATTGTCAAACCCCAAGTTGCTCCTCAAAAACCTCATGTGGAAAGTAAAAAGGTCTTTGTCGAAAATGTTGACAAAGTGATTATTGAGGATGTGTTTGAACCTGAGATAATACACAAGAATAAGAACATTCCTAGTTCTAATCATATTCTTTGCGAACCTCAAGAGTTTGAGGAAGCTGTGTATGGTTCATTCAAGTCTCAAGTGAACAAGGAAGAAACTGTGAAAACCAAACCAGTGAGGGCAAAGAAGTCAGTTAAACCAAAGATTTCTGACAAGGACTTAATGCGTTTCATTAATCCTCCGAGTTCTACGTCTTCATCGGCTAGAGTTTTTAAGTTAAAGGAAATGGATACGATGTTCACTGAAAAAGATATTCCAATAAGTATTATCAAACCTGAACTTATTGAGAGTGTTTTTGTCAATGAAACTTCAAAAATTCAAGAACTTGAACGTGTGTATGCTCAAACAAAAACATCAGTTCAATCTGACCCATTGACTAAGGCAAAACAACTTTTATAACAAGCTAAGAAAATTAACTTTGTGAAGTCAACTGGGACAGATACACTAAAAAGCTTTTCGAACTGTTCTAATTTAGATTTTTATTTAAAGAAGAAATCTGAATTATCTGATGAGTTTGCTAAGAGCATGACTAAAAAATGAGTCATCATCAACCGTCTGCATCATTTATTCCAATTACTTCTCAACATCATCATGTAGACATGCGAAGTTGTTTTCTTTGTGGTCAACAAGTTCATGTTGTGAGAAATTGTAGTCAGCAGAACTATCAGAATCTTCATCCTTTTATCAAGGACAAATCTAAGCCAATTCCATTGGTCAAGGAGATTATGAAACGACCTGTGTTGTATGCTGATGATACTCATATTTTGTTCTCTAATGTGAATCCTCGGAAGGTTCTTCATGTCAATGAGACACACGGTCAAGTGAAACCAAAATTCGTTCCAACTGAACCCATATGTCAAAACAAGAATTCAAACATTGTTCAGGCAGCTTACTTAAGACGAAAGTCTAGGAAGTCGGTAACTTATTCACAAGTGGCTGAACAAAAATTGAAATATGTTAAAATTAATGATCAAAGAGAAAACCAAAAGGTGCGCAAGACTGAGGCCTGGGCTGCCTTTTTGAACTAATCACTTTTGTTTGTGTGTAGGGTTCATCCAAGACCATTTCTGGTGAAAACTGGATCATGGATAGCGGATGTTCTCGTCATATCACTGGAAATCTCAACCTCTTATCAAATGTGAGAAATATTCAAGGGGGTTATGTAGCATTTGCAGGGAATTCTAGGGGCATGATCACACAAGAGGGTGAAGTTTCAAATGGTCATATTACGTTTGAGAAAGTGAATTATTGCGACAAAGTTGATCATTACTTATTGAGTATATCGCAGATTTGTGATAAAAAGTACACTACGATATTTACTGAAAAATAATGTCTTATCTTGAAACCGGGTTATGTTATTCCCAAGGACATGGATGTCATGCGATCACCATGATCAAATGATATTTATGTCTTAAATATGAGTTCTAAAGTATCCACATCGATCGAAACATGTTTTGTCTCGAAAGCAACCGAGAAAGACTCGGTTCTATGGCATCGTAGAATGGGTCACATACATGTCAGAAAGATGAATTATTTAATGGCAAATGACTTATTTGAGGGTGTCTCGTTAAAGAATTTTAAGTTATCCGATCACTGCGTTGCATGCAAAAAGGGCAAGCAGAAGAAGAAGACACATTCCTCTAAGTTATTGAATTCCATTGATACTCCTCTTGAACGACTTCATATGGATTTGTTTGGTCCAGTGAATCTTGCAAGTATTTCTGGAGATTGGTATTGTCTTGTAGTGACTGATGATTATTCAAGATACTCTTGGGTGTTATTTATAAGTTCGAAGGATCAAACACCGGTTTTGGTACAAAACCTTATTACTAAGATCGAATCATTGTATAAACAAAAGGTGAGGAGAATCCGAAGTGATAATGGTACTGAATTCAAAAACACTATATTGGATTTCTTTTGTATTCAAAAGGGAATTCACCGAGAATATAGTGCACCTTATGTACCTCAACAAAACGGTGTTGCTGAAAGGAAAAATAGAACTCTGATTGAAGCTGCACGCACAATGCTCGCTGATTCTAAGCTTCCTGTCCAATTATGGAATGAGGCAGTGAATACAGCTTGTTATACGCTTAATCGAGTTCTAACTGTGAAACGCCTTAAGAAGACAAGCTACGAGATCTTAAATAATAGAAAACCTAATTTAAAGTACCTGGAACCATTTGGGTGTCCGTGTACAATGTTGAAGAAGGATTTGTGTAAATTTGAAGAAAAAGCTATCGAAGGGTATTTCTTGGGATATGCATCTCCAAAGAAAAGGGTTTTTAATTTCACATCTGGTTGTGTCGAAGAATGGTACCATGTGGACTGTCAAAAGTACACAACTCCTCCTCAAGGGAAAGGTCCAGACTAGATGTTTGACTATGATAATTTATTTAATTCATTTACTCCTTCGACTTAACACATTGATGAAGATCTGGTTCGAGCATACTTTGAAGATCATTTGACTATTCCAAGATCTTCAAGTTCTAATGAAGTTGAAGCTCAACCAGATGCTCCAACTGAAGAACCTCAAGTTTTTTTTCCAGTTGCTATTGATAATGTTTCTACTTCTTCTGATGATAATCAAGCTGAAGTTCAAGTTATTGATCTTGACAGTGATAATGTTTCATCTCCCGAGTTGGGTGAACAGTACACTAACTTATTTGATAATGTTGTTGTTCCTGAGAATCCCACTCTTCGGATTCATGGATATCATCCACAGGAAAATATCATTGGAGAACTTGATGTGGGCGTTCGTACACGTTATCAAGTTGCTTCGGCAAGTGATAATAACATATTGTGTGCTTATACTAACTTACATTCTTCGGGAATTGTGAATCTTTCTAAATTCTCTTGCTTTCTATCTCAAGTTGAGCCAACGACAGCTCGTAAGGCACTTGAAGATCGTTCTTGGGTAGAAGCTATGCAAGAAGAATTACAGCAATTTGCACGTTTAGGTGTTTGGGATTTAATAGACAAACCTGCTAGAGTCAAGAAAGCCATTCCGACTAAGTGGGTATTTAAGTGTAAGAAGGACGATCGAGGGGTGATTGTCAGAAACAAAGCACGTCTAGTGGTGCAAGGTTTTCATCAGCAAGAGGGTATTGATTACACAGAGGTATATGCTCCAGTTGCAAGATTAGAGTCGATTCGAATCTTCCTGGCTTATGCAGCTTATAAGAATATCAAGGTCTATCAAATGGATGTTAAAAGTGCTTTTCTCAATGGTGAATTACACGAGGAAGTGTTTGTCCAACAACCACCTGGTTTTGAAGATCCTGATTATCCGGACCGTGTTTACCGATTAAACAAGGCCCTGTATGGTCTACATCAAGCCCCGAGATCTTGGTATGGCACGCTCGCCGACCATCTGACAGATAATGGCTTCAAACGAGGAACTGTTGACTGCACTTTATTTCATAAAACTGTTGGTGACGATCTTCTTCTAGTCCTGATTTATGTCGACGATATTATTTTTGGGTCTACAAACGACAAATTGTGTAAGGAGTTCGAGAAGTCCATGCAAACAAAGTTCGAGATGAGCTCGATGGGAGAGATGAATTTCTTTTTAGGGTTGCAGGTTCACCAGTCTGCTCACGGAATTTTTATTCACCAGACTAAGTATGTGAATGACGTCTTGAGCCGATTCAAGATTTCTGCCGGAAAAATCCCTTCTACTCCTCTTCCAGTAGGACACAATTTATCACCGGATGAATTGGAGGATTCCGTTGATCCTACTCTTTATCGTGCCATGATTGGTTCTTTAATGTATTTAACGGCTTCTCGCCCTGATATAATGTTTGTTGTTTGTCTTTGTGCTAGGTATCAAGCAAGTCAACGAGTGACTCACCTAGCTGCAGTCAAGAGAATTCTTCAGTATTTGAGGGGAAATCCAGACATCGGGTTGTGGTACCCCAAGGATGATACTTTCGATCTTACTGCCTACCCAGACTCAGATTATGGAGGATGCAAGATCAACTTCAAATCAACGACTGCAGGATGTCAATTTTTAGGAAACCGGCTTGTTTCCTGGCAGTGTAAGAAGCAGACAACGGTCTCCACTTCAACCGCTGAAGCTGAGTATGTTGCATCCTCGAGTTGCTGTTCCCAGGTTTTGTGGATACAACAACATCTTCGCGACTACGGTTTGAAGTTTCTTACTACTCCTATTTTGATTGATAATTCTGCTGCTATTAGTATCACCAAGAATCCCGTACAACATTCTAAAACAAAACATATCGACATTCGATATCATTTTATACGGGATTGCTATGAAAAGAAATTAATCGATCTTGAGAAAGTACATACTGATTTTTAGAAAGCCGATCTGTTTACTAAAGCTTTTGACAAAACGCGTTTTAAATTTTTGCTTGATTTAAACGGATTGAAGACCCTCGCTGATATCCTTAAACAAGGATGACTATCTTTATTTTCTTTCATATTTTTCTTTTAAAATTTATTTTGGTTTTAGGGGGTGAAAATCTAGTAAATAAAAAAAGAGTGTGTTTTTCGTTTGTATAGATAAAATCCAAAAACATTAAAAAAAAACCAAAAACATTTTAAAATTTTAAAAAAACCAAAAAGAATGTGATTTATGTTTTGTACAGGAAAATCCAAAAAGATTGTGAAAGTTATTTTGTTTATAAGAAATTTGAAAAAGACAAAAATATTGTGTTTTTAAAGGTTGTATAGAGAAAAACCAAAAAGATTTTTAGATTACTTTCTCGCTGAAAATTATGTCGGTTATTTAAGTTTGTGAAGCATGCTTGCATGTCTTGGTCCTATTATTCACTTGTGAATTGATGGTTAGCCATTTATTTATAAATTTAAGTTAACTGGGGTGATTAAATTTATCTTTTCTTTATTTTATGCTCCTCAAAATTTTGAGTTTTTTGAAGCAAAAAGAGAACATGATAGTACATTGATTATTTTGACCCCAAATTCAGCAAAAAGTAAGCTTAAAAGAATGTGTGCTTAATTGCATTGGTGCATTGGTAGGTCTTAAAATAACCCAGTAGAGTAAAGTATGTGATATAAACATAAAGAAACGCCAAATTGAAAGAGGTGTTAGTCTCTAGCAAAAGTCTTGGTGAGGATGGCAGAAATGTAATAACCAGTCATACTCAAGCCTTATATTTGTTGATCACCCAAAAATAAAATAAAGCAAATAACAATCGTTAAGATTCTGGACATTGTGAGTCTTTATGCGGCTTAACCGTTTGGGTATTCATAAGCATGAATATTACTCGCTTTCTAGAGCAAACCCAAAGTCATTAAACTTGATCACCGCTGTACTATGTACAATTTAAATTACTGACTTGATCAAAATCCGCTGTTAGTCATACAATTGTTCCTCCCTTGCGTGCGTCTTAATATCAATAAGAAACGGACCCCAGGGGATACAATGTATGTAAGCCGACAGATGGACTCGTGCATACTCACTCACAGTAAAGGAAACTTGATGCATTGCTCAAAATTTTGAAATTGGTATCAAAATTTTGATCAACAACATAATGGTTTAAGTCAAGTTGGGGTGATTTGGCAAAAATCAAATTAAGTTTGAACCGAGATTAGAGGCTGGTAGTTTCTGATATTCTGTGCTTTAATTGAACAATTTAATCATATCACAAAAATACTTGAATGTGTGTTATTAGATTTATGTGGACAACAATACCAATGACCGACTTATCGCCAGTCATAATATCGCTGAAATATAAAACTGTGATAGAAGGGCAATTTGGTCAATATGATTCTCTGCTCAAACTCAACAAAAATACAAAAATATGTACTGCTTTTGATAAAATCATTGAAAAACACAAAAAAGATTGTCTATTTTTAACGGACCGGATATTCTTTTGTAAATACATTGTTAGTGCATGGTTTGTAACAGATGATCTTTTGTGTTTGTTAGAATTGAGAGCAACGTTCAAAGGGGAGTCTGTTGGTGCATTTTGTGACCGTCGCTATGCAATTCTGATCAGCGGATACGATGTACGAAGTTAGGACAACTTCGCCATAGGCGAAGTTAGAACAACTTCGCCATAGGCGAAGTTCTGATCCTGTTTCTTTATCTCAAGCGAAGTTATCCACAACTTCGCCAAATTAGGCGAATTTAGAAAAGAGAGCGAAGTTACGAATTCAAGCGAAGTTCAGACTTAAGCGAAGTAAACTTCAACTTCGCCTACAGTACTGTTAAGAATAAAATTTTTATTTTTTGGGTTTCTGTGTGTTTCGTGAAAGATGACTTCTATAAACATTACGGAACTGGTGAAGATGGAAGTGGAAGCGGGTTCAGCTACTAAGGCACCGAAGATGCTTAAGGGAACCGATTTCGTGGCGTGGAAGGATCGGTTTGAACAATATGTCAAATACCAAGATGCTAAGATGTGGGTGTGCATTCAAGATGGATACATTCCACCAACTGCTGAGTATGAGGGTCGTGATCAGATTAAGAAATACAACAAGATGGAAGAAGAAGAAAAGAAAATGTATGAAGCTGAAAGCAAAGCTCATGCAGCGATAACAATGGCTCTTCCACAAGAGATTCTTCACACCTTCAGGAAGTATAAAACTGCTAGAGAACTTTGGGAAGCGCTTGAAAACCGATTTGAGGGTAATTTGGGGATTCGTGCATCAAAGATTAAACTACTTAAAACCCAATTCTCGGTGTTCAAGTACTTGAAGAATGAAACACTTGATGATATCATCACGAGATATTATCATTTGATGACCGAACTCAGCAATTATTCCATTGCTTACAAAGAAGATGAGATCGTGGAAAAGCTTCTTGATGCTCTCCCACCGAAATGGGAGATGTACACTGTCTTGATGAGAGAAGACAAAGAGTTTGCCGACTATGACTTGGAAACAGCAGTCAACAAACTACGAACGTTTGAACTTAACATGGTTCGAAAAGAGACACCAACTGATCAGGTTCAAGATCCAGGAATGTATGGTGCAAAAGTTAACTCAAGTTCAAGTTCGAAGTCTGAATCATCTGCTTACTACTCAAAGGGAGACTCGGGCGCTAACTCAACACATGAAGGTCATGTATCTCTCAACATGAATGGTGATGTGTGTTTTGTAGCTGGTGGATCAAATGCTTCTAAACCTCAAGCAACCAAGGGTAGTTTTTCCTCAAGTGTTCCTAACAACAACTACTCTAAGATGCCCGTGAGTGTTAAATCTACTGAACAGCAGTTTGCTCTCTATGCATCTTTCATTGCTTCGTATGAAAATTACATTCAAGGTAAGATTGTTGATCCTGCAACTTTGGACGAAGACTATGATCAGATCGATGCTGATGATCTGGAAGAGATGGATCTGCAGTGGCAGATGGCGATGATTGTGAGAAGAGTTAAGAGGTTTATGAAGAAGACAGGTAGAAATTTTGTTGGTGAAAGACCAGGTTTTGACAAGTCAAAGGTGCGATGTTATAACTGTCAACAAAATGGACACTTTGCGAAGGAGTGCACAAATGAACGTGTAGAACGCAGTCAGAACAGGTCTACACAACAGAGTGGTAATGAGAATAGAGCTATGATATCCAGACAAGACGGGGAGTACAACTGGAATCTGCATGTTGAGGATGTATTCGAACAGGCCAATTTAGCGAACATCAAAACTGCAGGAAGTGAGAAAGGAACTGGAGAAAATGAAGCTTACATGGCAGAAGTGACAGACCAGCTCTCCGAGGTAAGTACCAAACTCCCTTGTACTAAATGTGAAAATCTGTCTGAACAATTTACAACTATAACTGATCAGTTTGTTAGTTTGGATGCTCAATTTAAAACATTAAAAGAAGATCATCATTTCACTAAAGCTAGAGAAAACAGTTATAAGGTAAAAATAAAAGCTAGTGAGAAAGATATTAGAAGTCTTAAAGCCAGTCTAGCTGAGAAAATACAAGTAATTGATCTTAGCTATGAAGTGTTAGAAGAGAAAACCAAACTAATAGCTGAAAGGGATAAACAGATAGCTGATCACCAGGTGAAAGTGGTGGAACTTAACAGAAAGCTTGAGCAATTTAGAAATTCCTCCGCTATACTTGATCACCTCGTTAGTGATCAAAGTTCCCCAGTTAAAAGAGGAGGAATTGGATATCATGAAGTTCCACCACCTTACAATCATAACTATACTTATGATCCTAGTAATCAGAAATCTGTTGATGTTGATTTTGGTCAGACAGTTCCGGTTAAGGTTACAATTAAAGATCCAGAAGTTAGTAAAGGCGAAACATGTAAGCCTGTTTCTAATGTTAAGATTTCTGCTCCTAGTCCTGTCTCATCAAATTCGGACAAGACATCCTAGTCTAGTGAGACAAAAGAAGAGGCAGTGTTACCAAAAAGTGGAGAGAAACATAAAACAACTGAAAAGAATTCTCCACTAAACCCGTATGTCCCACCATATGTGAGACAAACGGGCAGTAATGCAGCCTCAACATCTAAAACAACTATTGAAAAGAAAGTTGAACACAGGAGTTGTTTCAGATGTAATCAATTAGGACACCTAATTGCTGATTGCCCTCTGAAGCAGAGATTCAGAGGTATGATGTAACGATTCCGACGAAACCAAGTATACCCTAGCCGGTAGACAATAGTTACGTTATATTTAATGTCGAGTACATGAATTACCATAGTAATTATACGAGAATACATGGTTCACTGTATTGATTGTACGTGAATATATAACTTATCGTATTGAACATGCGATTAATCGATCGATAGTTATTGAAACCCGAACGAATCGAGGGTTTCATTATAGACGAGATATATGATATTTAGTGATGTTTACGAAATATTAAAGCTTCGGGATAGGTGAATTAAAGCACAGAAAAAGAATTTTCGATTTAATGGTACGTCGGTACGTTAAACGAAACCTTTAAACCAAACCAAGCAAGAGACGATCGATCAAGCCGAAAAAGATGCGCAATTATTAATAATATGATGTTTTAAGTTAATGAAAGTCATGGTTTAAGTTTTTTTTTAAAGTTTTTAATGTGGTTTTATATAAATTTCATTTTTAAGCCGAAAACGACCGTTTTAGCCTCGTTTTAAGCCGAATTAAACATTTAACCGAAAAACGAACTGAACCAGATTATCCAAAATATTATCCGGATTGCAGAAATCCAATTGTGTGGCTAGAATTGGAGAGGTGGGTCCCACCCCACCCCCCTATCTATTCCGATCGGCACCCCTTGCTTCTTCTTTATTTTTTTTTCTTTTTTTACACAAGCATCCCATCTCCATCTTCAATCCTCTCCATTTTATGATCCAAAAGTCCAGAGTTTTAGCAAGAAAAGTAAGGTAAAAATCGAGTTATTCACGTTTCCATCTTCGTTTCTTGAGTTTATTTGCAAGAAAATGAGGTTTCAAGTGAAAAAGGGTGAAAACCCGAGATGAAAACCGATTCTTGCATGATCAAGTGATGTATACGTGTTAAACAAGGGATCTTGGTCCAAGAAAGGAGTTAAACGAACCAAAAACGAATTTTTACGGTTTAAACTTTAGTTTTGAAACAATAACCGAAACTATAGTGTAAGAGGCTTGATCGTGAGTGTAACTTGCTTGGTATTGTGGTATGTTGGTTGTAGGTTCTGTATTTAGTGGTAGATAAGGCGGAAAAACGAGTTTATAGCTTGTAGTGGCGGAGATCGAAATGTATATTCTGTTTTTATATAAGTATGAGTTTTTGGACAGATTGTGGTATATTTAGAGTTAGGCTACGAAATTTCACAGAGATGATCTACGCATGGAAATATGAGATCTGTGAAAATTTGGTAATTTTTGGACAAAGGATGAATATTTGGTGAATTTAATGCTCGGTTTTGGCTAAAAATGGTGAAAAATAGTTAAATATGATGAAAAATTCTAGAAAATTCCAGATAAGCTTTTTATAACATGTAAAAGTCACACACAAAATTTTAGGTCCGTTGGAGAAGTCTAAGTAGGCTTTTCGGTTAAACGAGTTCTAGGGTTTTCTAGCTCGGTTTTAGTGAAAATGGCATGTAAAAAGAGATTTTGGTTCTGGAAAAATTACAGGGGACTATGTGGATGGCAGGGGTCATCCAGGAAAAATTTGGGATTTTTCTAAGGTCGTTTGGTATTTATGACATATTTAGTGTTTAAATGGTGTTTAAAAATAGATAAATAAATTTTAAATATAAAAATTAATTCTGGAAATATTTTTATAAAATTCCCCACTGTCAAAAAGTGATTTGTGCAAAATTTCAGGATCCGAGATTAAACGGAAAATTATTTGTGCAAAAACAAACTTTTAAGGTTTAAAACGTGTAAACCGGTAAAGTTCGCCTAAACGAGCTGACCGGTGTATAAAAACCCTAAAAATGAACTATTTTCATATAACTGAGTTAAATATAAATCATCCGAAAATAATTCGGATGATTTGGATAATTTTATCCGATAAAACAGTTTCCGGTGCACTAAAGACGGAAAACGGGTCCCGCGACCAATCGGGACCTCCAAACCAAGCTCTAATTTCACAACTTTAATTAAATTTTCAGTCAACAACTATTTTCGGGTCGTGTGTGACCAAACTCATTTTGGAAACGTAAAAACGGATAACCGTGCTAGGCACGCAAAACGGGGAAAACGAACTAATAGAATTTTGACTACTGAACTCTAAACGATATCACAATCTGAGTCCGGAGTAGTGTTTCTGGGTTAACATTGCCCCCGGAATGGGTACAGTACTGGGTTAACAGTGTCCCCAGATGTCCCTAGAAGTGTTTCTGGGTTAACATTGCCCCCGGAATGGGTACAGTACTGGGTTAACAGTGTCCCCAGATGTCCCTAGAAGTGTTTCTGGGTTAACATTGCCCCCGGAATGGGTACAGTACTGGGTTAACAGTGTCCCCAGATGTCCCTAGAAGTGTTTCTGGGTTAACATTGCCCCCGGAACGGGTACAGTACTGGGTTAACAGTGTCCCCAGATGTACCGGTTAACACGGTTAAAGTTATATTAATAGTGATTGTATAGTAACGATCGTAAGTATCATATTACAGATTGGACGTGTTAACTGATAATGACTGTTGTTACCTGCTTGCATGTGCTAAGGTGAGTTTCACGAGCCCCTATTTCTGAACTGTTTTTAAATATTTTCCCGGGGCGGAAAGCATGTTACTATTGAAATGTTTAAGTACATACTGAACGCATGGATTTGCGTGTATTTATATATGTTTTATTGTACGGGAATCGTACGGAAATGTACTAAGATGGTAATTGTCTGAGTTTCTAACATTGTAAGGCCCCGCAACACGAGTGATTAACTGAAAGCCGGTAGAGTGTGAATAGTACTATTGGTCTGACAAACCCAACTGGTCCGGCATGGATTTGCTGATGTTTCCCAGCCAGTTGCACATGTCTATTTTGTTGTTATATATATTTTGCTATGTAATGTTAGGCATAGCGGTTTGGGGCAGGTCCGTGGGCGGAGTATGCCACGGGGTTGTGTGTGGATAGTCAGAGGTTTCACTTGTGGGCTCAGCATAATTACATCGATAATATTATATTTTGATATTGATTTATCATGGTTTACTCGAATTGTGAAACTCACCAACTATTCGTAGTTGACCCGTTTTCTCACATGCTTTTCAGGTACAATTAAGATGAAGTGATTGCTTACGTGCTAAGTGCTTGATGTGTGTAAGATTTGCGTGTGGGATGTTAGGATGCATTATATTACATAGAATTATGTATCGTATTGTATGATGTGTGTATCACCTAGACGGTAATGAATTATGAGATAATGTAATTTGAAGTATATTAATGTATTCAGTTTTCTTTATAAACAATGTGGTTGATATCAGAGGTGTCTGTTGCATCCCGTTTACGTTTCCGCTGCGGTTACGGGGTGTTACAGAAGTTGGTATCAGAGCCATTGGTTATAAAGAATTAGGATGTCTCTAAAAGATACCTAAAATATAACCAGTAGCTCAAGTATTATAGGATCTGAATATCAACTAATAATTTATAGTGACGAGATCTGGATGAACTTGGATGGACAAGTGAGTTATTATGGTCCGGAACATAATAACAGACTTATCCGCACGAGGGAATTCAGGGGAAGTCACGGGGTACATTAATAGGTAAAACTGGCAACATATGTGTAAAGTATATAATATTATTTATGCGTGCTAATGTGTATATATATATATGTACATATCTTGTGGATACATGTATTGAGAAATAGGACCCGGATAAGGAACCGGGGGATAAAATAATAAAAGTACCGAGGATGCTGAAATTTCTAGAGCATCGGTTGATGATAAGTCTGGCTTATCGGGCCATAGTTATGATAGTACCAAGTTAGATCTCCCGTTTGACATTAACCAAAAATATCTAATAGCCATCACTCCCAACCAAAATTGATAAATCCCTTACCCTACCAACACCGGTACCGTACATCCTAATAACCCCATATGTTCACCCGAACCGCCGACCCTCACGTACGGACGGACCTGTACGTGAACCCATTCTTATTCCATTAAGGTAAAAAAATAAATAAATAAATAAATAAATAAATAAAATAAAATAATAATAATAATAATAATAATAATAATAAATTTGATAATAAATGGGCAGATAAAAATAATATATAGAAATATATATGTGTATTTCTCACTCTCAAACATATGAGACATATCACCTCCAGATCGAGAATTACCGATTTTAGCGAACCTAGAACGCCTGAGGACATTGACTGAGCAAGTGATAGAGTTTCCCATAATAGTAATTGATAATATTTGAAGGCAACATGGGTTGCGCGATTACCTTGAACCTTGCAACTCCCTATGTTATCCTTACATCCGTTAGATGCCTATACCCATGTATACTCGAATAGAATGATTACCCATACACAAAGAGGTGTTGGAATCACTATAGCATAGTTGGTTGTTCGTTCGTAGGTGGTATACCGTGTATGCCGGGTATACAAATAGACACGGATATTGTAACTCAGTGGTACGTAATCGTTTGGTGCTCACGGTGAGCATGTATCGGTTATGCTGACATGCAGAAGGATATTGAAATCAAGCATATTAAACATTAATCTTTGTTGAGAAAGATCTATATGTCAGTTGGTGACAAGGGTTATGAAACATATTTAAACGCTAACCGATGTCAGGTTAAGTCCATACGTTATTATATTTATGGGATATATATACTAGATACTGGTATGTGTAATATGTATGATAATATTTGATGTGTATGTGTACCTGCTGTTATGATTGAGCTGGTAACGAGTTATACGGTGAGATTAGTATTGATTATTGCGTACGGGATGGGTACGGCAGAATGACATAAAGAGAGTAACTCCAATGATGGAGATTGATATGATTCAGTTGATTGCTCAAAGATAGCAGATGATGATACCGAATGTCGTATCACAGATCACTGCTAGTGTTGATGCAAATGTGATCGCAGAATTATAGATCGAGCAATCACATGAATATGAATATTTCAATTCTTAGTGGTATTACTAAGAGTGATAATGTCCCACCGAATACTATTATGACTACAAGTATTAGTTATAAACTAAACATGAATAGTAGTCGTAATGAATTAGATCCGGTATAAGGATATGTTTGTTGGTTGTGTTAAGGAAATTATTAATAGTTTACTGATGGTAAAGGGAGGAATAGATTAGCAAGTGGATAGAAAAGATCGAAATGGTTAAGGATATTGGTAAGAGTCTAGAACATTGTGTAGTGAAATATGCTACAGATATGTTGGTAGATTATATTGTATCGTGATGGAACACGATGGTACAAAATTATAGTTAGAAAATTATTACTCAGATGATATGGTCGGAATTTAAAATTCTTGGGCTAGAGCACTTTTATTCGAGTAATTAAGTTCAGAGATTGGAAACTGAGCTATGGAAGATAGAAATGTTGTGTGCTGATCACTTAGAACACGCTAGTCGTTTGAAGGAATTGTCATGTCTGGTAACATGGCTAATTACTCCTGGAACTAAGCGAAGTGAGCGCTATATTGGGGACTAACTCTATTGATAAGGAGTATAGTCAATCCTGTAAAATATAAAACCTTTGGAAGGGTTGTGTCACAAGCCAGCATTGATATATTTGACTCGATGGGAAGAGAAATGGAAGGACGTTAGGTGAGACGTCGAGTGTTAAAGAAGAGAAATGATAAAGGTATAGTGCAAGATAGGCTTTTGAATAAGTAGGTATGTCCTACAACCCAGAATTATACTAAGACTAGTTCTGGTGTGAAAACATGAAACGCATGAAGGGTCCTTCCCTATAGGTGGAAAATATGGTTATCGGCAGGAAGAAGAATGTCGAGTGATAGTAGGCCATAGGTGTGGTAAAGATGGACGTAATTCCCCAATTGTAGAACCAATTGAAGCCATGTGAACCGGCAACCTCAACCCATTCGTGTACAACCACTCCGAACCCAACAGCTTCAATAACAATCCATCCAAAGAAATCAAATTATGCCAAACAGTTGTACTTGCTATGAATGTGGCAGTACAGAACGTTTCAAGAGAAATTGCCCAAAGTGGAACCAAGGTGTCGTTGGAAGACGAACCTCATGACAAGCATCAACCTCTGATCAAGCAAGGAGCCGTGCTTTTGTGAGTAATTCGAATAAAGCACGTCATGATCCAAAGGTGGTATTAAGTATGTTGTAGTTTTAAATCAATAGGCTTCAGTGATATTTTTACGGTCGCTGATAGAAGTTAGTTCCTGTTAACCTCCTACCCTTTGGAAAGATACCGATTAGTGAAACTATAGAACCCTATACTGTAGAATCGCTAATGGTAAATCCCTAATGGTTAACTAAATTGTTTGGAATTGTCCTATTATTCTGAACGATTAACCTTTCCTTATTGACCTACGACCAGTAAAGTTAAGAAGTTTTGACGTAAAAGTTAACATGGATTGGCTAACTCAACATGAAGCTGAAATCAAATATGAAAAGAATATGATTAGAAGCTCTCTTTCGGACGATGAAGCGATTAGATACAGAGAAAAGTGTACGATTTAAAAGAAAACATACAGAAGATATCCCGGAGGTACGCGAATTTCCACAAGTTTTCCCAGAAGAACTTCCTGGATTACCGCCAACCCGACAGGTCGAATTCAGAATCGATTTAATGCCTCAAGCTGGCCCTGTTGCTAAAGCACCCTACCGACTTGCACCGTCCGAGATGCAAGAATTATCCAATCATTTGCAAGAATTGTTGGATAAAGGATTTATACGACCTAGTTAGTCACCATGGGGTGCACCAGTGTTATTTGGGAAATGAAGGACGGAAGTATTAGGATATGTATTGATTAGGGAGAATTGAATAAAGTGGCGATCAAGAATAGGTATTCACTTCTTCGAAGTAAATGATCTGTTTAACCAACTGCAAGGAGCGATGTATTCTTAGAAAATTGATCTTAGATATAGTTATCACCAAATGAAAATCCAAGAGGAGGACGTTGCATCAACAGCGTTTCGGACTCGTTATGGCCGTTATGAATTCTTAGTTATGCCTTTCGGACTAACAAATGCGCCGGCAGTGTTCATGGACCTCATGAATCGAGTCTGTAAACCCTACCCCGACAAATTCGTCATCGTGTTTAGTGACGATATTTTGATCTACTCGAAAAGTAAAGAAGAGCACGAGCAACGCTTAAGAATAATTTTAGAGCTTCTGAATCAGGAGGAGTTGTATGCAAAATTCTCCAAGTGTAACTTCTGGTTACAAGAAGTGCAATTCCTCGGTCACGTTGTAAACCACCAAGGAATACACGTTGATCAGAGTAAGGTTGAAGTAATTAAGAATTGGCAAGCGCCTAAATCGCCAAAGGAAATCCGCCAATTCTTAGGCTTAGCTGGATATTATCGTCGATTTATAGAGAACTTTCCAGCATCGCCCAACCTGTAACTCTCCTGACTCAAAAGGATCGAAAGTATGAATGGGGAGAAGAGCAGGAGATGGCGTTTCAAACGTTAAAGAAAAAATTGTGCCAAGCGCCGATTTTAAGTCTCCCCGAATGGAGACGATGGTTATGTCGCGTATTGTGACGCATCGCGAAGAGGGTTAGGATGCGTGTTGATGCAGAATAAAAAGGTCATAGCCTATGCGTCTCGACAGTTAAAAGTTCATGAGAAAAACTACACTACTCATGACTTGGAACTGGGAGCAGTCATCTTTGCACTTAAAATCTGGAGACACTATCTCTACGGTACGAAGTGCACCATCTTCACCGATCATAAAAGTTTGCAGCACATATTCGATCAGAAAGAACTGAATATGAGGCAACGAAAATGGGTCGAGTTGTTAAGCGAATATGACTGTGACATCCGTTATCACCCCGGCAATGCTAACGTCGTAGCTGATGCCTTGAGTAGGAAAGATCGGGTTAAGCCATTGCGAGTGCGAGCAATGGGGGGTGATAGTCCAGTCGAACCTTTCGGACCTGATTCGAGTCGCTCAACGTGAGGCATTGAAAGAGGGACAATTGGAAAAGGAGGGACTTTACGGCAATGAAAAGAATTTCGAACAGCGCGTGGACGAAATTCTCTATTTCAAAAATCGAGTTTGGATCCCGACCCTCCATGACCTACGTGATTTAATCATGGACGAAGCGCATAGATCGAAATATTCCATACATCCGGGATCGGATAAGATGTACAAGGATGTGAAGGAGTTCTACCGGTGACCGGGTATGAAACAGGATATAGCCAAGTATGTCGGAAAGTGTACGACATGTGCGAGAGTTAAGGCGGAGCACCAGAGACCCTCGGGGATGTTACAACAACCGGAAATTACCGAATGGAAGTGGGAGCAAATCACGATGGATTTTGTGACACATCTCCCTAAGACGTCCCGAGGACATGATGCAATTTGGGTAATCGCGGATCGATTAACCAATCCTCGCATTTCATCCCAATCCATGACGATTACCACAATGAATTCTCGCCCAAATTCATGATGGTGAAATGGTATCTCGTCGTGGAGTACCATTTTCAATTATCTCAGATCGAAATAGTCATCCTACTTCCATTATTGGAAGGCAGGGAAGGAAGCATCGAGAGCTTGAAGCTTTCTATGGGTGAAGCAATTATCACCAATTTGTTAAATTGAAAATGGGCGTCACTCAAGCCATAAGATTTGAATTGATTCGAGAAACAACCAATCGGATTTATAATATTTAAGATAAGTTGAAAACAGCGCGAGATTGGCAAAGGATTTATGCCAACATTCAAAGGAAACCATTGTCACTAGAAGGAGGTGACAAGGCATTTTTAAGGCATCACCTTAGAGAGGTGATATGAGGTTTGGCAAAACCGAAAATAGCTCTTTAATATATTGGACCTCATGAGACTATCTCCATGATTGGTCATTTAGTTTATCGATTAAAGTACTCCAGGGGCTAAGTACTATACATGACGTTTTGCCCTGTATACGGATTGAAAAGTACCTAAGCGATGAGGCAACGAAAGTACCAGTAATGGAGGTACTCATAGAAGACATGCTTGATACCATAAATAATTCCGTAGAGATAGTAGACGGGAAAACTAAACAGTTTTGACACACCAAGCTTTATTGATTAAGATTAAGTGGAATTCACAACGAGGACCAGATTATACCTGGTAACGCGAGGGTGAATTCTGAAGGAAAAACCCCCACCTTTCTCTCGGAAGGGGATAGTGGGCATGTAAAATTTCGAGGACGAAATTTCTTAACGGGGGGAGAATGTAACGATTCCGACGAAACCAAGTATACCCTAGCCGGTAGACAATAGTTACGTTATATTTAATGTCGAGTACATGAATTACCATAGTAATTATACGAGTATACATGGTTCACTGTATTGATTGTACGTGAATATATAACTTATCGTATTGAACATGCGATTAATCGATCGATAGTTATTGAAACCCGAATGAATCGAGGGTTTCATTATAGACGAGATAAATGATATTTAGTGATGTTTACGAAGTATTAAAGCTTCAGGATAGGTGAATTAAAGCACAGAAAAAGAATTTTCGATTTAATGGTACGTCGGTAAGTTAAACGAAACATTTAATACCAAACCAAGAAAGAGACGATCGATCAAGCCGAAAAAGATGCGCAATTATTAATAATATGATGTTTTAAGTTAATGAAAGTCATGGTTTAAGTTTTTTTTTTAAGTTTTTAAAGTGGTTTTATATAAATTTCATTTTTAAGCCGAAAACGACCGTTTTAGCCTCGTTTTAAGCCGAATTAAACATTTAACCGAAAAACGAACTGAACCAGATTATCCAAAACATTATCCGAATTGCAGAAATCCAAATGTGTGGCTAGAATTGGAGAGGTGGGTCCCACCCCACCCGCCTATCTATTCCGATCGGCACCCCTTGCTTCTTCTTTATTTTTTTTTTCTTTTTTTACACAAGCATCCCATCTCCATCTTCAATCCTCTCCATTTTATGATCCAAAAATCCAGAGTTTTAGCAAGAAAAGTAAGGTAAAAATCGAGTTATTCACGTTTCCATCTTCGTTTCTTGAGTTTATTTGCAAGAAAATGAGGTTTCAAGTGAAAAAGGGTGAAAACCCAAGATGAAAACCGATTCTTGCATGATCAAGTGATGTATACGGGTTAAACAAGGGATCTTGGTCCAAGAAAGGAGTTAAACGAACCAAAAACGAATTTTTACGGTTTAAACTTTAGTTTTGAAACAATAACCGAAACTATAGTGTAAGAGGCTTGATCGTGAGTGTAACTTGCTTGGTATTGTGGTATGTTGGTTATAGGTTCTGTATTTTGTGGTAGATAAGGCGGAAAAACGAGTTTATAGCTTGTAATGGCGGAGATCGAAAGGTATATTCGGTTTTTATATAAGTATGAGTTTTTGGACAGATTATGGTATATTTAGAGTTAGGCTACGAAATTTCACAGAGATGATCTACGCATGGAAATATGAGATCTGTGAAAATTTGGTAATTTTTGGACAAAGGATGAATATTTGGTGAATTTAATGCTTGGTTTTGGCTAAAAATGGTGAAAAATAGTTAAATATGATGAAAAATTCTGGAAAATTCCAGATAATCTGTTTATAACATGTAAAAGTCACACACAAAATTTTAGGTCCGTTGGAGAAGTCTTTGTAGGCTTTTCGGGTTAAACGAGTTCTAGGGTTTTCTAGCTCGGTTTTAGTGAAAATGGCATGTAAAGAGAGATTTTGGTTCTGGAAAAATAACAGGGGACTATGTGGATGGCAGGGGTCATCCAGGAGAAATTTGGGATTTTTCTAAGGTCGTTTGTTATTTACGAAATATTTAGTGTTTAAATGGTGTTTAAAAATAGATAAATAAATTTTAAATATAAAAATTAATTCTGGAAATATTTTTATAAAATTACCCACTGTCAAAAAGTGATTTGTGCAAAATTTCAAGATCCGAGATTAAACGGATAATTATTTGTGCAAAAACAAACTTTTAAGGTTTAAAACGTGTAAACCGGTAAAGTTCGCCTAAACGAGCTGACCGGTGTATAAAAACCCTAAAAATGAACTATTTTCATATAACTGAGTTAAATATAAATCATCCGAAAATAATTCGGATGATTTGGGTAATTTTATCCGATAAAACAGTTTCCGGTGCACTAAAGACAGAAACGGGTCCCGCGGCCAATCGGGACGTCCAAACCAAGCTCTAATTTCACAACTTTAATTAAATTGTCAGTCAACAACTATTTTCGGGTCGTGTGTGACCAAACTCATTTTTGAAACGTAAAAACGGATAACCGTGCTAGGCACGCAAAACGGGGATAACGAACTAATAGAATTTTGACTACTGAACTCTAAACGATATCACAATCTGAGTCCGGAGAAGTGTTTCTGGGTTAACATTGCCCCCGGAATGGGTACAGTACTGGGTTAACAGTGTCCCCAAATGTCCCTAGAAGTGTTTCAGGGTTAACATTGCCCCCGGAATGGGTACAGTACTGGGTTAACAGTGTCCCCAGATGTCCCTAGAAGTGTTTCTGGGTTAACATTGCCCTCGGAATGGGTACAGTACTGGGTTAACAGTGTCCCCAGATGTCCCTAGAAGTGTTTCTGGGTTAACATTGCCCCCGGAACGGGTACAGTACTGGGTTAACAGTGTCCCCAGATGTACCGGTTAACGCGGTTAAAGTTATATTAATAGTGATTGTATAGTAACGATCGTAAGGATCATATTACAGATTGGACGTGTTAACTGATTGACTGTTGTTACCTGCTTGCATGTGCTAAGGTGAGTTTCACGAGCCCCTTTTTCTGAACTGTTTTTAAATATTTTCCCGGGGCGGAAAGCATGTTACTATTGAAATGTTTAAGTACATACTGAACGCATGGATTTGCGTGTATTTATATATGTTTTATTGTACGGGAATCGTACGGAAATGTACTAAGATGGTAATTGTCTGAGTTGCTAACATTGTAAGGCCCCGCAACCCGAGTGATTAACTGAAAGCCGGTAGAGTGTGAATAGTACTATTGGTCTGACAAACCCAACTGGTCCGGCATGGATTTGCTGATGTTTCCCAGCCAGTTGCACATGTCTATTTTGTTGTTATATATATTTTGTTATGTAATGTTAGGCATAGCGGTTTGGGGCAGGTCCGTGGGCGGAGTATGCCACGGGGTTGTGTGTGGATAGTCAGAGGTTTCACTTGTGGGCTCAGCATAATTACATCGATAATATTATATTTTGATATTGATTTATCATGGTTTACTCGAATTGTGAAACTCACCAACTATTCGTAGTTGACCCGTTTTCTCACATGCTTTTCAGGTACAATTAAGATGAAGTGATTGCTTACGTGCTAAGTGCTTGATGTGTGTAAGATTTGCGTGTGGGATGTTAGGATGCATTATATTACATAGAATTATGTATCGTATTGTATGATGTGTGTATCACCTAGACGGTAATGAATTATGAGATAATGTAATTTGAAGTATATTAATGTATTCAGTTTTCTTTATAAACAATGTGGTTGATATCAGAGGTGTCTGTTGCATCCCGTTTACGTTTCCGCTGCGGTTATGGGGTGTTACATATGAGGTCTTCAAAAACTGAGAATAGAACTAACGGTAATCACTATAATGGTAAAAATGAAAACTCATCAAAGTTCAGACAGTGGACTAATCCAGGTTTTCAAAGAAATCGTTCTCAGTTTTTCCCTGTTAACAACCAAATCATGAGTAATAATTCATTTAATTCACGAAGGTTTGGATGGCCTCATAGTCAATCTACAAGAAGGTATCCTTTTAGGACTTACAGAAATTATTCTGATACTAACTTTGGACAGCCAAAGTACGGGATGTATCGACCCAAGACCAATAGGTCTTGGGTCCCCAGATTTTAATCCTCTACTTTAATCGTGCAGGAACAGTTGAACAGGGCTGCAAACAATCTATTGGTTGTGGATAGCGGCTGTTCCCGGCACATGACGGGTAACAAGAATTTGTTACACGAATGGAAACCTGTTCAGGGAGGAAGAGTGAGTTTTGCTGGAGAGAGCGGTGGAAGGATTACTGGAATTGGGACGGTGACTAATGGAAAAATGACTTTAGAGAAAGTGAATTTCGTTGAAGAACTGAAGCATAATCTGCTGAGTGTATCGCAGATCTGTGACAAAGATTACACTGTGCTCTTTACCAAGAATGAAGCGATCGTGCTGTATCCTGGTTTCAAGGTACCAGAGGATTGGATAGTTATGAAGGCTCCAAGAGAAAAGAATACGTATATTATGGACATGAGGTCGACGGATATGGCAACAGAAGAATCGTGTCTTCTGTCAAAAGCAACTGAATCAGAGTCCGAGTTATGGCAAAGAAGAATGGGGCATATTCATCTTCGGAAAATGAACTACATTGTCAAGAATGGGCTGGTGCTGGGTGTTCCCTTGAAGAATTTCAACTTTGAAGACCAATGCTTATCGTGCAAAAAAGGAAAGCAACACAAGAAATCCCATCACACCAAGAAGGTTAATTCAATAGTCAGTACCCTAGACCTACTTCACATGGATCTCTTCGGTCCCGTGAATATAAAAAGCCTAGGTGGAACATCATACTGCCTGGTGATCACTGATGATTTCTCTCGATACTCTTGGGTATATTTCCTGAAGTCAAAGGATGAAACGGTTCAGATGGTAATAAATTTGATTACCAAAGTTGAGAATATTATGGGGAAAAGAGTTAAATACATCAGGAGTGACAATGGGACTGAGTTCAAAAACTATCAGATGGAGATCTTCTGCTTACAGAAAGGGATAGAACACCAGTACAGCGCTCCGTATACTCCGCAACAAAATGGAGTGGCTGAGAGGAAGAACAGAACGTTAATTGAAGGAGCCAGAACCATGCTGGCTGATTCGAAACTTCCTGTGGTATTCTGGGCTGAAGCTGTTGCTACAGCCTGTTATATCCTTAATAGAGTGTTAACTGTTAAAAGATTGAATAAAACATGTTATGAACTTATGCATGGGAGAAAGCCCAACTTGAGTGGTCTCGAACCATTCGGGTCCCCGTGTTCGATATTAAAGACAAATTCTAAATTTGGTGAAATAGCCGACGAAGGTATTTTAGTCGGGTATGTTGTTGGGACTCCCAACAGACGAGTCTTTAATACATCGACCAGCAAGGTTGAGGTGGTGTGTAACACTGATATCACAAGTTACAAATCACCAAAACCAAGCACGGGACCCGCTGGGGTTTTCGACTATGATAGACTTTTTAAATCTTTTAACATACCTTACTTGGATTGTGCAGAAGTTGATGAAAGAATAGCTACGAAGATGCTTTACGATGAGGAAGACAATGTTGTACAAAGACCGCTGTACAATGAATGTCAGCCTTCCTTGTCAAATAATGTCGATACCCCTGCTGCCTCTACAGAAGAGGAATTCTTCAATCCGTTTCACTCTCAACAACAATCACCCATTGATGAGCTACCTTCGAACCTGGAAGACAATCTGGATGTCAGTTTGGTTCCGACTATGAGAGTTCACAAAAATCACCCTTTGGAGAACGTGATAGGTGATCTGTCCGACGGTGTACAAACAAGACAAAGCTTGAATGAGCATACCTGTGTTTACACAAGCATTAAAGATACGGGCATAATTAACGAATGCTTGTACACCTGCTTCATCAGCCAGATTGAACCAAAGAACTATCAAATGGCTCTCAAGGACAGCTCGTGGTTCGAAGCCATGCAAGAAGAATTATCCCAGTTTAAGAAGATGGAGGTATGGAACTTGGTTGCAAAACCGAAGAATGTGCATGCGATTGGCACCAAATGGGTTTTCAAATGCAAGAGAGATGAGAAAGGGATAATTATCAGGAACAAGGCGAGGCTGGTTGTAAAAGGTTTTAACCAGCAAGAGGGGATCGATTACAATGAGGTGTTTGTTCCTGTGGCGAGATTGGAAGCCATTCGATTGTTTTTGGCATTTGCTGCACACAAGGAGATGAAGGTATTTCAGTTAGACGTGAAGAGTGCGTTCCTTAACGGTAAATTCGATGAGGTTGTGTACGTTGAGCAACCTCCGGGTTTTCCTGACCCAGACTTTCCTGATCACGTGTACAAGCTAAGTAAAGCACTGTATGGGCTACATCAGGCCCCACGTGCCTGGTACTCAACTTTATCCGATTACTTGCTTGAGAATGAGTTTGAAAGGGGAAAGATCGATAGCACACTCTTCTTTAAGAGAAAAGGAAGCGACTTTCTTCTGGTGCAAGTCTACGTGGACGACATCATCTTTGCTGCATCAAAAGTCGCCATGTGTCAGGAGTTTGAGGCCGTCATGAAAAAGAGGTTTGAAATGAGTGCTATGGGTGAACTTACTTTCTTTTTAGGCTGCAGGTTGATCAGAAGAAAGATGGGATGTTCATTCATCAGACTAAGTATGTCCAAGACGTTCTCAAACGCTTCAAGATGGAGGACAGCACTCCATTTGATACTCCAGTTTGCGTCAACCATAAACTGGGTGCTGATTCAGACAGCGATGCAGACGTGGACCCCACCCAATATCGGGCAATCATAGGTTCTTTAATGTATTTCACTGCTTCTAGACCTGATATTATGTTTGCAGTTTGTCTTTGTGCACGCTTTCAGGCAAACCCAAAGGAATTTCACTTGAAGGGTGCGAAGAGGATATTGCGCTGTCTCAAAGGTAAACCTAAGCTAGGGTTATGGTACACAAGAGGAGGACACTTGGAGCTAGTCGCCTACACGGATTCTGATTATGGAGGATGCAATCAGAGTCGGAAGTCAACAACAGGTGGATGTCAGTTTCTTGGAGGCAGATTAGTGTCATGGCAGTGCAAGAAGCAGACCTCAGTCGCCATTTCAACCTGTGAAGCAGAATACATGGCAGCATCGAACTGCTGCTCCCAGGTTCTTTGGATTCAACAGCAATTGCGCGATTATGGTCTGAATTTCACTCATACTCCTATTTGCATTGATAACACTGCTGCTATCTCAGTAACTAACAATCCCGTAAAGCATAGCAAAACTAAACATATTGACATCCGTCATCATTTTATACGGAATTGTGCTGAGAAGAAACTGATTGTGCTCGAAAAGGTTGATAGTTAGATAATTTCGCTGACTTGTTTACTAAAGCGTTTGACAAAACTCGTTTTCAAAACCTTGTTGAGCTGAATGGGATGATCAATCCCGAGTAACCGTGTTTTTTGTTTTTGAAAAAAAAAAACGTCACTATCGCTTAGAATTATGTCGGTTGCCTCAGTTTGAAGGACATATTTTCGGATATGTTTGGTCCTCATTTCTACTTGTAGAATATGAGGATAACCATTAACCAGATAACTGAAAGTGACCGGGGCGGTTTATGATGTGTTTTTATTCTTTCGCTGAAAATTAGTCGATCATACTTAGTTAAGAGAAAAGGAAGCGACTTTCTTCTGGTTCAAGTCTACATGGACGACATCATCTTTGCTGCATCAAAAGTCGTCATGTGTCAGGAATTTGAAGCCGTCATGAAAAAGAGGTTTGAAATGAGTGCTATGGGTGAACTAACTTTCTTTTTAGGACTGCAGGTTGATCAGAAGAAAGATGGGATGTTCATTCATCAGACTAAATATGTCCAAGACGTTCTCAAATGCTTCAAGATGGAAGACAGCACTCCATTTGATACTCCAGTTTGCGTCAACCATAAACTGGGTGCTGATTCAGACAGTGATGCAGACGTGGACCCCACCCAATATCGGGCAATCATAGGTTCTTTAATGTACTTAACTGCATCTAGACCTGATATTATGTTTGCAGTTTGTCTTTGTGCTCGCTTTCAGGCAAACCCAAAGGAATCTCACATGAAGGGTGTGAAGAGGATATTGCGATATCTCAAAGGCAAGCCTAAGCTAGGGTTGTGGTACACGAAAGGAGGAGACTTGGAGTTAGTCGCCTACACAGATTCTGATTATGGAGGATGCAATCAGAATCGAAAGTCAACAACAGGTGGATGTCAGTTTCTTGGAGGCAGATTAGTGTCATGGCAGTGCAAGAAGCAGACCTCAGTCGCCATTTCTACCTATGAAGCAGAATACATGGCAGCATCGAACTGCTGCTCCTAGGTTCTTTGGATACAACAGCAATTGCGCGATTACGGTCTGAATTTCACACATACTCCTATTTGCATTGATAACACTGCTGCTATCTCAGTAACTAACAATCCCGTAAAGCATAGCAAAACTAAACACATTGACATCCGTCATCATTTTATACGGGATTGTGCTGAGAAGAAATTGATAGTGCTCGAAAAGGTTGATTCGTTAGATAATTTCGCTGATTTGTTTACTAAAGCGTTCGACAAAACTCATTTTCAAAACCTTGTTGAGCTAAATGGGATGATCAATCCCGAGTAACCGTGTTTTTCGTTTTTGTTTTAAAAAAAAAAAAAAAAAAAAAAAAAACCCTCACTATCGCTTAGAATTATGTCGGTTGCTTCAGTTTGAAGGACATATCTTCGGATATGTTTGGTCCTCATTTCTACCTGTAGAGTCTGAGGATAGCCATTAACCAGATGACTGAAAGTGACCGGGGCGGTTTATGATGTGTTTTTATTCTTTCGCTGAAAATTAGTCGTTCATACTTAGTTAGAAGGACACATACTCGTATGTGGTCGGTCCAGCTGATCCATTGGATCTTCAGGATAGCCGTTTACCTGAAGACTTCGACTTGATCGGGGCGATAGAAGTTAAATTTTTTTTATTGGGAGATGAAATTATTTTTCAAGTCTACTACTTCGTAAGAAGTTCCTTTACCATGTTTAACAGAAAATTGATCCAACCTTGGAAAGTGATAGATATACAGATTCTGTGTGCTTAACTAGTGAAGTTATTAGGCCTAAAAGACTTTAGAACAGTCATTGTATGTCATGGTAGCTTTTTATGGTGCGTAAAAGTAGAAGTGATACTAACTAAATCTACTCAATTTTACGTGGAAACTCCTTAAGAGTTGTGCTTGTCTATATATATATATCTTTCCGAATGATAGGCAGAAAAGCGATTACCCAGTCATACACGAGCCCGTGAGTGTTCTGATTTCCGTGAAGATAGCGTGTCAAGAAACTGCAGTGATCCAGATTCGGGACTTGCAGTTGTTTACTACTCTGAAGTTGTGTAAATACTTAAAAAAAATGTGTGTTATTGAGACATTCTAGAGTTCATAATGTTAATACTTCTCAATCAAGATGTAAGA
This sequence comes from Bidens hawaiensis, assembly GCF_021521415.1. Classification (NCBI taxonomy): domain Eukaryota; kingdom Viridiplantae; phylum Streptophyta; class Magnoliopsida; order Asterales; family Asteraceae; genus Bidens; species Bidens hawaiensis. The sequence goes on along the minus strand of NW_027491300.1, from coordinate 782,481 downwards.
AGGAGAAAGGGAAGAAGAGTCTACAGAGTTGTGTACTTACTAGTTAATCAGACACTACGGGTCGAGGTCAACTCGGGGTGACTTGGGGAAAGCCAAATAAGCTTCGAGAATAGATAGGAGGCATCATAATCTCTGAGTTGTTGCCCACTTAAGTTTTGAGCTTAATTGAACCTAACCCGTATCACAGAAACGATGAAAACCATTTTAAGTTATTTACCTGCTTACAACCTGTTTCTTTATGTCATAATACAGCTGAACACGGATCTGTGTGACAGTCACTTAATTAGTATGATTCCTGTTCGGATCTTTTCTAAAACATGGTAGTCCCTGTCGAGACTGAAATTTGATCCCGTGTACTTTATAGTTAAAATATTTTTCTACTTATGTAGTTGGTTGATTTTATACCTGGTTACTTGGTCTTGATCGTATCATTTAACTCTTTAAAGGATGTTTTCAAACTTAATTGCAAATTTTTCAAATTATAGGGGTTAGTTTTGTAAAGTATAATATCGGCGAACTTGTGCATAACTTCGCCTGCAATAGGCGAAGTTATCCATAACTTCGCCGGTATAACTCTGACCCTATATAAAGAAGTTTTAAGGTCAAACTGTTCATTATTTCAAAAACTCAGCGAACTTTTCTTCCTGTAACCCGGCGAACTTATCGTAACCCTAAGCGAACATATAGCATCGATCAATCTGTGTTTTCATTCTCGATTTCAATCCGATTAAAGGTGTGTAGTGTTGATAGATTGTATATTCACTAACAATTGATGTTATTCAGAGGTAGTATCGACCCGTTTCGTGACCTCGGACCTTCGAAACCTTAACATCCGAATTTTTAAACTTGTTATTACGTGGTCGTAATCAACTTAATCGTCTAAATCGTCTTAAAATCATGTTTTACGAGATCCGCAATCTCCAAATTCACCAACTACACGTCGTTTCGAAAACCTAACTGTTGCCGATTCATATTCAGGCGAACTTACAGGTTAGGCGAAGTTATCCTTAACTTCGCCTGAGGTTTAACTTCGCCTGATAATTAATTATGTAACAGTATTTGAGGCGAGGTTGTGGTTAGGCGAAGTTATCATTAACTTCGCCTGGCCCTTTGTACTTAACTGTTATCCGGCGAAGTTCAAGTTGAGGCGAAGTTGTTCCCAACTTCGCCCCACCTCTAACTTCGCCTATACAGAATAAATCATAACTTCGCTCATGGTAAGAGGCGAACTTGTGATTTGCCTTGACGTTTATCTAACTTAGCCTGTTTGTTGCAGAAATGGCAGCTGTAGCTGGAGCAGGCGGTGCAGGTGGTGATGAAGGAGGAGACAACCAACGACAGTTCTTCCAGGGTCATAACATGTACATAACATTAGACCCGGATGCGAGCGGTGTTGATGATTTCCGCGAGATCATCACGTTCTTACTCCGCTCGCGTATATTCCACGCGATTACCACAACACTGCCGATATCTTTGCCAAACATCGAAGATTTCTGGCAGACCGTGGAATATGACTGTCGGACCGGTGCGGGACACGGTTTCCCAACGATTCACGGGACAACGTGTTAGAGTGCGGAATCCTCTAACACGGCGATTCGGTGGTGATCAACAACGCACGGTTACGATTCCTAAGACGGTTTGACACCTAGGGACGGAGGAAAAGACCGACACGACGAAGATTGGCAGAGAGGATTTTCGGCAGTAGCAGGTTCGTGACTGTGTGTAATGTGTGTTCTGTTTCGTGAAATTTCCTAAGTTTCGTTTATATATCGTATACTGATTCGATCGAATGAGTATCTCATTCGATCGAATGAGTCCTGGTTCGATCGAATCAGTCACTGATTCGATCGAATCAGTTTCTTTTGACATTTTCAGTCCGTTAACTTGGTTTCACGATCGTTATTTTCATATCGAACCATCCTGATAGAACTGGGGACATACACATGACATTTCATGTCCTAACAAACTCCCCCTTGGAGCCAGTTCTATTTACTTATAATCAATCGAGTTCTCTTGCTCGATCGTAACTCCCCCTTGGAGTTATCTCACTCTCTCTTTTCTCAAATCTAGTGGTGCGCACGTTGCATCCACAAACTCCTTTCTTCATGAAGTTCTCTCAAGATCAAATGGTTCAGTCAGTCAGACTTACCATAGGTTCCGCATATCCTGAGAAGCTGTCAATTGGAATTTTAGATAAACATTTAAGCACAATCTATCTCAATCCAAAACAAATTACATTCAACTCAAGAACAATTACAATCAGAAGATTAAACCTTGAATTACAACAAGAAACAAAATAAACATGACAATTAAGCTTCAGTTTCTTGTGCATACTTCTTCTGTTGCTCTTTCCAGTTTGATCCTGCATGTATGTCATAGGCAAAGCAAATCCTAATGACATTTCTATACGTTAATGCTTGCTCTCTGTCTTCGGGGGCATAAAGAATCTCTGTCTTGTATAGTGTATAGACATCCTCCCGTGACAAGTTTGTGAGCCACATAGGATCAAATATGCGAATTGTGCTCCAATTTCCATTGTCGTTGAGCACAATAACTGCTTCATGCAGTCTTCCATCATAGTACCAATGCCTGAATGCTTTGTAGAAGTCCTGCTTCATCTTTCTTAGAGGAATCTTCTTCATCGTGAGTGGTGGCATGTACTTCAAGATAATCTTTGGCCTGTTGGTGATCGGATCGATCTCCTTTTTACTTGTATATCTCTTTGGCCTCTGTGGAGTGATCATCTTCCATTTTGAGTTGTATTCCTTTCGCAATACACTCTGATAGTACGTGGCAAATGGAGATGAACTGGCGTAAAGCATATCAAGATAGTTCAGACGGTTTAGATCATAAGTAGGAAGAGTCTTCAAGTCAGTGATACGTTGAAAGTACTCAACCCCTTTTTCTCTCTTGATAGCAATGCAATTAAGATCCTTCAGACACGCCCAAGCAATAATCTCTCCTGAAGTTCTACGACCCTTCATCTTATAAGACGTTGTGTGAGGAATGGTCGGCTTTGCTTGTCGTCTGGACCTTATCTTCTCAAGAATAGCGTTGAAAGCTTTCTTGCATTCTTCTGTTTTCTCAACGAATTCGGCTTGATCTGCTTCAGAAGGCTGTTTCATTGTGTTTGACCTTTCGTCAGCCTTCTTCTGTATTTCCTCCTCTGTTACATTTTGGAAGAAACTTGCAGAGTTAGGAAGATTGTCAGTTTGAGACGTGTAGTATTCTGGATATTCTTCCTGTGTCAAGTCTTCCATTTCAACTTCATCAAATTGAGAGGGATCAGCGGCCGTAGATGGTGTTGAGTCAGGTGTAGCAGCCGAAGAAGATGTTTGTTCTGTTGAAGGCAAAGCCAGATACTTGCCTGTTTCTTCATTGTATAGCTCAAACATTTGTTCCAGTTCTTCTTCTGTGAAATTGTGTGAAATTTCACCTTCTTCCAAGTCTCCACTTGCGAAGTTTTGCTGCTCATCTGGATTGTCCAGTAAAAACGTGAAATATTCCGCTGCTGTTTTTGATTGCAGCGGTTGGACATTAAACGGATCAGCATCACCTGTTTGATTAAAAACCACAATATAACACAAATTTTAAACAAACATATGTAATATCATAAACATGAAATACAATACCATTACATATGAAACTAAGTTTACACACAAATCATTAATTAAAAAGATTTAACATTTAAGTCCTCACTACATTCACTCAAAATACTCTTAAATACCTTCACCTCCATCTTCAGAAGAGTCCAGTTCGTCTGTGTCCACATCGACATTGCTTGGACCTTCCAGACGAAGAACATCTCCTTTCAGCTCGGTCACTTTTGCTTCAAGGCTTAGATTTGACTCTTTCAGCTTGTTGATCGAAGATCCTTGTTCAGCGACAGTAGCATTTAGCTGACTGTTTTCAAGCCTGAGCATTTCGTTCTCAGCTTGAAGTTTAGCAATCTGCTCATCTCTGAGTCGATTCTGTTCTTCTTGCTCTGTCTTGAACAATAACATCTTCATCATAGCCTTGTGAAGATCAGCAATTTCTGATGCAACCTTTTGAGGTATAGACATTTCCGGTTGAGGTTGAGGAGTAGGTTGTGGTGCTGACTGCGGTGTTGGTGGCTGTGCTGGTTGAGCAGGAGGGGCAGCAGAAGTCCCAACTGATGGTACCATTGAAGGACGTGGTTGATCGGAAAATAAACTCCGATACTTTCTTGTAACCTTCTTCTTCTGGCTCTTTGCAGGCCTTTCTTCAGTCGCATCTATCTCAGCCGGTTGTTTCTCGGCTCTAACTTCTTCACCAGCCTCCAGATCCTCAACATTTAAATACCAATCAGCCTGTTTTTCAGCTTCTGTCCTTGTGTCTTCCGTGACCGCCACCTCCTCAGTGTCAGAATCGTCGCTGGATTCCTGATACGGTAAATTCTCGACGTCTGAATCACTGGCAGCATTTCTCCACTTCCTCTTCGGAGGGGCCCTGTAGGACGGATTGACTATATGCCCGAAGCATCGTTTGAGTGGTGGCCTGGTGGGACGTTCTTTGTAGGATTTGAGACGGTTGAGAGTCTCATTCTTCATGTGGTCCAGTTTCACCACATCACCTTCATTTTCTTTCAGTAGACCCGGTGCTTGAGTATCAACTATCATCTGAACGAACCTCGGGTACTGAAGAAACTTCTCGCTCTTCCCTTGTTTCAACGTGATGTTTTCCACCATATGACCAAACGTCATTTGAGAGAAGTTGTAGGGGCGGTTCATCACTAGAGCAGCTACGGTGAACTGCATGCTTTCCCTCAGCTTGTCAAAGCTAGTTCGTTGAGGCCCCAAGCAATGCATCACCACGTGTGCCAGATACTTGAATTCGGGGCACAGGTTGGCTTTGTGAAGCAGACCGGCATTGAGATCGCCGTCATACTTCATTCTTGCGAAACATCCTCTAGTTGCTGCAGGATGTAATGATGTAGGGTCTGATTCTAAGTCTACAAAGCCGCAGACTTCTCGGATTACCTGGGCAGATATTACGATGGCATGCCCTCTGACCGTGGAGCGAATAACCGACGGCACGACTGTTTTGTCGTGCGTGGCATTCCTCCAGAACTCTTGTTGAATTGACATTATAGGCTCAACGATCCTCGAGATAGGTCCAGAAATCCTTGACCTCTTCAGAAATTTGATAACTGTTGCAAAATCCTTCCCGTGGCTAGACTTTTCGTCCAGGAAAGCCACGATATTGTGCTTGATAGACGTTTTGAATGGAGCAACCACTTCTGCAACTTCAGCCATTGAATCTGTAAACTTAAACGTGTTAGAACGAACAGATATCGAAACGACTGAATGCGTTTAAAATTTTTCAAATTTTCTGGACTAGTTCGATCGAACGAGCAACACATTCGATCGGTTGAGCTATTCATTCGATCGAATGACTCCTGGTTCGATAGCATACAATCGAATGAGATAGATCTTATCATTTACTTCTGATTCGATCGAACTACTAATCGAATAAGTCACATTCGATCGAACAAGAAACTCGTTCGATCGAATAGACTGATTCGACTCATTCAAGCAGAAGCCCGGAAATGACGAACACCCGAACCCGGAAAACCAAAACGACCAAAAACCCGATCAAAACACGGTTAAAAACAAGTAAAACTTACAATTTTGTAATCTACGTGAAAAACTGAATAAAGTGATCGGATCAAAAAGAGGGTTTGAGAAAAACAAATTTGAGAGCGAAAATACGTAATATTTTTCGAATAATTCTGTCCGATCGAATAAGTTTGAATATTTATACTGTTTTTGGACTTATTCGATCGAATGGACTTGTTCGTTTGGATCATTCGATCGAATGAGATTCTATTCGATCGAATGAGTCTCTTCACAACGGTTCGCATTCTCTCACACACTGATTCGATCGAATCTATTCATTCGATCGAGTTATTCATTCGAATAGCAACCTATTCGATCGAATGAGGGAAAACATTTGAAAAATAATTTTTTTTTTTTTTTTTTTTTTTTTTTTTTTTCCCGTCCATCGATCGTGATGCCTTTGAACCTGCACGAAAACATAAACTTTTGACACTTGGTTAGTTTTTTTTTTTTTTTTTTTTTTTAGACATTTTCCAATCCTGAGAGCTTCGTTCCTACAGAACATATAGATCATAATACATTAGCAACAAATGGAAAAATATCAGGCTCAAACATCTTTGGGTTTTCTTGTCACTTCATTCTTTCTTTCATGCACAGCCTGTTGCACAGATGAACATTTAGCAACCTGCATGAAGTTTTCTTTCATTCCTACACACTGGATAAACATTTAGTAGGAACAGACAGGGATCAGACTACCTGTCACGATGATTTCTCATCGATTCTCAAACAAACAGAAATAGATAAAATTCTTTTTGGTTTTTATCAAAATATTTACAGGGAGGGACAGGGATCAGACTACCTGTCAAAAATTAATTCAGAATAAAAATCTTTTTGTATGTTTTTTTTTTTTTTATAATATTCAAACTGAAATAAACAACTGTACAAAAATTTAAAATACATTATTTTTGGTTGAGAAGGATCTATAATAAGAAATCATACAGACGTATATGACTATCTACTGAGACTTTTTTTTTTTTTTTTTTTTTTTTTTTTTTTTTTTAACAGAATATACGAAGTTAAACCAGACATAATGAATATTCTTTTTGTGAGAAAGATCCGAACAGGAATCATACTAATTACGTGACTGTCACACAGATCCGTGTTTAGCTGTATTATGACATAAAGAAACAGGTTGTGAGCATGTAAATAACTTAAAATGGTTTTCATCGTTTCTGTGATACGAGTTAGGTTCAATTATGTCTCAAAATTTAAGTGGGTAACAACTCAGAGATTATGATGCCTCCTATCCATTCTCAAAGCGTATTTGGCTTTCCCCAAGTCACCCCGAATTGACCTTGACCCATAGTGTCTGATTAAGGTTGTAAGTGTCTTCATCTGCTTCCCGTTTTCTTTCTTACTCCATGATTGAGAAGTCTTGACATTGTTAACTCTAGAATGTTTCAATCACTCATAAGGTAATTTTTTTTTTTTTTTTTTTTTTTTTTTTTTTTTTTTTTTTTACATAGACTTCAGAGTAGTAAACAATTGCAAGTCCCGAATCTGGATCACTGTAGTTTCTTCACACACTATCTTTACGGGAATCAGAACACTTATGGGCTCGTGTATGACTGGGTAATCGCTTTTCTGCCTATCATTCGGAAAGATATATATGAAGACATACAAAACTCTTAAGGAGTTTCCACTTAAAATCGAGTAGATTTAGTTTGTATCACATCTACTTTTACGCACCATAAAAAGCTACCATGACACACAATGACCGTTCTAAAGCCTTTTAAGCCTAATAACTTCACTAGTTAAGCACACAGAATCAGTGTATCTATCATTTTCCAAGGTTGGATCAATTTCTCATTTTCTGAATATATATGAATGTCTTTTAAAAAAAATAACGTTTAAATTATTTCGCCCCGATCAAGTCAAAGTCTTCAGGTAAACGGCTATCCTGAAGATCCAATGGATCAACTGGACCGACCACATACGAGTATGTGTCCTTCTAACTAAGTATAACCGACTATTTTTCAGCGAAAGAATAAAAACCCATCAAAACCCGCCCCGATCACTTTCAGTCATCTGGTTAATGGCTATCCTCATAATCTACTAGTAGAAGTAAGGACCAAAACACATCCGAAAATGTGTCCATCAAACTGAGGTAACCGACATAATTTTAAGCGATAGTGATGTATAAAAATTTAATATAAGAAAAATGAAAATAAGCTGTACAGAAATAACAAATCTTTTTGATGTCTCAGTATGATAGCGTCTGTGTACTATCACCTTTCTTGTAACAAGATCAACTTCTCAAAAAAAAATTTTTTTTTTTTTTTTTTTTAATGTTTTTGGGTTTTTGTATTTTATATTGTTTTTGGTTTTAACAAGATCAACTTCTCAAAAAAATTTTTTTTTTTTTTTTAATGTTTTTGGGTTTTTGTATTTTATATTGTTTTTGGTTTTTCTTAGATTCTATTCTCCCCCTAGAATTTATAAAAAACAAAATCTTTTTGGATTTTTCAAATTTTTAAGAAAAGAAAAAATGAAAACAATTTAAATGATATCTTCAGGAACATCATCTGATATACGTTTAACGCCGTTGATCTCTAGCAAATATAAAAACCGTGGTTTATCAAATGCTTTAGTGAAGAGATCAGCGCGTTGTTCCTGAGTGGGGATTTTTATCACATCGATTAACTTCTTTTCGTAGCAGTCACGAAGGAAGTGATATCGAATTTCGATGTGCTTCGTTTTGCTAAAATGGACCGGATTTTTGGTAATTGAAATTGCAGCAGAATTATCAATATATATGGGAGTAGTAAAACATTCAATACCGTAGTCACGCATTTGTTGCTGAATCCAAATAACTTGAGAACAGCAACTGGCAGCCGCAATATATTCCGCCTCAGCTGTTGAAGTGGAGACTGACGTCTGCTTTTTGCATTGCCACGTTACTAAACGACTTCCAAAGAACTGACATCCTGCTGTTGTTGATTTGTAATCGAGTTTACAACCACCATAATCCGAATCACTATATGCATGAAGATCGAAGTTGTCATCATAAGGATACCAAAGACCCCAATCTGGAGTACCCTTCAGATAACGCAAAATTCTTTTGACTGCAATCAGATGGGAGACCTTCGGCTTTGACTGGTAACGTGCACAGAGACACGTAGCAAACATTATGTCTGGCCGAGAAGCAGTCAGGTACATTAGAGATCCGATGATCCCTCTATAGTGAGTTGGATTGATCAATTCACCCTTCTCGTCAGGATTAATCCCGTGATTAACCTCTAAAGGAGTTCCCTGTGAAGAAGAACTCAACATCTCAAACCGTTTCAAGATGTCATTGACGTATTTTGTCTGGTGAATGAAGATACCGGAATCTTTTTGATCAACTTGAAGTCCTAAGAAGAACTTCATCTCACCCATGGAGCTCATTTCAAATTTTTCTTTCATCACTTGTTCGAACTCCTTACAAAGTGTTTTATTCGTGGACCCGAAGATGATGTCGTCCACGTACACTTGTACCATAATTAGATCTCCTTCTTTTTCTTTTGAGAATAACGTGCAGTCAATGGTTCCCCTTCTAAACCCGTTGTTCAGAAGGTGTTTGGATAGTTCTTTATACCAAGCTCTCGGGGCTTGGTGAAGACCGTACAAAGCCTTGTTGAGCAGATAGGCTTTGTCCTTGTGATATGGGTCTTCAAAACCTGGAGGTTGTGCCACATATACGGTCTCTTCGATGTGACCGTACAAAAAGGCACTCTTGACGTCCATCTGATATACTTTGAATTTCTTGAAAGATGCATACGCCAAGAACATCCGGATTGCCTCCAAACGAGCAACCGGAGCATATACCTCATTGTAGTCTAGGCCTTCGATTTGCCTAAACCCTTGGACCACCAGGCGGGCTTTGTTGCGAACAATCACTCCACGATCGTCACGTTTACATTTTAGTACCCACTTAGTGCCAATTTTCTTCTGTCCTTTGGGGAGATCCACCAGCTTCCACACACCAAGTCTTTTAAACTGCAATAATTCCTCTTGCATGGCTGAGACCCAGTTGGGATCTTTCAGCGCATCGGTGGTGCTGTGTGGTTCTTCTTGTGCTAAGAAGCATTCATGGGCATTAAGAGCAACTGATCCTGACTCCATCATTTCTGTGTAGAGACCAAAATTCAGCTGTCGACGAGTTTTGACACCCTGTTGAATGTCCCCTATAATGTTGTCTTGTGGATGATCACGTTCAGTCCTAACAACCGGATTGTCAGGAACGACAACATTTTGTTCCAAGTTAGTTAAGTTCGGCTCAGGAACTGGAGCGTGTTGTGGTGCCTCTGAAATAGACGTTAGAGGCTGATCTGCATTCGGCACTTCTTGATTTGACGATGAAGGTTGTGACGTAACCTGAGTTGGTGCCGATTGTACATCATCTGCTGGAGATTCATCTTCAGATTCAGATTCGGAAGATTCTTGAACTTGATCGCTAGACTCTGTGGAGGAAGATGATGACGGACCAGGATGAGTTGAAGATTGCAAAGATTCATCAGGAGGTGCATTTTGCGCCTCATACATCATTTGAATAGCAATCTCATACAGATTGAATGACTTGAACAATTTGTCATAATCAAACAACCAGTCTTCTCCTGTCCCCTTGGCTGGTTCTGTGTAGCGTTGAACATCGACATGGTACCATTCTTCAACTAATTTTGTTGTTCTGTTGAAGACCCTTTTGAGAGGTATGCTGTAACCCAGAAAATAACCCTTGATAGTCTTCTCCTCGAACTTATTATCAACGTGCCTTTTAAGTAACGTGCAAAGAGCCCCGAATGGTTCCAGGTGCTCTAAGTTAGGCCTTCGTCGTTGAAGAAGCTCGAAACTTGTCTTGCCGTGGCGCTTGACAATGCCTACCCGATTTAATGTGAAACAGGCGTTGGCAATTGCCTCACTCCAAAACGTAACAGGTAACACTGAGTCGGCTAACATTGTTCTTGCTGTCTCGATTAACGTACGATTTTTCCTTTCAGCAACCCCGTTCATTTGTGGAACATATGGGGCACTGAACTCCTGAACGATCCCTTTTTCTTTGCAGAAATTTTCAACATTCGCATTTTTAAATTCTGTACCGTTATCTGACCGCATTCTTCGAACCTTCAGATTGTATTGAGACTCAATAGTTGTAACCAGCAGTTGTATACACCCAAACGTTTCTGATTTTACTTTCAAGAAAAACACCCAAGAGAATCTAGAATATTCATCAGTAACCACTAGACAGTATGAGTGCCCAGAGATACTTTTGACGCTTATTGGGCCAAAAAGATCCATATGAAGGAGTTCCAACGGAATATCAATCGAGTGGAAACTCTTAGACTTGTGGGACCTTTTTATTTGCTTTCCGGCTTTGCACTGCACACACGAATCAGGGAGACGAAAACTTCTCAGATTAACTCCCTCAACTAGTCTGTTGTGCACAAGCTTGTTCATGTTCCTGACATTTATGTGTCCCATCCGTCTATGCCATAAGACAGTATCACGTTCGGATGCCTTGGACACAAAACATGTCGCCGTTGGAGACGATGACCCTGCCTTAGCCATATCCAGAATGTAGAGATCACTCTGGCGTGCAGCTGACATTAAAACCTTGTCTTCAGGAAAGTTGAAATCCTTAGCCAAGATGTGGCAATCTCGGTCGTCAAACATAACTTTGAAACCTTTGTCGCAGATTTGACTTATCGACAACAGGTTGTTCTCCAACTCTTTGATGAAATTAACTTTCTCAAACGAAATTCGCCCATTAGACACAATTCCTTGGGCCGTGATATAACCTCCTTTATTTCCTGCAAAGGAAACTGCACCTCCTTTTATTTGTCTGACACTTGAAAGGAGATTCATGTTTCCAGTCATGTGCCTGGAAGCTCCTGAGTCTATGATCCACATGTTGAATCTTGGATCATATAGAGCAACCTGCACACAAAAACAAAAGGTTTAAATATCATTGGAAACCCAAGCCCTTACGGTCTTGGGTTTTCCATTTTCATCACGAATGTACAATTCAATCCATTTACCCTCATTAACACTGTTTTCTGGTTTGACATTGTTGTCAACAGTGTTAGTTTTCTTTGGTTTCCAAAAGTCAGTCTTCTTCTCAACATGTTTGAGATAGCTGGTTGAAGACTGAGTTTCACTTGTCGAAGTGGAAACATTTGGATCTGAGGGGTTTGGGGATTGGTGTGGTGAGGTTGGCTGAGGTTTCCGAGGAGAAACCGACCTCGGTGTGTGAAACCGTTCTTGACCTTGAACGTCAATGGTCGGTCGCCTCCTAGGAGGTGACTTGGCATACCTCGGATCCGGAGTCGATATGTACTGCTTAGGATCCGTGTACTTATAGCAAAATCTTGCTATATGCCCTACCTCTCCACACGAAAAACAGTAGTTTCTCCCCCTTTGACTTGGTGGAGAGAAATAACTCTGTTTTTGTCGGTTATCATAGTACCCCCTGGATTTGACATTTTGGGGTGTAGTTTGTCTAGGAGGGTTTTTTGGGAAATTATGTTTTTCATTAACGTTACCCTCCTTTACAAACTGGGTACTATGTTCCACATAGACTTTCTCAGATTTAGGATTAAACTTTTTCTTCTGAGAATTTCTTGTTGTTGTTGCCTTTGACTTAGATGGTGGTGGGCCCGATTTAGTTGTGGAACCTAAGTCTGTGGCAACAACATTTTGTTTGGACTCAGGAGCCGGGTCAATGACTTCTTTACCCTTAGACTTAGAAATTTGGTTTGTGTCCTCGGGTATATAATCATTTGATTCATCATCCGGCACAGCTCCTGGTGTGCTTGCAAATTGATTCAGGATCGGGGGTGGGACATTGTTATATCCCACGCCTTTTTCCTTTTTGCCTCGGAACTCGGGAATGATGTGTTCTAATAAATAAGATGAATTTGAGTAACTTTTTAATTTGAAATTCAATGATTCAAAATCAGCTTTCAAGTTTTCCAATTCTTTTTTCAAAACATTATTCTTATTTATGTGAAAATTGATAGAATCTTGTTGATTCAGAACACATATTTCAAGTTCCTTGTTCTGACGCTTAAGGCTATCAATCTTTTCTTTAAAAACAGACTCTTTCTGCTTCCAAGCCTTATTCTGTGCAAGCGCGTCAGTCAGTTCCATTAAAGATCTTGAGGCTGCTTGTTTGTAAGCCTCGAGATCTTCAATTCTCTCTTTTAGAGATTGAATTTCTTGTTCATACAATTCACATTTTAAACATTTAACATTTTCTGGTTTGGGAGTTGATGGGTTAGAACTTACCTTGGCATTTGATGTCTCTGCCATGAATGCAAAGCAAAGATTCCCAGCTTTTTCCAGAAACGATGCAGAGGTTGCTTTAGACTCTACTTCGTTGACTTCTTCAACTTTAGCAGCCTCTGCGGGAATTGTCGAACATGGAGATATTTGAGGAACATTTGACTCTTTATCGTGATCCTCCTTAATCTCCAAAGATACCACTTCAACCTCAGGTTCTTCTTCATGGACTTCAGCAGCTGGTTCATCGACAATATATTCTTCATTGGTCGAGGAAACAACAGACTCGGTTTCAGAGTTTCCATCTACTATTGTGACATCAGCCATGTTGATGCTGAAGTTCCATGTCTCGCCTTCATCCCCTTGAACTGCAAGAGCAGTTTCATTGTTGATGTTGACGTTGTTTGCTGCGGTTTGATTTTGAGGGACCAGTTGTCTCTCAAGGTTGACAGTTTCAGCAGCTGCAGCAGGAGTGGATGATGATGAAGTGGTTCGGAAGGGATATTGGTGACCTTCCCTTCTTGGCTTCGAACACTCCTTGGCAAAGTGACCAAGTTCGCCACAGTTGTAGCATTTTACTTTGTTTTTATCAAAGCCGAACTTGGATTTGTTGTTTATTGAGAGGGCCTGACCTGTTTTCTTCGTCCACTTTCTGGCCCTTCGGAACGCACTGCCAAGAGCCCACATAATGTCTATGCGTTCCATATCATCTTCGTCAAGCTGTTCATAGTCATCGCTGTCCAGATGACTATTTCCTAGCTTACCCGCCACCATTAAACTGTAGGACTCAATTATCGTGCCTAGAGTTGCCATGTGTTCTTTGGCAACCTCCACTGTTACTGTTCCCAAGCCTTCAGTATTCAACGTTGCTTTCTCCGTTGACTTGGGTCCGGAGTTAGTACTTGAGTTTCCAGAAGTTGATAGTGGGACGGAAGATCTCGTTTCAGTCCCCTTTGATTGATTTGACGTTGAGGAGACAAAAGCGGTCTTCATCGGAGCATGATCAGTTGAATCTGACATAGGAGGTTTTGACATGTAGAGTGATTTGTCAGAAGTTGATCTCGGTTTTCTGGAGGAGGCTCTTAGTTCAGCCTCTTCTTGTCTGATTTCTTTAATAAAATCAGACAGGAGAATCGTCTCCAGCTGATGACTTCTTCTCATTACTGTCAGGAAGGTGTTCCAGCTGGTTGGAAGTCCTTGAGCAAGACATCTAACCTTTTCAGTCCCAGTTGTTTTGACATTATAGGACTTGAGTTCTGACATTAGATGATAGAATCTCGACAGTAACGATTCAATGTCTTCTCCCGATTCTGGACTAAACAAATCAAATTCACGCTTGAGCTCCCGTGCGTGAATTTCTCTAAGTGAGTCAGATCCTTCACATCGTTCAACCAGTGCGTTCCAAAGAGTTGACGCTGTTGTAAACTGGTTAAACTGATGGAAGAGATCACTGGAGAGTGCTTGTGATAGTAAGGAGAAGGCTTTCTTCTCAGCATCGAAGGCTATCTTTTGTTCTTCAGACAGCCTAAAGTAACTCAAAGTCTCACCATCATCATTTGTCGGATGCACCCAAGTTGTCTGGACAGCTTCCCAAAGTCCAGGATTTACACCTGTTATATGAATTTGAAATCTTGTCTTCCAGGTTGTAAAATCGTTTAAAGTCATTAGCTTTGGTGGCTTGTTATAGCTTCCCGATTCAGAATCACTTTCGAGAATCGATTGAATCCTCTTGTTGGTACTCGAACTTGTAGCCATCTTTGTTTCTTTGCTTTAACGTTGAACTGTTGATCGAATGGGTTTGATTCGATCGGATGAGTGACCTATTCGATCGAATGTGTTCTGGTTCGATCGAATGTCTCTCTGAAATACTGATCTGATCTTCTGAAAGTTATTCGATCGAATGTGAATCTGGTTCGATCGAATGGGTTGAGAGGTTCGATCGAAAGAGTTTCTGGTTCAATCGAACGGGTTCTGACAGTCGAATAAGACAAAGATCGAATCGGCGGATCGAATAAAAGACTTATTCGATCGAATGGTGACTAATTCGATCGAATGAACAAATCTGGTTCGATCGAATGAACTAGGAGTAATTCTCGGCGGGAAAAACTGATTCGGTCAAAGTTCAAACTTGTTCGATCGAATAGGAAGGCTATTCGATCGAATGAGTTCCAAAAATAGACACGTTCGATCGGAAAAACTGGAAATTCCAAAATTAGAAGATTTTGACGGATTTTCGAATTTTGAATCAAAAACACGAATTTTGAAAGATCAAGAGGCAAATTAAGATCGAAATATGACTTTTAACACAAAAACAACTTAAGACCAACCAAAAAACGGATCAAAACCACCAAAAATACGAAGAACACGAAGAACGCGAAGAACGTTCTTGACGAAACTCGAACTTTTATCACACAATTCTAAGATCAAAACACCAAAATATGACAATTTTAACAGTTTTTGACAAGAACACAACGAACACCAAGATCAAAAACACCAAAAATTCGGAATTTTCCGGCAAAAATTACGATTTTCGCGAGAAAAACACGAATTTCACCACGAATCTAACGTGAATCAAGAACCAAAGGCTCTGATACCACTTTGTCGGACCGGTGCGGGACACGGTTTCCCAACGATTCACGGGACAACGTGTTAGAGTGCGGAATCCTCTAACACGGCGATTCGGTGGTGATCAACAACGCACGGTTACGATTCCTAAGACGGTTTGACACCTAGGGACGGAGGAAAAGACCGACACGACGAAGATTGGCAGAGAGGATTTTCGGCAGTAGCAGGTTCGTGACTGTGTGTAATGTGTGTTCTGTTTCGTGAAATTTCCTAAGTTTCGTTTATATATCGTATACTGATTCGATCGAATGAGTATCTCATTCGATCGAATGAGTCCTGGTTCGATCGAATCAGTCACTGATTCGATCGAATCAGTTTCTTTTGACATTTTCAGTCCGTTAACTTGGTTTCACGATCGTTATTTTCATATCGAACCATCCTGATAGAACTGGGGACATACACATGACATTTCATGTCCTAACAATGACTGTCGTGTCGAGCCCCCGGTTATGCGAGCAACGGTCAACAATCAGATTGTTCAGTTCTCATCTGAACAGATCCGGGCAGCTTTGCGGTTTGGAGAAGAAACGAGAGACGATCCGACAGATTTTGTGGCTCCATTCCGAGATGGAGCGTTTCTGAGGATGGGATATTCTGGTCCCTTGGGGGATACTCAGAGACGCAACGGGTTCTTGCTAGACCAGTGGCGCTTTCTCATGCATGTGATGATCGTGTGCATGTCAGGGAGAAAGGCTGGTACAGATGGGATGGGTGCGACCATGCAGTCGCCGATGACTGCTCTGACTTACAATAAGCGTTACAGCTTTAGTCAGATGGTATTCTATGAGATTGATCGTCAAAGAAGAGCGATGGCGCGTGAGAAATTTCTCATGTATCCAAGATTCCTCCAAATGATCTTGAATCATGTTGCTCCCACGTTACCTCAGCGTCGCCCGATTCGATACGTGGAAAGTGTAAGTAAAAGGATCTTCGCCCAGTGCAGATCATCCAGTGCGAGGAGTAAACCTGAGCTCCGTCCTAGACATACTCCACTATTTGGGTAATTGATCAACCCAGAGTATGTTCCAGCTCGTGGGGACGAGTTTCGGGACCCTCAACCACAACAGGCTGGAGCACCTCAAGCAATACCTGCTGCTCCTGTTGTGTCACCGGAGGACAATGTAGACCTTGATGTGGCATTTGGTGGTCAAGGTTTCTTTGATATGGATCGTGTTGATCCTGAAGAAAATGTGCAAGTCTCGGTTGAAAGGGTTTCGAGTGTGAATGTGACTAGGCCAGCTACAACGGTGGCTGACTCTGATTCTGATGATGAAGTGGATGAAGCAATACGAATTTTGGTAACTCAAGAACGAATTCATGGGAAAAGAAAGAGAACTGATGATGACAGTGAGTCAGATTATGAGGAAGAAGTACATCAGCTGATTCGTAGATCAAGAAGGGAACGGACAGGTGCAGGTTCGGGAGCTGGTGAGAGCTCAAGGGTGGTACGTTTCACTCCACCCGCACTGTCCGGTATGACCATGGTTCCCTCATCATTGCAAGTTACAAGGCCAAGCGCCATGGACGTTCCCGTGGTGGCTACCTCATCCTCATTCGGCCTCCCACTCACTACATTCCAGCTATCGACTCCGGAGATTGTTACCTTGCCACCTCCAACTCTTACTCCAACGAAGGTTGTGGCAAGATTTATTGAGTCGACAGTGGTAGCTACTGCAGGGTTATTCATTGTATCGAGTTTACGAGTCCAGTGTTTGTGATTGATATCACGTGTTTTCGGTTGCAATACAACGTGTCTTTGTTTATTGTAACGTGTGTTTGATCGTGTTAACTCGTATCGTCTTCTACGCTCGTAACGTCTTACGTAGGGATTCCGCACCTACGTAGAACGAGATATTCCGTGTAGATCCGGCTGGGAACCTACATACATTCTTTAAATTTTTACAAAATACCAAAAATATTTTCGTCTTCTTTGTACAAAATACTTAAATAATTTTAAGTTATGTTTCGAAAAACTGAAACGTTTTTAAGGTATTTGGTTGTCGGGATAACCTAATTTTATTTATTTTATTTAATTATTTAATTTAAAACTAAATAAAAGATTTTTTAATTAGAATCTAATTTGTTATTTATGAATAACGAACTAGGTGATTCTTTAGCGAACTAGCTTCTAGTTCGCTAACCTAATTCGCTTCCGCACTCTGTAACGAATCATCCCTTCGTTATGCATATTTAACAAATCATGACACAAATCATGTCTTGATTCGCTACCTTTAATTTAACGAATCAAGTAGCGATTCGCCAACATAAGGTAACGAATTGTGTTAACGAATGGGCTAATTCGTTAACTTTAATTTAAACGAATCGTCTAATTCATACAAGCTGTACCTCGGGTTGCGTGCAATGTTATATAAGACAAGAAAACGAACAGTCTTCCACTGTTCGCCTTCTTCCTTCATCTTTAAGAAACCCTGTTCAAATTTTCTCTGAAATCTCGACTTTCTTGTTTTGATATTTCAAGGATATATTTAAGTTTCTAAGGTATAGCCGATCGTGGCGATATAATTTTCGTCAAAAATGGCTACGAGTTGATAGTTAAATTATGAACTTTTAGGGGTTTAAGGGTTTCCGAAGTTTTGAAATCCATTTGTGTATAATTTATGTTAATAATTATATGATTTTGATGTCATTGTGATCAGAATCATATTCCGATACCCTTGGTGGGATTTAATCATGATTTGATTGTTGTTTGCCGGGTTAATTATAGTTTTGTGTTATTGGTGTTTACAGTAGGTTCGCCTAACCTATGTACTTAGAGATTTTGAGTCTTAATCTCATTCATCTTCGATTACGAACGAAATTCCGAGTACACCGATCTCATTATTGCGATGATTCGACGATAGTTATGGCCTAATCGTTCCCGGGTTCATATTGTTGACTATCTATGTTCATCCTAATTTTGACCTTGATTTTGTGAAGTCAAAGAACAAGTCTTAATTATGACCATTCGTTAGTCTTAGCGAATTCGGACTGTTTCGTGTCCAATTCGTTAAGATTTTACACGAACTAGCTAAGTGAATAAGATGTTACACGAATCAGATATGGATTCGCTTAAAATATAACGAAATAGAGTTTAGTTCGTCAAATTAAATAGTAATTCGCTATGTTCAGTTCGTTAAGGTATTTACTTGATAGCAAATCGCCTGATTCGTTATCTTATTGTAACGAATCAGTGTGATTCCCAACGAATGACATTTATTAAATAAATTAATTTTAATATTCATTTAATTTAATTAAAGGATTTAAATCGTCTAATACGCGTAACTAGATTAATTACACATATCTTTTGATTATATATTTTGATATCTATTCTCATATTTGGTTTTATTTATACAGTAAAACATGGCTGATCAAGAACAACAAAATCAACCTCCACAAGGACAACCACAACAACACGATCAACAAGTTGAAGTGATCTTATTGCCGTTTGATAAAAAGCACAACATTTGTGCTTATGTTGATCAAGATGTGACTGATTTGGAAACTTTTGGAGCTATGTTGACTTTCTTACGACGTTCAAAGATACACTATGCAATCACTGTTAAACCTAATGTGTATCTTAGTATAATCAGGGAATTTTGGAACACTGCGGAATATGTTGAGGTAGATAAATGGGTTCGAGCTACAATCAATCAGATTCCAATTACGATTGATGTTGAGGTCATTCGTCGGGTACTTCAATTTGACGATAATGATGATAACCCGAGTGAATTTGACAGGACATTGGTTAGAGGTTTATTCACATGCTTAAACTATGGTGGTGATATTCGTAAATCTATGCTGAACAAGAATGGGTTGTGTCCACCATACAAGTATCTGTTGCATGTTCTACTTCATTGTATGAGTGGACGTCGCGGTGGGTTTGATGAGTGTCGCCTAAGTTTGCAGTCGGAGTTTGTTGCCCTAATCCTGAACAAGCCCTTCAACTACTCAGAACTCATCTTTGATCATCTGAAAGAGCAGGTTCAGCAAACTCTACAGTCAAAGAAGTTCTTGATGTATCGTCGCTTTTTACAGCTAATTATTCAGGATTTGATTCCGAATTTGGTGATTGATCGAACGTTGGTGAACGATGTTCTTGATATGGAACATATGAAAGCTGAAACGGTACATCGTATGTTAATTTATAGAAAGGAAAAGCCACAGGACAAACGGATGATTGGTCATATAATCAATTTGTCCTCCTAATGAGCGCTAGATCCACGATGATTCGGATTCCGAGCGTGAAGGGGGAGAAGGTGGGAACAATGATGATGGTGATAATGATGGGAATGATGGTGCTGGTGGAGCTGGTGAACAAGCTCTTAAAGAACAACAAGATGCAGTCGATGCTGCTCTAGCTGCCACCATGAACGCTCAGCTGGAAAGAAAAAGAAAGGGTAAAGCTGTAGCTACGAGTGAACCATCAAAGAAGCCCCGTGTGTCTGCTGGGGCTGGGGTAATCATTGGAACCCCACCACCACGTTAATCAACTCCTCAAAGCTCGTCGGTGCCGCTAACTACTAGCACTCCGATGCTTTCTTTAACGACGACGTTGGTGTCACACGAGAGGCTCGGTCTTATTCCTCAAATGGCGTTAACCGAGATACCGAGACCTCCTGCTGCATTGTCTACAGTATCTTCTACTACATCAATGAGACCTCCTCCTCCGCCAACAACTACTCTTCCTCCACCTCCGCCTAGTGATGTCTCATTCATGAGAATTACTCGGCCTCAAGGACCTGTTCAACCTGTTCATCCATCGGTATATAACATGCCACCAGGTCGTCAAACTGAAATGCTGCTAAATCTGCTACATCTATATGAAAATCAAATGGCAGCTGACCGTCAAACTCAAGAACGACTCATGGAAATCAACAACGAATGATGAGTTATATTTCTTTCTGTCAGAAGGAGACAAGCCGTTGCATACGATTGTTGAGTCTCAGGGGTGAAATTAAAGGAACAAGAAGAGTTGATTTTACAATTAACTTGTAAAGAAGATGCCCTCAAGAAACTCAAAAATGACGATGATGATCCTGACGAGTCTGATGCAGGAGGTGAGCCTAAACAATCGCATGGTTCATCCTCTGGTGCAGGTGTTAGTGGCGGTGATGGTTCGAGCATGCAGATAATTATTTATCAAGATCCAACAGCTTATGATTGCAGCTAACACAGTGATATTTGTTGATGGATCAGGGGTGGTTCGTAGTGTGGTAAACAGAGATGAGATAGAGGTTGGTGAGTTTGTGGTTAGATCCTTGACACGGGAGTAGATTTCGATTCTGCTTGGGCTGAATGACGATCAGCTGACTGCTTTAGAGACTGAGCCCGATGTCGAAGTGATAACTGAGGAAGATTTGGAAGTGATAACTGAGGAAGATTTATGAGAACGAGGAGATTGAGATGGAGGATGTGACTGCTGAAGAGTACCCGGACTTGTATCAACACGCAAACGTTGATCAAGGTGTTCCGGTATTTCATGAAGAAGTAATTAAAAAGACTGAGGATGAATTGGAAAAGGTTGTGCAGCGAACAGTACCCTAACTCAAAGAAGTGACTGATGAGGACGTAGAAAGATGGTTCAAACGTCATAAAGTGGGTAAAATTATCAGTGCTTATCGTTATGTAGATCAAGAAAGAAAAGAAAATGCCGCTGCTTGGGTTGAGGCTAATCAGGTGACTACCTTCAAGACTATGTCAAAGGTACACGGTGATATTATTTCATGGGCTTATGACTCTGACCTTAAAGTATGTATAGTCAAGTGGGAAAAGGGTGTCCAGTATTACGAGAGGATAATGGATGTTTTAACTCTACCGCGTTGGGATGTACGTACCCTCGCGAGACGTCTATTTATCGATCGTGGGGTTACCGAACGGCTGAGTGGTTTCATCAACACTTACTGTTCGAGGTCAATCATGGTTTCAAATTCTTCAAGCCCCAGGTCCCAAGACGTAAGCACATTGACGAGATTGATCCAAGGACCGGCTGGAAGAAACTTGTCTTGAAAGTGAAGCCGCCAAAGACGATGAAAAAGGTTCCTGTGAAGACAATGCCTCAAGATATTTATCTGTCTTTCAACCGTTGGTACTATGACAATCGTACTGGCGAGGCCGTTATTGTTCGTGGTTGAGGACTGCAGACCGAACTCATCAAGATAATCGACCCGATGTGGTTGGTTAATTTATCAGAGACAGACAATGATGTGCTACATAGGAAGCAGATTTTGATCGAGCGCCAAGAATATTACGACCTGGCTATGCAATTCCAACGAGTCGTCCGTGTGTTTCATGAACATGGAATTCATAGTTGCAGAGACTGGCAGTCCAAGCTCTTCAAATAAGTTAAAGACAAAGAGCTCAAGACGAGGGGGTGTATGTTAGTGCACGGTTTTGCGTCTAGAGTCTTTGTATTTATCGTTAATGTTCTATTTATTAGTTAATGTAATATTTAATGTTTATTATTAACTATTTCGTTAAGGTTAAGTCTAGTTCGCTAGGGATGTTAGCGAACTAAGACATTATAATGTATTCCCTCCTGATTCGTTATGTTAATTTATGTAACGAAGGGGAAGCTGGTTCGCTAGGGGATGTTAGCGAACCATTCTATATATAGTGAACTACTTTTCACTTTAAGTAAGTGAGTTTAAAATAAAGAGTAATTGCTCTCTCTCAAGCTTCACCTTAACATTATTCATCTAATATAGTGATAATATATACACATACATAACACTAAATCAAGGTTAATTATGAGCTAGGTCCTTAAGAGTTCTAATCGGATATTCACAGATCTGAGATCTGTTACTGTTATCGATTGTTAATCCGGGATCCAACAAGTCACAATGACTGAGGAACATAGGGAAAACATTGAGCTGAGTGTGTTGGAATCTAAAAAGAAAAATCCATTGGTTATAAAGTTAAGAAGATTTGGTATAAGCTTTGAACTCTGGCTGCTATGAATTATGATGAATTGAAGCAGAGATTAGAAAAAGAAAATGATACTATCAAGAAGCTTATGCAACAAAAGAATAGAGATGCCCAGAAATACAGAGATTATCTCAGAAGGCATAACTATTCAGAAAAGGATCTGTCTCACTTTAACTTTGACCAACTTCAAGAATTGTATAACAGTGAAAGAGAAAAGGTCATTGAAAAAGTGTGTAAAAGAAAATGAGAAACTTGAAAAGACAGAAGCTTTGAAGAAAAAGTTTGGAGGAATGTGTGGATACCTGCTGGAAAGAGGTATGAAGCCAATGTGTGGATGCCCAGAAATACAGAGATTATCTCAGAAGGCATAACTATTCAGAAAAGGATCTGTCTCACTTTAACTTTGACCAACTTCAAGATTTGTATAACAGTGAAAGAGAAAAGGTCATTGAAAAAGTGTGTAAAAGAAAATGAAACTTGAAAAGACAGAAACTTTGAAGAAAAAGTTTGGAGGAATGTGTGGATACCTGCTGGAAAGAGGTATGAAGCCTGAAATTGTTGAGCATCTGTCAAAGGAATCAGTGGTAGACCAATATAATAAATTGAAGAGAAAAGAAAAGCTGAAAAGAGCTCAAACTGAAAGGTCTACCAAACAGGCTGAAGAAACTGACAAACCTCAAGCTAAGAAAAGAAGAATTCAGACTTTGAGGGAGAAGACAAAAGAAAAGGTCAGATCAGTTGAAACTCCTACTCCTCAAGAAGTGAAGCCTGAACCTGATGATGAACCATTTGTTCCTTGGGAGAATGAAGAGATGATCAACATTCTGAGGAACATAATGATCAATCAAAGAGGAATGAGTGAAGCAGACTTTAATGTCTTGGAAAAGGAGGATCTGAAAAACCTTTTCTATCATCAAAAGAGTGAATGGGAAAAAGCTTTAAGAGAAGGTGAGAACCCAAGATACTATGCAGATGGAAGATTTGTGCCTGCTGGGTTGGCAAAAACTCCTGGAATGATAAAAATGTTACTAGAACTTAAAGAACATGGAGTAGATATTGTTGAACTTGCCAATCTTCCAACTGAAATGGTAGAGGCCATCTACATAAAGTTTTTCAACTTAAGACATGGGAAACCAAAGAAGTCTGTTCCTTTCAGGCCACCAATTTCAAGAAGATTTCCACAAGGTGGAAGAGGTGAATCAAGCAGTTCTGCACAACAAAGAACAAGACCACAATATGATGTGGACCTACCAAAAGAACCGTACTTTGACTCTGTTACTGATTCACTGAAGGTGATTATGGAGAGCAGACAATTGAGAGAGATTGTTGTTAGGAGTGACTTCCGTGAATATAATGAAGAACAACTGGAAAGGATGGTGACTCTTAGATTGTATGATTATCGGAACAGAAACAAAATGGCAGGTAGACAGATGAATGATCTGTCAAAATTCTTTTATGAAGAAGCTGACAAAGGGTTCAAGTTCTTGAAAGAAAAGAGAAGTTGGAGAACTATCCAACTTCACAAGTCAAAAAGGACTGGAAAGCTGAAGAGAATGAACATAGCTGAGAGAGATTATCAGATGACTATCAGAGAAGAGAATCCTTTGTCTAACATGAACACATGCATAAGTCTGGGAAGAAGAATGAGACGCCCCAACTACACAGTGCAGAGGAATGGCATTATAGCTGAAATTGAATACAAAGAGAATGCTGATCACTTTGTATTAAGAAACTCTGATGGAAAAATACTGGGGATTATTAAGAAAGATGAAGACTTGACCTGCCTGCATAATGAATAATTGATGGATATAAGGGATTTGGCTATACCAGAAAGTCACACTCACTACCAAGCCCTTAATATCTTCAAAATGAAAGCTGCTTCTGAGATAGTCAATCGAAAACAAGCCGTTCATAATGCAAGAAAGAGACAAGATCAATAGAATAGGCTTTGTTTTGTAATGTCTTCGGACAGCTTTTGATTATGTAATCTGTTTATGTTATTTGATTATGTAATTTGACTTTGAACTTTGATGTGTATTTTTGACTAAGTGTATGTAACCTTAGAAATGTTTTGGGTCAGTTGAGGTGTTCCAATCTAGGGGGTGATTGTTGAGTCAAACAATCGACCTAAGGAGGAGATTGTTGAGTCAAAGATTTGACCAAAATGAAGTACATGGAAGATTGGAATCTTCTCAACCTCCTCAGAATTCGCTAAGTATGGATCCGGCCACACCTTAGACTTCCGAGCAAGCTTTTACTTAGCCGGGTACGATATTTTGTCTATCGGCAAGGTTTACTTCAAGTAGTCTTGTTTAGTGGATATCCTAGCAGGGTTTGCAAATCAGTGCATTGTCGGGCAAGGTTCACTAGTTTATGTAAATCCGGGCAAGGTTCACTTTATCAAGCAAGTCTGTTCTTCATAGCCAAGTAAAGCTCACTCCCGAGTAAGCTTTTGGCTAACCAAGTCCATGAAGCCAAGTGATTGGAAGACCGGGCAAGGTATTCTTTAATAATTATGGTCCGAGCAAGCTTGATGTATAAATGGAATATCTTTAAGTAACATCGGGCAAGGTTCAACTCAAGCAAGGAACAGTACTCCCGAGTACACTTTGCTAATAAGTTATATTATAGCAAAGAGTTGAAATGGACCATCGAAGAACAAGGTTGATCGTAAGGGTTTGTCGGGCAAAGTCTGGCAAAGTCAAGAATCCTGAAGTCTACCCGGTGAGTATTTTACTTGGTAAAATACTCTTCAAGTAAAGTCTACCCGGAAACTGATCCCGAGCACACTTCTATGTTAGCAAGTCTTAGGCAGGCAGAGCACACAGTCTACTCGGAGAAGTTTACTTATCCAGAGCCTACCCGGAAGACTTGTTTTACACTTAGAATATTTTCTGATTATGTAATTTGAATATGTATTTACGTTTGGGGTTTTTAGAAGGAATGACAGCTGTCCTAGGTTGGCAGGCCTATAAATAGAATGTTTTAGGGCACGCCGAAAAGGACACACACACACAACACACGGAAAAAGGCATTTATTAAGATAGAATATTGTGTGTGACGGCTGTCTTAGTACGGATAAACCTTCAAGAAACCCTAATTCGATTATCCACTATGTATGATTGATATTATGTAAATGGAAATCTTTTGAGTGAATCTTGTTGGTATTGATTACTATTGAATACTGTTTTAGCAACCGTATGTTTGTTATTGATTCAGTCTTTAACAAACGGATATCTTTCTAAATATAGCAACCCGTCATTAACTCCCTTGTCAACATATCAATCTGTGTGAGTTATGACATGATTAAGTAAGATCCAGCTGAAATCGAGGGACCTGACAGTATCCGTACTTCCCTTTTCCTTTATAGGCTTTATCGTCAACGCGTGATTTCCCGCATTCTTAATATTCTCATTCCTCTTTGTTCGTCTATTGAGGTGAGTACCACATTCCCCTATTTTACTTGTTTTCTCACGTTTTGGGGACATATGCGTAAATATACTTTTCATACATACTTATACTCAAAACCGCAACTTTGTCTTATGTGTTAACAACTTATACCTTACTTGTTTATGTGCTTATTTGCTTTGTATACTTTCGCATTCGGAGAGGTCCAACATAATCTCAATCTAGTATGATCATACGCAAGTCGTTATAGCCTTTGTGCTTCTCGACATCTCAGTTATACTTGCTCATTTGGTTAATTTGTTATTCTCATATGACTTGTTGCAAATACTTATTTTTATATATGTACTATATGTACAACTAAACTGGTGTGTTGCTCACTCAACATGTGTTGTTGACAAAATTCTATTTTATACGCATATGTAGGTTATCGCTTAAATTAGTTGCAAGGCTTTGTGAAGATTTAGTGAAGAATTATGTTAGAAAAGATAAAATCAAGAATTAAATTTGTGTTTATTGTTTATTTAATGAGTTGTATTTGGTATTTGATTTATTTGAAAATTGAATAAAATTAATAGATATTGTCATTTAAATATTGTGCATGATAGTAAACTTGAGAGCTGTGACAATTACTTCTCGCCCCGGCATTTCCGCCGTAGGTTGGGGTGTGACAGATTGGTATCAGAGCCGAAGGTTTAAGATAGGTCGTTAGAATTTGCCTTAGACACATGTTTAGGAACCCTATACGTGCCTATCTGTTTACCTTTATGTGTTCAATTTTAAATTGTTTACAGCTTTCTTAGATAATTACCTATTATTTATTGTTATGCACACACACACACACACACACACAAACTCCGAGGCTATGCCTCAACATTCAAAGAAAACTTTTCAAAAATTAGATTGCTTTTATTTTCGGAAAATTCCTTAAGAATTCTCACCTGTTGTTTTCACTCGTACACCTTAGGCTAGGTTATGTGGCATGTCCCTACGATAAATGAAAAAGGAAGAGAAACTGTGAGTTGAGCTCTGGCAAAACGGTTCTAAGAACCAAAGGTAAAACGCTATTCCTTACCTGGGTGATAACCTGACCATAGTACTCAACCCTATGGACCCGAGCGAGACCCATAAATGCCATATGACCGACACCTTTGGTTGATTTTAACCGAATTCACGGTGGTTTGTGGCTAAACTCGGTTTTCCCGATTATTGTGTTCCGTTATTTAAATGGTTAGTTGGGTGAAAAATCCATGGAACCCATGGGCACTCCTACTATTCATTTCTTAATTTGATTCCGTATTTTTGTTGGAGTAATCAACGTGGTAATTCACAAGATTCTTTGACTACCCATATTTATTTCGATAGTTCGTTATTTAGTTTGGTCGGTTAAAACGCCGTGTAACGCTCATTGGGCCGACAAACTTCATTGCATCGTTAATTCGTTAATTAGTTGGGACAATTAAATTTCCATGTAACGCTCATGGGTTGTCCAACTCAGTTGTTTTTTTTGTTAGTTCATTGGGCCATTCAAATTGCCATGGAAAGCTCATGGAAGGCCAACACCCACAATTTATATTTCGTTAGTTTATTGTAAACTTAATAATCTAAATTTTAAACTGACTTAACTCCTCATGTAGTCATCACACATTAATCTTATTGACTACATCATTTAACAACTATTTGCGCTATGTACCCCCTCATCTTGTAAAATTTTACTTTTAATCCTCATGTCTCAATTCCTCACTTCGTAAGACAACATTATTATTTTCACATAATTAAACATTTTACTATTCTTATGATTCCAAAGTTTATCCTTCATCTTATAAATCCTCATTTTTGGTCCTTATAGAATGTCTCATTCAATTAACCACTGTCATCCTCGACATCAATCGTTTGATTCTCACAACCACCGTATGGCTTCCTGTATCGCCAAAGAAATAGCTGTTGCGATTCCTAGGATAGTGACACATATTCAAAACATCAATGCAACCGGTTCAACTTTCCCCACTAATTCCTCTGCTGGTGACTACAAACCATCTACCTCCAATCATCCTCACAACAAGAAACGTAAGAACGTTGCGGCAAAAAATCATGCCCACCCGTAAGACTCTTAAAACAAGAAACCTTACCTCGGTCCTTTTCCATCATGCTCCATTTGTAACTATCATCACTCGGTTGGATCCCTATGCCGTCGCTATACCCAATGTAATCGTTATGACCATCTTTGTAACACCCCGTAACCGCAGCGGAAACGTACACGGGATGCAACAGACACATCTGATATCGACAGCATTGCTTATAAAGAAAATACCACTACATTAATTTATAACATATTACATTGTTGCGAGTTTCATTACTGTCTAGGTGTTACACACATATTTTACCGATAAGACATTAATAAATTCATTACAAAACATAGAGCAGCAAGCTTCCAACAGGTAGCACAGATAGTTAAGCACACATCAATCAATCCAACTTGGGCATACCTAGAAAACATGTAAAGAAAACGGGTCAACTACGAATAGTTGGTGAGTTTCACTAATTTAAATAAACACTGACAAATCATTTTAATAATCATTTATTAACAATATAATCATGCTGGGAACTATGTTACCCCAGAACATTTCCATTAACTTCCTGGGAACTATGTTACCCCAGAACAATAATAACCCCTGGGAACTATGTTACCCCAGAACAATAAATACCCCTGGGAACTATGTTACCCCAGAACAATCACAACCTCTGGGAACTATGTTACCCCAGAACAATAATAACCCCTGGGAACTATGTTACCCCAGAACAATAATAACCCCTGGGAACTATGTTACCCCAGAACAATAATAACCCCTGGGAACTATGTTACCCCAGAACAATAACACATGATAAACATTTTATATATTCTGTGCATCAGACCATATATATATAAATGTACAAGTATTTCCATACGATCGGTATGTACTTAAATACTTTAAATAAGACATGTTTTCCGCCCCGGGAAAATATAATTAAAACAATTCATTAAAAGGGGCTCGTGAAAACTCACATTTTTGTGAGTCGGTGAGTAATATAAGGAACAGCTACGTGCCTGGATCTGTAATATAATATCTAGTCGTTACTATATAATTCCCATAACTTAAATACGTATCAATCGGTACATCTGGGAACATTGTTAACCCAGTACTGTACTCGATTCGGGGACAATGTTAACCCCGTGACACTTCTAAGGACTCAGATTGTGACATTGCTTAGAGTTTGACAGTCAATTTAGTTAAAGTGATGAAATTATAGCTCGGTTTGACACCCCGTTTGGCCGTGGGGCCCGTTTCCGTCATTGCGGTGCCGGAAACGGTAAAATCGGGTAAAATTACCCAAATCATCCGAATTATTTTCGGATGATTTGTTTTTACTTAATTTACTTAGATTTATGAAATAGTCCATTTTTAGAGTTTTCATGTACCAGTCAGCTCGCTTATGCGAACTTTGCCGGTTTACACGTTTTAAGCTTTAAAAACTTGTTTTTATGTTCTTTTTAGCACAAATAATTACCCGATTAGTCTCGGGTCTTGAAATTTTGCACAAAACTTAATTTGACAGTAAGGAATTATGTAAAAATTTTCCAGATTTATTTTCTTATATTTACATTTATTTATCTATTTTTAAATCTTATTAAAACACGAAATATATCAAAAATACCAAAACACTTTAGAAAAATCCCAAATTTTTCTGGGATGATCTCTATCATCCTCATAACTTCCTGGAATTTTTCCAGATTTATTTTCCTATATTTACATTTATTTATCTATTTTTAAATCTTATTAAAACACTAAATATGTCAAAAATATCAAAACACTTTAGAAAAATCCCAAATTTTTCTGGGATGATTTCTATCATCCTCATAACTTCCTGGAATTTTTCCAGATTTATTTTCCTATATTTACATTTATTTATCTATTTTTAAATCTTATTAAAACACTAAATATGTCAAAAATATCAAAACACTTTAGAAAAATCCCAAATTTTTCTGGGATGATCTCTATCATCCTCATAACTTCCTGGAATTTTTCCAGAATTTAAAACTTATTTTTCAAGCCATTTTCACCCAAAACCGAGCTAGAAAGCCCTAGAGTTCGTTTCACCGAAAAGCCTACTTAGACTTTTCCAACTGAGCTCAAATTTTGTGGGTGACTTTTATATGTTATAAAAAGCTTATCTTAAATTTTCCAGAATTTTTCATCATGTTTAGCTATTTTTCACTATTTTTGGCCAAAACCGAGCATTAAATTCACCAAATATTCATCTTTTATCCAAAAATTACCAAAAATTCACAGATCTCATATTTTCATGTGTAGATCATCTCTGTGAAATTTCGTGACCCGACTCTAAGCACACGAAAATCTGTCCAAATTTCATAAACACACGAAAACCGAACTATTTTGTGTTTTCTAGCTTTAGATCGCAAGGATCTCGGTTTCTAGCCTTTGCTAGCCGCTAGATACAACACTTACAAGCACATCAACACCACACCAAGCAAGCTATACCCACAATCAAGCCATTTCTTTCCTAGTGTCGGTTAAAACATCAAAACAACGATTTTGACCGTAAAAATCCGTTCTCGACTCTTTTTACTCATTTCTTGGACCATGATCCCTTGTATAACATGTATACATCTCTTGATCATGCAAGAGTCGGTTTCATCTCGGGTTTTCACCCGTCTTTCACATGGAAAACTCATTTGACAAGATTTCAACCGTAAAAATTCATTCTAAACACTTTTAACTAATTACTTGGATCAAGATCCTTTGTATAACTTGTATACATCCTTTGATCACACGAGAATCGGTTTCATCTCGGGTTTTCACCCATTTTTCACATGAAACTTCCTTTCCTCAAGAATTATGAAATTAAAAACAAGATTCAAGCTTCAAAACAAGTGTTATACCTTCAAGTCTTTGGTAGAAATCAAGGAAATGGATGGATGTTTGAAGGTTGAGAGAGTTTGAGAGAATTTGTGAAGTAAAAAAAAGAAATGAAAATGTATAAAGGTGTGTAAAGGGGCCGGCCATATGGTGGTGTGGGGGGGGGGCCCACATCTCAATCCATGGCCACACATTTGGATTACACAATCCGGATAATGTTGTGGATAATCTGGTTCAGTTCGTTTCTCGTTTAAACTCGTAATTCGGCTTGAAACGAGCCTAAAATGGTTGTTTTTCGGGTTAACATAAAATTTATATAAAACTGATTTAAAAACTTTAAAAACTTAACTCATGACATTAAAACATCATATTATTAATAATTACGCATCTTTTTCGGCTTGATTGATCGTCTCTTGCTTGGTTTGGTGTTAAAGGTTTCGTTTAGCGTACCGACGTACCATTAAATCGAAATCCTTTTTCTGTGCTATAATTTACTTATCCCGAAGCATTAATACTTCGTAAATATCATTAAACGTTATATACTTCGTCTATAATGTAATTCCCGATTCGTTCGGGTTTCAATAACCGATCATTGATTAATTGTAATTCCAATACGATTCACTATATAATTGAGTACGATTCATACTGTGAACCATATATATATATTCGTATAAACGTACTATAACTCATATAATCAGTATTAAATAACACGTAAATAGTATATTCCGGCTAGGGTATACCTGGATTTGCCGGAATCGTTACATTCTCCCCCCGTTATAAAAATTTCGTCCTCGAAATTTTACGCGTCCACTACTTCCTTTTGAGGAAATAGGTGGGGGTATTTCTTCCGAAATTCATCCTTTCGTTCCCAAGTAAATTCTGGGCCTCGTTGCGAATTCCATCTAACTTTGACCAACGAGATCTTATTGTGTCTAAGTTGCTTGATCTTACCGTCCACTATTTCGATGGGCTCCTCTACGAAGTTGAGTCTATCACTTATTTGAACACCCTCTAAGGGTAACACCGATGTCTCATCCGCCAGACATCTTTTCAAATTCGACACATGAAACACGTTATGAACTGCACTTAGTTCCTCAGGCAGTTCTAGTCGGTAAGCTACCGGACCGATCTTTGCAGTGATGTTGAATGGTCCAATGTATCTAGGGGCCAACTTCCCCGCCTTTCCAAATCTGACCACTCCTTTCCAGGGTGATACTTTCAAGTATACCTTTTCACCCTTCTCAAATGACAACGGTTTTCGACGGGTATCAGCATAACTCTTCTGCCGATCCCGCGCGGCTTTCAGGTTGTTCTTAATTTCAAGAATCTTGCTGGTCGTCTCCTGGACCAGATCCGATCTAATGACCTGCGGGTCACCCACTTCAGACCAGCAAAGTGGTGATCGGCACTTCCGCCCATACAATGCTTCATAAGGTGCTGCCTTTATACTGCTGTGATAACTGTTATTATAGGAAAATTCAACGAGTGGGAGATGTTGATCCCAATTTCCCTTAAAGTCCAGTACGCAAGCACGAAGCAAATCCTCCAAAGTTTGAATGGTCCTCTCAGACTGACCATCGGTCTAAGGGTGGTAAGCTGTGCTTAGGTCAATACGTGTTCCCAATGCTTCTTGGACAGCTTGCCAAAGTTTGGAGGTGAAATGGCTATCCCTATCGGAGATGATCGAGATGGGGATGCCATGACGAGACACTATTTCATTTATATAAATTTGCGCAAGTCTCTCAGTGTTAAAAGTATTCCTAATTGGAATAAAATGTGCCGATTTGGTTAATCGATCCACGATTACCCAAATCGCATCATGACCTCGGGGTGTCTTGGGGAGATGTGTCACAAAATCCATTGTGATCTGCTCCCACTTCCATTCGGGAATTTCCGGCTGTTGTAGCATTCCCGAGGGTTTCTGGTGTTCCGCCTTAACTCTCGCACACGTCGTACACTTGCCGACGTATGTGGCTATATCCTTTTTCATACCTGGCCACCAGTAAAATTCTTTCACATCCTTGTACATTTTATCTGATCCCGGATGTATGGAATATTTCGATTTATGTGCTTCATCCATGATCAAATCACGAAGGTCATGGAGGGTCGGGATCCAAATCCGATTTTTGAAATAAAGAATTTCGTCCACACGCTGTTCAAAATTCTTCTCATTCCCGTAAAGTCCTTCTTTATCCAATTGGCCCTCTTTCAACGCCTCGCGTTGAGCGACTCGAATCAAATCTGAAAGGTTCGACTGGACTATCATCCACAACGCTCGCACACGTAGTGGCTTGACTCGATCCTTTCTACTCAAGGCATCGGCTACAACGTTAGCCTTGCCGGGGTGATATCGTATGACACAGTCATAGTCACTCAGCAACTCGACCCATCTTCGTTGCCTCATATTCAGTTCTTTCTGATCGAATATGTGTTGCAAACTTTTATGATCAGTGAATATGGTGCACTTTGTACCGTAGAGATAGTGTCTCCAGATTTTAAGTGCAAAGATGACTGCTCCCAGTTCCAAGTCATGAGTAGTGTAGTTTTTCTCATGAACTTTTAACTGTCGAGACGCATAGGCTATGACCTTTTTATTTTGCATTAACACGCATCCTAACCCTTTACGGGATGCGTCACAATATACAACAAATCCATCGTCTCCGTCGGGGAGACTTAAGATTGGCGCTTGGCACAATCTTTGTTTTAGCGTTTGAAACGCCGTTTCCTGCTCTTCACCCCATTCATATTTCCGATCCTTTTGAGTCAGGAGGGTTAAAGGTTGGGCGATGCTGGAAAAGTTCTCTATAAATCGACGATAGTATCCAGCTAAGCCTAAGAATTGGCGGATTTCTTTCGGAGATTTAGGCGCTTGCCAATTCTTAATAGCTTCAACCTTACTCGGATCAACGTGTATTCCTTGGTGGTTTATAACATGACCGAGGAATTGCACCTCTTGTAACCAGAAGTTACACTTGGAGAATTTTGCATATAACTTCTCCTGATCCAGGAGCTCTAAAACTAACTTTAAGTGTTGCTCGTGCTCCTCTTTACTCTTCGAGTATATCAAAATATCGTCAATAAATACAATGACGAACTTGTCGAGATAAGGTTTACAGACTCGGTTCATGAGATCCATGAACACCGCTGGCGCATTTGTTAGCCCAAAAGGCATAACTAAAAATTCGTAGTGGCCGTAGCGAGTCCGAAACGCGGTTTTTGGGATATCCTCCTCTTGAATTCTAACTTGGTGGTATCCCGATCTAAGATCAATTTTTGAGAAATAGCTCGCACCTTGTAGTTGGTCGAACAAATCATCGATTCGGGGAAGAGGATATCTATTTTTGATGGTTAATTTGTTCAATTCCCTGTAGTCAATGCACATTCGAAGGCTTCCGTCCTTCTTTTTCACAAATAGTACAGGTGCACCCCACGGGGAATAACTGGGACGTATAAACCCCTTATCCAACAATTCCTGCAACTGGTTGGATAGTTCTTGCATCTCGGACGGTGCAAGTCTGTAAGGGGCCTTAGCAACAGGGCCGGCTTGAGGTAATAAATCGATTCTGAATTCGACTTGTCGGGTTGGCGGTAAACCAGGAAGTTCCTCTGGAAAAACTTGTGGAAATTCGCGTACTACGGGAATATCGTCCACCCGTTTTTCCTCAGAATCAGCGGCCGTCAGGCTCGCTAGATACGCCACACATCCCTGACGTATATATTTCAACACCTTGAGATGGGATATGAATGGTATCATGGTGCCGGATTTTTCTCCATGCACTAATACCTCCTCGTCATCCGACACCCGGATCTTGACGGTTTTCTTTTCGCAGTTTATTTCTACCCTGTTACGTGCCAACCAATCCATTCCCACTATCACGTCAAAACTACCCAATTCTACCGGTAACAAGTCAATCAGGAAGGATTGTTCGCTCAGAATAAAAGGGCAATTCCGAACAATCCGATTAACTATCATGGTTTTACCGTTAGCGACCTCTACGGTGTAGGGTTCTATGGTTTCACCAATAGGAAGGTTTGCTATCGAAAGGAATCTAACGGAGACAAAATTTCTATCGGCGCCTGTATCAAATAATACAGAAGCGTAATGATCAGAGACGAGGAAGGTACCTGTCACTACGCTGGGGTCCTGGCGCGCCTCGTTCGCTCCCATCACAAATGCTCGGCCTCGCGCCGGATTGGACGACGATGGCTGACCCGCGAGTTGTCTCCCGTTTCCTCCCTGATTCAGTTTCGGGCAGTTCCTTTTGAAGTGATCCGTGCTGCCGCATTCGTAGCAAGCACGGCTAGTGGTCACCATCTGGTTTCCTTGCGGGTTCTGCTGTCGGGCTGGTTGAGTTCTAAATGGTTGCGCCCGAATAGGTTGTGGTTGTCGGTTCAGGTTGTTCAGATTTGTCTTACAATTTGGTGCGTAGTGTCCAACCCTGCCACACCGGTGGCACACCACCTCCTTGCACACGCCACTATGGTGGTAACCACATTTCCCGCACCTAGGAAACGTTCCCTTCTGCGGTTCTTGCCTTCCGCCCGAACTAGTCATGGCATAGCTCTGGGCAGCGGGCCTAGCTCGTTTGCTTTGCTGCTTTTCTTGGATTCTATGATCATGCGCACCCCGTTTTCCCCCAGCGGATTCTCCTGTCACCTTTAGTGATCCGCTCCGCAAGAAATCATACGTGACTATGCCAGCCTGTGTCACTGCACTTTCTTACGTCCGGTGTCCCCCCGCGTTGACTATACTCCTCACTACTGGAGTAAGTCCCCAAATATAACGTTCCACCCTTTTCGTCTCCGGGGTGACCAACCATGGTACTAATCGTGACAGTTCATTGAACCTATTGGTATAACCCAAGTGGTCCACCCCCTTCATCTCCAGATTCCACAACTCATTTTCCAGTTTCTGCAATTCATTCTTTGGACAGAAATGTTCCAACACAAGAGCCTTAAGCTCCGTCCAGGTCATGTGGTTTGTCGCCACCTGACCTCGAGTCTGTACTATGGTGTTCCACCATGTCAAGGCATGGTCGGTGAATGTACAGGTGGCGTACTTAACGATACAGTCCTCGGGACAGTTGCTAATATTCACCACTGATTCGATTTTCTCTATCCATTTAACTAACCCATTCGGTCCTTCCGACCCGCTAAACTCTAATGGCTTGCACAACATGAAATCCTTGATCGAACATCCCCTGGATGCACGAATTGGTTCCGTACGGTTTGTCTCTACCGTAGGTATAGGGCCATTGCTGTCAGTAACGACCACCCTAGGCGGTGCGTCATTACTCGGAATAGTGTTATCATTCCTTGGAGGATTAGCATTTTGTTCCCCGTCATTATTTATGGGCGTTTGATTGCTCGGAGGGGTTGGATTGGTCGAGTTATTAATACTGGCGGCGATGCGCGATACTATATCCGGTATCGCCGCCTCCAACTGTTGAGCAATCAAACGGCTCACATCTACTTCCGATATTTTCGTTGATCGTTTCGGTGCCATTCTACACAACATCAAGGAAACACATATAATTAATACCATTCCAAATTATGAAACACAAAACACATTCCATACATTAATAAACATTAGTACATATTACACAAACATCCATTTACATACTTCCCAGTCATCATTACATAACTAAGTTTTAATACAAAGGGCCTATGTTGGTATCATCCTCGACATAACCCGCAATGGGTCAGTGCTTGAATGATACCCAAAAGTATCGATAATGATATGCCCTACAAGAGACCCCCTATGGGCCAGTGGTTGTACTATAACTAAACAAGATTCACTCCGTGTTAGTATCACCACTAACTACTTACACGGAGTATCAAAAAGCGGTTCAAGATTCTACCATCCAACACATCTACACATGGTGGTAAACTAACCCCACCAACACCGCCACCAGCGCCACCAACACCGCCACCATAACCCGCATTCGGGTTTCCATCTGGTCGATCAAC
This sequence comes from Bidens hawaiensis, assembly GCF_021521415.1. Taxonomy (NCBI): domain Eukaryota; kingdom Viridiplantae; phylum Streptophyta; class Magnoliopsida; order Asterales; family Asteraceae; genus Bidens; species Bidens hawaiensis. Next base: position 745,745 of record NW_027491300.1, on the reverse strand, counting down.
CAGTGGGAGTATGAGCACTCCCTTTTTAACTGGTTAATAGCATACTGGTGGTCCAGTATGCTGTCCCCGAGGTACGCCCGCCTTTGTACCCCCACGACCAGGGCGGCAGAGTGCTCGTTCACCTGCTCGGTGAGAACACGTAGCCAAGCCGCCAAGTCCCGCTCCTGCCTTGGCAGACCTCACACAGGTAGGGTTGCAGGCTCGGGTTGGGGGCGGGAAGACTCGCCCCGGTGGTATGTGGATCTGGGTGGGGTAACAGTGGGCGGAACATACGGGGCACTGATCCGCGCCGTGAGGCGGGGACCGTGTCTGGGGGGAATCGGGGCGGTCTGTGGTGCGGGCGGGGTAGGAGACCTGGTAACCCTAGCAGGGGAGGGTAAACTAGCACTCCTAGCTGGGGTGGTCTGTCTAGAAGTACTATGACTAGCCTCCGAAGGCTCGGAGCTGGGTGCTACACTTGGGCTTCCAGAGGCCCCGGAACTGACCTCTTCCGGGTCCTCTTCCGTCGACACACTAGGTGTTCTTGCCATTTTTACCTGCACACAAGTTAACAAACATATAGTCCCTTTTTATAGTGTAATTCAAAATCAACTTAACATGCATTTACTTATACAATTTTACCACATAATAATATTATCATATACTTACACATATGTTGCCAATTTTACCTTTTTAAATTCCCCGTGACTTCCCCTGAATTCCCTCGTGCAGACAAGTCTGTTATTATGTTCCGGACCATAATAACCCACTTGTCCATCCAAGTTCATCCCGATCTCGTCACAATATATTATTAGTTGATATTCAGATCCTATAATACTTGAGCTACTGGTTATATTTTAGGTATCTTTTTCAGACATCCTAATTCTTTATAACCAATGGCTCTGATACCAAGTTCTGTAACACCCCGTAACCGCAGCGGAAACGTACACGGGATGCAACAGACACATCTGATATCAACAGCATTGCTTATAAAGAAAATACCACTACATTAATTTATAACATATTACATTGTTGCGAGTTTCATTACTGTCTAGGTGTTACACACATATTTTACCGATAAGACATTAATAAATTCATTACAAAACATAGAGCAGCAAGCTTCCAACAGGTAGCACAGATAGTTAAGCACACATCAATCAATCCAACTTGGGCATACCTAGAAAACATGTAAAGAAAACGGGTCAACTACGAATAGTTGGTGAGTTTCACTAATTTAAATAAACACTGACAAATCATTTTAATAATCATTTATTAACAATATAATCATGCTGGGAACTATGTTACCCCAGAACATTTCCATTAACTTCCTGGGAACTATGTTACCCCAGAACAATAATAACCCCTGGGAACTATGTTACCCCAGAACAATAAATACCCCTGGGAACTATGTTACCCCAGAACAATCACAACCTCTGGGAACTATGTTACCCCAGAACAATAATAACCCCTGGGAACTATGTTACCCCAGAACAATAATAACCCCTGGGAACTATGTTACCCCAGAACAATAATAACCCCTGGGAACTATGTTACCCCAGAACAATAATAACCCCTGGGAACTATGTTACCCCAGAACAATAACACATGATAAACATTTTATATATTCTGTGCATCAGACCATATATATATAAATGTACAAGTATTTCCATACGATCGGTATGTACTTAAATACTTTAAATAAGACATGTTTTCCGCCCCGGGAAAATATAATTAAAACAATTCATTAAAAGGGGCTCGTGAAAACTCACCTTTTTGTGAGTCGGTGAGTAATATAAGGAACAGCTACGTGCCTGGATCTGTAATATAATATCTAGTCGTTACTATATAATTCCCATAACTTAAATACGTATCAATCGGTACATCTGGGAACATTGTTAACCCAGTACTGTACTCGATTCGGGGACAATGTTAACCCCGTGACACTTCTAAGGACTCAGATTGTGACATTGCTTAGAGTTTGACAGTCAATTTAGTTAAAGTGATGAAATTATAGCTCGGTTTGACACCCCGTTTGGCCGTGGGGCCCGTTTCCGTCATTGCGGTGCCGGAAACGGTAAAATCGGGTAAAATTACCCAAATCATCCGAATTATTTTCGGATGATTTGTTTTTACTTAATTTACTTAGATTTATGAAATAGTCCATTTTTAGAGTTTTCATGTACCAGTCAGCTCGCTTATGCGAACTTTGCCGGTTTACACGTTTTAAGCTTTAAAAACTTGTTTTTATGTTCTTTTTAGCACAAATAATTACCCGATTAGTCTCGGGTCTTGAAATTTTGCACAAAACTTAATTTGACAGTAAGGAATTATGTAAAAATTTTCCAGATTTATTTTCTTATATTTACATTTATTTATCTATTTTTAAATCTTATTAAAACACTAAATATATCAAAAATACCAAAACACTTTAGAAAAATCCCAAATTTTTCTGGGATGATCTCTATCATCCTCATAACTTCCTGGAATTTTTCCAGATTTATTTTCCTATATTTACATTTATTTATCTATTTTTAAATCTTATTAAAACACTAAATATGTCAAAAATATCAAAACACTTTAGAAAAATCCCAAATTTTTCTGGGATGATTTCTATCATCCTCATAACTTCCTGGAATTTTTCCAGATTTATTTTCCTATATTTACATTTATTTATCTATTTTTAAATCTTATTAAAACACTAAATATGTCAAAAATATCAAAACACTTTAGAAAAATCCCAAATTTTTCTGGGATGATCTCTATCATCCTCATAACTTCCTGGAATTTTTCCAGAATTTAAAACTTATTTTTCAAGCCATTTTCACCCAAAACCGAGCTAGAAAGCCCTAGAGTTCGTTTCACCGAAAAGCCTACTTAGACTTTTCCAACTGAGCTCAAATTTTGTGGGTGACTTTTATATGTTATTAAAAGCTTATCTTAAATTTTCCAGAATTTTTCATCATGTTTAGCTATTTTTCACTATTTTTGGCCAAAACCGAGCATTAAATTCACCAAATATTCATCTTTTATCCAAAAGTTACCAAAAATTCACAGATCTCATATTTTCATGTGTAGATCATCTCTGTGAAATTTCGTGACCCGAATCTAAGCACACGAAAATCTGTCCAAATTTCATAAACACACGAAAACCGAACTATTTTGTGTTTTCTAGCTTTAGATCGCAAGGATCTCGGTTTCTAGCCTTTGCTAGCCGCTAGATACAACACTTACAAGCACATCAACACCACACCAAGCAAGCTATACCCACAATCAAGCCATTTCTTTCCTAGTGTCGGTTAAAACATCAAAACAACGATTTTGACCGTAAAAATCCGTTCTCGACTCTTTTTACTCATTTCTTGGACCATGATCCCTTGTATAACATGTATACATCTCTTGATCATGCAAGAGTCGGTTTCATCTCGGGTTTTCACCCGTCTTTCACATGGAAAACTCATTTGACAAGATTTCAACCGTAAAAATTCATTCTAAACACTTTTAACTAATTACTTGGATCAAGATCCTTTGTATAACTTGTATACATCCTTTGATCACACGAGAATCGGTTTCATCTCGGGTTTTCACCCATTTTTCACATGAAACTTCCTTTTCTCAAGAATTATGAAATTAAAAACAAGATTCAAGCTTCAAAACAAGTGTTATACCTTCAAGTCTTTGGTAGAAATCAAGGAAATGGATGGATGTTTGAAGGTTGAGAGAGTTTGAGAGAATTTGTGAAGTAAAAAAAAGAAATGAAAATGTATAAAGGTGTGTAAAGGGGCCGGCCATATGGTGGTGTGGGGGGGGGCCCACATCTCAATCCATGGCCACACATTTGGATTACACAATCCGGATAATGTTGTGGATAATCTGGTTCAGTTCGTTTCTCGTTTAAACTCGTAATTCGGCTTGAAACGAGCCTAAAATGGTTGTTTTTCGGGTTAACATAAAATTTATATAAAACTGATTTAAAAACTTTAAAAACTTAACTCATGACATTAAAACATCATATTATTAATAATTACGCATCTTTTTCGGCTTGATTGATCGTCTCTTGCTTGGTTTGGTGTTAAAGGTTTCGTTTAGCGTACCGACGTACCATTAAATCGAAATCCTTTTTCTGTGCTATAATTTACTTATCCCGAAGCATTAATACTTCGTAAATATCATTAAACGTTATATACTTCGTCTATAATGTAATTCCCGATTCGTTCGGGTTTCAATAACCGATCATTGATTAATTGTAATTCCAATACGATTCACTATATAATTGAGTACGATTCATACTGTGAACCATATATATATATTCGTATAAACGTACTATAACTCATATAATCAGTATTAAATAACACGTAAATAGTATATTCCGGCTAGGGTATACCTGGATTTGCCGGAATCGTTACAATCTTGCTAACACCTGTCATATCCCGCCTACTGCACAAGCTATTCCGCAACAACTTACCTCTCATGCTCAACCTGATGTTCCTAATACCCGTGCTTGCTACCATTGTGGAAACCCAAATCACCTCCGTAATGTGTACCCTCAACTTACCCAAACTCATCAAGCCCAATCTACGACTACACCATACTTCACCCATGCTCAAACCCATCAATCTCATGCCCCTCAAATTCCTTCCATCAATCAAGGTCAACCTTACTTAACCCAACACTACCAAACGTCGCAACCACAAGCTCAAGTTTATCAGACATATTTCCACTAAACAACTCCCTTGCAAACCTTTCAAGCTTCAGTTTTCCAAACAATGCCGAAACAATCTACCTCAACTGCTCCTACTCATGCAACTCCTCATGGTGCTTCAAGTCAAGTCAATTAAGATACTCAGCGACCGTGAAGACTTTTGCCGTTCTCTTTTTCTATCTTGAATATTTTGTCTTTTTCTTAATTATTGTAACGCCTCTTTACGGCCTTGGGTTATTTCTCATTTGAACTATTTATCTTTTATAATCTATCTTATGAATAAGGTTCCTTTTTGGTTCAATAGATTGTTCATTAAAGTTTACTTTTATCTTATTTATTTACCTTCATAAGTGATGTCTTCCTCAAATACTTATATTTTTGCAATGTCTTAATAAAATTCCACTACAACTTTTGGAATTATTTTATACATTGATTTAAAACGCCTTAAAAATTTTGTTCCCCAAAAATATCATGTTTTACTTAAACGTTTTGTAACCCACACAATGGGACGAGTCATGTGGACCATCCGACGATCTAAGTAATTATGGATGCATACGTAATTATCAAAGACCTCGCATGAAAATCATGATCCGAGTAGTTGTGTGTCATAATAAAGAACCGGAGGTAGTTGAGATAACGGTATGAATGCAAAGATGATAAGGATATGGTGGATACGCCGCTGGTACATCATATATATAAGTGTCCTTGTCGGATTTTCATTTGGAGCGTTACTTCAACTATCTAAAGTTTTGTATTATGTATTTTTAGTTAATGAAGTTGTTATAGTATTTCTTAATTTTCGGGACGAAATTTCCTAAAGTCCCCTGAGAATGTAACAACTCGGGTTTTCTGAATTATTGCTTTTATTAAAATACCCGACTTGTTTCGATGTTCAGGTTATTTTATTTAAAATATTGTGTTTATCAAGTTATATTTTATTATTTTACTTATATTTAATAATTCATATTATGTCTTTAATGTTTTTACATTTTCTTCCCAAAGTGTAAGTTTCAATCCTTTATGTATCCCATTTCAAACATCAAGGTCCAAACAGTAAGTGATGTTATAACCCATTTGTCTTATCTGGATAATCCGTTTACCCATATCATTATCTAAGTGGGTTTTCTTGAACCAAAATCCAATTAACAAATACCTGGACAATAATTTTTGTTTAATTGTAGAAATTGATCTTGCATATCTATTATTCTTACCAAATTCGGCCTAGCCGACACCCTTAATCAAGTTAACAATATCAATTTTGATCCGTTCTTCCATAATTAACCAAACCAACAACCCTAATCCCTAAATTTATATAAACAATGATGATTTTTGCAATTAATTACACACATACGATCCTTATAACCTCGTCGACGTTTCCCCTTTATTTAATTGGATTCAATTGGCTCGTTTTTATCTCGTTCATCAACCCTTAAGCGCCGGCCTGTTCTGGTTCAATTAATCCTCGTCTGATCATCGTTATAGGTAATTGCATATATGGTTTTAATCGCATTTTCATGGAGATGAAAAGCCCTAAGTTTAATTTTGATTTGCAGTAACGAATTGATCAATTTGATTGTTAGGGTTTCATGATCAAATCTGATTGAATCTGTTACTGTTTTTAAATAAAGATTTCTAAATCTATTTGCATTAAGCTGGATAGCTCAGCTGGTTAACCATATGACTTATAGAGGGGCAGGTCACGGGTTCGATACCTTGCCACCCCGATTTTTCAGTTTATTTGTTAATTTTTTTTAAATCTCTATTAAGTATATAATTAATATTGATAATCAAATAAAACTATTTTATTGAAAACCAAATTTATGATACTTGTTTAAGTCATGTTTTCATTAGTGTGTGTATATATATATATATATATCAAGTAAACTATATAAATAAATATGTTTATAAAATTAAAGAAAAAAATATAATATTTTCAAGATATGTTTTCATAATCAAACTAATTGTTTTAAATAATAAATCTTTATATATAATATTATAATATTAATTTAATAATGGTTATCGAGTTTTCATAATCGATTATGTACATTTACTTAGCGTATCAGTACTTCCCTTTTCCTTTATAGGCTTTATCGTCAACGTGTGATTTCCCGCATTCTTAATATTCTCATTCATATTTGTTCGTATATTGAGGTGAGTACCACATTCCCTTATTTTACTTGTTTTCTCATGTTTTGGGGACATATGCGTAAATATACTTTTCATACATACTTATACTAAAAACTGCAACTTTGTCTTATGTGTTAACAACTTATACCTTACTTGTTTATGTACTTATTTGCTTTGTATACTTTCGCATTCAGAGAGGTCCAACACATTTTCAGTCTAGTATGATCATACGCAAGTCGTTATAGCCTTTGTGCTTCCCGACATCTCAGTTATACTTGCTCATTTGGTTAATTTGTTATTCTCATATGACTTGTTGCAAATACTTATTTTTATATATATACTATATGTACAACTAAACAGGTGTGTTGCTCAATCAACATGTGTTGTTGACAAAATTCTATTTTATACGCATATGCAGGTTATCTCTTGAATTAGTTGCAAGACTTTATGAAGATTTAGTGAAGAATTGTGTTAGAAAAGATAAAATCAAGAATTAAATTTGTGTTTATTGTTTGTTTAATGAGTTGTATTTTGTATTTGATTTACTTGAAAATTGAATAAAATTAATAGATATTGTCATTTAAATATTGTGCATGATAGTAACCTTGAGAGCTGTGACAATCCGTTCGCGCCCCGGCATTTCCACCGTAGGTTGGGGTGTGACATTCTTAGACTTTCGTTTTAGTTACGCAGCTTGAACCACAATTGAATTAACGTTTTTGCAAATTGGTTCGGTTGGAATAAACTTAAGTTTAACAGAACCATGAGTTTCATTCACATGAACAACTTTTCGAGGATGTATATTAGAGAACATAATATGAGTATCATCAGCATACGACACAGTTCGTTTCAGATCTCCTTTACCAAAGGAACCGGTTTGGAATGGTCCTTGATAAAAGTATGAAGATTCTGAGAGTTCTTCTGGCCACAATTTCTTACTACATGACCTTGTTGATCGCAAAGGAAACAGCTTCGCATGTCAACATGATGATGTTGAAAGATATTTGGAACATGTGACACCGATGATGAATGATGACTCACATTTTTGGTCATGCTCTTAGCAAAATCATCAGATAATTCAGATTTCTTTTTCAAGTAAAAATCTAAATTAGAGCAATTTGAAAAACTTTTCAACGTATCTGTCCCAGTTGACTTCACAAACTGAATTTTCTTAGCTTGCTTTAAAACTTGCTTTGCTTTAGTCAATGGATCAAATGAGACTGATGTTTTTGCTTGAGCATATTGACGTTCAAGTTCACGAACCTTGGAAGTTTCATTGTGAAACACACTCTCAATCAGTTCTGGTTTACTGATACTTATTGGAATGTCTTTCTCAGTGAACGTCGTGTCCATCCCCTTTAACTTAAACACACGAGCAGCTGACGGCTTAGATGCGTTAGGATTTATGAAACGCAACAAATCCTTATCAGAAATTTTGGGTTTTTCCGATTTCTTAGCCCTCACTGGTTTGACATTAACATACGCATCTTGTTTCATCTTAGTTGTGTGCGAACCATACACAGCCTCCTCAAATTCATGAGGTACACAAAGTATGTGATTTGAACTTGGAATGTTCTTGTTCTTGTGTATAATTTCAGGTTCAAACACATCCTCAATGATAACTTTGTCATCATTTTCAACAAAGACTTTGTTGCTTTGAACATGAGGTTTCTGAGAAGCAAATTGGGTTTTAACAGTTTCAGACTTACTAGGTATAGATTTTTCTGAAATCATAGGTTCTTTAAGAATTACATCTTCCTCGGTTGGAGCAAAAGGGTTAATTTTATAATCATTGTGAAATGGTGGAGGAATTTCGACAAAACCTATACCTTTCTTTGAATCCATTTGTTTTCCAGAAACTTCAATAATTTCATTCAACAGAAAAGAAGAATTTCGAAATTTACCCAATTTATTATTTAACTCAAGAACCTCATTCTCAAGATCGGTTATCTTTGAACGATGTATCAAGATTTCTTGAAACTTTTGGTCATTAATTGTCATTTTCACAGATAAATCAGCTTTGAGATCATGATTACTTGTCGACAATGCTTCAATCTTTTCACGAGATCTCATTTGAGATTCGAGAGATTGTCGATAAGTATCTTTTAGTGAAGCAATTTCTCTAACTAAGTTGTTATTGTGATTCTTTAAAGATTCTAACTTAGGTTTTTTAGATTCACATTCAACACAATTTACCTTAACCGATGATGTAGTAGAAATAGAATGGCTAACCTCATTAATCTTAGCCATGCATGCAAAGACAGTTGTAGGCTTGTCACATGAGTTATCAGAATCTGATCCAGAATCATTATCAGAAGACAACTCACTTCCACTTGCATCATGAAACTCTTGAGTCAGCCCAAACAAAGCCAAATTAGCTTGAGCATCATTACACAGTAGTCGTTGTGACCAATCATCTCCATTAGCTAGCATTGCTTGTGACCCAGAACTTGATGGTTTCATCTCAGCATCATTACCTCGTGGTGTTAAAGAGTTTTAATTTTGACCACGAAGACCAGTATACTCCATTTTCGGTTTGTCACATTTTTTGCAAAATGACTGAATTCTTGACAATTATAACATTTCACCTTTAACTTGTCAAATCCCAATTTCTTGTTCAAGGCAGGAAGATCTTTTCCGGTTCTTTGCATAAATCTTTTCACCTTACGAACAATCATTGCCATGTTCCACTTTAAATCCATGATTTCTAAGTCATCTGGATTAATCTGATCATAGTCTTCATCAGTCAGATCACTAGTAGCAATTTTGCTACTCACCAGATTTTCGTAAGAAGTCATGAAAGCTGATAAAAAGGCAAAATTTTGTTCAGCTTCTTTCATGTTGACATTTGGAGGTGATGAGTATTGATTTGTAGTGGATGAACTTCTTGAACCAGCAGAAACATTTGGTGACCCAGAATTACTAGCAATATAGAAACATGCTCTAGGATCACTATAAACTGTTGTTTCATTTTCTCTTGCATTCTGGGTAAGAAATGCAGTAATCGGTGAAATTGTTGAACTTAGAGGCATGCTACCACCATAGAAAGCAGGATCTTGACTTTCCTTGGATGATTTTTGACACTTGAGATCATACTCACGAGCTTCAATCTTTTGTAAGAACTCACTTGCAGTCAAGTCTTCATTGAAATAACTGTTCTCTTTTAATACCATTAGAAAAGTGGAGTACGAACTTGGTAATGCACTCTTAATAGTATCAATCTTGTCAATCTCAGAAATTTCTAATTTCATTTTATCCATTTCTGCAATAAAGTGATTGAATCTCGTTGTCATTTCTTCAACTGTCTCACCTTTGAGTAAATTAAAGTTTCTGAATTGAAACTTAAGCATCACCTTTTTGCTTTCAGCCGTGTTTCCCATACTTCTCATTCGGATATGTTGAAACAAAGAGGCACATATTTTTATACTACCCACTTGGTGAAAGATATTTTTCAGGTAAAGCCATGGTTAGAGTAGAATAGGCTTTTGTCTCTATCTCTAATGCTTTCTTCTCTTCCTGTGAGTATTGAGATATAGCTTTAGGTCTGAATCCGATAGTCTCATCTCCAATCATAGGAACGGTATAAACTTCATCTAAACAATATGAGCAGTCTGGATGAACTGATCCTAGATGAGCACGAAACCTAGGTTCCCATTTGGCAAAGTCACTAAACTTCATCAATCTTGGACATTTCGAGTGTGACCCTATCTCAGTATCAAGTTGCAACATTTGTTGCATTAACATATTTTGTGAGGCTAGTGCATACATACCAACCATTTTGAACAAGTTTCAAGATTCAAGGGTTAATTTTGAAGAATAAGGTTAACGAATGGTAAACAGTGACTGTAACGAATCGTAAACAGTAATAGCGAACTGTGAACAGTGATCAACGAATTAACCTAAACGAAGTTGAGGTTTATCAGGTAACGAATCAAACAACGAATCTGATGGTTAACGAATCAAGTGGTCAACGAATGAGTCCAACTAACGAATTAACCAAGCGAATTGGCTAGCGAATCACTAAGTGTAACCTTAGCGAATTAGAAGGTTTTCTGTAATGAATCACTAAGATAAACTTAGCGAAATAAGATGACAAACCAGCTAAAGTTGATAGCGAATCAGGTTGTTACAATGGTTTGTAACAAACTCTGACACCGAATGCCACGTGGCAAATGTTGTTATGACACAAATTCCAAGGTAGACACGTGTCACACTAATCTGTTAGACACGAATCAAATGAGTTAGCAAACTGATTAACGAACCACTAGGATTTTATAACGAATTGACTAAATTAGTTAGCGAATAAATGTGACCAAGATGACGAATCAACATAAAAATGATTACGAATCATACTTATCTTCAAATCTTCAAAGATAATTTCCAAATTTTGTGGAAACGATGAACATCAAACCCAGAAACTCAGAAATTTAAATTCTTAATACTGCCTCAATTCGTAATCAAATTTGACAAATAACCTACCAAACAACTCGCAAACCAATCGCGAATCCAAAAAACCAATACTCGTAACCGATTAACGCATTTCTCAATTACAATTGTACCGAAACCAAACCTCTATTTCGATCACAAACCAGAACCAATACCGAAACAAACCAAAACCAAACCAAACTTCAATTACAATCCTCCAAACCTTTCCCATACCTTAACCAACTCAAATCCAGTCCAAACCTTCCATAATTAAATCGATTCACCTTAAATTGATCCAAATTTACTCAAACAGAACACTATCAATACCTAATTCTAATTAACAGTCCAATACTTTCAATAAACAATCAAATCAAGTGTAATTGAGCCCCGAAAGCTCTGATACCACTTGTTGGAACCCCGGAATCAATCCTTAAACAATAACAGATCTCGGATCTGTGTGTATTCTATTAATCCACAACTCGGATCTAGCTCATATTTACGTTTGATTATATGTTATATGTGTATATATTATCAGTATATTAGTTGTTGTATTGGTGAATAATATTAAGATGAAGATCGAGAGCGATTTGGACAGAACTTCGTTAATTACTCTCAAAACTTAAATAACTCATGAACAGTGTTCACGTATAAATAGAAGATGGACCTAGTTCGTTAACATCCCCTAATGAACTAGAGTCCACTTCGTTACATACATTACAAAGTAAATAATTTAACGAATCACCCCCTGATTCGTTAAACATCCTTAACGAACCAGGGGAAACTAACTTAAGTCTTAGTTCGCTAAATAAACTTAGCGAACTAGACAATAGATTAACGAACTAACTAGATAAATAATTGTTTATTACATTAAACAAAAACGACAATACGTTAACGATAAATACAAAAACTCAAGACGCAAAACCGTGCACTAACAATTCTGAAGATCTGAATACTGATGACTTAAGTGATTTGAGTGATCAAATCACTGATGAAGAAATTAAGGCTGCTGAAAGAGGTAGAAGGTATAAGAAACCAGATTCAATTGAAAAGCTACCACACCTACCACCAGTGACACCAAAGATGAAGAAAATGAATGAAAGACTCAGAAAAGAACACGTGTCTTTTGACATATGTGAAATATCAAAAGTCAGCTATAAGGCAGTAAGACCTCCAAGTAAGGCTATGATGCAAAGAATTAAAGACAACAACAAGAAGAAAGTGACTGAAAAAGTTGAATGTGACAACTTCATTCTAGTTTACCCAATTTTTCAAGTCATGAAGTATTTGATATTGGATAAGTGGAAACCATGGATGAATATGAGAAGAGAAAGTCAAGGCACAAAGGAAGCCTAGATGAAGAGCCTATGAATATGAAGAAAATTATCTTTGTCAAGGAAAAGGTTGAAAGAAATGATATCAAGATAAATGAATTTGTTCCTTTCTCAATTGACTTTGATGGTCTGAAAACTCAGATGACACTTGGGGTTGATCCACAAAGACCAAGTGAAAGGTTTAAGAAAGGAGCTGACCATGAAAAATTCAAAGGAAAAGTGTGGTGCAAGAGATGTGTTGAGTATGGCCATCACACAGACACTTGTAATGATAGACTCAATTTCAAACCCTTCCATGTTCCAAATGAGACAAAGTTTGGACAAAACTTTGTCCTCTATAAATTGAAGTATGAAGAATATTTGGGAAAAGGGAATGTGAGTGAAAATAATATGAAGAAGGAGTCTGATCAGCAATCTAAAAAGAAGACTAAAAATGAAAGGAAAGCTGATGTGAGATTTAGGAAACCAATTGATAAGGAAAGTAGAAGAAGTAAATCTCCTAAGAAGACTGAGTATGTAAAGAAGAAGAATTTCCAACCTTTGAGAATCATTCCCAACAATGACACAAAATCAGTTAAGTCTGATGATACTCAAGGACCTCCAAACAGTGAAAAGAAGAGAAACAAAGGTGTTATTTCTAGAAAGAAACCTACTGAATTAACTAGAGATGAGAAATTCTTGTTGAAACATGGTTATGAACCTCAAGGTTTTCTATGGAAACCTAAAGTTAAAATCAAAGAGGAGATAAGTATGGATGTGAGAGACTTCAAGCAAGAAAGACTATGTTGTTCATGAATATAACAATGAAGTTTCTGAGTGTGAGAACATAATCTCATTTGTGAAAACTCCAAGAGAGTGTGGATATGAAACTAATGACTCAGATCACATTGAAGTTACTCATGAAGACCTGAACCCATAACACTCACTCAGATCACATGTGAGTCTTCTCCCATTGAAGTTACAAATGAAACTGATGATTTGCAAGTTGAAGTAGCTTGCACTTCATCATCTAACTAATCACTTTCTTTGTATTGTGCAGGAATAGTCCACTACACTAAATGAAGTATGGTATTTGGACAGTGGTTGTTCTAGGCATATGACTTGTGACAAAAGGTCACTTGTCAACTATGAAGATAAGTTTGAGGGACCAGTGGCATTTGGCAGTGATGAGAATGGAGGAAAAATTTTTGGAAAGGGTATCTCGACAAATGGCAATGTTACTTTTAACAATGTTTTCTATGTTGAAGGGCTTCAATACAATCTTTTGAGCATATCTCAGATGTGTGATAAAGGTTACAAAGTTGTCTTTGATGATTCACGCTGTTTCATCTTAAGGCCTGAGTATGTTATTCCACCTGACATGATCATGATGATGGCCCCAAGTAATGGAAATTTGTATGAACTTAACATGAAGGATGCTGTTTCTATGGGTGGCACATGATTTGTTTCTAAAGCCACTGAAAATGAGTCAAAGTTATGGCATAGGAAACTGTGTCATGTCAATCTGAAGAACATGAACAAGTTAGTCAAGGGTGAGCATGTCATTGGCTTACCTAAAAGAGAGTTTAAATTGGATGACAACTGTGTCTCATGCCAGAAAGCAAAGCAGCACAAGTCTTCTCACAAGACTAAACTCATAAACTCAATTGATCAAGTACTTGATATGCTTCACATGGATCTCTTAGGTCCTGTGAGTGTACCAAGCATTGGGAAGAAAAGATACTGTCTTGTGATCATTGATGATTATTCAAGATATACTTGGGTTTATTTCCTAAGCACAAAGGATGAAGCTGCTGAATTCATTATGAACTGTGTTAACAGAGTTGAGAATCAATTGAATAAAAGGGTTAAGGTGATGAGAAGTGACAATGGTACTGAGTTCAAGAATTGTGTTATTGAAGATTTTTGCAACAACAAAGGAATACTTCAACAATTCTCAGCTCCTAGAACTCCTGAACAAAATGATGTTGTTGAGAGAAGAAATAGAACACTCATTGAAGTAGCAAGAACCATGCTTGCTGATGCTAACCTACCTGTTACATTTTGGGCAAAAGCAATTAACACAACATGCTATGTTCAGAACATGGTACTAATAAACAAAAGTCACAACAAGACTCCATATGAAATTTTCTTCAAAAGAAAACCCTATATCAAGTTTTTCAAAGCCTTTGGATGCAAATGTTCTCTGTTGAACACAAAGGATTACTTGAACAAGTTTCAAGCTAAATCCTTAGACTGTTTCTTTGTAGGCTACTCTACTCACTCTAAGGCCTACATAGTGTATGTGAAAGATCATTTGGTTGTAATTGAATCCTCAGATTTAGTTTTCAATGAAAACTAATTCAACACAGTTGATGGTGCATCATGGTTATTTGATTTAGAAAAATTGATAAAGTCTTTCAAGATCTATCTTGATGACTATGATGAAACCTTTCTGAAAACCAATGTACTTGAAGAGTCAAAACAAAAGGCATTCGATTTGGAAAAGCTATGAAAAAAGATTGCAAGAAAAGAAAAGGAATACAAATTTATAAAGAACTCCTCTAGGATAGATATTGATCAAGTCCAAGATGACAATCAAGAGAACAATGAAAGTCCTTTACAAGATCAAGCAAATGATGACCAAGATAATCAGGAAGTGAAAAATGATCAAGCACAAAATGAGGAGGATCTAGGCAATCAAACTGGAGAGGAAACTGCTACAGGTGAAAGGTTTAAAGATTTGTATGAAAGAATGAATCCAGACAACACTGGTGCATCAACTTCTAGACAGAACAATGAAGAAGCACCTGGAAATGACAGTGAAACAACTGATTTGAGCATTGAAGAACCAGAACTCAATGAATCAAATCTGGACACAACTGTGTCTACTGATGTGATAATTCAAACCCCCTATGTTGAAAAGAATCATCCTGCTGAACACATCATAGGCAATATACATGAAAGGGTTACAAGGAGTCACTCTGAAACCGCAAACATTTGTTTATACTCATGCTTTCTATCCCAAACAGAACCAAAGAATATTGTTCAAGCTCTAAGGGACAACAGTTGCGTGCAAGCAATGCAAGAGGAGTTGGCTCAATTTAGAGATCTACAAGTTTAGGAACTTGTAGACAGGCCAAGAAACAGGCATGCCATTGGCACAAAATGGGTGTTCAGAAACAAAAGGGATGAAAGGGGTATTGTAATCAAGAACAAAGCTAGACTTGTAGCCTTGGGATGCCTACAAGAAGAAGGGATTGACTTTGAGGAGGTCTTTGCACCAGCTGCAAGACTTGAAGCAATAAGAATCTTCTTAGCTTATGCTGCCTCAAAGAATATCAGGGTATTCCAGCTTGATGTCAAACTTGTTTTCTAAATGGAAAGATAGAAGAGGAGGTGTATGTTTCTCAACCACCAGGTTTTGAGGATCCTATCTATCCTAACAGGGTGTATAAATTGAACAAAGCCTTGTATGGACTTCATCAAGCTCCCAGAGCTTGGTATGATGAACTGTCAAATCACCTACTTGAAAGTGGTTTCCAAAGGGGAGCTATTGACAAGACCCTCTTTTACAAGAATAAAGGAAGAGATTTACTCTTATTACAAGTCTATGTGGATGACATTATATTTGGGTCAACCAATGAAAAGATGTGTATGGAGTTTGAAGAGGTGATGAAATCCAAGTATAGCATGAGTTCAATGGGAGAAATGAACTTCTTCCTTGGCTTACAAGTTCAGCAAATTGGCTGATGGGATTTTCATTTACCAGTCTAAGTATGTACATGACATACTTGACAAATTCAAGTGTAATGATTTGAAGACAGCTTCAACTCCTATGGATTCAAAAGAAAAGATGGTAGCTGATGAAAAGCGGGAGCCAGTGGATGAGCATGAATATAGAGCAAGAATTGGATCACTGATGTATTTAACTGCTTCAAGGCCTGATATCATGTTTGCAGTTTGTGTTTGTGCTAGATTTCAGTCAAGCCCCAAGGTCTCTCACATGAATGCTGTCAAAAGGATCTTTAAGTATTTGAAGGGAAGACCTGACTTGGGAATTTGGTATCCAAAGAACCATTATTTTGATCTGACAGCCTACACAGACAGTGACTATGATGGTTGCAACATAACTAGGAAGTCAACTTCAGGAGGATGTCAATTTTTGGGTGACAGATTGGTGTCATGGCAATGCAAGAAGTAGACAACTGTCTCAATCTCAACTACAGGATCTGAATACATTGCTGCATCTGCCTGCTGTGCACAAGTCCTCTGGATCCAAAATCAGATGCTGGACTATGAGTTGAACTTCCTAAACACCCCTATTTACATTGATAACACTGCTGCATCTTTTATTGTCAAGAATCCTGTGCAACATTCTAAAACCAAGCACATTGAAATTAGATATCACTTCATAAGAGATTGTAGTGAAAAAGGTTTAATTGAAATAACCAGAGTTGATACAAGTGAGAATTTGGCTGACATATTCACAAAACCACTTGATAGAACCAGGTTCAACTTTCTTCTAAAAGCCCCGGGAATGATTAACTCTGATGAAGTCTGATTTATGATGTGTGCTTAACTGTGCTAACTGACTATCTTTTCAAAGTTTTGTTGAATGATGTTTGTGTGCATGTGATTGAATATGATGTTTTTCTTGTTAACTGATATGTGGTTGCAAAATTTGGTATACTTGATACTTATGTGTTTATCAGTTGATGTGTGTTTTTGATGTCATGATGAGTGCTCTTGATTTGAATTACTTGAATTTGTTTTCTTATCTGACATCCTTGACTAATTGCTTGAATATGCGTGTTATATGATCATGTGATGTTATTAGGATAGGCTAGACCTTGAATGTTAATACTGTCTGCTTGTCTTGAATATGTTATGTATGGATTAAGATTTGAATATGTTACACTTGTTTGTGTCAAAATGAGTTTTTATGTCAAAATTAAATGATAAAATGAATTTTGCATAATCACATTATTTTGGTCAAAACATGAGCAAGTTGTTAATGGTTCTAAGATATGATAAGACTGTTCAGTTCAAGCTCTAAAGAAGCTTAAAAGAAGTTTTTTAAAGAAAGGTCTCAAAAGAATTAGTTTTGCTGAAAATTATATCATTTGCCCAAGTCTGAGGAACATATACTTGTATGTGTTTGGTCCTATCATCTACTTGTAGATTTGAAAGGATATCCATTAGTCCAAAGTCTGAAAGCATTTGGGGCAATTGTAATTTATTCTTTCACTTAAAACTATACCATTGACTCTAATCCTAAGGGACATATACTTATGTGTGTGTTTGGTCCTGCTGACTTCTTGTAGACCGCCAGGATAGCCATTAACCTGGAAGCTAAGAGTAGTTGGGGTGATTAAATCTGTTTAATTGGGAAATGATAGTACATTTACTGCTTAGCCAATCATATGGATTTAATAGGCTGAAAGGACACTTAGTATAGTCATTAACATGTATGGTTGCTTTCCCATAATGTGTAAAATTTAAAGTGATATAAACATAAAGAAACTGCTAAGATTTATGTGGAGTTACATTGTTGTCAATGCATGTTCGAAGATAAATCTTTCCAAATGATAGGCCGAAAAGTGAATATCCAGTCATACACGAGCCTGTTGGTATTTGGTCCCTAAAAGGAAATATCTTATTAAGAATGACAAAGAAAAGATGTGAACAAAAATACTTTAAATTTTTAATTAACCAAAAGTTGATAAATGTTCACAAGCTTTTAAGAAAAATGCAAACATGAGGGTTAATAACAGAACTACAGGGGTGGAGGCAATAATATAAGTCCTTTAACATCCTGAATGAAAGGCCTGTTATTTTAAACTGTAAGTCCAACGTTCAACCTCAAATATGTTTGCAAATTTGAAAAGAAAAATCAAATAAACAAGTTCTGTCATTAAAAGTTTTTAAACCAAATCCAGGGGGTCAAAGTCAAATCGGGGTGATCTAGAGAAAGCCAAATAAGCCTTGAGAATAGATATGGAACATCAGAAAACAATATGTGTTATCAATTAAATATTATGCATCTTAATTGAACATAAATCATATCACCAAGGAAATGAAATTCATGCTAAGTCTAGACCTGCTGTTAACCTGTCTATGTTGTCATAATAATACTGAGAATGAAGTATTGAATAAGCTACTTAGTCAATATGATCCCATACTTGAGATCTTTTTCAGTAAAAGAAAGAAATTGTTTTGAAAATAAACATGACTGAAATTTGATCTCTAAATGCACCATTTACTCTTAAACAATGATCTTTAATGAAAATATAGTTGATAATTGGTTTAAGTCAAAAAGAGTTGCATTTTGCCTCAAAAAAGGTTGAATATGTCTTTTCGGGCAAGGTTTGATGTTTTCTAACCTTCCCGAACACAAAATAGTTGAACATGTAATTTTGGGCAAGGTTTGATGTTTTATAACCTTTCCGAGCAAGCTTAGTCACTTTGGTCTAACTTTATGATTTTCGGGCATGCTTTGAAGTGTTTACACTTTTCGGGTAGAGTATACTTAAAAACTCTAACTTTCCGAGCATGCTTGAGGTCCTAACATATGAATATGTGTTCTAGCAAGCTTTTAACAAGTTTAAATTTTGTGGGCACACTTAAATGTGAGGTATTTATTGTTACTAGCTAGCAAGCTTTGCAACTTATATGTTGTATATGATAATTCTAGCAATCTTTTATTTAGTTAAGATTTTCGAACATACTTGATTTTTTTGTTTGATTGAACAACTATTTACTAGCATGCTATTTAATGTTACTATTCACTAGCAAGCTTTGTGACCTTAGCTTTATCACCTTTATTATCTTGTGATTTGGTTCTCAAGTAATCCTGTATTTCAAGTAAGCTTCCTTCATTTTAACTTCTAATTTGTACCAACATATAACCGAGTAAGCTTTGATCAAGTGGAATATATCGAGCATGCTTTGCAAACATCACTTATGACATTTCCGAGCAAGGTTTGCTAAAATTTATACTTGGAGTTGGATGTTTTCAAATGTGTAAAAAGTTAAATGGATAAGGTTACTGTTTGATAGCTAATAACTCACTAAACGACAAAAAGCATTTAAAACCCACTTTCAAAAGGTATATAAGAGGGAGTGAGAGAAATTTTTCAACATTATTTTCCCTCTCTCTCCTTCCATTGATTTCTCAAAGAAACCCAAACCGACTCTTCGTATTCAACATTAATCCAAACCCTAACTTACCAGCCCTCTAATTCCAACTCGGTAAGCAGTAATAATATGTTTTCCGACCATGATTAGATGATAATAGGCTTTGATTATGTATTTTTGCTAACTCTCTGTTTTGTGTGTAGGTTATAAATTTGTCGAAGAACAGGTTCTTAATGATATTTCTTTCTCTCTTCTTTAATTTTATAACTTGAAATTACTTAAAGTAATGAACTTTAGGACTAATTTTACTTTGAATATGTTTGATTGTGTTTTACAGATATGGCAGACGAAGATCAACCGAAATATCCTTTTGAGCATAAGCACAATATGTGCTCTATTAGAAGTTACACCTGACAATGATGAAGTAGCACTGATTATACGATGGTTGCAACGATCGAATCTCCGATTTGCTTTAACGGAGAATCCGATTATCTATAGAAACCACTCGCTGGATTTTTGGAGATCTGCGAGGTTGCTTGATGACATAAATGGAAGAAGAATTGAAGCAACAGTTGCAAACCAAGAAATCAGGGTGACTGAGGTAGTGATTCGGAGATGTTTGCTCCTGAATGATGATAACCCTAACCCAATCCGCCTTACAACTGCACAATTATTAAAGGTGTTTGTCAAAATGAAGAATACTTGAAAAGAAGAACGGATAAAGGGAAATCAAAAGTCTATGAGGAAGAGCCTGTTAAGGCAGATGTTTGAACTCGATTAACCCTTTAAACAATACACAGATCACAGATCTGAGATGTATATGTAAATATGATTAATCTTACGATCTAGTTCATTGTTACACTTGATTATATGTTATATATGTATATATTAGTTATATGTAGGTGATTGATAATAATATTAGTATGAATATGAAGCTTGAGAGAGAATTGGACAGAGGTTCGATAATTAAACTCAAAACTTAAATTAACAGTGAACAGTGTTCACTATATATAGAAGATGGATCTAGTTCGTTAACATTCCCTAACGATCTAGAGTCCACTTCATTACATATATTTAAATGGAATAACTTAGCGAATCACCCCCTGATTCGTTAAACATCCTTAACGAATCAGGAGGGTTAATAACTTAGATCTAGTTCGCTAAACATCCTTAGCGAACTAACATAATAACTTAAATCTTTATTACATAAAACGAACGACAAATACGTTAACGATACAAAGACCCTAGACGCAAAACCGTGCACTAACAGACACCCCCTCGTCTTGAGCTCTTTGTCTTTACTTTACTTGAAACGCTTGGACTGCCAATCTCTGCAACTATGAATTCCGTTCTCATAACATACACGCACAACGTGTTGGAATTGCATAGCCATATCATAGTCTTCATTGTGCTCCAACAAAATCTTGTTCTTGTGCAGCAAGTCATTGTCAGTCTCGGGTAAGTTCACCAGCCACATCGGGTCAATAATCTTGATTTATTCAGTCTTCAACCCTTTGCCCAAAACAATGACGGCCTCGCCGGTTCGATAATCGTAGCGGTTGAAAGACAGGTGCATATGTTGATTCAAAATCTTTATCGGCACCCGCTTCAAGGTCTTTGGCGGCTTAACCTTGAGAATCAACTTTCTCCAACCCGTCCTTGGATCAATCTCATCAATACGTTTTCCGGTTGGAACTTGGGGCTTGAAAAACTTGAATCCAGAATTGACCTCGAATAGCAATTGTTGATGAAACTAATCTGCTATCCGGTCACCTCCTCGATTGATAAATTGACGACACGCGAGGGTACGAACATCCCAACCCGGTAGAGTGAGAACATCCATTATCTTCTCATAATACAGAATCCCCTTTTCCCATTTCACAATACATACTTTAAGATCAGAATCAAATAACCAAGAAACGATATCACCTTGAACCTTTGACACGGTCTTGAATGATGTTACGTGGTTGGCTTTGGCACGAGCAGCAGCTTCATCTTTCTGCTCTTGATCTACATACCTGTAAGCCTCAATAATCTTACGAGTTCTCTTGCTACGATACCCAAACCATCTTGCAATATCAGCATCAGTTGGGTTCTCAATTGAGTTGAATCTCATATCAACCACCTTCTTACCCTTAGACATCTTCTCCAGATTATCCTCAGCGGCTTTAAACGTTTGCTCATTAAATACTAGAGCACCTTGATTAACATTTGTGTGTTGAAACAAGTCAGGATACTCCTCCGCTGTCACATCTTCAACCTCGACTTCTTCATCTTCATAAATAAAATTTGTGTTCATCTCAACAGTTGGATCATTTAAGATCTCTTAATCGTTTAATACCTCAACATCAGGCTCAGTTTCTAACACGTTTAATACGTCATCATTCAATCCAAGCAATAATGAAATCTGCTCTCGTGTTAGTGACCTTTCAACAAATTGACCCTCCTGAATCTCATTTCTATTCACCACACTCCTGACCACCCCCGATCCATCAACAAAAATTACAGTGTCAGCTTCTATCATCTCAATAGGTTTAGCAGCTGTGTAATCTTGATAATCAATAATCTACTTATCCGAGTCACCACCACCACTAGTACCTGCACCTGAAGATGAGTCGTGCGTTTGTTTAGGCTCACTTCTTGCACCAGAATCATCAGGATCTTCATCATCATTCTTAAGTTTCTTAAGTGCATCATCTTTGCATGTTAGTTGCAAGATGAGATCCTCCTGTTCTTTGAGCTTCACCCCCTGAGACTCAAAAATCGCACGAAGCTCCTTTTTTTCTTTCTGACAAAACGATACATAACCCATCAGCCTTCTTTGGTTTTCCATGAGACGTTCTTGATTACGCCGATCAGCAGACATTTTATTTTCTTACAAATGAAGAAGATTCAAAAGCATGTCTGTTTGACGATTCGGTGGCATAGTATAGAGAGATGGATGAACTGGCTGGATTGGTCCCTGAGGCCGTGTAATTCTCATAAATGAGACATCACTAGTTGGAGGGGGCCTCATGGACGGTGTTGGAGGAACAGTAGAAAGAATAGCAGAAGGCCTTGGTATTTCAGCTAAAGCCATTTGAGGAATCATACCAAGCCTGTCGTGAGGAACCATCGTCGTCGTCAAAGTAAGCGGCGGAGTGCTAGTAGTATGCGGCACTGCCGGGCGTTGAGGAGTAATAGGAAGAGACGGTTGAACACCAAAAGAAACTCTAGCTCCAGCTGACACACGTCTCTTTGTTGAACTTTCAGTTGCCAGCTCTTTACCCTTTCGTTTTCGTTGAGCTGCATATGCAGCAGCTAACGCAGCTTCAACTGCAGCTTGTTATTCAAGAAGAGCTCCACCACCATCACCACCATTACCACCATCATCACCATCATCACCTCCATCGTTCCCACCTTGTCCTCCTCACGCTCGGAATCCGAGTCATCATGGATCCAGGGATCCTCGGGAGGACATACGTAATCAGGATTAATAATATGACCAATCAGGGGTTTGGTCTTCGGTTTTTCTTTCCGATAGATCGTCATTCTTTGCACAGTTTCAGCCTTCATATGTTTCAAAGAAAGAACATCATCCACCAATGATTGATCAATAACCAAGTTGGGAATCAAATCATGAATTATCAACTGTAGAAATCTTGGATATATTAAGAACTTCTTCTTTTGGGCCGTTTGTTGACATTGCTCCTTTAGATGATAGAAGATCATTTCTGAGAAGTTAAACGGTTTGTTGAGAACAAGTGCCAAAAAAGCCGATTGCAACATGATTCGGCATTCATCAAAACCTCCTCGACGACCACCCAAACAATGAATCAATACGTGTAGGAGATACTTGTAGGGTGGACACAGTCCATTCTTGTTAAACATAGAGTCTTCAATGTCACCACCATAAAGTACACGTCGAAATAAATCCTTGATTAATTCCTTGTCGAACTCACATGGATTATCATCATTGTCTCCAAAACGAAGCACACGTCTAGTCACTTCAGTATCCACTGTGATAGGAGTTTGGTTGATTGTGGCTCGAATGTGGTTCTGTACTTCAACGTACTCAGCTGTATTCCAGAATTGTCTAAAAATGCTCAGATAAACTTTGGGTCGAGCTGTTATAGCAAAGTGTATCACCGAACGACGTAAGAATGCTAACATATCCCCAAAAACAGCTTCGTCAGCAACGTTTGGATCAACAAAGGCACAAATGTTGTGTTTCTTGTCATATGGCAGCAGAGGTACTTCTTCTTGTTCTTGTTGTTGATGTTGTTCTTGTTGAGCAGCATGTGGGTCTTGATCCATTTGATCAGCCATAATACTGAATAGATAATGTCGAATATCAGTAATATGAAATTTTATAAACACAAGTTTTATACAATTTGAACACTTATATATCTATCAATTAACTATGTAAGTAATTAAAATTTTGATCCCGTGTGTATAATCGATGTATCGACGCGGTTAGGTCCTTGGAATGTTTTTATCAGATTTACATTATTGAAATAATTAAATTTAAAATGTCATTCGTTAAAGGCACAGTATGATTCATTATAAGATTGTAACGAATCAACTGATTCTCTATCAAGTAAATAAGTTACCGAAGAAGAACTAGCAAATTACTATTAAAGATAACGAACTAACCTCTAGTTCGTTATGAATTGACGAATACACATATGATTCGTTAAGTAAATGATTCGCAAATCTAGTTCTTGTGATTTTCTTAACGAATTGGCCACAAATAATTTCCAATTCGCTAAGTATAACGAATGGCCACAAATGGCTTAATCTTTGACTATCTTGGTCAAGGTCAAAATTGACAAGAACACAAAGAGTCAAAGTTACAAAGCGGAGATCGATTACTCCATAATTATCGATGGGTAGCCGAACAAACAACTATAAAGGTCTCGAAAACCTACAGCGACCCAAATGGTATTGATTTGAACATTCAAAACATGAAATAAGGTGCTTAAGATAGGGTTTAAACCGGAACATAAAACCCCGATAGTGACCACTGATAATCCTCCCATTAAGCAATAATTAAAACATAATCAAAGGGTACCATTGAACTTGGAAACCCATTCCGATGATCATAGTAACCGATTCAAGGTCCATTACAGCATATACATCAAGGTTCAAAGAAACCTCAAACAACGGTAACAATATTAACTTAATTAACCTATTTAAACTATATGATTTTTGACGAAAAGTACAAAGAAATGATCGTCTATACCTTATACTCACAATGGTATAATCAAAACTCAGAAACACAAGAATCAAAATTCTGAAAATTTTGGGCAGGGTAACTTTATAATATTGAAGAAGAAGAGTGTATAGTAGAACGTTTCATATGCACACCGTCCTATATACATTGACACTGCACGATTCCCAAGGTAACGAATCAGAGATTCGTTTGACATTTGAATTAACGAATCAGATTATTCGTTACAATTAATTTAACAAGTGTCATGACGAATTAGATTCAATTCGTGTCTAATTCGTTAGTTTATGCTTAACGAATTGAAGCCATTCGTTACAGAGTGCAGAAGCGAATTAGGATAACGAACAAGAGTGTAGTTCGTTAAAATGGCCTAATTCGTTAGCCATAAATTAACCAATTACAATTTAATTGTATTTTAAATTAATGAATTAAATAAAGAATTAAATAAATAAATAAATATCCAATTAACTTAAATGAATTACCGAGGACCTTTTTCTCGATAATCGAATACCTTAACGTGTTTTTCCTTTAAAAACGTTTAACTTACATTAAATAATTATAGAGCAGATGGCTGCTCTCGTTGCATCGATTAAGGTAAAATAAAATACTTAAGGATTACCGAGATCTCATACCTCGATAATCAAATATCTTAACATAGTTTCATGTTTTGAAACATAACTTAAAATAAAATAAAATTAAATAATATGTAAAATGAAAATGCAAAATACTTTTGGTATTTTGTAATATTTAAAGAATGTATATACATGAAAAATATCCGAACCAAGAAATAGACAATCCTTTTGTTTTCTATGATTTTTCAAAAGCAAACTTATTTTTTTTATGAGTTTGAGCAAAGAATCATATTGTCCAAAATGCCCTTCCATCACAGTTTTATATTTCAGCGATATTATGATTGGCGTTAAGTCGGTCATTGATATTGTTGTCCACTTGAACAAGCCTTCAAGCATTTTTGTGATATGATTAATGGTTCAATTTGCGCACAGAATATCAGAAACCGTCAGCCCCTAATCTCGATTCAAGCTTAATTTGATTTTTGACAAATCACCCCAACTTGACTTAAACCGTTATAGTGTTAATCAAAATTTTTAAGAATATTACATCTTTTGAGCAATGCATTAAGTTTCCTTTACTGTGAGTGAGTATGAACGAGTTCATCTGTCGGCTTATATACATTGTATCCCCTGGGGTCCGTTTCTTATTGGTATTGAGACGCGCGCAAGGGAGGAACAATTGTATGACTAACAGCGGATTTTGATCAAGTCAGTAATTTGGATTGTGCGAAGTAGGGCAGTGATCAAGTTTAATGACTTTGAGTTTGCTCTAAAAGCGAATGAAATAGTCATGTTTATGAATACCCAGATGATTAAGCCGCATAAAGACTCACAGTGTCCAGAATCCTAACGCTTGTTATTTGCTTTATTATATTTTGGCTGATCAACAACTATAAGGCTTGAGTATGACTGGTTATTACATTTCTGTCATCCTCACCGAGACTTTTGCTAGAGACTAACACCTCTTTCAATTTGGCTTTTCTTTTTGTTTATATCAGTTACTTTACTCTAACAACTTGTTTAAGAGCTATCAATGCACCAATGATTAAGCACTCAGTCTTTTAAGCTTATTTCTTTCTGGATTTAGGGTCAAATAATCAATGTACTATCATTTTCTCTTTTTGCTTCAAAAACTCAAAATTTTGAGGAGCATAAACAAAAAATAAAATTTAATAGCTCCAGTTACTTTAAGTTTATAAATTTATGGCTATCCTGTCCATCTACAAGTAGATAACAGGACCAAAACATGCAAGCATGCTCCACAAACTTAAATAACTGACATAATTTTCAGCAAGAAAATAAAGTAGAAAGCTTAACAAACACCCCAAATACTTTCTATTGTCAGGTGGCTATCCTGAATATTTACATGAAATTATCAGGACCAAACATATACAAGTATATGTCCTTCAAAATAGAAGCAAATGACATAATTTTCATCGAACGTGAGCAAAAATCTTTTTGGTATTTCTCTTTACATACTAAAAACACAATCTTTTTGTCTTTTTTCGGATTTTTCTTTACAAAACGAGAAATTCACAATATTTTTGACTTTTTCAAAAATTTCTTATAAATAAAATTAAAAATTTCACAATCTTTTTTACTTTTCAAATTTTTAAGATGTTTTTGGATTGTTCAAATTTTGAAAGTTAAAGACATGAAAACTAAAGATATGAAAACACACTATTTTTGAAGTTTTTTAAAAAAAAAAATTTTTTTAATGTTTTTGGATTTTATCTATACAAAATAAAAGTACATTCATTTTGTATTTTCTATTTCCCCCTTAAAATTGAAAACCAAATAAAATTTAAAAATAAAAGCTAAATAAAAATAGAGATAGTTATCCTAAGTTTAGGATCTCAGCAAGGGTCTTTAAGACATTTAAACCAAGCAAAAATTGAAAACGTGTTTTATCAAATGCTTTGGTAAGTAAGTCAGCTTTCTGAAAATCAGTATGTACTTTCTCAATGTCAATCAATTTCTTTTCATAACAATCCCGTATAAAATGATATCGAATTTCGATATGTTTCGTTTTAGAGTGTTGTACGGGGTTTTTGGTGATACTAATGACAGCAGAATTATCAATTAAAATAGGAGTAGTAAGAAACTTCAAACCGTAGTCGCGAAGATGTTGTATCCACAAAACCTGGGAACAGCAACTCGAGGCTGCAACATACTCAGCTTCGGCGGTTGAAGTGGAGACCGTTGTCTGCTTCTTACACTGCCAGGAAACAAGTCGGCTTCCTAAGAATTAACATCCTGCTGTGGTAGATTTGAAATTAATCTTGCATCCTCCATAGCCTGAGTCAGAATAAGCGGTAAGATCAAAAGTATCGTCTTTGGGGTACCATAACCCGGTGTCAGGATTGCCCCTAAGATATTGAAGAATACGTTTGACCGCTGCCAGGTGAGTCACCCGGGGACTAGCTTGGTACCTAGCACATAAACAAACAGCAAACACTATGTCGGGTCGAGAAGCAGTAAGATACATCAAAGAACCAATCATAGCTCGATAGAGGGTAGGATCAACAGTATCCTCCAATTCATCCGGTGATAAATTGTGACCCACGGGAAGAGGAGTAGAAGGGATTTTTCCAGCAGTAATCTTGAAACGGCTCAAGACGTCGTTCACATATTTTGTCTGGTGAATGGAGATTCCTTTTCGCAGACTGATGAACCTGCAACCCTAAAGAAATTAATCTCTCCCATCGAACACATCTCGAACTTGGTTTGCATTGATTTCTCGAACTGTGTCGTTTGTTGACCCAAAAATTATGTCATCTACATAAATCTGGACGAGGAGAAGATCATCACCAATATTTTTATAAAGCAAAGTGCAGTCAACAGTTCCACGTTTGAAACCATTATCCATCAGATGGTCGATGAGCGTGCCATACCAAGCTCTCGGGGCTTGATGTAGACCATATAATGCCTTGTTTAATCGGTAAACTCGGTCAGGATAATCAGGGTCTTCAAAACCCGGAGGCTGTAAACTAACACTTCCTCATGAAGTTCACCATTGAGAAAAGCACTCTTGACGTCCATTTGATATACTTTAATGTTCCTGTAAGCTGCATAGGCTAAAAAGATTCGTATGGACTCCAGTCTTGCAACCGGAGCATATACTTATGTGTAATCAATACCCTCTTGCTGATGAAAACCTTGCAGGTCTTTCGATAAGATCACCCAACGATCGCCCCACGATCGTTTCTTACAATCACCCCACGATCGTCCTTCTTACACTTATATACCCACTTAGTCGGAATCGCTTTCTTGACTCTAGCAGGTTTGTCGATAAGATCCCAAACACCCAAACGTGCAAATTGCTTTAATTCTTCTTGCATGGCTTCTACCCAAGAGGAATCTGAAGTACCATACGAGGATTCATTGGCTCAACTTGAGATAGAAGCAAGTGAATTTAGCAAGATTTACAATTCCAGACGAGTGAAAGTCAGTATAAGCACATAATACATTATTCTCACTTGATGAAGCAACTTGATGTCATGTTTCAACTCCCACATCAAGTTCTCCAATAATGTTATCTTTTGGGTGATAATTATGAATCCTTAGAGTGGGATTCTCAGGAACATCAATGGTTTCAAATAAATTAGTGTAGTGTTCACCCAAGTCATGAGATGAAACATCACTATCAAGTTCGATCACTTGATCAACAACTGGAGTGTCATCAAATGAAGTAGATGCATTGTCGAAGAGAAATGGAGACTCATTATCAGGTTCTTCTGTTGGAGCATCAATTGGAACTTCAACATCATTAGAACTTGAAAATCTTGGAATTACCAATTGTTCTTCAAAATAAGCACGAACTAAGTCTTCATCTGGTTGATCAGTTATTGGAGTAAACGAATTGAATAAGCCATCATAATCAGACATCAAGTCAGGATCTTTCCCTTGAGAAGAGTAGTGTATTTTTGACAGTCCACATGGTACCATTCTTTAACACAACCGGATGTAAAATTAAAAACACGTTTCTTAGGAGAAGCATAACCCAAGATATATCCTTCAATGGCTTTTTCATCGAACTTTCCCACATCCTTTTTTAACATCGTACATGGACACCCAAATGGCTCCAACTACTTTAAGTTAGGTTTACGATTATTCAACAACTCATAACTGGTCTTCTTGAGTCTCTTAACACTTAGAACTCGATTGAGTGTGTAACAAGCCGTATTCACTGCCTCATTCCAAAATGGATAGGAAGCTTCGAATCAGCAAGCATCGTTCTAGCAGCTTCAATCAACGTTCTATTCTTTCATTCAGCAACACCGTTTTGTTGTGGTACGTATGGGGCACTGTATTCACGATGAATTCCCTTTTGTAAACAAAAGAAATCCAATACAATATTTTTAAATTCAGTACCATTGTCACTTCGAATTCTCCTCACTTTCTGTTTGTATAGTGTGTTAGTTCACGGTTTTGCGTCTTGAGTCTTTTAATTATCGTTAATGGTTTTTGTTTTATAATTAATGTAATAGTTAGTTTAATTATTGTCTAGTTAGTTAAATGTAAAGTCTAGTTCGCTAGGGGATGTTAACAAATCAGAGGGTGTTTCGTTATTTAAGTGTATGCAACGAAGTGAACTCTAGTTCGTTAGGGGATGTTAATGAACTAGGTTCGTCTTCTATTTATACGTGAACACTGTTCACGCTTAATTGAAGTTTTTAAGAGTTTAATTAACAAAACCCTGTCCGAATTCTCTCTCGATCTTCACCCTAATAGTATACGAATTACTAATATACATATACTGATAATACATATACATATACAACACTTAATCTAAAGTAAATATGAGCTAGATCTATTATTAATCATATACTCACAGATCTGAGATCTGTTATTGTTATTGGATTGATACAACGGGTTCCAACATAGTGATTCGATCTTCGTGATTAAATTTTGAACGAGAACCGGTGTTTGATCTTTCGAACTCATAAACAAGACCCATGAGTATCGTGAATAATCATCTATAGCTACCAGGCAATACCAATCTCCAGAAATACTCGCACGATTCACTGGACCGAAAAGATCCATATGAAGTCTCTCAAGAGGAGTATCGATGGAATTTAATAACTTAGAGGGATGTGACTTTTTCTTCTGTTTGCCCTTTTTGCAAGAAACACAGTGATATGATAACTTGAAATTCTTCAAAGCCACACCTTCAACTAGGTCATTTTCCATGAGATAGTTCATCTTACGAACATGTATGTGACGCAGTCTACGATGCCATAGAATAGAATCTTTCTCGGTTGCTTTCGAGGCAAAATATGTTTCGATCGATGTTGATACTTTAGAGCTCATATTTAAGACATAAATATCATTTGATCGAGGTGATCGCATGACAACCATGTCCTCGGGAATTACATACCCCGGTTTTAAAATCAGACACTCTTTATCTGTAAATATTGTAGTGTATTGCTTTTCACAGATTTGCGACACACTCAATAAATTATGGTCTACTTTATCACAATAGTTGACCTTCCCAAAAGTAATATGCCCATTCGAAACATCACCTTCCTGTGTAATCATACCTCCAGAATTTCCAGCAAACGACACATAACCCCTTTGAATATTTCTTACATTTATATGAGGTCGAGATTTTCAGTAATATGACGAGAACATCCACTATCCATGATCCAGTTTTAACCAGAAATGGTCTTGGATGTACCCTACACACAAACAAAAATGATTAGTTCAAAAAGGCAACCCAGGCCTCAGTATTGGGCACCTTTTGGTTTTCTTGAGAAAAATTAAACTTAGTTGAATTCAACTGTTGTTCAGCAACTTGAGAATAAGTTACAGGTTTCTTAGACTTTCGTCTTAGATACGCAGCTTGGACTACATTTGATTTCACATTTTTGCATAACGGTTCAGTTGGAATGAACTTTGGTTTAACAGAACAATGAATTTCAATCACATGAACAACTTTTCGAGGATTCACGTTTGAGAACATAATATGAGTATCATCATCATGCGACACAGGTCGTTTTAGAATCTCTTTTATCAAAGAAACCGGTTTGGAATGATCCTTGACAAAAGGATGAAGATTCTGAAAGCTCTTCTGGCCACAATTTTTCACTACATGACCTTGTTGACCGCAAAGAAAATAGCTTCAAAGTATCTGTTCCAGTTGGAACATATGACACAGAAGATTGATGACGACTCACATTTTTGGTCAAGCTCTTAGCAAAATCATCATATAACTCAGATTTTGTTTTCAAATAAAAATCTAAATTAGAACAATTTGAAAAACTTTTCAAAGTATCTGTTTCAGTTGAATTTACACTTTGAACGTTCTTAGCCTGTTTTAAAACTTGCTTTGCTTTAGTCAATGGATCAGATGAAACTGATGTTTTAGCTTGAGCATACCTATGTTCAAGATCTTGAATCTTGGAAGTTTCATTGTGAAACACCAATAAGTTCTTGTTTAATGATACTTATTGGAATGTCTTTCTCAGTGAACATCGTGTCTATCCCCTTTAATTTAAATACTCTACCAGTAGATGGCTTGGAAACAGTTGGATTTATGAAATGCAACAAATCCTCATCAGAAATTTTGGATTTTTCTGGTTTATTAGCCCTCACTGGTTTGACATTCACATGATTATCTAGTTTCACTTGAATTGTGTGCGAACCATACACAGCCTCCTCAAATTCATGAGGTTCACACAGTATATGATTAGAACTTGGAATGTTCTTGTTCTTGTGTATGATTTCATGTTCGAACACATCCTCAATGATAACTTTGTCAACATTTTCACCAAAAACTTTGTTGTTTTGAACATAAGGTTTTTGAAATGAAGGTTGGGCTTTAACAGTTTCATTTTTAACTGGTTTTTCTTTTTCAGAAATTACTGATTCTTTAACAATCACATCCTCTTCTTTTCTAAAAAAAGGATTTGGTTTGTAATCATTATGGAACGGAGGTGGAATCTCAACAAAACCTATTCCTTTCTTTGAATCTTTTTGCTTACCAGATGCTTCAATTATTTCGTTTAACAAAAAGGAGGAATTTCTGAATTTACCCAATTTTTCTTTAAATCAAGAACCTAATTTTCAAGCTCGGTTATCTTTGATCTATGTTTCAAGATTTCTTGAAATTTTTGATCATTGATGGTCATTTTCACCGATAACTCAACTTTAAGATCATGATTACTTATAGTTAAAGCCTCAATTTTCTCTCTTGAATTCATTTGAGAGGTCAAGGATTGCTATAAGTATCTTTTAACGAAACAATCTCTTTTAGCAAATTATCGTTTTGAAGTTTTAAGGCATCTATCTTAGGCTTATTGATCTCACAAACCTCATTTTTCTTAGCCATGTAAGCAGATGTGGTTGAATCACTGATTTTTACCATACAAGCGAAAGTAGTTAAGCTTTTCACTTGAATCATCAGATTCAGACTCGGTATCAGCGTCAGAAGATAGTTCACTTCCAACATGTTGAAAGTACTCAAGAAATCTAATGATTGTCAGATTTGCTTGATTGCTGCCACATAGTAGCCCTTGTGACCAGTCATCTCTATCTACGTTGGATAACATTGCTTGAGATCCAGAAGATGATGGTTTACTTCTAGAAGACTTTCCTGCATCATTTCCACTTTTACCCGATGAGTTTTCATCTTGCTTTCTAGGACCGGTATACTCCTTTTTAGGCTTATCACATTCTTTAGAAAAATTCCCAAACTCTTGACAATTGTAGCACTTAACCTTTAATTTATCAAACCCCAATTTCTTGTTCAAAGATGGAAGATCTTATTACCCGTTCTCTGCATAAACTTTTTCAATTTCCTGACTATCATAGCCATGTTCCACTTTAAGTCCATCAGTTCTAAATCATCAAGATCAATCTGATCGTAATCTTCATCAGTAAGGTCACTCGTTGCAATCTTACTACTAACCAAATTCTCATATGAAGTCATAAAGGCATACAAGAATGCAAAATTTTGTTCGGCCTCCTTAATGTTTACATTTGTTTGAGACAAGAATTGATTTGTGGGTGATGAAAATCCAGATCCTCCAGATGAACCAGAAGCACCAGAGAATCTAGTATTTCCAGCTGTGTAGAAACAGGCTCGTGGATCACTATACATGGTTGTTGCATTCTCACTTGCATTTTGTGTGAAAAATACAGTGATAGGTGAAATGATTGAACTTAATGGCATACTACCACCATAAAATGCAGGATCTTGAGTATCTTTTGAAGACTTTTGACATTTAAGATCATATTCTCGTGCTTCGATCTTTTGCATAAATTCTGATGCTGTAAAATGTTCATTGTTGAAATGATTATTCTCTTTAAGAACGATCAAGAAAGTAGAGTAGGAACTCGGTAGTGCACTTTTAATGGTGTCAATCTTATCAATCTCAGAAGTTTCCAATCTCATCTTATCCATCTCAGCTATCAAATGATTAAATCTTGTTGTCATCTCCTCAACAGTCTCACCCTTAAGCAGGTTAAAGTTTCTGAATTGAAACTTGAGCATAACCTTTTTGCTTTCAGCGGTGTTACCCATACTTCTCATATGAATATGTTGGAATAAAGAAGCACAAATTTTTATACTCCCTACTTGGTGAAAGATGTTTTCAGGTAAAGCCATAGTAAGAGTAAAATAAGCTTTTGTCTCAATTTCAAACGCTTTCTTCTCTTCAACCGAGTATTGTGAGATAGCTTTGGGTGTAAAACCAATAGTCTCATCTCCGATCATGGGAACAGTGTAAACTTCATCCAAACAATAAGAACAATCATGGTGAACTGACCCTAGATGAGCATGAAAACGGGGTTCCCATTTAGCAAAATCGCTAAATTTCATTGAACGTGGACATTTTGAATGTGAACCAATCTCGATGTCCAGTTGTAACATTTGTTGCATCAACATGTTTTGAGAAGCTAATGCATACATACCAGCCATTTTTGACAAGTTTCAAACTTTAAGGTTTAAAACTGAAAGTTAATTAACGAACTGTGAACAGTGTTTAACGAACTATGAATAGTGTTAACGAACTGTGAATAGTAAACAACGAATCACACCTTAACTAAGTTAAGATTGATTAGGTAACGAATTAGAAATGATTTTAACGAATCAGAAATAGTTTTTAACGAATCTAGTCTGGTCAACAAAATTGACTTGACGAAATAAGTCAACAAATCAGGTGGTCAATGAATCAGATGGTTTAATAACAAATTAGATAAACGAATCACTAAGAAAATTCTTAGCGAATTAGATGACGAATCAGCTACAGTTGATAACGAATCAACTTATAGCAAATCAGGTTGTTACAACGGTTTGTAACAAACTTCTGACAACATATGCCACGTGGCAAAAGTTGTTATAAAACAGTTTTCGAGGTAGGACACGTGTCACACGAATCAGTTGACACGAATCAGAATATATAACAAAGTGGCTCACGAATCAGCTAATGTGATTTACGAATTAGCCAAAAGATGTGAACGAATTAGGTTGTAAGGTTAACGAATTAGATTGAATGGATTAACGAACCACTTGAATCTTCAAATCTTCAAACCTTTAAACATAATTTTCCAGATTTCTGGAAACTTATGAACAACAAACCCAGCAACCAAATCTGTAATACACATTCAATACTCAACCAAATCGCTCAATCTAATTACCAAAATACTCGTAACCACATCGCGAATCTACTCGCACCATCTCGTAACTCAATTAACACTCAACTCGTATCCGATTTAACCAAAAACCAAACCCCCGTTCTCGGATTAACTAGATCTAATCCAATAACCACATAAATCCAAACCAAATTTCAATTCCAATTCCCTACAAATTCCCAATACCTTAACACACTCAAATCCAATCCAAACAATCCATTAGTTATCCAATTAATACTCTATTCGATCCAAATTCAAATTGAACAAAAAACTTAACATAAACACTATTGATTATCACTCTAATAAATCAATTAACATCCAAATCAAGCGTAAACGAGCACCGAAGGCTCTGATATCACTTGTTTGAACTCGATTAACCCTTTAAACAATACACAGATCACAGATCTGAGATGTATATGTAAATATGATTAATCTTAGGATCTAGTTCATTGTTACACTTGAATATATGTTATATATGTATATATTAGTTGTATGTAGGTGATTTATTATAATATTAGTATGAATATGAAGCTTGAGAGAGAATTGGACAGAGGTTCGATAATTAAACTCAAAACTTAAATTAACAGTGAACAGTGTTCACTATATATAGAAGATGGATCTAGTTCGTTAACATTCCCTAACGAACTAGAGTCCACTTCGTTACATATATTTAAATGGAATAACTTAGCGAATCACCCCCTGATTCGTTAAACATCCTTAACGAATCAGGAGGGTTAATAACTTAGATCTAGTTCGCTAAACATCCTTAGCGAACTAGACTTTACATTAGCGAACTAACTTAATAACTTAAATCTTTATTACATAAAACGAACGACAAATACGTTCACGATAAATACAAAGACTCTAGACGCAAAACCGTGCACTAATAGCAGATTTTGTTAAAGAAAAAGTGACTGATGAAGAAGAGGAAGCCTTTGTTGCTGCCAGAAAAGAATTTGAAAATGTTGTGAGAGAAACAAGAGAAAGGAAAACAATTGCCCAAATCTTAACTCCTGAAGAGCTGGCAGAGTAAGAAGCACTGATTGATCAAGCCAACGTTGCTAAAGTAATTGATGATGAAGAGGCTGGTGATCAAATTGTAATTGAAACTTTCATAAATATAAAGAGAGCTGAGGAAGTTGATAACTCTTTAGCCTTGGTAGTGAGTATGTTTGCACAATCCACAAGCCAATCTCAACAGGAACCTTAAAAGGAACCTGAAAAACCAACTGGAGAAACAATTGAGGAGATGATGGCTAAAGCATCAAAGATTCATGAGAATGTTGGAAGATTTGAAAAGACCTACTCAAGGAAAAGAAAAGCTGATAGTCAGGCTGAAGAAGATGAATTAAGGACAAAGAGGAGATGGGATGAAAAGAATAGATACTTTGTGGAAACACCTAATGATGAGACAAGTTCACTAAGGCCAATTCCACTACAAACATTGAGGCCTGAAGAATTTTTCCAAGGGGTACCAAATGTTCTAGTCCCTGAGAATCCAACTCCAGATGAACCAAAAATCGATGCAGTTAATGAAACAACAAAGGAGAAGGATGAATTTGCTGAATCAACTGATGAATCTAATAATGATGATGTTGATCAAAATGAAGCTGAAAATGCTATTGTTGTGACTCCTGAAGTAACAATGACTGAAGAACAAAGGAGAAACATTGAGCAGAGCTTGATTGAAGCCAAGAGGAAAAATCCTCTAGTTATCAAGCTGATGAGTCTTTGAATAAGCTTTGAAACCTTATGTTCTTTGAATGATGATGAACTACAAAGAAGATTGAACAAAGAGAGGGACACCATTGAAAAACTCATACAACAAAAGAACAAAGATGCCCAAAAGTATAGAGAATATTTGAGAAAGCATGGGTATTCTGAGAAAGACATAGCTCACGTCAAGTTTGAAAAGCTAAGAGAAGCCTATAAAAACACCAGAGAAGAAGTGAAAGAAAGATTTGTTAGAGAAGATGAGGCCGCTGAAAAACTTGAAGCTTTGAAAAAGAATTTTGGAGGAATGTGTGGGTATTTATTGGACAAAGGTATGAAACCTGATATGGTTGAAAGTCTGGATAAAGCTACTGCTGAGTCAATTTATAACAACATGAAAGAAAAGAAAAATTAAAAAGGGTTCAACCAGAGCCATCAAGTGTACAAGAAAGGAGAGACCAAGATAAACCCCCTGCAAAGAAAAGAAGAATAAGAACATTGAGAGAAAAGTTGAAAGATCAATTTGAGAAGAAGACAGATGATACCCCAATCCCAGAGGAAGTCAAAACTGAACCAATTGATGAACCTATTGTTCCATGGGAAAATGAAGAAATGATTGAGATTTTGAATGGGTAATGGTAAATCAGAAGGGGATGGATGTGAACACCTTTAATGCACTTGACAAACATCAACTGAAAGAACTATTCAACTTGCAAAAAGATGAATGGGAAAAAGTTCTTTTGAAAGGTAACAATCCAAGAAGTTTTGTTGGAGGAAGGTTTGTGCATGCAGGGTTGATGAACGATCCAAGGATGGCTGAAATGATTACAAGACTTGTAAGAGATGCAGGTGAAAACTTTGCAGACATGATCTACTATCCTGGTGAACTGATTGAGTCAATGTATATGAAAGCTTTTTCTATAACAAGGCCTAGCAAACCAATGAAGTCTATACCAACTAGGCCTTCTGCATCAAGGCAACATACCACAACACACAGAGGTGAGTCAAGTAGAGACGGATCACAAAGAACTACAAGACCACAATCAGATGTGGATCTTCCTAGAACTCTTTTCTTTGATTCAGTCTCTCAGTTACTGAAAGTGATTATGGAATGTAAACAGTTGAGAGACATCATTTTGAGAGATGATTTTGCTGAATACACACAAGAGCAATTGGAGAAAATGGCCATACTTGATTTATATGACTATCACGACACAAACAAATTGGCTGGGAGACTGCAAAATGAACTTTCAAAGTACCTGAGAGATGAAGCTGATAAGGGATTCCCATTTTTGAAAGAAAAGAGAAGGTGGAGATTGACAAAGCATGATAGAACAAGAAGAGCAACAAAGTTGAAAAAGATAAGAAGTGCTGAATTGAATTATCAGTTGAAAGTCAAAGACAAGAATCCACTGTCAAATATGAACACATGTATAAGTCTTGAGAGAAGAATGACACGCCCAAACTACAATGTTCAGAAGAATGGCATCATTGTTGAAATTGAGCATAAGGAAACTGATGGCCACTATATTCTTCGTAATTCAGATGGAATTATCTTGGGTATAATCAGAAGGGATGAAGACCTGACCTACTTTCATAATGAAGATCTTAGAGATATAAGGGATTTGGACATTCATGAGAGTCATACTCATTACCAGATCCTTTCTATCTTTAGACAAAGGCCAGGAACCGTGATAGTGAATCGAAGACAAGCAGCCTATAATGCAAAAAGAAGATGAAGATCTTTAGAATAGGCTTTGATTTGTATTATCTACGGACATATTTTTGAATATGTAATAGTTTAACTTTTGATGTGTAGAAATTTGATTTTGATTTGAATATGTATTTTGACTAAGTGTATGTAACCTTAGAGATGTTTTGGGAGAACTGAGGTGTTCCAATATAGGGGGAGATTGTTGAGTCAAAGATTTGACCTAACCAAAGTATAAGGAAGATTGAAATCTTCTAAACCTCCTCAGAAATCGCTAAGTATGAAACCGAGCACACTTGGACATCCTAAGCAGGGTTTTACTTAGCCGGGCACGATATTTTGCCTATCGGGCAGAGTTATCTTCAAGAAATCTTCTTTAGTGAATATCCGAGTAGGGTACACTATGTCAAGCAAGGTTGTTCTTCATGGCCGAGCACAGTTTGCTTTAGAGCAAACCCTTGGTCACACCAAGCTTTTGAAGCCAAGTACTTGGAAGATCTAGCAAGGTATTCTTTAATAAACAAAGGTCCTAGCATGCTTGATGGAAGTTAAGAATTATCCTAAGGATACATTGGGCAAGGTTCAACTCAGGCAAGCTACAGTGTAACCTAGCACACATGGCTTTTCTAATAAGCTACTTACTAGCAAGGAGTTGATAGGACCTTAGAAGAACAAGTCTGCTCGTTGGATCATATTGGGCAAAGTTGGATATGATCAAGAAGACTGAAGTCTACTTGGTGAAAGTAAAGTCTACCCGGGAACTGTTCCCGAACACACTTGAAGGTTACAAGGTTTACTCTAGGGAAAAAAGCACCGAGCATACTCGGAAAAGACAAGTGATACAAAGTCTGCCCGGAAGACCTGTTTTTACACTTAGTATAGTTTTGAATATGTAATTTGAATATGTATCAATCATTAGGGTTTCTAGAAGGAATGACAGTTGTCAGGAGGTGGCAGGCCTAAAAATAGAATATTTTAGGGCACGCCTCCTGAGACGGAATACGGATTTTTGCCTTTACACTTTTCAGAAAAGAACGAATATTCCTGATTGAGTGTGACGGTTGTCCTAGGTTATCATTGAATATACATTCCGACAAGAAACCCTAATCGATTATCATTTGTATGAATCTCTTTATATAAATGGAAATCTTTTGAGTTATTGTTCGTGTCTGTTACCATTATTAACCTATTAGCAACAAATCTTGTTTGTTTCTGATTCCGCCGTTAACAAACAAGAATCTTTCCTTATTTAGCAATCCGTCATTAACCTTCTTGTCGACACCGTATGTGTGGACTATGACATTGTTATTGAGTATTGAGTGATATTCAGGACCGACAAGGATATAGCCGTGTATGTAAGTAAATGTGCAACGTGTTCAAGGGTTAAAGCTGAATACCAAAAACCTTCGGGAATGTTGCAAAAACCCGAAATACCTCAATGGAAATGGGAACAAATCACCATGAACTTTGTAACACATCTTCCCAAAACCTCCCGAGGACAAAATGCAATTTGGGTAATTGTGGACTGATTAACCAAATCCGCGCACTTCATCTCAATAGGTAACAATTACTCTACCGAGAAACTCGCCCAAATTTACATTGATGAAATTGTATCTCAACACGGAGTACCTCTTTCGATTATTTCAGATCGAGACAGTCACTTTACTTCACATTTTTGGCAAGCAGTCCAAGAAGCTTTGGGAACCCGAATAGATCTGAGTACCGCTTACCATCCCCAAACTGATGTCCAATACGAGCGAACAATACAAACCTTAGAAGACCTACTTCGTTCTTGTGTACTGGATTTCAAAGGGAACTGGATCAACACCTCCCGCTCACTGAGTTTTCTTACAATAACAACTACCACAATAGTATACAAGCAGCACCTTATGAAGCATTATACGGGCGAAAATGTAGATCACCACTTTGTTGGACAGAAGTGGGTGACACTCAGAATACATGATCCGATTTAATTCAAGAAACCACCGATAAGATCCACAAGATTAAACGTAAATTTAAAGCTGCCCGTGACCGAAAAAAGAGTTATGCCAATATTCCCAGAAAACCGTTATCTTTAGATGTAGGCGACAAGGTTTTTTAAAAGTATCACCATGGAAAGGTGTTATAAGGTTTGGAAAGACCGGTAGGTTAGCCCTGAGATACATTGGACCTTTCGAGATCATTGCAAAAATTGGTTTCGTAGCCTACCGACAGAAATTACCCCTAGAACTGAGCACCATTCATGATGTGTTTCATGTGTCGAATCTGAAAAAGTGTCTTACTGATGAAACGGCTATTGTACCACTGGAAGATGTTCAAATTAATGAAAAGTTAAAATTCGTAGAGGAACCGGTGGAAATTGTGGACAGAAAAACCAAGCAGTTACTACACAGCAAAATCTCAATGGAAAAAGTTCGGTGGAACTCGAAACAAGGAACCGAATTTACTTGGGAATGAAAGGATGAATTCCGAAAGAAATACCCACACATGTTCCCTAAAAAGAAAACCGTTGACATATCAAATTTCAGGGACAAAATTTCTTAACGATGGGAGAATGTGACATTCGTGACAAAACGGGGTATACTTTATTCACTACGTAGTGAGTAAACGATGATCGGTTAATTCGTAGCGATTAAAAGAATAACCGACCGATACTGACTAAGACCCGTATATATATACTGAGGTGTCATATGTGATTTATGTATATGATATAGAGACTAAGATATTGATATTTAGGCCTCAGTACGTTTAAAACCATTTAAACGAAAAAGGTTTCGTTTATCGATACGCTATGAGTTTAAACGCAATCGTTAACATCAAAAAGAGCATTGTAGCATCCGTCAAGCCTAAAAGGATTTATAAAACACTTATATGACATGTTCTAAGCAATTAGTGAAAATATTTTGAGTTTTTACAACCTTTTAATATGTTTTTATTATTT
This sequence comes from Bidens hawaiensis, assembly GCF_021521415.1. NCBI lineage: Eukaryota > Viridiplantae > Streptophyta > Magnoliopsida > Asterales > Asteraceae > Bidens > Bidens hawaiensis. The sequence goes on along the minus strand of NW_027491300.1, from coordinate 704,280 downwards.
CGCAAAAATTAAGCCGAAAAACGTTCGTTTTCGCGCTATTTCTCGCACCCGATTTAATTTTCTCGCGAAAAACTGAACCCGAATTAAAGTTTGGACCGAGACCGAACTTTGGCACGCAAAATGAGGCACTAATGGGCCAAAGGGAGGCCTAAAGCCCCCCCCCCCCCCCTTTACATGCGGTCGAAATTGGGACACACCCCACTCTTTCTAGCATCTTGTATACAATAAACAATTAAGATATTTTCTCATTTTAAACCTTAATCAGCTCAAGAACAGCAAGAAAACTTCATCTATCAGCCAAAAATTTTGAGGTAAACATTTAATTAGAAGAGATTTTAGCTTGTTTAATAAAGTTTAACCATGGTAAATTAAGTCTTAATTAGTTTTAAACATGTTTAACCATCCAAAAACCATAAAAATCAAGTCAAATCTTGTTTTGATGTTAAACATGTCTACAGAGCAGAAACATATAGATTTTTGACCAAAAACACGGATTAAAACATGAATACGTTTTTACGGTTTGAAAGTTCGGTTTGAAACCAAAACCGAAACCAAAATTAACAAGGTTGTTCTATGGATGATTTTTGCTTGGTTTGATGTCATATGCTATGTAGATACACTTACTTTGCGACCCAAGACCCGGGGAGTTGTTTAAACCATCGAAAACCACTGAAAACCGACAAGGTATTACCGTATTACTCGTTTAGGGGCTGTTTGTGCTTCGATTGTGACGTTCTTGTTGTTAGGTTATGAACATTTTCAGGGAAATTAGGGATCATGTAAATGAGCCCCTGTTAAAATTTGGTAATCGTTCGCTAAACGCAGAATATTTGGCGAATTTATTACCGTTTATTAGCGTTTATTTGGGAAAAATAGTTAAACCTCATGAAACATTATGAAATTTGGTTTGAAACCCAAATATGTTATGTTAAGATCACTGGAAAGATTTGAGATGATTTGGAGAAGGCTAGGCACGGTTTGTGCAATTGCGTTTATATCGAGTTTTAACAGCCGAAAAATGCACAAAAGGGTATTTTGTTCAAACATTTAAGTTCTGGGAAATTTAAAGGGGTTGTGTTATGGTATAGTGATCACTTAGAAAAATTATCGGATTTTTCAGGAATTGTTTGGTATAAACGGGGTATTTATCGGTAAATTATAACACATAAAATTAATTTTTATAAATAAATAAATGAGTATAAAATTCTGAATATAATTTCATTAAATTCTACAGATTTTAATTTATTTTTACCAAAAATACTCATAATTTATATATAATTTCATAAATAGATATAAATATTTGAAGATTTAAATTATATTTATTTTAATGAAACCGGCAGTTTTGTGTTTAACGGACTGACTGGTATGTCAAAATGTCAAAAGCGGTCAAATATCATAGTATTAGATGAATTTGATAAAAACGAACGTTTTACCATAATTCCGGACAATTCGGATGGATTGTACGCGTTTTGTATAATCAAATCCGTAAGAAAACGGAAACGAACTCTGCGATCAATACAGATACCGAAACTTCAAAATTATTTCATAAATCAAATCATTTTATCAATCAGTATCTTTACTTAAGTTTATGTGATCTTACCTATTTCCAAAACGGTGAAACTGAGCCAAATCTGGTTTTGAACATTTCATATTATACAAAGTCACAATCTAATACTATGGTCATGTTCTGGGCTTAACAGCTATATCCAGACTAGTTATACAGCCCAATTTGGCTTAAACAATGTACTAGTATTAACTATACGATACCGGTTATAGGATTTAAGCTATAATCGATACACATTGCCTACTGACACGTATTACCAGCTTGAACTACGCTATGGTGAGTTTCACGACCCCACTTTCTAAACTGTTTTACGAACTTTTGGGGTGGAAAGCATGTTTACATATACTTATATACTTGAAAACGTGTGATGATGTGAATTATCTAAGTGCTAACACTTGAAATGCCTCCCACACGAGTGATTAACTACGAGCCGAAGGCATGTGAATAGTACTATTGGTTTGACAAACCCAATTGATGGGCCGGAGGGGTATGCCGGAACATGTTTATTATCAATTGCACATGACCATGCGAACTTTTGTAACATGCTATGTGGTGTTAGACATAGTACATACTTTAGGCAAATAGAGCCAATGTGGGCATATGAAGTGTGCGGGCAGGAGTGGCCACGTAATGTGGCCACGTAATGGCAACTGGTCAAGGATTCACTCGTGGCTTAGTATAATTACATCACATATTTACAAAACATGAATACTATGATTACGTATACTGGTATTCGTTCGTACTTGCGAAAATTGAAACTCACCAACTAGACGTAGTTGACCCATTTTAACATGCTTTTCAGGTGAACCCAAGTTGGAATAATTTGCTTATGTGCTTGGTGCTAGAAGGGAAGTGAATCATTGTACATAGACGCTAGTATATATATTAAAGAATAAGCACTCACGCGAACTGGGTATGTGATTTTTATCTAGTTTGTAAACTTAGTACCTACCAATGTAATGTGATGTAAATTAGTATGTTGAATTTATTTATAAACAATGTGGTTGATACCTATATTATCTGTTACATTCCCGTATTACGCTTCCGCAACTACCTAGTCGGGGTATGACATTCGTTCTTTAATTCGTTATCTCTTTATCAATGATTCCTTGTGACTAATTCGTATAATTTACTTGATAACGAATTAGTCAGTTCGTTATAAGTTAACATCAGTTCGTTATAACGAATAGTCTCTCTAACGAATGACATTTTAAATTATTATAAAATTTGTAATTAATTTTAACTTATTATTTGTTTTACTAAGTCTCAGGTTTATTTATTCTCAGTTATGGCTGACAATATTATTCAAGATCCTCCTGCTGCGGAGTCACAACAACAAGAACATGATCTTCCATTGCTCCCATACGACAAAAAGCATAACATTTGTGCTTTTGTCAGTACAAACTTCGTTGATGAGAACCTATTTGGAGATATGCTATCTTTCTTGAGGAGATCCCGTATACATTATGTTATAACTGCTAGACCGACTGTACATTTCAGCATTGTACGTCAATTCTGGAACTCAACACGTTATATTGAAGCGAAGATCACATTGTGGCTGAGATTAAAAGACAGCCAATCACCATTACTCACGGTGTGATTAGACGGGTGCTGCAGTTTAGGGACACAATGGACGACCCCAGTGAATTTGACAAGGTGTTGATACGAGGTTTATTTAATCGTGTGTTCTACACTGGGATCTTGACAAGTCTATGTACAACAAAGCATACGTCTGTCCCACTTACAAGTATATATTACATGTCCTTATCCATTGCCTCGGTGGGAGAAAGGGTAGATTTGATGAATGTCGAATCCTGTTTCAATCGGCATTTGTTGCGTTAATCCTGAACAAGCGATTCAATTTCTCAGAGATGATCTTCTATCATCTTAAGAAGAATTGTACGATGAAGAATAAAATTAGGAAATTTCTGATGTATCCACATTTCATTCAGCTGATGGTTCAAGATTTGTTTCCAAACTTGGTGATTGACCAAACCATACAGAATGATGTACTGCCACTGGAACATATGACAGCTGATACTGTCGAAAGAATGAATTCGTACAGGCAGGATCCACATACTCGGAATAAGCGCTTGATTGGTCATCTAGCTGATCATGATTATGTATGTCCTTCTGATGATCACTGGATCCATGATGATTCGGATTCTGAGTGTGAAGAGGGACCAGGTGGGAATGACGGTGATGATAGTGACAATGGTGATGAAGGTGGAGCTGATCACCAACGTTGTGCTGGCGTTGAGGTGGCTGTTGCTCAAGCTGCTCAAAGAAAGCGTAAGGGAAAAGAGGTGGCTAGTGGAGAGCCATCTAAACGACGAGTGACTGCAGGAGCTGGTGTTTCATTTGGAGTTCATCCTCCAAGGTCGTCTGTTATTCAAAGACCGGCAGTGCCGCTTACTACTAGCACCCCAGAACTCACATTGACGGCCACACTCACTTCAGATCTTAGGCTTGGCATGATTCCGCAATCTGTTTTATCAACATTGCCAAGGCCTACTACTACTACATCGGTGGTTTCACCAACCCTGACGATGACGCCACCACCGCCTATGGATATTTCATTTATGAGGCTTAATCGTCTTCAAGGTCCCTGTACAGCCGGTGCCTCCATCATTTCATGCTATGCCACATGAGACTCAGATGAACATGCTCTTGAGTCTGATTCATCTGTATGAAAATCAGATGGATGTTGATCGTCTGGCTCAAGAGCGTATGCTGGACAATCAACGAAAGCTGATGAGCAATGTTTCTTTCTGTCAAAAGGAGACCAAAGCCCTCCATGAGATTGTTACAGCTCAGGGGTGAAGATGGAAGGACAAGAGGATCTCATTCTGTAGCTTACATGTAAAGACGATGCATTAAAGAAGTTGAAGAATGGTGACGATGATCCTGATGCCTCGGGTGCTGGAGGAAGTGAGCTGAAACAAGCTCACGGTTCATCTTCCGCCGGTGCAGGTACGATTGAGGCTGGTGATTTGGGAAAAAAGGTGGCCGTTTATCAGGACTCGACGAATGCTAAACCAATTGAGTCGATAAAGGCTAATGCTGTTTTATTTATGGATTATAAGGATGCTGTGGTCATGAGTACCGCCAACCTGGATGAGATTGGAGAAGGGCAGTTCGTTGATCGGTCCTTAACACGAGAGCAGATTTCTATACTGCTGGGTTTAAATAATTAAGAACTTGATGTGTTAGAGGATGAGAATGATGTGAAGGTTGAGAATGATGAGGAAGTCTTGAATGATCCAACGATTCCGATGAACACATCATTTACTTATGAAGATGAGGAAGTTGAGATTGAGGATGTGACGGCTGAGGAATACCCTGATCTATTTCAAAGAACAAATGTTGATCTGGGTGCTCCTTAATTTATTGAAGAAAACGTCAAAGCAGTCGAATATCATTTGGAGAAAGTATCAATGGGTAAGGACGTTGACACAAGAATTGAATCGAAGCCTAATCCATCGGTAGATGATATTATTGAAATGTTCAAGTATCAGAGCAAACGGGCCCATAAGTTTATTGAGGCGTACAGGTACGCAGATAAAGAACAAGAGCAAGAGGCCACTACATGTGTTAAAGCTAATCAAATGACTTCATTCAAAGCCGTGTCAAAAGTGCGAGGTGATATTATTTCATGGCTTTACGACTCAGAGTTAAAGGTATGTATTGTTTAATGGGAAAACGGCGTCCAGTATTATGAAAATATTACTGAAGTTCTCTCATTACCGCGTTGGGATGTGCGAACCCTCGTGTGTCGACCTTTCATAAACCGGGGTGGAGATCGTCGAGCAGAATGGTTTCATCAACATTTGCTCTTCGAGGTCAATCATGGGTTTAAGTTCTTTAAGCCGCAGATTCCAATCTGCAAACGTATTGACGAGATAGATCCAAAAACAGGTTGGAGAAAGCTCGTACTTAAAGTTAAACCGTCAAAGACAATGAAGCTTGTACCAGTCAAGACGCTTAATCCGCATATTTATTTATCCTTCAACCGCTGTATTATGATAATCGTACTGGAGAGGCCGTTATTGTATTGGGAAAGGGTTTAAAGACCGATTGATTAAGATTATTGATCCAATGTGGCTTGTGAATTTGACTGAGACTGACAATAACGTGCTATTCAAGAATAAAATATTGATCGAGCGCCGTGAATACAATGATCGAGCTATGCAGTTTCAACGTATCGTTCGTGTGTGTCTTTAGTACGGAATCCATTGATGTCGAGACTGGCAGACGAAGTGCTTCATATAAATTAAAGACTAGGCAAAGAGCTCAAGACGAGGGGGTATCTGTTAGTGCACGGTTTTGGCGTCTCGACTCTTTGTATTTATCGTCTTTGTATCTATTATTATTATAATGGAAAAGATATTTATGTTATAAGTTAGTTCGTTAATGTAAGGCTAGTTCGTTAAGGATGTTTAATGAACTAGCCAGTTTGTTTAATGTAACACCCATTCGTTAAGGATGTTTAACGAATGGGCTTGTAGTTCGTTATGTATGTTCCCATTCATCATGGAATGTTGACGAATGGGGCATAACGAATCAAGTGAATCGTTATGTTTCTTTCAAGTCTGTAATGTTAACGAACTGGATCCTAATTCGTTACATGATGTGTAACGAATTAGATCCATCGTCTATATACAGAGGCTTAGTCCTTTGCATAATTTAAAAAGTTTTGGTTTAAAGTAACTACACTCTGTCAAAATTTTCTCTTGATCCAAACTTCGTTAAACCTAATACAACTAATATACATAATATATAACCTAATTAAGAGTAATCATGAACTAGATCCTATTACGGCTTAGATCTAGGTTAATCTGTTATAGATCTGGATTGATCCTAAGGTTCAACAATCAAAGAACTTATGAGATACCCCGTGCTTGCTCTTCAAGTTGAGTAGTTGTGCTAATGTAGACAACTTGGTAAAGTCAGGACATCCTTTATACAGGGGCTTCTCAGCGTCAACAAGTAGTTGTATAAACTGTTGATCTGCAGGTAGCATCTTGTCGCCATTGAAATTGTCTTTTGTAGCATTTACCATTTTTACAGTTTCATAGGCATATGTTGGAATGTTGGTGTCAACAAACCCAGTATTATTACCAATCACATTAGTTGGATTGTTGATGTCAACAAACCCAATATTAATATCATAATTAGTTGGAATGCTGGTACAGGCAAACCCAATATTATTAACATTAGTTGGAATGTTGGTGTCAGCTTATCCATGTTTTATCCAAGTAGTATAATTCTTATCAATTCCAAACCTGTACAAGTGATGTTCTACATCGTCTACACTAAGAGAGAAGTGGTTCACACACCGAACACATGGACATGAAATAGAAATTGGTGTTGATGTCTCCTTGTAATTACGAACTGCATAATCTAGAAATGCCTTAACACCATCTTTATATGCTTTACTGTACATGTCGCCTACTAACATCCAAGACTTATCCATCTTCCAAGAATTTTTTATTAACTGTGTCATCAACGATATATATATATATACACACACACATATATATATATATATATATATTAAATAATTAACGTCAAAAAATGTAACTTGAATTTTATCATGTCTGACATTAAAAGCAAAAATATTTGGTACTCACCTGAGATTAATTGATGAGAGTTCAATTAATTGGTAGGATTGAGTTCAATTAATGAAGCTTTTAATGAGCAGTTTATTAAAGGATTTATGAAATTGTGAGATTTTATTTGGTCAATTAATTGATTTGGGAGTCTTCCATAGAAGATAATTCGATTAATTGGCAGGTAAAAATGAAAATTTTAAACATCGAAACTTCGTTATAAAAATATTAGAAGAGGTTCTATCATGTTCTCAAACGTCGCGGGTTCAAAACTCAGGAACATATTTTTATTAAATTTTTATATTAACCTTTATTTAATGAAATAAATACACTGTTTACGGTCAAATATCCCATTTTAAAAACACTCAAACTAAACTACTCATAAAAAATATATCATAATAGCTGGTCTGAGATCATAACAATGTTTCTTAGCTTTTTACTCTGATTACAAAACTAATTAAAAGCCTTAAAAACAACAAGAAGCAATAAAATACAATTTCTTCATTTTTTTTTCTGATTCAATCCGTGAAGCTACACTCCTTGCAAGTTGATCCTCTAATGACTTATTTGCCCTTATCCAGATAGGAATTATGTATGTACATCTTGTGCACACATCAGATCTTGTGGACGAACAACAATCAGACCATACAAAGAAATCACATTTTTTGCCCTAAATTAAAAAAATATGGAGTTTAGGGTCAACAATCAACATAAAGACGGGATGAATTACAACTTTATTTTCAATTTCACTAACCTGAGATGCACAGTTGTAGAACCTCCGACCTGGATTTTTGGTGGTCCCTGATGTTCTTAGAATGGCTTATTGACCACAAAAACAATAAACCTGCGATCGATTGCTTTTGTTACTGGATGTTGTGGTCCGCGATAATATATTTTCCACGGAGATCGATTTCTTCCAAAAATGGTTTTTTTAAGTGTTTTATTTTAGTGGTTATAGGGGGGGGGGAAGGAGTTTTAAATGGAAAAAAAAACTATATATATATATATATATATATATATATATATATATATATATATATATGTTAAAATTAAAAAAAAAAGATAGTTTTCTAGGAAGAGTAAGAATAGATCTAAAGCATTGGATTTAAGATCTAGTGGTTGTGATTGAAGGTTGCTTGGATATCTTTCTCTTTTAAAACATTGCTCGATAAAAGCACATGTTGCAAACCTTGCTCGGAAAAGAATAGGGGTGTCGATAAAAAGAGAGGCATGCCTTAAAATATCTTTCTCTTTTAAAACCTTGCTCGATAAAAGCACATGTTGCAAACCTTGCTCGGAAAAGTATATTCACAAAGCTTGCTTGGATAGTTTTAAAAATGTCCAATAGTTTCCTAGGATCTATGATTTAGGCTACATAGTTTCCAAACTTCAACATTTATGTCCTTCTTACCATTCTTAGGAAACTATTTTTTTTTATTTTAACTCTTATATATATATATATATATATATATATATATATATATATATATATATAATCTTGTACATAAGCGTGTTAATAGGTATTAGAATATTTATATATGTTTTTGTACATAAGGGTGTTACAGGCACAATAGACTTTGATTCTTTTTTTCAATTAATCAAAAAACATCAATTATTCAATTATATAAAAAAGACATTGAATTTTTACAAGTATTAACAAAACAAAATTTTACATATGATAATATTAAAAAATACATATTTTTAAAAGAGCTTTGTTTTTAATAAAATTTACATGAAAAGAAGTTAAATAATATAAAATATTAAATAAAAATCAAATTATATAAAAAACAAATTGTTTGAAAGAAACGAAAAGAATATTTAATTCAAAAGTGGGTTGTGACTCATATTGGGGTTGGGGGTAAAAATGATTTAATTAACTTTATTCACAACCCAACCTAAAACCCAACTTTTAACTTTCATTCACAACCCAACTCAAACCAATTTTTTAATACATATATCTTTTATAGGTTTTAATTTATTCTATAAAATTTGTTATAACTATTCAAAATGTTTATGGGTTTTTAAACAATATTATTTTAACTGAAAACATTTAAATTAGTTTTTCGAACCTAATAATTTACTTACAAGTTTTTATTAAAACAAAATTTTACAAACTCAATAAAAATACATATTTTTAAATATACTCCATTTTGAGTAAAATATATATCAAAATGTTCATAAAGAAAAACTAAACAAGTCCACGATTTTAGATTTTATAAAAAGATATATAATGTGAGTTATTAAACCAAAATCAAAATATATACAAATTTAAATGTTTGAAAGAAAAAAAGAAAAAAAAGAAATAAATTAACTAGCCACTAGGAATTTGCCATGTGGCCATGATGTGGGTTGCAACCCAGGTTGGGTAGACAACCGGGTTGTGAGTTGAAAATGAATTTTTCATTATTTTTCTTGGAAAGGGTGAAAAAACCCATTATTGGTTCACCAATAAACATCTTTTTGTTTATTCCCTGAATAGTGTCATGACCTCTTAATATGAGATCACCAATAAATCTAGTCAAGATTCCTTTTACATTTTTTTATTAACTTTAATGGTAGACCACATGATTCAAACTTTAATTAAAAACATGTGATTAAGAATGAGTTTCTAGAGTATTCACAACTCAAGTGAGTTTTTATTCTAACCTATATAGGTGGGTTTAAACTTTATATTAAACCTTAACTAGAAATAAATAAAATATAACATGAACCACATTGTTAAACCTAGAAAAAACAATACCTAAATTTAACGTATATATAATATTATACACAAAATTACATAAAAACGTTACATAATATAGCGTATAACACACGACCATGGGTTAAAATGTCCTATAGCACCCCATGGACCATAAGACCTGCAAGCTAGGTTTATAGTTGTCGAGATCGCACTATTTTTCAGTTTATTGGAAGTGACCTATGGGTGACATGTTTTATATATGGTATATACTACACGGCTAGCTAAGGCATTATCGTATTGTCATCCCGATATAAATATATATATATATATATATATATATATATATACACAGGCTATAATCATCATCATCATCTTAATTATCAGAATCATCATCATCTTCGTCGTGATTATTATCATCACCATATGTGTTATGCTGATGATAAACATCGTAAAGTTTTCAGCATTATCATGTGTTATGCCGACAATGATCAAACTTCGTATGGGTTATCGTAAAAAAAACGCCCAATATTAGCGATCATTGTCGGCACCATCTTATGAATTGTTGTCCTCATCAAACGACATCATCAGTCATACGGGCTACCATCAGTATGATCATCGTATATGTTATCATGGTCGTCGTTGATCATACGGGTTACATATCATTAAACATCGGTGTCACCATCATCATCATCATTATCAACATATATATATATATATATGTGTGTGTGTGTGTGTGTGTGTGTGTGTGTGTGTTTTTGTGGCGTACTTCCATATAGGTACCTATCATCTATCATCATCATATATATGTGTGATCATCATCATAGACATCACGATCATCGTACGAGCTATAGTCACCATCGTATGGGTTAGCTTAAGCAAACCATACCAACACGCATTCTAATATGCATGTATTCATGTGGGTATCATTATATTAGCGTCATCGTCATCATAATTGGGCCAATCATCATGGTCATCATACGGGATAGCACCATCATCGTCTCATGGGTTACATATCCTCAATCATACTACACACCACCCACTGCCACCATCCACCTCCCACATTCGCCACAACCAATGGCACCAACCACCACCACCTCCAGCATGAACCACAACGACCTCTAGCACCAACCACTAACCACACACCACAACCACCCACCACCCACTGCCCACCACCACCACGATCCACCACACCTCCGCCACCACCACCACCGACATCCGTCACCACCACCCACTACCCACCACCACCACACATCCGCCACCACGAACCACCACACCTACGCCACCACCCACTACCCACTACCCACCACCACCACACATCCGCCACTACGAACCACCACACCTCCGCCACCACCACCCACTACCCACAATCACCACAAATCCGCCACCACAAGCCACCAAGAACTACCATACCTCCGCCACCACTACCACCACCACACATCCACCACCATGAACCACCACACCTCTGCCACCACCACCACCCACTACCCACCACCACCACCCACCGCCCACCACCCACCGCCCACCACCCACCACCACCACCACACATCCGCCACCATGAACCACCACACCTCCGCCACTACCACCACTGATCTTCGCCGCCACCACCCACTACCCACCACCATGTAACATCCCGAAATTTCTAAGAATAATATTTTATATATTAATTGTTGGTGATGGAAAAGTTTACTTGATTTGGTGGGGAATTAATAAAATAATAGAGAAGAAAGGTTAAGTAGGCTTTTAGAGGGAATTAATGATGGACCAAGAAGGAAAGATGGGCCTTAGGTCCATGGGCTTAAGGGAGTATAAATAACCCTTAAACCCTAATCCTTCCATTATTATCCATCTCTACACCATAGCCTACACCTTGAGAAACACACACAAACATTACCCAAAAACCCGAGTCAAGATCCGAAGGTGGAAACCCGAACTCGTTGGTTCTAGATCGTTGTGACGAACCAAAACAACATAAAAACTAGACCGTGTTCGTAAACCTACTCGTTTAAGGTACGTTTATATCAAGAACTTGTTCGTTTAAGCTCGGATTTAGTCTAGAAATCATAGATCTGTTTTAGTGTGGTAAAAACGAATCCAACGAAGCTAAACTTGCTAAAATTGATTACGGTTTGATAGGCTAATTGTTAGTATGAAGACCCGTAACATATATACATAAATCGCACCATGTAAACCCGATGTTTTGAGCGATTGTATGGTTAGGGTTTGTAGCCGCTGGCTAGACGAATCCAATGATACCAAATTTATGATGTTTCGTTAAGGAATGAAGGTTTAATCGCATATTTGATATGCGTTGACTGTTCTATGTTCATATCGATTTTGACTTTGACCTCAGGGTCAAAGTCTGGATAAGACTGATGTGATTCAATAAGCTAAAGTAACGAATTAATTAGCCAATTCGTTCTGGCAAGATAACGAATCAGTTCACCAATTCATTATGGCAAGATAACGAATTAGTTCACCCAATTCGTTATGTTTAGATAACGAATCAAGTCAGGATCAGATAACGAACTAGATGACGAACCAGAATAACGAATCAGCTAACGAATCAGGACAGCGAAGCAGATAACGAATTAGATAACGAATTAGACTATGATCTAATAACGAATTAGGCTTAACGTTATAGCAAATGAGATGGAGAATAAAATAATAGTTTAAAATTCTAATGGAAAATGTGTTAAGACAGTTAATGGAAATAAAAATTTTCCAAGCTGACTTGGCAGCTCGACCCCAGCCAGGGGCTCTGCCCCTTGGACCCTGCTAGGGGTTGCCGCCCCTAGACCCCGCTTCCAGGGGCGCTGCCCCCGGACCACCATTAGTTGAGGGTTATAAATAAACTAGAGACATGTTCTGGGTAGCGATAGATAATTGATACGTGTAATTGTTATACAGTTAGTTGTGCACAACTCAAGAAGGAATAACCATTAACGGAATAATTAACCGAGTTCAGGTGAGTTTCTAGCCCCTTTCTTTGTTATGTTTTCGGGGATGTGTGCATACTCGATGTGATAGTTAATACACTTATCTTAAATGGTAAGTGTATGCCATGTATGATATATGTGATAGATACAGATGATTGCTTGTCGGTACGTGAACGATCTTCGGATATTGCACGTACTATCAGGTTATAAATAAAGATTTGAATATTGTATGTAATGTAAGGATGATATATGAACGTTATGAAAGAAAGCTTGTCGGTACGTGAACGATCTTCGGATATTGCACGTGTCGGCAAAGGAAATGATCTCTAAGTGGTTATAAGTGTGTGAATGTTATGGCGTGACTTGCTTATTAGGTAAATGTTAAACTGATAGGAAGTGTGCTGTAGACAAGTAGTGGTAGAGTGTGATAGAATTGGCAAGGGTCTAGTAAGGGTGTTAGTGGCATGACGATAGTACGGGGTAGGGCAAGCCTATACGTGCCTTCGTTATTAAAGTGGCATAACTTGAGTGCGTGGTAGGATAAGCCTATACGTGCCTCCATTATTAAGTGGCATAACGTGAGTGCATGAGAGGGTAAGCCTCTATGTGCTTCCGTAAACAAGTGGCTAAGACTTATGGGACAGTTAAGTGGTTAAGCGGTAAGGTGAATAGGTCAGACGGTGGACTATGTGTCTTCAGACACGTATATAATTGCATGTTGGTTGTACGGTAAGTTGCTTGATTAACTAGAACTCACTCAGCGTAGCTGACTTTTAGTATGCACGCAGGTAATTATGTTTTACAAGCTGGCATGAGGATGACACATGGCATGGACTGAACGGCTGGCATCTGAAGATGGAAGAAGCGATGTTTTAAATATGATGTGTTATGTTATAATCTTAAGACAAGCTGTAATGTTTTGTAAAGAGTGATTGAAGTTTTATTTATTCCGCGAAAGTTTTAATAAACTCTAATTTGTAGAACTGTGTTTATGAGTAAATCCGACGCTAAAGTAGGGCACCGGGATCGGGGCCTTACACACCACCAACCCACCACCACACATCCGCCATCACGAACCATCACACCTCTGCCACCACCACCCACTACCCACCACCACCACCCACCACCACACATCCGCCACCACCACCCATTACTCATCACCACCACCAACCTTCGCCACCACCACCCACTACCCACTACCACCACCCACTACCACCACCCACCACCACACATCCGCCACCACACCTCCGCCACCACCACCACCCACTAATATATATATATATATATATATATATATATATATATATATATATATATATGTATGTATGTATGTATATTGTACAATAATACCTAACCATGCGATTAAAATTTAAAAGGACAAGTAAATCAATATCCCTTAAAACCCCAGCTTCTTTTAAAAGGGTAAGATCGTCAAATAATTACCCCCTAACGGCGATAATTATTCCCAAAATTTGAGTGAACCTCGCAAGTAAATCAATATACCTTAAAACCTCCCTTAAAACCATCGACGATTCGTTTCTACTGTGAAGCACAAGGTCGAAGCACAAGCATAAGAACAAGCACAAGCCCAAGCACAAGCATAAGGAGAAAATGAAGAGCTCTAACTCATCTACTTCTGGAAGGGAACCAAGGTCGAATCACAAGCACGATAGGTCTCAGAACAAAGATGGAACATGTGTTAATTTATGGCTTTTTTTAGCGTTTTAGGTTTAATTATTCATAAAATGTAACCGTTGTGAATTTAAGCATCAGAATTTGAGTTTTGAAAAGCATTTGTTTAAATCATCTTTTGTAAAGCTACCATCATGTAATAAAGCGTTTTATATGCGTGTTGTTGTAATACATATATATGTTTTTTTAAATCTATGTGTAATACTAATGCATGTTATAAGCGTCCGCTAAGCGTGTTATGGCTCTGGTAAGAGATTTATCAATGTGATGTTTGATAAGCGTTATCAGTTTATTGTATGAAATATTTTCTGTTTACTTGTGATTCGTGTTGTTATCCCCTACCCCCATGTTTTATTGTATGTATGTGATTCAGTTGTCAAGAAAAAAAAGACTGATAAAGATAAAGCTAAGCATCTAAACGAGAAGAGAGATGAAAATACAGATAAAAGGAAGACTAAAAAAGTTGCACCGGTGGTGAAAAAGGTGAAAACAAAACATTTTGTGGAAGCAGACTCTGATTCAGCCCTTGAAACAAAAATTAACAGGTTGTTGTCAAAGCGAAAAGAGGTGGAAGACAGCACCTTTGACCCAGACTTTCAACGTTCGAAAAAGAAAGCTATTAAAGAAAAGAAGCCAGCTGAGAGGACATCAAGAAAACCTTGTGTTGAATTTATAGACAAAAAATTGAAAAATAGGTGTGCACCTTATAATATTTTTGATGCGGTGAAGGAAATGACCCCTGCCCAAAAAACTTGTGTAGAAGAAATGGGTTTCGGGTCAATGTTAAGACTTCAAGTAACCGGAACTCCAACAACTTTGGGATATTGGTTGCTCATAAACTATAATAACAGTTTAAATGAATTGAACATTGGGAGCGGTGTTATTAAGATAACACCACAAAAAGTACATGAAGTGTTTGGGATACCAATGGGTAAGATTCCAGTTTTAGACAAGAGTATACCAAGATTGGGGGATGATGTTAATACAGATTTGTTCAAAAATCAATTCCCGACTCCAAGAATAAGTATAAAGCATGTGAGAGAGAAACTGGCCACGGATCAAGGAGTTGGTTACCTGTTTAAGATTAATTTCCTTGTGTTGTTCAACACCTGTATAGGATTTATGACAAAATCAACAACAGTCAATCAACGATTCATCACCACAATTGATACAACCTCGGACATTCCAAATATGGACTGGTGCAGCTATGTTATTGAAAACTTGAAAATGACAAAGGAAGACTGGAGAGATATCAACATTCAATACAATGGTCCGATCACCTTCCTTGTGACGCTTTACACGCATGAATACCAGATAAAATATGGTCCATTTGGGACTCCCATCACAACGCCTGCAGTCAACTAAATAACAACAACTACTCTTAATAAGATGGAAAAATACTTGTATAATAATGGTCCTCCCTTAGAAGAAGATGATGATGGAAATGATGAAGATGGGTATATGTTACATTTGGTGTTGAAGATGCTACTGAGGTTGTTGCTGCTGCTGTGACATTTAGTGTTAACGGGAAGGGGAATGATGAGGTTGTTGCTGCCACTGCTGTTGTGACAGTTAGTGCTGCCGGGAAGGGACTTGATGAGACTGCTGATGCGTCTGTTGCTGCTACCGCTCCTGTGACAGTTAGTGCTGCCGGGAAGGTGCTTGATGAGACTGCATGTGGTGGTACATATGGTGATGTCTTCCGGTAAGCCTGGAGTTGAAGAAAACACTTCAGATGCGGAGAAACAAGAACATGGTGAGAAACTTGTTATTTTCTTCTAAAAAACTCTCATCTCTTATCTCTATATGTATTTCATCTAATGCAATATTTATATAACAACATTATATATAATCAAAAACTGATGGTCAAAGTGCATCTGAAACACCGATCAAACAGTTGAAGAAGATTCGGATAATGATGAGGATGATATTTATTCACCTTTAATTTTGCAAATGCCATTGGAAACACAAACCCAGGAGCTGGTTGACTATTATTTAACTCCGTTACAACTGTCTGGAATAAGGCAATGTTTTTGAAAATGTTTTTGAATTATTAATAACTATATTATCTTTTACAGTCTTGGAATAAGGCAATGGATAAAAAGTTGAAGAAATTTGATAAAATTTGCTCATACATCAATGAGTTGGTCCGTAAAGGAAAGGATAGACATCCATCAAATCATAATATCTTTGCTAGATGTTGTGAATGGGAAAACAGATTCACTAATAATGTGGTCCCTAAAACACAAGAATCAGACACCATAAAAAACAACTCACTCTTTAAATTAGGTGAGAAAAAAATTATATTTTCTTCTTTCAAGTTTCTCTTTCCCATTTCAAAACTATTTTTGTTTAAGTTGAAGGATCCCAATACTTATACAGCTATAGCAATAGATTCAGTTGATTTAGATGTTGGTGTTGGTGATCCAGTGGGCTGCTCAAAAAGGTATTTGGGCTAAATTAATTATAAGTATATTTAAAACGCTTATACTATTATTGATAAAGTTGTTAATACAGTGGTTGATCCAATGGTGGCTGATGCAAATGTTGGTGTTGGTGATCCAGTGGCTGATGCAGGTCAAGAAAATAATGTCTCATGCGCAGATGTTTGTAAAGTTGTTAATACAGTGATTGAGTGGGCTCAAGACGGTATTCAATTGTAGTTACAATTATTCAGTCAACTTTAAAAACCCACGTTTTAACACAAACATACAGATTTTATTATTAATGTAAGTTAATAGTTACATGTTGAATCCATGTTTTAACACAAACATACAAATTTTATTACTACCAAAACACACATAAAAACACACCATCACTACATCATAAGCACTCATGAAACACCATCACATACTAATCTCTAAGTGACATAAGAAACATCAACTTCAACTCCATTGAGCAATTCAGTTCAAGAATTGCCTTGCCCAAAAGTTTTAACTGATCAAGCTCTTTCTGTCCTACATCAACCATATACAAAACAGCAAGATCTCGGATAGTACTAGCGGGCATTTGAGTAAGAACTTTTGCAATGACATCCCTGGCATCCAAGTTGTTGCTAGTCTTTACGAATTCTTCAGTAAGAGTTTCCTGACAAGCTATATATGCCTCGATTTGATCCTTAATCTGCTTCCTGAAGACCTCCTTGTAGGATGTGGATGATGATGATGATGATGATGACGAGCAATCCATTATCAACTAAAAAAAATAATTTAAAATTATGTAAGTATATGAGTTTTACAAATGCAGTGTAGGTATATATAACCAAAAGGCTCACGGACCAAACAGTAATTATGTAATAAAAAAGCAAAAGGGTGTCCCACGCTTGGGAAACGCTCACACTTGTCTCATGTGATTTTTTTTAACTAGAAATTAATTACATTTATATCACCTGTCAAAATTGGAAAAATATTTCTATATTATACACTTGTCAAAATTAATTTGGGAAATTAATTACATTTATACCTACTCACCTATCAAAAATCTTGGAAAAATATTTATGCAATGATAGCCTACATTCAAGTTAATTAAAATAAAAAAAAACCTATATCTCACGCTTGTATTACGCTTTAAATAAACTATATCTTACTAGATAGGCTACAAATCATCTTAACTACATTAAATTACTGTCTCAACTACCAAATATTAAATTTTAGGTCTATATATTGTAACATCTATTTTGTTATTCAATCACACTAACATTTTCAAAAAGATAATAAAAATGAATTCTTGTGACAAAAACGTGAAGAACATGGTGAAAGCAAGGATGTCTGCTGAAAAAGAGACATCCTACAAGTTGTTGAAGACCAATTGAAGAGACTAAGGCTAAACTTGCTGAAGAAAAAACAAAGACCGTCGACTCATGTAAACTCATGTTGATGGAACCGGACACTAAGTTTAAGGTAAAGGTTGTTAATTAACTGAAACAATAGTCGGCATGCTACGACTCAGTGTGTGGGACTCTGGTTGACACCATAACTACGGTGTCAACCAACATGAGTTTTAAGGAGATGGGGTCGGATATTGTGGACAAGGCGGAGTGATGGTAATGTTAGCTTCTCTCTTCTTGGTGTTTTTTGTGATGTATTGTAATGGTACTTTTTGTATAGCATCTTTTGATGAATGGTAATTATGGATTATCTTAAAATGCTTTCTTAACATGTTTTATGGATCATCTAATGGCGTCTCTTTCTTTGTTAAAAACGCTTGTGATACGCTTATCTAAATCATAAACCACACTTTGTTAAATCTAAAAATAAAACAAAAAATACTTTGTAAACGATTAGGTTAAAATATGTTAGGCGGAGTGATGGTGATGTTAGCTTCTCTCTTCTTGGTTTTTTTGTGATGTATTGTAATGGTACTTTCTGTATGGCATCTTTTGATGAATGGTAATTATGGATTATCTTAAAATGCTTTCTTAACATGTTATATGGATCATCTAATGGCTATCTCTTTCTTTGTGAAAAAGGCTTGTGATACGCTTATCTAAATCGTAAACAACACTTTGTTAAATCTAAAAATAAAACAAAAAACACTTTGTAAACGATTAGGTTAAAATATGTTATATATTTGTTCAAACGAGTCTATTACGCTTGTAACACCCTTATGTACAAAAACATATATAAATATTCTAATACGCTAGTAACATGCTTGTGTATAAAATCAGTTATTGAATCGAGTTGAAATCCCCTTTAATTTAAATTAAAAACTATGCCATATGCCATTAATCTAACATTAAAAAACTCCAAATTGGTTCTTAATTAAAAGGGAGGCAAAAGCTCCAAATTGGCTCCCAATATTCAATAACTACAAATTAGTTCAAAATCAAATTACACTCCAAGTTATTAAAAAAAAACTTTTCCATTCCACAAATCAAAATAATTGCACTAAAATTCTTGTACAGAAAAAGCAATTGAAGATGAAGCTTATAGATGAACTAATTATCGGTGAAGAACATGATTTATACTCCGATAAGGAGGCTCAATCAGATGATCAATCAGACGACAGTGGAGGCTACTCCAGCGAAGAACCCAAGGACAACGACGCTCAAGGAGATGACGATTTAGCGACGGAGGCAATTGAACCCATCAACAGTTTGGAGGCTATTAAACCCATCAACAGTTTGGCTACTACAAAAAACTACAAGGGGGTTGATGAGGTTAGCTAAGCTACATATCAATTATGCAAACTCTGGTGGTGTCAGACTGGTAGTGGAGTTTGATAATCTGGGTAAGTTCACTGGCCAAACTAGATCAAAGTTTGCAAGTTTTTTAAGGGATGTTGTAAGGGAAATAGTGGGCTTGAGACATTTAAGTTAGAGACAGGTCACAAAGGAGCTTAGAGATAAGCTGTGGGAACAAATAACCGGTTATTCTTTATTTTTATTTGTATGTTTTATGTTGTTTGATGATTCCAAACATCTAGGTAGAAGTAAATATTATGCAAAAATATTTTGAGATTGAGGCATGACACAGGCCTTCTGTGATGAATCGGCTCGGACACCTTCTTCGGAATTTTCGAAGAAAAATGTATGCAAAATACATTATGCCGAACATCGTTAAACCTATGAAGCTAAAGGCGGTACCCAAGGGACGCCAGACGATGATCAGGCAAGAAGACTGGGATCGCTTCGTTGAGTACGCACTATCAGAGAAGTTTCAAGTATATATCCTCTACTATATAAGCTTTATGTTTTTTTAAATATAATGAAATGATTATAATGTGTGGTTGAAGAAACACTCGACTTCAACAAAGGGAGCTCGAGCAAAGAATGCTTTTGATCATCACATGGGACAAGGGGGTTATACCACCTTCGAGAGAAACTGGTAATCACCTCACTCTCTAGTTCAATGATTTGTTGGTTATGTGTCTAATGCTTTCTCTTGAATATTTTACAAGGTCAAAAAGAATGAAATTGAACCGGATGAGATGCCTGACCGTGCATTAATGTGGATGAAAGCAAGGGAGGAAAAAAATGGTGCATACAAGAATGCTGTTATCGAAGACGTTGCAACCAAATATGTTTTAGTATTAAAGTTTTTAAATCATGTTAAAGTCAATTCATTGCCACACACACACCCTTTTAGTGGAGTTAAACAAACTTGAGTCTGTCTAACTTGTCTCAACACTTGATGTGGATACAACTACTGGTTAGTCTGGTCAATGGCGGTACTACCAGCAGTTGTTTATTTACTTACAGTAGTTTATCAACTACTAGGGATATTAGACGGGATATTTTTTACTGGGTGTGATTGGTTTATTTAGTTAAACAAGTACTAGTATCATTTCGCTAACATGAAAGCAATGCACAGAACTTCTGTTTTTTAAGAACTGCAGTTCGTGAAATCTGACGTTTTATGCTTGTAAGGAATCTGCAGTTTGACATTTGTTTTTTTGCAGGTTCAGCATGAACAGCAGATCGCCTCCGGAGCCCTGACACTTGAACCGTGTATAGATGTTGTCACCATAGTACTTGCAAAGAGAAAGGTGGGTTTTTAAAAGGGATTGGGTACGGATTGACATGAGGTAAATATTGGGGTGTGAGTCGGGTAAAAGGCTCATTTAAGGAACGGATTGTCCAATTTGAGTATGAGGCGACGCAGAGAGATGAAGTGGTGAACAAGTTGACGGTTCTACTTGAATCCACGAATGCTATGCTAGCAAGCCGTGTTAAGGAGTAGTTAGCATTTGAGGCCAGGTTTAGACATCTCGAAGGAATGTTGTCAGCATACATATAAACATATTAATTAATGCATTCAACATACATAATTGGCATTTTTTGTTGTCACAATTCGTAGGTAAATATTGTTCCCATTCAGGTTGGTTCTAATCAAAGTACTGGTGTTGTGGAGCAAAATAAAATGCCAGCACCAGTAAGTATTTGACAGTTTTTCTTTGTTTATTAAAACTTTCCTTGTGATTTTTCATTTTCCATAACCTAATACATGGATTTACAGGTCAGTTCTGTGGGAAACATCCATACCTCAGGTGAGGCTGTGCAACAAGAATCCGCTCCTCATGTAAGCATTTGACAGTTTGATTGATTCTTTTTAAAATTAACTTTCCATGTGAGTGTGTTAATTTTTCTTAAGTTAATTGTAGGCCAAGTCTGTGGATAAAATAGTTGTCCAAACGATAGTCACTCCCTAGAGCGCGACATCAGTAAGTATTTGACAATTTCGGTACTTTTTATAATTTGTTTCCAATGTGAGTGTGCTCATTTTCGAGCCGGGGGTCTCACCGGAAGCAGCCTCTCTATCCCTATGGGGTAAAGGTAAGGCTGCCTACATCTTACCCTCCTCAGACCCTACCATAGCTTTGTTATTGGTGGGATATACTGAGTACGATGAGTACGATGAATTGCAGGCCAAGTCCATTGACAAAAATGTTGACCAAACGGTAGTCGATCCCCAGAGCACGATATCAGTAAGTATTTGGCAATTTTAGTTTTTATATTTTATAACCTAATAAGTCTAATAATTCCATTTCTTTTATATTACCAATGAAGCATGTTTAGAACAATGTTGACCAAACATCAACACAAATACACCACACTCCGGATAGTAACGACTTGAAAAAACCAAAAGTACTTGACAGTTTCATATTTTTTGTTCCGAGGTTTCCCTTTAATTGTTGATTGATTTCCATACATAAGCATATTTATTGAATGGTTTTTAGGTAAAATGGAGAAGCCGTAAATGAAAAGTTGATGTATCTACGGATGAAGCTTCCCCACCTCCTGAAATAAAGGTATGTACTGCGCGAAACATTGTTAATTTCCCACCAACATGGCATATCCATGGGTATGTACTTATATAATGACTTCAACTAAGCCATCTTAATTTACTATGCTTGTTTATAGGAGTATGAGTGTCGTTTTTTTCTGAATGACAAGCATAACAAGGTGGCACATGGTAGAATTCATTGGTCACCGGTTCCACAACAGTTGCATGGAAAAGAAATCCCGGAGGGTTGCTATAAAGTTAGTATTGATAAAGCCATAAAGGAACAAGCAATTATTATGTGTGAGGCAGGTGAAATTGTGGCTGTTGGTGCCGCACTTGGTACATTTGTTGCTTGGCCAGAACACCTAATCTCATGTGACTCGGAGGTTTGTTTCTTTTATTTCTATTCAAGTACAAATAAGGGCATGTTTGTGTTCTCTCATTTAACTTTAAACTATACGAAAACTTAACCGAACAAATATCTATGTTCATTTTCATTTATTTTAAAAAATGAACACTTGTGTTCGTCCTTTGTTTATAATCTAAACTAAGATAATTGAACAAAGATAAACAAACATAAATGAAGATAGATGAATAAATGTAAATGAACACAAGCAAACATAAATGAAAACACTTAAATGAACAAAAATTAAATAATTTAAAACTTTTAATTAGATGACTCATCTAGATAATAATTAATTATTTACTATTAATACATAAACAAGCATCAATATACAGACATAAATAACGAACATAAACGAATGTACGTTCATGAACATAAACAAACGAACGGAACATGTGTTCATGTTCGTTCGTTTGTTTAAACGAACACAAATTTTGTGTTCGTGTTCGTTGTTTAAATATCAAGAGAGATCATATCTTTTGCGACAAGGAGGTTTGTTCCTATTTTGTTCTATTCAATTACAAAATATGACATTGATTATACATATTTGTTTTTCATATTCTGTCGTTCCAGATACCACCACTCCCATCCTCAAAAAAACCAGACAGAGCTAACAAGAAGCCAAAGGCAAAGCACACAACGTTAGACAGGGTGACCAAACAGAAGACAAGGAGCGGTTCCAAGAAAACTGACGCCTTAGCTAGCATATAGGTAGTCGTTATTTTGTATATATATAGGTATAGCTTGTTTTGCATATATCTTACAAAAAGATGTATAGATTTGCTTAAGTGAGTATTATTGTGAATATAATTTGTTTCTAATTTTGTGTTGTCATTCTTGTTTACAGCCGGTTTATATTACTGTACAAAAAATTAAAAATAATTATACATTGCCTAATTACACACTATTGGCCACATGGAAACACATTAAATAGGTGTGGCCAAAAGTAAGACAATAGCCACACTTCAAATTAAATAAATTAGAGTTTATAAATAACCATT
The DNA here is from genome assembly GCF_021521415.1 of Bidens hawaiensis. Lineage (NCBI taxonomy): Eukaryota > Viridiplantae > Streptophyta > Magnoliopsida > Asterales > Asteraceae > Bidens > Bidens hawaiensis. The sequence goes on along the minus strand of NW_027491300.1, from coordinate 680,668 downwards.
AGCCACAACACAAACATTGTTGTGTGACGGAATGATAGCAAAGTTGATGGAGATAACAAATTATGTGTGGCTAAAAGTGTGACATAGCCACACCGAAAACACAAAAATACGTGTGGCTATAAATAACCATTACCCACACCATGTGTCACATCCTAACCTACGGCGGAAATGTCGGGGCATGAGCTGATTGCCACAGCTCACAAGGTACTATCATGCAATTGTAAAGCGACAACATATAATTAATTTATTAATTGTCAACGAACATTAAAGTACAACAAAAATAGAGAAAATTACAATACACAACCAATTATTGTTGTTTATGTTTAACATCCTAAGGTCATCTCTACGTGAGCTTCAGTTCGATAAGCAATCCAATCTATAACCAGCAAATGCGTACAAAATATATATATATATATTTGTCAACAACACATGTTGAGTGAGTAGATTCATCATTTTTTACACGAAAAAAATGATAATATATAATGATATAAATAATAGAGTAAAAATAAGCAAAACTGTTATCAGTGAGTATAAACAATGAAAGTGTTAAGCAAGTAATGAGTGTCGGTGAAACCATTGCCAATGCGATCGGGCTTCGGCCACTACGACGGTCGTATGATCATACTATAATGAGATTATGTTGGACCTCTCCGAATGTGATTTAAGTAAGAAATAAGCAAATAGCAAGTAACAAACAGTCATTCAATTGATACACAACACAAAAGATCACACTTTGCGTTTAAGAAATAATAAGATAAATAATTTGATAAATGGTATGCAAGTGTCCCCAAAACATTTGAAAACAAGTAAAATAGGGGAGTGATTACTCACCTGATTAGCGGAACAAAACACAAGTACGGACGTGAGAATAATGAAGCCTTCGGGATTTACCGTCAAGGATTCCTAATTAAATATAATAATATAGATTAATTATAAAAGATATAACTCGATTCGATGATTTAAGATTTGATGTGATTTGTGTTACGTTGTGATTAGAATGGTTATTGATTGATCGATTGAACTCTACGTTATTGTGAATACATTATTATTAGTTTGAATATATAAATATGAGTTAAAATAATTATATGATTTAAATAACATATAATGCAATTATAGACGAGTACATATATAAATATAACTTGTAATATATTTATTAACTTAAGGCAAACATTTAAATATATATTGGTCATACGATATATGTCTTGGACTATTTAAAAAAAAATCTAATTTTATTAATACGTTTTAAAATACAATTGTCATAATTTTTAAAGAATGATTCATAAATACATTTTTATATATAAAATTAATGTAAACAAATTTATAAAGATGTTCAACGATAATAGAACACCAATAATGGTGTCGGGTTTTTATTAAAATAACGATGATTTATTATTATAAAAAAAGTATACTTATAATGCATACATATATATATACGTAAACGAAAGCTTTAACGCGATTTGACAAGAAACATAAACTTCAATATGTCAGTCTTAATAAAATAATGTTTATTTAATAATTAATATATCTTTTAAAACCAATAAATAAAAGACTAATAAAAAAATAATCAAAACCGCGTCCAGAGGGCTCGAACCAGCGCCCCTGGCCGGCTCAACTAATCTACCACGCACCCAGCCAACCAACTGATCTAGGTGATCAGTTGGATACAAACTGAAAATAAAACGTTATATAAACTAACTGAACTTAAACCCCCAAAACTAAGAACCCTAATCTGGAAATCGATTAATCCGTTGATGTTTATTAAATTACGCATACGGCAAATGAAACAGAATCATAAATGAATGTATTACAGGTATGAATTACTTGTATTGATGCGGAATCGATGGGTAACGACGAAGGGTAAACGGCGGCCAAGGTTGTAACCAAAATCCTCATAAGCAGGCTCGAAGAAATCAATTAAGTGCAGGGTTTATCATCGCGAGATCAGGAAGGAGATGTACGCTTGATTAATTGATTTCTTATTAACTGTTATGGTGTGAACATATTATGATATAAAACGGGTTGAATAATATTTCAAGTCGTATCCCATTGCTCTTAATTTCCTAAATAAATGCGTCAGTGAGGCCATTTGAGGCAAGTTTATCAAAGTGATTGATTCGATTACCAATTTTACAACGAGAATTGTGGTCCAAGGTGTTAAACGGGTCACGAATTGTCAATTCGATAGGTATACGGGCATGGGTAGATGGGTTAATAGGTTTAGATAATATGTTAATAACATATTTGCAAATAGGTCCCTCAAGTATAGAGATAGAAACAATAGGTGGTAAAAGTATAGTTCTAGCCAAAAATTGTATATACACCAAAGTTATTTTCATATATTGAATAAATATAATAACAATTAAAGATAAAACAATAATTACTTGACTAACTCGATATTTTTAGTAATAAAAAATTTTCTAAACGTAAAAGCGGGTCGGGTAACGGATATAAAACAGTAGTTTGAAAATCCGAGTTGTTACAGTCTCCCCTACATTAGAGAATTTCGTCCCGAAATTAAAGAATACTATAACAAAATCATTAAATTTCGAGGAAAAGAAATTTTATATATAATTTTGTTTTTAATTTTATCATAACACAGAACTTTAAATAGTCAAAACAACGCTCCAAATGAATATCCGATAAGGACACTTATATATAGGATGTACCAGCGGCGTATCTACTATGTCCTTATCATCTCTACATTTGTACCATATTCCAACTACTTCCGATTCTATATTATGTCACACCATTGCACGCATTATGGTTTCCATGCGAGGACTTCGATAATTATGTAGGCCTCCATAATTACTTAGGTCATCGGATGGTCCACGTAACTCGTCCCATCGTGTGGTTTACAAAATACTTGAAAGGCATGATTTTGTGAGAAAAGTTATTAATTTATTATAAATATGAGGAAAGTGTTAACATATTATAAGACCATTGGGAGTTGATTTATTATAAGTGTAAATCTCAAGATTTCATAAAATATTTCTAATAACGCACTTTATGTGAGCTTTCAAATTTGATTAATGAAATTAGTGAAAATTTTAAAGTAACTTAAAAGTTAAGAGAAACGGAAACATTGAAGTTGGGATATATGATGCGTCGACAAGATCGATTGTGAAGAAAGAGAGTGGGGATACGAGCCAACTAACAAATTTACGTGAACTTACCAAAAATTATATGATTGCAAGGATAACATCAACAAAAGTTTATGAAGGAATTAATTGATAATTGTAGACGAATAATAACCTGTGAAATTTTTAAATATTGCAACATTCGAGGTAGAATTCATAAGACCGTGAGTACAAATTTGAACAAGATTAAACGAAGACTTTGAGGGATTTAGTTTAGTTAAATGAGAAACTCATGAAATTTAAAAAGAACTTTATACAACATTGAAATATCGCAATTGTGTATTTAAGGTGAGGTAAATTATATATTAAAGTTCTCGTAGTAGCAAATATTTATGTACACAAACAAACTGTGAATAGATGAAATTGGGAAGTGGATATTCACGAATCACCGAGATAGTCCTATTCTAATTAAATATTTAAAATTAGATATAGTATAAAGTGGGTCATTGGAATATCCCCAAATTACAAGGGATTTTCCTATCTCCATAACCTCGTTAATATTAAAATAAAGAAGTTGCAATATTCATAGTTTATCATGAAAGATTAAATAAATAATGAATATTAAAGTAATAATGAAAAACAAAGACGAGTTGAGAAATAATATATTTAAATAGATGAAAACGCGGAGCTGGAAATGCATGAACCACTATGACTATTCCAACAACAACTGAAGAAATCATCGAAACATTTTAAATTTCCAAGATGTACTAAAAATTGAAGTAAGGAGCTGAAATATCTACGAACCAACGTGCAATTCCAACTAAATAACGAAATCTAACAAGAATGAAAATGGATTAGTGAGGTACCACGAAGCACCGCAGGTTTTCGACAACAATCACGCAAATGTCATTAGATAATAGTGAAAATTAATAATAAAATTCCAATTAAATCACCATGGGAATTAAATGAAATTCATTTTTTTATAGTGAAAGTTAGCTTAAAGAATGGAAAATACAATTCTATAGCGGAAATAATTTTGTTTAAATAATGACAAGTTCAATTAATAATAGAACTATAACAGTTCAATTTCAACAATAAAAAAATTTATAAGATGAAAGGTAAATTGTAATGCATGAGATCAATAAATACACGACGTACAAAAATGTCAAAAATCAAAGTTGAGAGTAGAAATTGACACGTTTTCATTAATTTAATAAGCAAACAAGGTAAATGAGAAAAGACAAATTGAATAATATGGTCAACTAACTGACTGTCGAAATTGTGTCTTTTATAATTGAAAATTAATAATATTAATAATAATAAAAAATAAATAAATAAATAAAATTGTTTAGATTTATGAGGATCTAATATTTTGATTAGTTGACGAAATGTTAATGAACCAAATCCTATAATTTTTGATTAAGTAAAACAAAACGTATAGATAAGTACGAATACCAACGATATTGATCTTTGGAAAGATAAGAAAAATTTTATTGTATGCGAAAAAGATACTTAAAATGATGGATTTTTTTAAGTTGGGTTTGTTCCAAAATAACTAATTTAGACAAATAATCGTTTAAGGTATAATTGAATACAAAATACATTTAGACGAAAATGATGAAGACGGTAAAAATCTTTTTTGTGAAAATATAACTACGATTGGTTTAATTCAAAACACCTTTGTTAATTGAGCGTATGAAAACTTAAATAATTGAGATCGAATGATTTGGGGCACCTCGAATAGGTTTGTAAAACAAGGTTTAACTAAGGTAAGCTTGATGAAATTAAGTCTAGCGGGTCTCGAATCGAATAGGCAAGAACGACCTTGTTACATGAAGAAAGCCTGAAAGGCATAGAGTTGGTTGGTTTAAGCTAAATGAGCATGGGTAGTATGGTACGGTGCCGGTATAATATGAACTCGGCGTGAATGAGTAAAGAACAATGTGTTGCGTAGGTGATTAGGGTCTCCATAATTGTAGAAGGCACGTGTAGCAGTTGTATAAAGCTAACTCGACGGCATAGACCGTTGTGGGATGTCTTTGTGTCGTAGGCAGCGTAACGACAAGTGTTAACGGGATAACCATAACTGTTATAGTGAGTGTAAGAATGACACAAGAATTGAGTTGGATGACGAAAGTCGCAAATAAGACGTAACGAGTGTATTCCGGTGTAAGGTTTCTTGTTTGGGACACTATGATTTCGTTGAGATTGATAAATGGGTTTACTTAATAACCTAAACTCGATTATTAAGCTTGCGTTTGCTATTATCGTTGTTATGAGGGTGAGTAAGGGTAAATGAATCGAAATTTCTCTGAAAGAAGTTAGTGAACAAGATTAAATTGATTGTATTAGTGTTTATAATTTATACCCTAGAGATTGTAGGAGCTATCTCATTGGTTGTACTTGTGGTCATAAAGCGGGTGTAGAGAATATATGATCTATATTGTTTGATGTATAAATCCTTCTATAATTATGTAAATTGAGATTAAATGAGTATAAATAATAAGTTGTGTAAATTCCTTATTAGTTATTAAGGAAATAGTGATATTCAACATAAGTTGTGCTAGCGTTAATCATGACTTAAGGATAAGTCAGAATTTAAATGAGATAATCTATACGACAATTTGTTGAGTAGACGATATAATCAATGAGGTGATTTGATATGAGATTTTTGTCGAAGCATAACAAAATAAAATGTTAATACTTAAAATGTGAGGGTGATAACTGAGATGTAATTGATAGTTATTGGGTATATTGAGTTACTTGTGATAAGTTCGTTAATTGATAACGTGATAATTGTGAACATGAGGGATATTGTTCAAATATTAAGGTATTTAATAATACTTTAATTATATTTGATAGTTTGATGATGTTGTAATATCCGTATGAGAAAATAGCTATTAATTGCTCTTGATAATTTGTGAATGTGATCATATGAGTGCGAGATAACCGATTAGATAATTAAATAGTAAGTTGTTTAGATGGACTTGTGATAACAGAGTCCCAGTGAGTGAATGATCTGTGCTCCATTATGGAAATAAAAATATTTATGAGTATGTGAATGAATTGAATCAGTAAGTCTGGGTTCGATGCAATTGAATAATTAAGTAATTGAGTCAAATCGTAACTTGTTTCCAAATAAAATAACATCATAAACAAATAAAAAAAAATAACGTAAGTTTCTTGATATATTGGGTGTCCTATGGTATTTTGTTGGCCCATGAGTGTTATGTGTCGTTTTAACCGACCAAACTAAATAACGAATGACAAATGTAAGTATGAGTAGTTGAAGTATCTCGTATATCACCACGCGTGATAATGCTTCGACCAAATATTGTAAATATAATAATTGTGAAAATGAATAGTTGGCGTTTCCATGGCGTCCCATGGATTTTTCACCAGACTAGACATTTAAATAGTAATAAAATAATAAAACGCAATTGAAAAATGTAACCGTTAACTGATTACGTTAAACACTTAAAATGTAAATGCAAAACTTAGGAAATCCTAAAAGAAATTCCCGTCAACAAAAACAATCAACAAAAATTTAAATGTAAACATATATCATGAGAATGAAGCATTGCCTCGAAGCTATAAAAATATTTTGAGGGTGAGACATAGTCTCGGAGTTGTGTGTGCATGACAGTAAAATAAGCATTAAACTAAGCAGTTAAATAAGTACTTAGTCTAGCAGGTAGTTACGTAAGCTGTAAACAATTAAATATAACACATAAGGTAAACAAAAAGACATGTATGGGGTCCTAAGCATATTCCTAGGACTTTTCTAACGACCTGTCTTAAACATTTGGCTTTGATACCAATCTGTCACACCCCAACCTACGGCGGAAATGTCGGGGCATGAGCTGATTGCCACAGTTCACAAGGTACTATCATGCAATTGTAAAGCGACAATATCTAATTAATTTATTATTTGTCAACGAACATTTAAGTACAACAAAAATAGAGAAAATTACAATACAAAACCAACTATTCTTGTTTATGTTTAACATCCTAAGGTCATCTCTATGTGAGCTTCAGTTCGATAAGCAATCCAATCTATAACCTGCAAATGTGTACAAAATATATATATTTGTCAACAACACATGTTGAATGAGTAGATTCACCAGTTTTGACACGAACAAAATGATAATATATAATGATATAAATAATAGAGTAAAAATAAGCAAAACTATTATCTGTGAGTATAAACAATGAAAGTGTTAAGCAAGTAATGAGTGTCGGTGAAACCATTGCCAATGCGATCGGGCTCCTGCCACTACGACGGTCGTATGATCATACTATAACGAGATTATGTTGGACCTCTCCGAATGCGATTTAAGTAAGCAAGTAAGCAAATAGCAAGTAACAAACAGTCATTCAATTGATACACAACACAAAGATCACAGTTTGCGTTTGAGAAATAATAAGATAAATAATTTGATAAATGGTACGCAAGTGTCCCCAAAACATTTGAAAACAAGTAAAATAGGGGAGTGATTACTCACCTGATTAGCGGAACAAAACATAAGTGCGGACGTGAGAATAATGAAGCCTTCGGGATTTACCGTCAAGGATTCCTAATTAAATATAATAATATAGATTAATTATAAAAAATATAACTCGATTCAATGATTTAAGATTTGATGTGATTTGTGTTACGTTGTGATTAGAATGGTTATTGATTGATCGATTGAACTCTACTTTATTGTGAATACATTATTATTAGTTTGAATAAATAAATATGAGTTGAAATAATTATATGAATTAAATAACATATAATGCAATTATAGACGTGTACATATATAAATATAACTTGAAATATATTAATTAACTTAAGGCAAACATTCAAATATATATTTGTCATGCGATATATGTCTTGGACTATTTAACAAAAAATCTAATTTTATTAATACGTTTTAAAATACAATTGTCATAATTTTAAAGAATGATACATAAATACATTTTTATATATAAAATTAATGTAAACAAATTTATAAAGATGTTCAACGACAATAGAACACCAATAATGGTGTCAGGATTTTATTAAAACAACGATGATTTATTATTATAAAAAAATATACTTATAATGCATACATACATATATATATATATATATATACGTAAACGAAAGCTGTAACGCGATTTGACAAGAAACATAAACTCCAAGATGTCAGTCTTAATAAAATAATGTTTATTTAATAATTAATATAATTAATATATCTTTTAAAACCAATAAATAAAAGACTAATAAAAAAATAATCAAAACTGTGTCCAGGAGGGCTCGAACCCGCGCCCCTGGCCGGTTCAACTAGTCTACCACGCACCCAGCCAACCAACTTATCTAGGTGATCAGTTGGATACAAACTGAAAATAAAACGTTATATAAACTAACTGAACTTAAACCCCCAAAAGTAAGAACCCTAATCTGGAAATCGATTAATCCGTTGATGTTTATTAAATTACGCGTACGGCAAATGAAATTGAATCATAAACGAATGTATTACAGGTATGAATTACCTGTATTGATGCGGGATCGATGGGTAACGACGAAGGGTGAACGGCGGCCAAGGTTGTAACCAAAATCCTCATAAGCAGGCTCGAAGAAATCAATTAAGTGCAGGGTTTATCATCGTGAGATCAGGAAGGAGATGTACGCTTGATTAATTGATTTCTATTAACTGTTATGGTGTGAACATATTATGATATAAAACGGGTTGAATAATATTTCAAGTCGTATCCCATTGCTCTTAATTTCCTAAATAAATGCATCGGTGAGGCCATTTGAGGAAAGTTTATCAAAGTGATTGATTCGATTACCAATTTTACAACAAGAATTGTGGTCCAAGGTATTAAACAGGTCACGAATTGTCAATTGGATAGGTATACGGGCATGGGTAGATGGGCTAATGGGTTTAGATAATATGTTTATAACAGATTTGCAAATAGGTCCCTCAAGTATAGAGATGGAAACCAAAAGTGGTAAAAGTATAGTTCTAGCTAAAAATTGTATATACACCAAAGTTATTTTCATATATTAAATAAATATAATAACAATTAAAGATAAAACAATAATTACTTGACTAACTCGATATTTTTAGTAATAAAAAATTTTCTAAACGTAAATGCGGGTCGGGTAACGGATATAAAATAGTAGTTTGAAAACCCGAGTTGTTAACATCCGGCCCCTCGCACCACCAATATTGTCCGCTCTGCCCATGAAGAGCTCACGGATTTGTTTTTGGTTGCCCAAAACGCGTTGGTGATTGAAGACGCAGGACATTTACTTATAACCAAGGATATCTCTTATCCACGGCCGATGTGGGATTTGCCTAAGAGTGGGACGATGTTGTGTTTGCCAAGGGTGTTACAGACAACCCCCCTTTGGACTCATTGTCCTCGATGAGGCGTGTCCCAACATCCCGAACGGCACAAGAGTGGCTCTGATACCACCTGTAACATCCGGCCTCTCGCACCACCAATATTGTCCGCTCTGCCCACGAAGAGCTCACGGATTTGTTTTTGGTTGCCCAAAACGCGTTGGTGATTGAAGAGGCAGGACATTTACTTATGAACCAAGGATCTCTCTTATCCACGGCCGATGTGGGATTTGCCTAAGAGTGGGACGATGTTGTGTTTGCCAAGGGTGTTACACCATGCTTGCTTCGTTTTTTGTGACATGATCATATAAAACGTCATATAAAAAATAACTAAGTATGACCAAATGGCATAAAATAAACACACTCTACATATTCTCGTGTGTCCATCACTAGCCATTGGCCACACTTTCATCACTTGGTTTTTGTTTGTGTGGCGGAACGAGATGAAACGTCATTGGAAAAATCACTACGTGTAACCAAAAGTATGATAATAGCCACACTTTATATTACAAAAGCATTATGTGTGACAAATGGTAAGACAATGGCCACACCACAAACTACAAAAGACTGTTTGAGTGGCAAGTTCACATTTTTAGCCACATTGACATAACCCCCAGTGTCTATATGATATGATTAGCCACACAATACATCACTATGTGTGACGAGAAGTTTGACAATAGCCACACTTTAAATTACGAAAAGCATTATGTGTGACAAATGGTAAGACAATAGCCACACTGTAATCTGCAAAGGAGTGTTTGAGTGGCAAGTAAACATTTTTAGCCACATTTAATATAACATCCAGTGTCTATATGATATAATTAGCCACACTATTATTAAATTCAAGTGGCCACTACTTTGCTATAGCCACACGGTATAGGTCACAATGCTCGCTTACAACAACCCTATTGGCCACATTATTATAAATTTCATGTTGCTGAAACATGAACTCATGTGGCTATATACGTGCAATGGTCACACCTAGTAAATAGTCATGTGGCCATTTTCTACCATTTAGCCATTATTGGAGAGGCTTCTTGATGGCCAGCAACTAATGCTAGTACCCTTTAACCACACTTATAACAACATAAGGCCACTAAAAACTGCTTGTGGCCATATGATACCTACAATGTCGCGACCTTTGGTCAGACATGACCTGAACCAGGCGTGTGTGGCTAAAGGCCTATGGCCACACTTTTCTCTTGTGACCGAAGGTCATTTTTCACATAGTGGTGTTTTCCCTCCTTGGTAGCTTGGCGGATAGGCCTCTAGGTGAGGGTCAATGAATGCTAAAAAAAATAATAAAAACCAATAGCTTATATGCTTCTCATTGGACTAGCAACCACGGTGTGAGCATCCATGGGTGAGGTTTAATATATAATTATATGCAAATGCACAAATTATTTATCCATATATGAGGTTAGGTTATAACATTTACAAGATTTTGGGTTATAGTGGTAGAAAAATCTTTTTAATTTCATCTTTGCTTTGACATATCTGAAACAAATTAGATGGATTTGCGATTCTAAGTGTGGGATCCTTGGATTAGAAGTTAACTTGAACTTAAAAGCTAAACAAGATTAGGGGTCTAATTTGTCGGCGGTTGGATTTAAATGGATAGCAGTATTGGCAATCGCAGTTTTTGTGTTATCTGTCATTAATTAAAATAACCTAAGAGTTTTGTAAAGATAGTTTCTGCATCTAATTCCATTGTAAATCATTTTCGGGATGAAAAAGGATAAGTGTGGGGATGTGATGTGTGGTTGAAAGCATGTGTTTATAGTGGGTAATCTCGTGTATTTTACTTGTTTATATGTATCGAACACGAGTACTTTGAGTGGTTTTATGTTTACAGGTTCTCGGAGCTTAAAGAAACTAATTTGGAGCACTTAGAATGGCAAGGAATTGAGTTATGGGCAAAAAGGAAGCAATCAGGGGTGCTCGAAAGTGATTCGTGCATATCTAAAGTAAAACAGGCATATCCGGGGCTAGAAAATGAGTTACGGAGCCCATAATATATGAATTTTGGGTTTACGAGAAGATTATGAAATTAAATATTTAGAGCCTTAAGGCAGAGCTTAAGGGTCGTAGCCTACGGCCGCCCTGCCTTAGGATACGGTGACATGGTCGTATCCTATGGCCATGTCTGACGGGAAGTGTGTTTTGGGCTTGTTTTCTTCCATATTTATGTCCGGTTAAACCCTAATTTGATAATCCTTCATACCATAACATCCTTGAGAGATTTTGGGGTCATTCTCCACCCTCCTAACACCTACCAATCACCTCAAGCATCCATGTTTTCATTATCTCAACCAAGAATCGAGATTTCAAAGATGCTTATGCTAGGCTAAATCTTTTGTGACTATCTCCGGGTGTAGGGTTGTGTAGGGTTGTGTGTGCTTAAACAGTTTTTAGTAATTGAATGCTTAAGATTGTATCAGTTAATTGGTTTGAGGTCATCAACATTTAGGATTGATTTCTTAACGTCGTTGACCCGTTTATCATTAGCCATAGCATTGATTTCATTCATCAATACCAAAAACTGGTAAAAAATTAGTTTATTATTCAGTTGTGCCAATTGTTCGGATTAAGTTTTGATAATCAGCAAAGCCAAATATTTAGTCTTTTGCTTATTGATTCAAAGAAAGAGATTTCCAAATAGGTTTAATTACTTGTCCAACTTGCTTCACAACTTGAAACCTAAAGATTGGTTATTTCCTCCTAATTGTTTACAAATCAAAGTAACATTGTTTTCGTTTAACAAATCTTTCAAACCGCTTGACATCGTCTATCCACTTAATATTTCATAAAGTATGAGTTTGATTAGCATTTTCCACTAATTTCCTGTGAATTCGACACCTTGCTTGCCCTTACTAGTAAAATTATTTTATAAATGTTTTTGATTGACCTTTCGACATCGATCACATTCTCACATCCGCACTTGTATTTTTTGCATCTAATCAAGTGAGTGATCACTCCACTATTTTACGTTTTTCAAACCTTTTGGGGACTTATGCGTACCTGTTAGTTACTTACATACTTTGTCATATATTCATTAGCAAACTTTGATCTTTATGTGTGTATCAATTGAATGACTATTTGTTATTTGTTAACATGTTTATTTGTTTGTTTTATCGCATTCGGGGAGGTCCATCGTAATCACATAATAGTATGATCATACGACAGCATAGTGGCCAAAGCCCGATTCGCATGGCAATGGTTTCACACTTCAGTCTTAATGTGTGGCTAAAGGTCTTTTCGCCACACATTTATTATTCGTGTGACTAAAAACACACTTGTTAGAACTAAAAACACACATGTTAGAACCTTTAGCCACATATGTTAGATTTGTGTGACAAAAAAAATACACCTGCTAGAACCTTTAGCCACCCTTATTCAATTCGTGTGAAAAAAACACAGTTGTTCGAAACCCTTAGCCACACTTTAACAAAAAAAATGTGACAGTTACTAGCCACACTTAGAAAAGTGTGGCCGAATGTGATCTACGGCCACAATAGGTTTCAATGATGTGGTTGATGCTAATACATATTGTCACACTTACGGGTCAATGTGACCATATAACATTGTTTGTTTGCCAATTATATGCTTTTTATGTGTGACTTAAAGCTAACGATGACATTTAAACAAAACGCGTGACTATTAACTTTTGTTGGTCACACTTTAATTATTTCATATGTGGCTAAAAGCTAATAAATATGGTCACGCTTATGTGTTTATGTGACCATAAAGCATTATTTGATAGTCACTTATTATATTTGATGTGTGGCTAAAAGCTAATAGTGACAGCAAACCAACAAATGTGACTATTATTAGTTAATGGACACACTTTATGCTCATGTGACCATCACTGTCACCTCCTCCCAATTACAAACCTAATACATAAACACCGATTGAAGCTCATTACTCTTCTTCATCACTTTGCTTTTTGCTCCAAACTTCATCAACCATCCTGCAATCAAATCTAACGGGGGTTTTTAGCATGATTAATTAGAACCCTAAAGATGTTATAAACATGTTAGGGTTTGAGTTTTGTTAAGAACAGTTGGTTGATAGATTCGTTCTCGTTTATTGATTGGTCTGTAACTCGATGTTAAACAATGATTATTTATCGATTCTTGATTTTAAGATATAGTATTCTGAGTCTTGTTTCTATAAAGGTATATTTTGTAATTTTTGGATGAGTTTTGAATACCTTTTATGATTTTACAAAAACATATGTCAAAGCTGATTCGGGGAGTTATATTCTGGTCTATTTTTCGGACACCATAACTCCCTAATGAAAACCTCAAACGGGTTGGTTCCATTTCTGGAACTTAGTATTATGAGTTTAAAAGATAACCAAGTTGGTCTTACAAAATTTGGTTTAATGAGTTGATAGAACCATTAAACTACTTTTTGTTGCGCAATTTGCTGAACTGTTAGTACCTATCTATAATGGTTGAATTATTGTGAGTTTTGTATCCTACTGTGGTAAATTTTGTAGAATTTATCCTTAATATTTTATTTGTGAATAAAATCAGTTTGTACATGCCAAAATATGTCTCGTGAACTGAATGATCATAAGTTAAGTTGTATGATGAATGTTTGGTTGATTTGCCATGATACGATGTGTGAATACATGTTAGGACTTTTTAGTACAGTTAACATTGATTATTATCACCAACGAGTTGTCGATTCAAGTTTGTGTTTGTGTATACATTATGTCTAATGTGATTATGCGTGATAGTCGCCGTGCTATGCGTGGACGTACCACGGTACCTAGGAAGGGTGAAAACGATCGTGGTGGGGCGTCACTTGCTGGATCACATGAGTATGGTGTTGGTAGTGGCGATGTAGATGGTCTACAAATGTATACTTGTGGGAGACACGTCATCTATCGTGCCACGGGATACATCTGCGAAGAAATTTGTTTTAAAGATTGGGGATAAGTATGTTTTTTGTTTTAACATTTTCAGTAGTTATGTTACAAATATACTTACTTGGTTATTTCAATATTATAGGGTTGCGAGTCATGAGATTTATAGGAATATCATAAAAATAATAATCGAGCACTATGATGAACCTTGGGCTACATTCAGAATGATGCCAAAGAATGTGATCACTCGTATGTTTTCTCGTTTTCGGGTAATATATTAGTTAATTATTTTATATCTCCTTGGTTGTTTTAGTTTTGCATATTTAACTTTTACTTTTTATTTTATACAGATGATGTATCGTTGGGATCCAAAAATTGAACAACTCATATATAACGGATTCTGTAACGTGATTAAGGGTCGGTTTAGGGACATCATGAGTGAGTGGAGATTAAATTCTAAAGAAAAAGCCAAGGCAGCCGGGCATATTATTGGGGATTAAGAACATAGATTCGGCATAATTTGTAAATTTCCTCCGAATCTTGTGGCTTGTGGCATATGGAAGCAACTTTCTTTGGTAAGGGTGTTCGTTCATTATTTTTTATTTTTATATTTTTACCCTATATATGTATATCAATCAATCAATCAATGAATCAATCAAACCCAGTGAAGTCCCACCGCCAGCAAAGCTCTAAGTAGGGTCTGGGGAGGGTGGGATGTAGGCACACCGTACCTCTATCCAAAAGGATAAAGATGTGGCTTCCAGAGAGACCCTTGGCTCTAAATACATATGTATGAAGCAAAACAAAGAAAATCAAAGTTCAACAGTTAGATAAAAACTATAATAATATTAATAATAATTATAATAATAATAATAGTAATAATAATAATATATGTAAGGAAAATACCATTATGGTATGTGACCTAAATAAGTTAAGTATAAGCCCTAAAGTATTCATTTCTCTCTAAAAATCCTTAATTTTAATTCTACTTCTCCAAGAATTCCTATCCTCAACCATGTCCTCGGAGATGTTTAGGTCTATCAAATCATGCCTAATCGTCTCATCCCAAGTCAATTTAGGTCATCCTCTACCCCTCCTCCCCTCTATAGTAATGTTTTCTACGGAGCTAACAGGATTTTTCGTCCGTCTTCTCTTCACATGTCCAAACCATCTCAATCTCCACTCTCTTATCTTGTCTACTATGTCCGCTACCCCTGATCTCTCTCGAAACACAACGTTCCTTATTCGGTCTAGCCTTGTGGGCCCACACATCCAACATATCATTCTATATCATATATATTTTTCTCTTTATAGGGTTGGAACATAGAAAAATGGCAAAAGAAGTCCGCGAGCGGGAGAGACAACCGCACAAAAGAGGGTAGTGATGGCAGTATATCTCGGCATACGGGCGGTTCAATATGGTTTTGATGTGGTCTAAACTATACATATTATTATATGAATATTCACTACACTTTGAAGTACTTTTGAGCCAGGTTTTATTGAATATTATTATTAATTGGTTCGTACGTGTGTTTTAATGGTTCTAAGAGATAATGAGCTAAAATTGAGTATTTATTTTAATATGTGACACTGAGCTAAAACAAAGTACTATTACTAAACTTGAGACCAATGAGTAAAACTTCGAATCAAATTTATATTATTATTGTTATCTACGTTGTTAACCATATGTTTATTATATAAATAATATGGATTTTTATGAATTAAAATAACCAACATATGTTTGTTTGTTTTGACCAGAGACATCAAAATAAAATAAGTTGGTGAAAATATGTACAAGAATCTCGTTGAATTGGGCTTAGCATGGAGAAATCATTAAAGAAAAAAAGAAATGCACATGAATTCAAGAAACAAGGAAAATTAAAGCGTAGTTTGTCACTTGTTGCAAATCAAGGATTATGTGGGTCCCATCGAAGAATACATAGAAAACATCCCACCGATATTATTTGAACAAATTAGTTTATGGGCCAATCAATATTCAAGAAAACGTAAAATATTAGTTTAGGCCTCATTTAATTCACTTTTAGAATGGGCCGGACCAATGAAAATAAAGAAGTCGGCAGAAAAGGTTTTTCTTTGTTGTGGAGTAACGCACAAGTTGGGAGTCATTATAAAAAGAAAGAGGGTCGGCTGATTTGAAAAGATTACCCTACGCACGAACCAGAGGAGGATCATTATCATTGGAGGCTACTGTTCATCGCAAAGGAGAAGAATATTATTATAGAAGAAGGCCTTTGGTTCAAGTGGAGATCGTTCGGATTCAACACTTACTCAACCAAGCATCATCAATATTCGGTTTGAATTTATTATTTTAATTATAAGCTTGGTTGTTGACTTAATTATTTTTGTTTCTTTGATTTTAAGATGTTAGCCTAGGTGGTTTTTCATCATCTTATTTAAATCAATTAAAATTGTCTTTTTGTTTTTTTTTACTTATTTTTATTAATTAGTAAATTTATTAGTTTAATATTTACTTACTTTTAAACCCCCCCATTATAATAATAATAATTAATTGTTGTGTCAGTCAGTTGAGTCTAATTAGTTAATGTACGTAATTTAAAGAGTCTCGTGGGTTCGATATCCGGACTTACTTAGCTTTACTAGAGTCGATCGGTTCACTTGCCGGTTAGTAGTTTAGTCGAGTTTTAGAGAGTCTAAAGTATTACTTAGTGTCTAGATTAGCTTAATTTAGTTAATAATTATTAGACTACTTTTAGCACATCAAGTTTTTGGCGCCGTTGCCGGGGACTCTTGGCGATTACGATATTAGCTTTTTTTGGACTTATTTGCTACATACGTGCTATTTTTTTATTTTCATTTGAGTCGTAGGATTCTAAATTTTAAGTTTTAGTTTATTTTATTTTATTTTCTAGTCTTTTATTAGAATCTACCCATTTGGTCTGTTGCGTTTTTCATGTTTATGCCACGTCTTCGTTCGCAAGGACCGCCGTTGGAAAACCTGGAATTTTCTCCGTTGAAGACCGAGGCTAGCTCGTCAGCAGAAAAGCAACCGTCGGAAGCTACTTCTACACCAAAATCGTCACCGCACAGTTCACCACCAGAAAGTCCGGGAATTCAACCAATCGTTCAAATCAGCCGAAACGTTCAAATGGCCGACGATAGGACAATTGCTGCTCAAGCCTTCGATGGCTTAACCGGAAACCAGTCAAGCATCGTTGTCCCCGCGATCGACAACCCCAACTCGTGGCAGATTCCGTCATACGTCATGAACAACATCGTTCAAACTAATCAGTTTCATGGGAACGATGACGAGGATGCGCCAGCTCATATTAATCGACTTTACCACATTTTGAAAACTTTTAAATTGCAAGGTCTACTGAAGATGCAATTTTCTTACATCTTTTTCCTTTTTCACTTACAGGTAAAGCAGCTATTTGGCTTGACACGCAGCCACCTGGCACGTTCACCACTTGGGAAGCACTACGTTCTGCGTTTATCAAGAGATACTTCCCACCGGCTAAAGCGGCTGTTCTTCGCGATCAGATTCACTCGTTTCACATGGAGCCGGATGAGCAATATTGTCATGCTTGGGAGCGTTTTCAGAGCTTGTTATCTCGATGCTCACAGAATGGTCTCACAACATGGGCTCTCGTGGAGAAATTTTACAATGGGTTGAACTACGAAACCCAAGTTCGGTTCGACACGGCCGCAGGAGAAAGTCTACTGGCTAGGAAGAATGTCGCCGAGTGTAACGAGATGTTTTAGAGCTTCGCTCAATCGGACCTCACCAAAGGGCCACGACGCGGGAATTCCATTCCCGTTAGCAGTACATCCTCTTCTTCTCGAGGTGTACACCAGGTCAATCTGGATATTATTGTGGCTTCTGCTTTAGAAGCATTGACCTGAGAGGTGAAGGAACTTAAGACAAAGGTGGACAAGTGTGAGTTTTGTAGAGGTGGACACAGCACTTTGGAGTTCCCGGTGATGAATCATCAAGTCGATTATGTTGGTGGGCAGAATAGGTTTCCAAACAACAACTTCAACAACAATCAGAATTGGAACACCTACAAGAACCCGAATCAGAATAACTCCAACTAGAGTTCGTCAGGCGCACCACCCAGCTATCAAAATTATTACAATCAAGGACAAGGTCAGTACAATAATAGTAATAATAACAATGGTACTAATGTTCAAAATAATGTGCAGGATCCTAATGGAAGCATGGGACGTCTAGAGGAGATGATGAAGCAAATCTTGGATAGAGATCAAATCACACAGAAAAAATTGTCTGAACACGATATGCTCTTCAAGAATCAACAGTCTTCTATTCTCGATATTCAAAGAACTGTTGGTGACATTGCTCGTCGTCTCGATGAAAGGCCTCAAGGACAGTTTTTGGGTTCTATTCAGACGAATTCAACCGCTCAACTGAAAGCAATTACTACTCATAGCGGAAGGGTTTTGGGTCCTTAGGTTGAAAAAGAAAGGGTTGGAGTTGAGGAAGAGGAAGTGGTTGATGAAGAAATTGAGATGGAAGCTCCAGGTAAGTCACAAATCAAAACACCAATTATTGAGCCACTAGTTGAGAAAAACCCGGTCGTATTTCGGCCACCACCCGATATTAATATTCCCCATGTTCCATATCCCGCTCGTCTCAAGAACCAAAAATACACGAGGGAATACGGGCATTTTCTAGATATGTTCCGACAATTAAAGATTAATCTTCCGTTTGTTGAAGCCCTCCAACACATGCCAAAGTATGCGAAATTTTTGAAAGATTTACTTAAGAGAAAAGATCGGTTGGGAGAGGTTTCGTCTATTCCACTTAGCGGGGATTGTTCGGCGGTAGTGTTGAACCGGGTCCCGGAAAAGTTATCGGATCCGGGTGTGTTTACAATCCCGTGCACGTTCGGAAGTGATATGATAAGTCAAGCGTTGGCAGATTTGGGTGCAAGTATTAATCTTATGCCATATTCGTTGTTTGAGAAGTTGGAGTTGGGTGAACTTACACCGACTCGTATGTCGTTGTCGTTGGCGAATCGTTCGGTTAAGTATTCGCGAGGTATTATTGAGAATTTATTAGTAAAAGTTGACAAGTTTGTATTTCCGGTTGATTTTGTGGTACTTGACATGGAGGCCGACGAGAAAGTCCCCATTATTCTCGGTCGACCGTTTTTTAGAACGGCTAAAGCTCTTATTGATGTGTATGAGGGGCGGATCACACTTCGGGTCGGTGATGAGAATGTGATTTACGATATTGCAAAATCGATGAAGCACCGGGATGATAGTGACGATGTTAGCGGTCCGAGCCATTCGGTATATTTTCTTAACTCTTTTATTCCGGGTTTTGATAAATTTCTTGATTATATTTGTGGAACCGATTTGTTTGGGATGGAGTTGGATTACGAGTTGACGGAAATTATGGAGGATGTTGAGGAAGACGTGGTAGATGATGTTTCGTTTTTGGCGGAGATCATGGAGGTTAGTGAAATTATTTGTGAGAAAGAGGTGGAAAACCCGCTCCGTTGGAATTAAAGGTACTTCCGTCACATCTAGAGTATGCGTATCTTGAAGAGGGCTCGGATTTGCCCGTTATTGTTTCGTCCAAGTTGAGTGAGGAAGAAAAGTCAAAGTTGATAGAGGTATTGAAGGTGAATAAAGGGGCAATTGCATGGAGACTTTCGGATATTCAAGGTATTAGCCCCGCTTATTGTACCCACCGGATTTTAATGGAAGATGAGTATAAACCGGTGGTTCAACCCCAAAGGCGTTTAAACCTAAATATGCAAGAGGTTGTCAAGAAAGAAGTTCTTAAGTTGTTGGATGCCGGAGTGATTTATCCGATTTCGGATTCTCCATGGGTAAGTCCAACTCAAGTTGTTCCAAAGAAGGGGGGATGACGGTTGTCATGAACGAGAAGAATGAACTCATCCCTTCGCGTACGGTTACCAGTTGGCGGGTTTGTATTGACTACCGGAGGTTGAATGATGCTACAAGCAAAAACCACTTCCCGTTGTCGTTTATTGATCAAATGTTGGAGCGTCTCGCAGGTCAGCAATTTTATTGTTTTCTTGACGGTTTTTCAGGTTATTCCAGATTCCCATCGCACCGGAAGATCAAGAGAAGACGACGTTTACGTGTCCGTATGGTACATATGCTTATCGTCGCATGCCGTTTGGGTTGTGTAATGCTCCGGCTACCTTTCAGCGTTGTATGGTGGCAAATTTTCAAGACATGATAGAGACGACCATGGAAGTTTTTATGGATGATTTTTCGGTATACGGTAATTCTTTCGATCATTGTTTGGTTAATCTTGAGAAAATGTTGAAGAAGTGTATTGAGACGAAGTTGATGTTGAATTGGGAAAAGTGTCACTTTATGGTGACGGAATGGATAGTCTTGGGTCATAAAATTTCAAGAGATGGTATAGAGGTGGATCGGGCGAAGATTGATACGATTAGTAGGCTTCCTCCACCGACAAATGTTAAGGCTATAAGAAGTTTTCTTGGTCATGCGGGTTTTTACTGGCGGTTTATTAAAGACTTTTCAAAGATTACCCGCCCGATGACCCGATTATTAGAGAAAGATGTCCCGTTTGTGTTCGATGAAGATTGTTTGAAGGCGTTCAAGTTTCTGAAAGATCAACATGTAAGTGCTCCTATTCTCGTGTCACCGGATTGGAATTTACCGTTTGAGCTCATGTGCGATGCGAGTGATTATGCCGTTGGAGCGGTTTTGGGACAAAGACGTGAAAAACATTTTCACCCTATTTAGTATGCAAGCAAGACGTTGATTGATGCCCAAGAGAACTACACCACCACCGAAAAGGAACTTTTAGCCGTTGTGTTTGCATTTGACAAGTTCCGGTCTTATCTCGTACTTTCAAAGACCACCATTTTTACCGATCATGCAGCGTTGCGTTTTCTCTTTCACAAGAAAGACGCGAAACCCCGTCTCATACGGTGGATTCTCTTACTTTCCGAGTTTGATATAGAGATAAAAGACAAGAAGGGGGCGGAGAATGTTGCGGCAGATCATCTTTCTCGTTTAGAAGATCCGAAGAGAGAAGAGATTCGCGAAGAAGAAATTGGTGATAGATTCCCGCACGAGTCGATTGATTTTGTTACTGCCGAAAAGCAAGGTTTGCCATGGTTCACCGATTTTGCTAATTTTTTGTCTACGAGCCTTATGTTGAAAGGGATGACTACTCAACAAAAGAAGAAGTTTTTTCGGGATGTCAATCGGTATGTTTGGGATGATCCTTATCTTTTCAAGATTGGTGGTGACCGAATTCTTAGAAGATGTGTGTCGAAAGAAGAAGGGCTAAATATTTTAAAGCATGTCCATGAAGGTTTGACGGGTGGTCATCATGGAGCGCATGCCACGGCTCAGAAGGTATTTGATAGTGGTTTTAATTGGCCGTCGGTTGTGAAAGATGAGGTGGAATTTGTTAAAACTTGTGATGCTTGTCAACGCACCGGAAATATTTCATCAAAAAACGAGATGCCTCAAAACCCCATACAAACTCTTGAAATTTTTGATGTTGGGGGCATCGATTTTATGGGACCGTTTCCAGTTTCTGGTGGTCACAAGAATATTTTGGTGGCAACAGATTATGTTTCAAAGTGGGTTGAAGCCCAAGCGTTAGCCACAAATGATGCTAGAGTTGTTGTGAAATTTTTAAAGAAGTTGTTTACTCGGTTCGGAACTCCACGGGCGATTATCAGTGATCGAGGTACTCATTTTTGTAACTCCGTCATGGAGAAAGCATTAGCTCGTTATGGAGTTACTCATCGCACCTCTACCGCTTACCATCCTCAAACGAATGGTCAAGTCAAAAATGCTAATAGAGGGGTGAAGAGAATTTTGGAGAAAACGGTTGGGATAAGTCGGAAAGATTGGTCGGAGAAGTTGGATGACGCGCTATGGTCATTCAGAACCGCGTACAAGACACCGTTGGGTACTACACCATTTATGTTAGTTTACGGTAAAGCATGTCATCTTCCCGTTGAGTTAGAGCATCAGGCGTTTTGGGCATTGAAGACGGTAAATGTTCTTACTGAGGCCACTAGAAATAGGTAATTTCAGATTCATGAGTTAGAGGAACTTCGTGATGCGGCGTATTCTTGATCATTGGATATCAAGGAAAAGACGAAAGTTTTGCACGATCGACGTTTAAAGGGAGGTAAAAACTTCAAAAAAGGTGATAAAGTTTTGTTATATAATTCTCGTTTGAAGTTATTTGCAGGTAAGCTGAGATCCAAATGGACGGGACCTTATTTGGTGAAAGAAGTATTCTCGTATGGAGCGGTGGAGTTAGAGAATCCGGAAAACTGAACTTCGTGGAAAGTGAACGGTTATCGTCTAAAGCATTATCTTGGAGTGTCGGAGGAGTCAGCCGAGGGGGAGGAAACTCCCCTCGATCCATCAAACTGAATTATCAAAACGGGTTCTTGAGTGAAAACTCAAGTGTAGAGTTTGTATATTTTATTTTATTTTTATTTTCTTTGAGTCACTAACGTAGTTTTTGTAGTTTTTCCTTATTTTGTGTTTTTAAGTTTTGCTAGTTTGAAGATTGAGTGAGCTAGAGAGACGATCCCCGAGGTTTAGTATGATGAAACGAACAAGTGTGGGGATGGTGCAGCCGAGCCGTATACTTTATATTTATTTATTTGCTGCTAATTATTATGCTTTATATATTTATGGGTTGGTGAAAACACTTTAATTGCTTAATATCTATCATTATGACAAGATACATTTTTAGATATGTTTGTTTTGTTTGGCCGCTTACGTTCGTGTGTGAGAGTAGGAGTTACTGTTTTGCTGAGCACGTTCGTAGTTGGAGGGCATTCATGGAAGAAGACTCTAGCATCATATTTCATGCACATATTACCAGCTAAGTCTTTTCCATTTATCTAGCTTGTTAATTTTTTTTTGTTTTCTGTTTTTAATTTTTAGATTTTAGTTTTTTGTAGTCCGACTTTATTTAGTTTTATTTTTATTTTAAGTCGTCCTTATCCTTGCATTGAGGATAATGCATAATTTAAGTGTGGGAATAGGATATTTGAGTCGTAGTTTAATTTTGCTTTAAAATAAAAAAAAATTAATAAAAAATTTTTAAAAAAATTGAAAAATGTTTAAAAATGTCCCTTGAAGTTAGTTTTTTTGCGTTAAAGTGGGAGATGATGATATTTATCGGAAATTGGTTTTTCAAACTACTAATAATATGAGAGAAATATAAGAAAGCACACTTAACTCGGGATGTGTCGGTAGGCTCAGCCTTGAAAATGAAAGGGCAATTTGATAAAATGGGTCAGAAATCTCTTGTGGGTAAAGCGTTTTTTCCGTAGAAAATAAGTAATGAAAGGCCAGCCATACTCAAGCCTCAATTCTTGGTATGAAAATTAAAAATATTATAAAGTTTGAAATGTTTAAAAAATTGAATACGTTATCATATGATGCTTGGGTAGGTTTAACGTTAGAGTATGCCGTGTAGCCTGTGATATAAATCTTAAACTGCTAGTTTTAGTGTTTTTCACATCATTGGCGTATGGTTTTATAACCTTAAATCTTGTATTGATGGGATCCCCCGGGTCCGGAGACCATGGGTCTGTATGCCGATTATTCATCTGGGTATTCACAATTCCAAATGGGGTTGTGAATATTTAAAATTAAGCTAAAAAAACATAGAGAGCAAACCCGCAGATTTCTGCCACATAAGTCTTTAAACATGATCACAAAAAGTACAAATGTACAAATGCATTACAGACTTGATCATCCACGCTGTTAGCCATGTGGGGTCCCCTTACTCGCGTCTCATTACCATTAAGAAACGGACCACAAGGGACACGCTACATGTAAACCCTACAGATGAAATTTTGCATACTCACCTATGGTAATGGTTCGGTATATTGCTTGATAACGGGGGTATGTCATGTTGTGGGGAACACTAGCTATTAATTAATTATACCTTAATAATATCTAATGGCTGCTTGGTAGACTTTGATGCTTAAGCTTAGGTGGATAAACAATACCCTTGATCATCTTAACTATTCATAAAAAAAATTGAGCAACAAAAAGTTTTAAATCTGCTAATTTTGAGGTTTAAGTCAAGTTGGGGTGGTCTGGTCCGGTAAAAGCTGAAAATAAGCGGGTCTTAATTGTGTAAGCCACTGAGTAATATAATTGTTGGATCTTATTTGTCCCGGTAAAGATTAAGGCATGGGTTTAAGTGGACAACAATATCAGTGATCGCGGTTTTTCCGTTATTCAAAAATTTTAAATTAACCTATATGTTTGTTAGACAATAAATTTCCGATTCTGATCCAACTGCATCGGACTTTTTCAGGGACGAAAAAAAAGTAAGTATGGGGATATTTGATGTGGTCTAAACTATACATATTATTATATGAATATTCACTACACTTTGAAGTACTTTTGAGCTAGGTTTTATTGAATATTATTATTAATTGGTTCGTACGTGTGTTTTAATGGTTCTAAGAGATAATGAGCTAAAATTGAGTATTTATTTTAATATGTGACACTGAGCTAAAACAAAGTACTATTACTAAACTTGAGACCAATGAGTAAAACTTCGAATCAAGTTTATATTATTATTGTTATCTACATTGTTAACCATATGTTTATTATATAAATAATATGGATTTTTATGAATTAAAATAACCAACATTTGTTTGTTTGTTTTGACCAGAGACGTCAAAATAAAAGAAGTTGGTGAAAATATGTACAAGAATCTCGTGGAATTGGGCTTAGCATGGAGAAATCATTAAAGAAAAAAAGAAATGCACATGAATTCAAGAAACAAGGAAAATTAAAGCGTAGTTTGTCACTTGTTGCAAATCAAGGATTCTGTGGGTCCCATCGAAGAATACATAGAAAACATTCCACCGATATTTATTTGAACAAATTAGTTTATGGGCCAATCAATATTCAAGAAAACGTAAAAGATTAGTTTAGGCCTCATTTAATTCACTTTTAGAATGGGCCGGACCAATGAAAATAAAGAAGTCGGCAGAAAAGGTTTTTCTTTGTTGTGGAGTAAGGCACAAGTTGGGAGTCATTATAAAAAGAAAGAGGGTCGGCTGATTTGAAAAGATTACCCTACGCACGAACCAGAGGAGGATCATTATCATTGGAGGCTACTGTTCATCGCAAAGGAGAAGAATATTATTATAGAAGAAGGCATTTGGTTCAAGTGGAGATCGTTCGGATTCAACACTTACTCAACCAAGCATCATCAATATTCGGTTTGAATTTATTATTTTAATTATGAGCTTGGTTGTTGAACTTAATTATTTTTTGTTTCTTTGATTTTAAGATGTTAGCCTAGGTGGTTTTTCATCATCGTCTTATTTAAATCAATTAAAATTGTCTTTTTGTTTGTTTTACTTATTTTTCTTAATTAGTTAATTTATTAGTTTAATATTTAGTTACTTTTAAACCCCCCATTATAATAATAATAATTAATAGTTGTGTCAGTCAGTTGAGTCTAATTAGTTAATATACGTAATTTAAAGAGTCTCGTGGTTTCGATATCCGGACTTACTTAGCTTTACTAGAGTCGATCGGTTCACTTGCCGGTTAGTAGTTTAGTCGAGTTTTAGAGAGTCCAGAGTATTACTTAGTGTCTAGATTAGCTTAATTTAGTTAATAATTATTAGACTACTTTTAGCACATCAGGTTTTATGAGCATCGTATCCGCTTGGTAAGCTAGTTTTATTTGTAAATTCAATCTTAAAAAGTTATGTCAAAAATTATAATTATTTGTGCTTTAACGTTTATTCCATTACTTCTTATTAGGAAAAAGAACATGGTCGAAAAGTTAAGTGGATTGAAGTATTCTTAGATACCCACCTCAGCAAAGAAAGCAAGAAAAAGTATTGGGCGGGCGAGCTCGACATTAATAGCCTTGTGGGATTTGATTTTTGTACAGAATAGTCAGAACACGCATTTGTAAGTTATCTTTATCATTTTTCGTTTTTTATATAGTTAGGTATAATATATCAACCAGGGGCGAGCAAATGAAATAGACCGATTAAAATTTCATATACATGTGGTAACATAAAAACTGCTAACACTGTAATTTAATATACATGTGGTATACTCATAAACGGGTTGGTTCGGTTTATAAATGAAAATTTAAATGAAAATTACATACTGGTGTAATATATAAACGGGTCGGTTCGGGTTCATGACCATGAAACCAAACCGTTACTAACGGTTTGGTTTGGTTCGGTTTAAAAGTTATACGGTTTGGTTTTGGTTTACATAAATCAAAAACCGTTACCAACGGTTTGGTTTATGGATTGACGAAAAACCACGAAAACCGGACCGTGAACACCCCTACTTGGCTTTGAGGTTTCGCCTCACATTAACCCTTTACTAGTTATGATGCTAATATTTTAACAATTTTAGGTTCAAAAAGTTAGATCTGAAATGGAAAAAGAACTACAAAATGAAAGGAAGTCAAGAAACGAGTTGGAAGAACGAGTGCAACAAATGGAACAAATAGAAAAATAACTTAAGGAAAATGAAGAAAGAAGGTAAAAACAATTTGATGAGTTTATGAGAAAGTTTGAGATCAGTAGTAATTAGTAGTAGTTTCAAATATTTTGAATTCATAACTTATTAGTGAAGGTTTGGTAATCTAAACCCGTTTTGAATTTATGTTATTAGGTTTGTTAAACTTATGAAAAAACATGTTTTGAATTTTTGCTAATGTGTTTAGTTACATTTATATAGTTATGCTTTGAATTGTCTGATGTGTTTCTGACAGAAAGGAGCGTAGGAAACAACTCAGTTATCTAGTAGTGATATGTGACCAAAGCTTATACAACAGCCACACTTAAATTATTATGTATGACTAAAGGATAGACAATAATCACACTTAGAATTGAAAAAATTTTGTGTGGCTAAAATTAACCATTAGCCACACTTACAATAAATTCATGTGACTATATAATAGAAAATGTCACACTTACAGTAAATTGATGTGGTTATTCCTACTCTTTAGCTACATTTATCTATGTGTGACCAAAAGTATGATAATAACCACACTTTATATTACAAAAGCATTATGTGTGACAAACGGTAAGACAATTGCCACACCACAAACTACAAAAGAGTGTTTGAGCAGCAAGTTCAAATTTTTAGCCACATTGACAATAACCCCCAGTGTTTATATGATATGATTAGCCACACAATACATCACTATGTGTGACAAAAAGTTTGACAATAGCCACACTTTAAATTACGAAAAGCATTATGTGTGACAATCGGTAAGATAATAGCCACACTATAATATAGAAAGGAGTGTTTGAGTGGTAAGTAAACATTTTTAGCCACGTGTAATATAACATCCAGTGTCTATATGATATAATTAGCCTCACTATTATTAAATTCAAGTGGCCATTGCTTTGCTATAGCCACAGGGTATAGGTCACAATGCTCGCTTACAACAACCCTATAGCCACATTATTATAAAATTCATGTGGCTGAAACATGAATTCATGTGGCTCTATACGTGCAATGGTCGCACCTACTAAATAGTCATGTGGCCATTTTCTACCGTTTAGCCACACTTATTGGAGAGGCTTCTTGATGGCCAGCAACTAATGTTGGTACCCTTTAGCCACACTTATAACCACATAAGGCCGCTAAAAACTGTGTGTGGCCATATCATACCTACGATGTCATGACTTTGGTCACACATGACCTGAACCAGACGTGTGTGGCTAAAGGCCTACGGCCACACTTTTTCGTGTGACCAAAGGTCATTTTTCACAGTGTCACAAGATAACAATTTTGTTCTTTTATATACATGTTATTATTTTTTAGTGTCAGAACTGATGATTTTCTCACTCAACATGTGTCGTTGACAAAAAAATATATTATGTACGCATTTGCAGGTTTTCAGTTGGCTTGTTTATCAAGGTGAAGAACACAAAGAGATGACCTTTAAGATTAAAACATATACAAGATTATTCGTTTTTTTTTTGTAATATCTTTGAATTGATGTATTTGAATTTTAAATTAATTAATTAGATATTGTCACATTTCACTTGCATGATAGTACCTTGTAAGTTGTGAACCAAAGCTCACGCCCCCACATTTCTGCCTTAGGTTGGGGTGTGACATGTACGTTTTAGTTTAAACTTGACTGTATAAGATTTAATCCTGAACTTCTAAACTTACTGTTATGAACTTCTAAACTTGAACATTTAAATGTATTCGTTTTGGTTAGAACGTGTAAATGTACACAATGTCTACAGTTTTGTTCAGAACGTTTAAAAGTAATATTTTGAACCCTAATCAGAGTTCAAGTAAATTTATTATTTTTGCAACTTCATAATCGATTGATGAATCTAAATCCTTATACATGTAAATTCGATTGATTAAATCATCATTTTTTTATCAATTTTGGAGATTCTTGATGTTCAACGACATTCTATTTTGATTTTGATTTTTGACTTTAGAGATTTCATACTTTAAGTTCTGATTAGGGTTTAGAAATTGGATGAGATAGAGCGGGGAGTTCAGAATTTGAATCAGAATAGATTTGTAATCGATGAATTTGATCATGAACTAGTTTGGGTTATCTACGAAATTTTAACCACGTATTTTGTAATTCAACACTGTGGAAGGTCGCGTACGTAATGTGCGATAAGCCGCCTTCCCCACCACCAGCCTCCATCATTTCCCGTCACATTCGAATCATTTAATGGTTAAAAGATATGATCGAATCAATTTGTTACTCTGTAGATTGTGATGGATGGTTGGATAACGATGAATGAGGTTGCTTCCCAAGCTCAAATGAGGTTCCCCAACCACCGCGTTTTTCCAGAGAATTTCGTCATTAACGATAGAGCAAAGATTCGAGGTAATAAACATTGCATTCTACTTGTTTCTTTATTTCGACAAGTAGAATGCAATGTTTATTACCTCTAATCGTTGCTCTATCGTTATCCAAGTAGAACTCGCTGGAAAAACGCGGTGGTGGGGGAACCTCATTGAGCTTGGAAAACTAACTCATCCATCGTTATCCAACCATCCATCACAATCAACAGTAGTAACAAATTGATTCGATCATATCTCTGAACCATTAAAATGATTCGAACGTGACCGGAAATGATGAGGCGGGTGGTGAAGGCGGTGAGGATAGCGGTGGTGATGAAGGTGGCGATAGAGGCCGGAAGTGGTGGAGGTCTATGGTGGTGGTGTGGACGGTGGTGTTTGTGTGTTTGTATTATTTGTTGTTTTGTTAGGTTTTTTTAATAAGGTATTTTCCATATAGCATGTCACATCAGCAAAAACATGCCACGTTAGCCAAAAAACTAACGGAGTTAGGGTCCGCTAAGTTCGGGAGTGACAGGAGAAAACAAGTTACAAGTTGAAAATGTTGAGAGATAAATCATTAGTTGAGATTGTTATTGTCTAATGAGAGAAAATTGAAAGTATTAAAAACCAGTATCCCTTTATCAGTTATGGGTAATATTATGTATTTAAAATAATCCCCACCCATGTAAATGATTAGATTCAGAAGTGTTTCACACAACAATATTGAATTATTATTAATTTTTTTATAAATAAGTAAAAATACTGAAAAGCATCTTACATCTACTTATTATCATGTTTAATATATTATATATTTAATTAAAGAGAAAGAGCATGAGCAATAGGTAGGAAGTTGGCCGACTCAAATCAAACCCATTTTAAAAGGAGATGTATATTCAAACTTAATGGAATCACAAATAGTCGGGGGTATTAGACGAGTTTGAGTAATCTCAATGTCATGCCTGATTATAAAACAATATCTCATACCACACATTTACCCGTTTCTCGTCAGCGCATATATATGTAACTTAAGAATTGCCGCTCACTCTATCCAGGTCGTCAACACCACGAACATCTCCCGACTCCCTCTCTTGTTCCAACCCTTTCTCCGTTTGTGGTGGTTCATAGAAACCTTAGACTCTCCATGTCACTGAGGAATCTACCTCATGCCTGTAGCTAGCCCCTTACGATATTACATGATCAAACTTTGTCAATTAGAAACCTTGATCCTACCCTCACCCTCTTATAAAAGAAATTGACTTGAAATATATCAACTCTTCAACTATACTTCTAATAATATTATCATCTTAATTTAAAAATATATAAACGAAACCTCCCTACATTCTATCAAGCTATCGGATTATCTTATTTGTAAATGGATGTTTCTCATGCATTTGACCCGAATTCACATGTATGGTTCTCACCAAATCCAGATAGACTTTAAACAAGTTATAACATCTCATTAAATTAAAAATTAATCTCACCAAATATTTGATATAAAAATCCGACAAAATAGGGATATACCAAAAATTTGTAACCGATTTTTTTAAAAAATATATTATTTATAATTAAAGAAACAATTTATAGTAAAAAATAAGTCCAAATAACTATTAAATCGGTTTATAACATCTCATTTATTTGTGAATCTCTTTCATTATCAAATCGTAAGTATGTTATCATCTTCCTTACAATAAATAAAATTAAAATTCAAAAAAATATATCAAATAATGTAAAACAACCCCGTAATATGGGGATAAAAACTAGTATTATATATATATATATATATAGGGTGAGGATCCTAAGAGAACTCATTGAAAATTGAGAACTTCGAGAACCATTTTAAGCCATATAAAACTCCTTTAAAATATTAAAAAAGTTTATAAAACAAAAAAAAACGAAAATTTTAAAAAAGTAAAAAAACCAAAAAAATTTTATTTTTTATCTCGGTTTCATAAAAAACCTAATTATACACATATGTAAATTTTTATTTAATCTCGGTTTACATAATGTACGCATATGTACATTATTATTTATCTTAATTGTACATATATGTATAAAGAATAGCTTGTGTAAAATTAAAAAATACGTATTATTCGTATATGTATAGTTTTGCTAAACCGATATTTTTTATATTTTTTTATGACACCGGGATGAAAAAAAATTTGGTTTTTTTACTTTTTTGTGTGTTTTTTTTTTATAATTTTTTTATTTTTATAAATTTTTTTATAGTCCAAAATAATTGTCAAAGTTGTCAATTTTAAAATAGTTCTCACATGATTCTAATCATATATATATATATATATACATATATATATATATATACATATATATATATATATATATATGTTGAGGATTTTAAGATAACCCTTTGAAAATTGAGAACTTTGAGAATCATTTTGAGACACAAAAAAATCCCTTTAAATATATTTCAAAAACAAATTATAAAACAAAAAAAAACGAAAACTTTTAAAAAGCAAAAAAAAAACAAAAAAAAAACTATTTTTCATTACGGTTTCATTAAAAAAACCCTTAGTTATAACATATGTATATTTTTATTTAATCTCGACTTACATAATGTACATATACTTATCTTAATTGTACATTTGTGTATATAGAATAACTTGTATAAAATTATAAAACAAAAAAATACGAAAATACAAGAAGTAAAATAAACCAAAAGATTTTATTTCTCATCCCGGTTTCATAAAAACAAAACTAAAAGAACTTGGTTTAGCAAAATTATACACATATGTATAATACTTATTTTTTTATTTTATTCATGTTATTCTTTATACACATATGTATAATTAAGATAATGATGATGTGTATATGTGTACATTATGTAAATCGAGAGTAAATACAAATATACATATGCGTATAATTAAAAAAATTTAAAAATATATTTTTTTATGAAACCGGGATGAAAAATAAAAAAAAATCATCCTTTTATATTTTTTATTTTATTTTTTTAAGAGATTTTTTTATGACTCAAAATGGTTTTTAAAGTTCTCAATTTTAAAAAGTTCTCTTAGGATCCTCACCCTATACACACACACACACACACACATATAAACCAACTTTTAACACACTCACAACACTTACTATTCATCAAAACATTGAATATGAACCACACATTTGTTTAAATTTGATAACTACATGGTTATTCACATCGACTCGTCGTAACATCTGGGACCGACAACTTTCGTGTTTTACTAACGACCGGGTTTTAACGACCTTTTTGTTTTGTTTCAGTACCGTCAGAAATGTAATCGACACCGACCGAATTCACATAAACTCACCGTGTTTTGTTTTAGTTCCGATACCGTAACGAAAACCGACTAGCTGCCGATTTTTTT
Source organism: Bidens hawaiensis (assembly GCF_021521415.1). NCBI lineage: Eukaryota > Viridiplantae > Streptophyta > Magnoliopsida > Asterales > Asteraceae > Bidens > Bidens hawaiensis. Next base: position 648,150 of record NW_027491300.1, on the reverse strand, counting down.
TTTGTTCAGGTATCATAACGAACCTTGACGGAAATCGACCGAATTTGCGTAGACTCAACACCTCAATGCCCGAAATCAACGATGGCCGGTTTTACTAGCACTCGAGTTTTACCAACTGGCGCCACTTCCATCGATCCGTCTCAATTTTTATATTTTTTTGTTTTATAACGCACGTAACCGAACCGACAGAATTCTCATCGACAACCCGCTTTAACGCTTGAGACCGACAACGCTTGTGTTTTACTACCGTCCGGGTTTTACCAACCCGCCCGGCACAATGCGCCAGGTAAAAAACTAGTTACTACTATATAATAAATAGGAAGTTTGGTGCCGCAAGTGCCCTATTGGGCCACTTGGCGACATCACACTAGTCCGTAAAATTTAGTTTTTGTGTTTTTTTAGTTCAGTCACCGTAACAAACGTAAAGAAAATCTACCGAACGTTAGTTTTTTTGTTTGTTAGTTCCGGTATCATAATGAACGTGACTGAAACCCATCGAATTCCCGTAGACTCACCGACTCAACGCTTGGGATCTATAATGGACGGGTTTTACCAACGCTCAAGTTTTACTAAGAGACGCCCCCACATTGGTCCACTTCAAGTTTATAATTTTTTTTGTTCTATATTTGGTTTTAATTCCAGTACAATAACGCACGTCACCGAAACCGACCGAATTCGTGTCGACTTGCCGGCTCAACGGTTAAGTTTTACCACCATTTGAGTTTTACCCACATGTCTGGGGTAACGTGCTAGGTAAAAAACTAGTTCTTAACAATTTCTAAGTTTCTAGCAATTCCAAACACTATTTTTTCTTTTGATAAGATCACATAATATATGCATATAAAATGTTTGAGCAATCAATCACGTATCATCTAATATTTAAAATTTAAAATTTAAAATTTAAATTTTTGATTTTTGTTTTCTTATAAATTGAGAAAGTTGGAACCGTCCAAACTTCGTGTTCAACCTACTCATTCGTTTCTTTTGCCACCCTCCCCTTCCTCTTTATAAACACACTCTTCTTCACTTTCCAACAATTGTAACCACCCCTCTTTTTCAATGTTTACCCTTTTAATTTCTAAAAACTTACAAAAATACCCAACATTAACTTTTCTTTAGCTTTTTAGTCATTATTTTGAGTTCCAGTTTCAATCTTTAGGCCAAAATCTAAATGAAGAAAAATTTGTTGTTTGGAGTTCTCCTTTCTCTACTTCTTGCCACTTCTTTCCTTCAACTCTCCTCGGCAAATATGCAAGGTATCTATCTCTACATGTAATTTTCATTTCTAGTATGTTTTATATACAATCAAAAATTATTGTCTTACCTTAATACAACTTATCATATGTAATTTTAAATAAATTGTTTTAAATATGTGGTTTCGTGACGTTGTTGATCAACTAATATACTAAAATGTCTTAAATATGATTGCATGATGTCCATTGTTAAAGTAATAAATACAGATTTTTTGAAAAAAAAATGATATCAAAATGGAATTTGAATAGTTAATTGTATGACAAGTGATAATTCCCTCATTTTCTTATAACTTATATATAATAACTTAAACCAGGAGTGAAGGTTTTGAACCTGGCATGGGAAGTGATGTACTTTTCACATAATGCTATGATAACCATAACCTAAATTAGATTAATCATGCACTTTAACCGTTTGTTATATCAATTAACTTTATACATTAGTTACTTTTCTGATGGGGAATTTATGTTTTTACGAATTGAAAAAGTGTATTGTACAAACAAGTGCAAGGGACGGTGTGTGAAATCACGATTTCCAGACAAATGCATCAAGTACTGCCAGATATGTTGTGAAGAGTGCAAGTGTGTCCCTATGAATATGTACGAGGATAAGCACGAATGTCCATGCTATAAAGAAAAGAAGAACAACAAAAACAAATACAAATGCCCTTAGACTTCAATTTCATCGCTCCCCTATCACATGTGGTCTTAATTATGTGATGGCCTTTAATGACTCTTTGGTTGGTAGGAATAAATGGGAACCGTTTTCTAGTTGTAATCAGAATATGTTATATTTGTCATTTCATACGGAATGTGTGGCCTATTGAGGAATAAGTAATGTTATGGAGGTTCTTTTTTTATTATTTTTATTCTATAATGTGATTGATGTCGAAAGGTTAATAAAAAATAATTATAAAATACATTTACTAACAAAGGCAAGTAAGGTGTCGAATCCATATAAAATCGGTGGAAAATGTTAATCAAGTTTAACGCTTTTTAATTAATTATACTAGGCTGGACAAACGATGTCAAACAGATTAAATAATGATTTGGTTGTAAACAATTTGAGAAAAGTAACCAAACTCAAGGTTTCAGATTGTGAAGCAGACTAGACCAGTTAATTAAACCTATTTAGAAAACTCGTTTGATTACACTAATAATCAAAAGAATAGATATTTGACATTACTAACTGACAGAACTTAATCCAAACAATTGGTTTGGATGAATAATAACCTAATTGATTACCAGTTTTAGGGTTTTGTAAATGTAAGTGATTTAATGGCTAAAGATAAACGGGTCAATGACTCAAAGAACTTAATCCTAAAAGTTAATGACCACAAATCAATAAACTGATAAAATCACACATTCAATTACAAAAAATGCATAAACAAACATAAAAGATTAATTAACTGAATGTTAATCAACTCTAGTTCAAATGTAAAGAATGAAAATACCAAAAAGTCTTGCTTACAAACACAACCCTACTCCCGTAGATGGTCACGAACAGTTTAGCCTTGCATCTTGATCTTGAATAGCTTCATTGATATAATATGGATGATTGTGATGATTGGAAGGTGTTATGATGGTGGAGAATGGCCCCAAAATCTTCCTTGGTGGCTAGGGTATGAAGGATTTTCGACTTAGGGCTTAATTGGGCTTAAAAATGGAAGAAAAAAAACCAAAATAGGAAAACCCATCAGACCCGGCCGTAGCCTACGATCTGGCACCTCTGCCTTACGGTGGCTACATCACCAAAACGTTGTTTTCTTCATAAAATCTTCCTTCCAACTCCGTTTTTCTTCCCGTTTGCGGGCACATCTTCGTATTTCAATTCTCTATCATATCATATATCATTACTTTCATTTCCTCTCCATCCTAAATACTCCAAATTAGCTCCTTTTAGCTCTGATCACCTATAAACATAAAACCAATCAAAGTACTTGTGTTTGACATCATAATAATATAAAATACTTAAAACACGTTCTTTTACCTACACATCATAATGTTACCGAGAAACATAGTCTATCAACTTACATATGAAGTAACCAGCAAGAAAACAAAATAATTTAGTTACAAAATTTTAATCTAGGTTGAGGATATCGAATTAAAAAATAAAAATAAAAATAAAATTAAGTCGACAAAAAAGTTAGTTTAAACATGATTAGACTTGAGTATTTGCGTATAATTTTATTTCATATAATTATTAAAAAAGAAAAAAAGAAACAAGAGTTAAGTTCAAATGGTTCTTAATCTGTATTGGATTTCGATGTTTATGATAACTTCAGATCACTGGAGAAGCTTGGACTAAGACAACCGGGATGGGGACTCAAAATGCATACAAAATTTCGCAAACGAGGGGGGCTGAGCTCAAATTTTCGGTCGAAAACGGATAAATTTACACTACTACGCAAAAAATGAGGTTTGGGGGGGGGGGGGGCTACACCCGGCCCTAACTAACCTTCACCACTGCTTCAGATCAATATATAACACTTAAAACCTTTTAGAATCCTATTCCCAACCAGGTTGAGGTTGTTATAGTAGGTCTTTGGGTGGCAAGTTTTTACTAGAGTAAAAGATGGTGGGTTTGAGCTATCCAGTATTGTTTGTGTTCGTGAACGTATGAGGTTTCTTTTAATCGTTGGATTATCCCGAGTAACCGGGCTTTATTCATTGATTGTTAAATGAAAAACTTGGGACCCAAATCAAAGTTCACGGTCCTTTTCAAAAGCAGTACTAATTTAAAGCAAGCCCCGTCGTCCCGTACAAATAAATCACTGAATTCAACAAAGTAGTCTACTAAAAATCATATTATCACAGATACATTTAGTTTAGATAAAGTATAATCTATTAAAGGTATATTATATTAGAAGTATATTTGATATAAAATACATCTTTAGTACAATCATACTAAAAAAACTAAACAAGTCTTTCAACAAATCATTCTAATAAAGTCTAATTAAACGAGATAATATTATTTTATATAAATATTTGATATAGAAGCTATTGTGCATCTCATATAGGATTTTTTCCTTATTTATCATGGTATTATTATTATTATTATTATTATACTCAATTAATAAGAGAATATTATTATGCCGAAATTATCTCACTCTATATGGTATAGCCAAAATATTGATCCTCGTCTTCAAAACCCAATTATATCAATCCTTTTTAATCAATTAATTAACAAATGGAATAATTCCAAAGTCTATCAAATGGAATTATACACAAGTCTCCCAAATAAGGTTAGCAAATAACATATTAGCAATAAAATAAGAAATCAGAAATGAGTCAAATGACCAAATTAAACCATAAATAAAATTAACATAAATCACCATATAAAATTGAATATTAACATATCAGAAATGACTAATAAAAGATTAACATATCAGAAATCGGCAACTGAGGCATCATTATAAATCAGAACTGGCAATAATAATAATATTAACAACAACGTGGTCAAGTTATATTGCCTACTTCAAAAATGAGAAATCGGTTGTATATACCTAGAACTGCAATTGGTCTTATGATCCAATGGAATGAGTGTGATGGTAAAGGCTTGGATCATTGAGGTCTCAGGTTCTAAACCTAACTCAAGGCTGTTTTCTATAGTGGTAGGCTTCCTTTTTTTATGGTTTTCATGAATGTGTCAAGCATGAAACATCGAAATCGGTATAGACAATTGACATCTCGTCTCTGAAAGGTTCACTAAGACACTGTGAATGGTTGTAACCGCTCTTAAAAGAAAAACTTACCTTGAACTCATATGGTTATCTAGTGAGAAATTGATTGTCTTAAATTAAGTTCTTATTATTTAGAAGTTACAATAAATTAATTACATTAGAAACTATGCACTTCGATCAACCATCAAAAGAACGATTGACAACATTATTAGCAACTATAAGAATCAATCTACTGTCTTGAACTAACCTTGTATCTAGGAGGTCCGTAGCAATTATCAACTTCGCTTTCTGGGAAAAAAAAAGAATGAATTAGTACTAATAATTCAATCAAATGGTTTCCATGAACAAATATGATAATCAAAATGGGATTCTACTTTTATATATAGTCAATGCGTACTTCTAGGTCCTAATAAATTAAAGTCATCCTTTTCTGATCAGAAACGTGGAATTAGAAAAATCAAAGAATGTTAACATCGAGAAGCATGTACTGATTGAATCATCGACGAGCGTTTTAGCTCGGCTTTAGTCTCTCCTTTCTGGATAAGAATCGACAAATCAGAGTTTGATGCCTAATGTCTTTAAAAGACATCTTGGTGGTAAAGTGTCTACCCTCTATATTAAAAGTGGAGAGTATTATCATGCAGGTTTAGGTGGTTAATTAATAGTAGATTAGAAGCTAGTTAAAAGAACATAAATCCTAGTAATTTTCCCAATTAATCTAATCTCATATTCTTTTTGCTCTTCGTTACCTTTTTTTTTTCAGGTCTTCATAATTTTTTTAATTTAAACAAATAATATTATATACTTTGCAACTTTTTATAAAATTAGCGGAGCATACATTTTTCTTTATAATGTATAGATGTTTTAGAAGTTTACAACTTTAAACATGTTTATAAAAGTTCACGAACTGTCCAATTTCTTGTAAATATATAGTATAATTTTACAAACTCTAGATTCAATGGGTGCAGTCTCCTGGGTGCAGTCTTCAGTGGCTAACAACAATGCCAACATGTTCAGCATGAAACATAACTAGATTCAATAATCAGCAGGTGCCTAAAAGGGTCCAAACAAAAACAAACCACGTGCAGAAAGCCATAGATCAACACAAATATTATATTCCACTCCATCAGTACGAGAATCCTAAAACACAAAACATCAAAATCACCACTAATTGCAACACAAGACAAGACCTAGATAGATAGTTACTATAGTACGACACATATCATATAACAAACACATAATCATCCGGTTTAGCTTAGCTTAGCTTCATTCCTACAATCACAACACAGTCAAACAATTAGTGGTGATCAACAATCAGTGGCACAACACAACAGCTTATTCATGCAGATTAAGCGACCCGCGCGGCTTGCTGTTCCTAGCCAATGCTAGAACCCTCTTCCCATGTGGATGACTATGTAAGTATGCATACTCTTTCTGAACTTTGTTAATCATCATCTCCTTAAGAGTCCCCTACATAATATTAAAATATACGTTACAAATTAATATACAAATTAGTTACTATAAATGTTATCAAGGTTCAAGCTTTATGACTTATGACCGAACCTTTGCGATCTGTAGCACGGATTGAGCAACATAGTTTCCAAAAGGATGCTGAATAAGCCCCAAAAAGTTCGGACTGTTGATGATCTCGCTTATGATAGGGGTAGATTGGTCATCTGGAGCATCCTTCAAGCACTTCTCTACAACATTACTAGCATACTTATTCATAGCAAGGTTGACAAAATTACCAGCAAGCTTTCTCATTATATGAGCAGTGATTTCTGGTATCTGCATTCCTAATATGTGCTGCACAACATAGTTCCTGAAATTTGAAGTGATAAAAAAAATGTTACAATTTACAACCTGAATATAATTTGTATCTGACAAAAACACTATAATTAGTAAAAGTAGAGGGGAAAGTAAACAAACCCATAAGGGTGTTCAGATAAATCAAGTGCGTTCTCTATGATTTCAGTCATTAGGCGCTCTTTAGACACTTCTTCTGCGTGTAGCACGCACAATTGCAGCACGCAACATCCACTTTTATCGGTAGCAATGTCTAGACAGTTGTCAGCTACTACATCGAGAATTGGCTGCAAGTGGTTTCAAATCAAAGTTAAGAGCATATCAAATATTCAAAACTACCAATGAAAACTAATCGCGTAAATCCATACAAATTTACCCACAGACTTTTGTGATAGAATTTATAGATTATAAAATAATGTTTTGAATGTTAAGTAATTTATAACAATAAAAAAATGGCTCATCCCAAAAAAAAATTAGGTCCAACTTTTTTGGATAAAAAATTTCAAACACCCATGGCAAAACCAAAACCATTGTGAACGCCAAAAAACAAAAACATAATGCTTTTCAAAACCCCAAAAACCAATTTTTCTTTTATGGTTCTATTTGACCCTAAACCTTAATCAACCCATGCACTCCCTAAATCAAACAGCTTTTTAACTTTAGGAATATGTAAAAGAAATAAATTATAACATCAAAACCAATAAACTTGATACAAAAAACACCATGAGTCATTTACTAATATACCTGAACTTCATCAACATGGAAGGATTTCAAGCAATGTTGAATGACATGATGACCATTGGTGTTTTTTGTCAATGTAAGTGTGATCCTTCTAAGTGCTGACACCATCAAAGACCTATCTTCTGCTGTTTTGAGAAGTTCAATCAGTTTCTGCATTGCTCTAGTTCTGAAACAATAAACCATTAATAATTATAATTAGTAGTCTTTTACATTCATAAAATTATGCAAGAATCAAAACTACTAAATTAATCCTCATACCCATGAGAATTGAGGCAGATGTTAGTGAGATTACTATCATCACTAATCACAGAAACAACAATATGTGTCATTTGTCTCTCATTGCACACTTTGAAGAGCTTCTGAGCAAGATAATTCATCGATGCATCGGTCATAAGTTCAAAGATATGATCCTTAATCTCATTGAAGATCATCTCAATGTCTTCCGGCTTTCCTCCTTCACACTTGGTCTGCAAGAATTGACACCCTTCTTGATCTTTAGCCACCATACATATCTTCCCTCTTATATCTTTCAAAGAAGCCGGAAACTTTGCTCTTTTCGGTTGCGCCCTCGGCTGAAGAAGACTGTTGCTAGGGTTTGGAGGGTTTGGAATGTCAAGAACATTATTGAAAGTTCTAGGAGTCACAAATCCACCGCAGTTATCCCTCCGGATACTATGTGGATTGCAGCACATATCTTGGCATCTTGTGTTGCGGTTAACCGGGACCGGGCTGGGTAAAAAGGGCTGTGGATTGTGGGTTGGTGATGAGAGGTTAAGCCGGTTGAAATTGAATTCAAGATTCCGGTCATTTAGGGTTTCAAGAAAACCATTCAAAGATGACTGGTGATTGAAACCTGAAACTCCAGGATGGATATTATAGGAGTTGCAGGGTGAAGAGTAGGGATCAAACTCGGGAAACCGGGTAGGATAATCAAGAATGGACCAGACCGGATTAGCCGGCAGCCGCCTTTGGTCCTTATTGAAGAAAGGAGAATAGCCATTGGCATTGACGTTCAATGGCGGCTGCTGGTGGCCGTAGAAGTGGTCTTGAACTAGGGATCCGGCGTTCACTGTGGAAGACGACGGCGCAAAGAGGTCATGATGACTAGGGTTTTGACCGGTAAACATTCGGTCAAACTGTTCTCTGATGGATCTTGGATTGTTCTCCATGGAACTTGATTTGTAACGGAAATCCGCAGAGAATCAAGAAGGGTTCTGTAGGGGAAGATATTAAAGGAGATTAATTTCAATTTCAATTTCAATTTCAATTTCAATTTCAATTTCAATTTCAATTTCAATTTCAATAAATAAGGAAGAAATATATATGTGTTATAGAGAGAGAGAAATACCATGCATGCAGGATATTCAAAATTATAAATATTGAAATTAATTCGTAATTAGTGTAACTTTTTTAAAATATTTTGCATTTAATGTATATCTTTTAAGTTAAATAGAGATATGTACCATATATTTTACCGAAAATAATGCCCATTGGAGATATGCATATGTATATCTTTTTAAACATAGAGATATGCATACACCCGAATATTTCTATCTTATAAATTATTAGAATATGGAGATAATCACATTACTTGAATATTAAGTTAAGATTTATATGCTAAAGATATAATCATCAAAACCATAAAAAATATTCTGTTAAATTTGTTTTTTTAAAGTTACATATATACTCTCAATTATGTATGATAATTAAATATATTTATTTAAATACATCAAAAATTTAAGTTACTAACCCGCACACCCTGTAAAGTTGCCTCTAAATTTATGTTAATGTTCATGATGGGAATAGAATCCTTGACCATTAAGGTCATAGGTAATGGTTAATTTAAGAGGATTTGACTTCATCATCATCTTTTCTAAGTCAAAAACATATACAGTGGATAAAAGGGGAAATGACACTCATCGGTACTACACATTCATCGGTCAATCATACATCGTTATTTCATTTTTACCCTTAAGTACCCACAAACTATAAAATAGCTGAAAACACCTATCCAAAAGTATCTAAAATTATTCTGTTTTTTGTTAGAATTAAACAATAAATAAAACAATTAAATGTAATTAAAATTAAAATTTCATTAAAATTAAAAATATTACATAATTGAAACCGGAAAAATAAACTATGATGATCAAAACCAAAAAAAATAAAACACAAACATCTAAATTAGATAATCCTTCGGCCAATTATATTTTTTATACCTTTTTCGCAATCACGTCGAACGATTTTTTAGAAATGCGTGATGAAGTTGCAGTGTCTTCTTCTTCGGCCTGCTCGATGAGATATTTGAAAATACGTATGCTGCTATCATTTGAAAAAATATCGTTATAAGAATCGTTCGGCAGTATGAATATCCCGAGATTATCGTTTGAGAAATTAGCCATTAGGGGTTTGAGTGAACGGAAATGGTGAAAGTTGAGTGAATAAAATTGGTGAAATATTTGGGTGAATAAAAATTGTGAAAAGTTAGTGGTATTTGCATGTAATAAATTGATTATTAATGGCATTTTAATTTCTTCAAAAGTCTCCAATAGTTATATAAACACATGGTAAACCTTTGCCACAAATTGTAATTTGGCAAACGGTGAATTTGCCATATGGTAAAGTACCAATGAACCTTATCCACACTAGTGCCTCGGCCTCTCTAATGCTTTTTAAATAATGCTCCTTCAATTATTATCGTTTAAAACACGTAATCACTTTATTGTAAAAACATCCATGTATAGTAATCACCCTTAATGACGCCTTTGAAAAGGGTGAGATTAAAGGCGTTATTATACACAATGCCCCCTAGCTCAAAAATACCCCAAATCCCTAGGGGCGGTGTTCTGGGCACCATGGGGGTGATGTGGTGTGCGTTTGTGATGTAAAATGTAAAGGATGGGGATTTTAAACTTTCACACAAGATCGTGTTTTAAATGTATAAAAGTGATTTCTATTAAGACCACACAAAAAAGGCAAGTGTACCTATCATATATATAGAATAGTATTGGTAAGAACCAAATATCGATCTGTGAACACAAATATTTCTAATAATAAATCTTCGTTTTAATTTAATCGGATAGTTTAGTCATTTTGGAGTTAATTTTTAAACTTTCATAAAATACCACAATATATACATACATACATACATACACACACACACACACACACACACACACATATATATATATATATATAATATAGGTGAACAAGAAGAGAAATTATAAATGAATTAATTCAATTATATGAATGTTACCATCTAAGATCAAGAATCCATTCCATTCTTACATGATAATTATAATGTAAATATGTGATAAATTTGCCCTAATAATATATGATAGAATAGCCCCTCATTTCTAAGTGAACATATTATATAACATAAAAGAAAGTAGCATGCGTATTTTCAAGTTCACCCATGTTTAATCTAATACTACCATGAGAATGTCAATTTTAGTAGGCAATTAGTTTAGTAAAGTAGAAAGATTAGGATTGACTTTATTTCTCAAATACCAATTCTAACAACTTCGGGTGGTTATTTTAGTCACACAACCTCCCATTGGTTGATTTAATTAAGTTATAATTACACATTCCTTTAACATATGATTTCTTTAACCAGCATGATAACCTAAGCAATCGTGTTAACAATGTTATTTTAGAATTATCAACACTATAGAAATAGATCATATCTATATCTCATCATTTCTAAGTCAATATAATGATCCATGTTTTATCTTAGATAAGTTATCAAGATATTCTTTTTACCATTTATGGTCTCCAAGAACATGAGTGAATCATGAATGATTGTTAGCCATCAACCTTGATTTGTTGAGTTAAAGTGATAAAACATTTTTCATCAATGGATAATTGCAAGATAACCATGTACTTTACTAAACTAAATCACATATTTAAGATAATCATCAAGTAGAACAAAGCTTCTGCATAGAAATTAGGTGGTAAATGGAGTTTTAGCTCATAATGAGCATAGTTATGAACATTAAAAGAGATGAAGATAACAAACACATGATTAAACTAGAACAATCTAACCAAATGTTGGATGAATCTTCCGTCTTCAATGGTAATGGATGATGATGAAAGCCTCCAAGCCTTCAAAATCTCCACAAGACCTTCAATGTGAGTGTGAAAGTGAGTGTTTTTATAAGAGAAACTCATACAGAACTCTATTCAAGCACATTTGTTGAATCCAACATGCTCCACTATTTATAGGCAGTATGGAAGGTCAGGCACGGCCCTGTGCCCCATGAGGCACGCCCTCGTGTCCATCTGTCCACTCGTATTTAATGCTATGTCAGATCGTACATAATGACTCACCATGGGGGCGTGCTTCATGAGGCACAGCCCCGAGTTTTGGGTGTCTGTTATATTTTTTTTTTGTCTTTTCTGAAAGGTGACCAAGGTCCCATGTTTCTTGAGGCACGACCCCGTGTCCAGCTACCCAGTATTTTGTCCTTTCTTGCAAATTTTTGTCTTTACTTGCACAGGAAAGCATGGGGCGTGTTTCATGAAGCATGGGGGCACGTTTTGCTGTTTTCTTGAGTTTTCTTTGATTTTTCTTTGGCTTTTCATCCGTTTCTTCGTTTGAGGCTTGGATTCACCTGAACATTTTAACATTATAAGTAGCTATTTGAACTATATTATATGATAGAAGTTGCAGTTTTTAGAGATAACTTGATGCTAAAAAGATGTATATTTTTATATACATCAAACATCCACACACTTGAACCTTATTGTCCTCAAGTAAGCTAATTATAAATATTCTCTAAAAATAGCAAGTTAGAACCATAAATTAAACATCCCCAACAGAGTTCCAAGAAAATCGGAACAAAATAACCAACCTTTATTTCTAGGAATATATGTAGTGATATATAAAAAGGCGATTTATTTTTATGAGCTTCTTTTTACGCAAAACGTCACGTTCTCACAATGTTCACTCACACTCGGTTTTATATCTGATCATACTTGTGATGTATGTATGTATGTATGGGAACACTCTTACCAAAAATGTGACATGTGATAAATAAACTTGTAGCAAGTTCAAATCTCCACCTTTGTGAAGGGTTGCATAGATCAGAATGTAATATGGGTCATTTTTGTGAGAGTAGGGATTTGGTGTTTTGTGGTGATTTAAGGGATTTTAGGTTAATGATGGCGAGGATGGTAAATACTACTTATGCTGATTTTCGAGAGTCTTAAGATGTCTTCAATGGTTAGCTCTTTTCTCCCGATTGCTGAATTTTTGTTTTTTTAATTTTTTTTGGAACAAACCTAGTGACTCGTTTAAGGTCAGATCGTCAAGACCAGTCTTGTCGAGGATGTGAATTAGTTTTTCCTCAATCCTCTTCTGAACATAACTCCCAACTCTAATGGATCGTTCAACTTTGAGACTAATAGCCCCCACCCTCATTAGTTCGGTATATTCATGCTGAGACTGAGTTTGACTTTTTTCTACATCTTCCTTCGCGGGACCAGTTTCCGCATCCTAAGCATCCTTCGTATATTTTTGCTCTTCTTTTCACTACACTTTTGGAAACTCCAAAAAATGGTGGCCTTTGTTCGTCTTGGCGCCACTTTTTCCTCACCACATTGCTAAAGAGAAAAATTATCTCCCTAAGTTCTGGAGGCAACCTAGGTTTGCGAAATGTATGCAGCAAAAGGATTTGAAATCGAAAGAATGCATTTCCAGTTCTTTAGGGTCTGCCGGTAAAACACCAGTGTTGTATTTTACTGGAGAGAGGGATAAAGTGGTAAGGTTTTTGGTAGGGTTGTTGGTTTTTATGTTGTAATTTGGAGAATGGTTTGAGGGAATTATGATAATATTACCTTCTTTTTTATACAACACTTCGTGCGGTCTTGAAATGAACACTTGCGACAAGTTCTAAATCACACGAAACATATGACTCCCTCAAAGCTTCCAAAAAAAACATTTATATGGCATGAGGTTTATCTCACAGTAACGGAAGGATTGGGTATAAACGCCATATTTTGCAGAAATTTATTCTCAATATTACAAAATTTCTTTTTACTTTTTCACTTTTTTGGTTTATAGTAGATTTTTAGTTGTTTATTTGCAAAAATATTTCTTGGATTTTCCTTTGGTTTTGTTATAAAATAGTCTTTGTTTGCTACAAAAATTTTGTTATTAGACAATCTTATAATTAGTTGAGCAAGCAATTGGTAAAGTAATTCTCATCCCCACTCTTGAATCTCACATTGTCCTCAATATGAAAATATTCATAATAAGATTCATATGAAGTATGGTGGGTCATATGGATAAGAACTTCCCAACGGGCTAACGGAATTTTGACAGAGCATCCCCTGTTTATCGTCCGCTATTCGTGTAGTGTACCTAAATAACAAAAACTGCACACAACCAACAAACAACCAAAGCATAATAGTACTAAAAATTGGGTATGAAGTCATCCATACCCTGCCCACACGGGCTAAATAAGTCCATAATCAAATGTCTCGGCACTCCCGGTCATAACAAGAAACAAACAACCAAATAAATTTGTCTCAAACAAACATTATAATAATAGTGTCACCAAGTACTACCACCCATGCCCATACCCAGATCCAAACCTATCGTCGCCGTCGCACGTCAGTTGCCTGGATTCTCCGGGTCAAAGGGTCCCCATTACCGATCCATCCGCTCACCTAACTGATGAATCTCCCGCCTCGTCTCCGTGTACTCTGCGGCACACTGTTCGTCAGATGCAGCAATATGCCCTGATAACCGGTCAAAGGAAGCGGTAGTGTGAGTCTGAAAACGGTCAATGAGTCCATATAGCCCCTCAAAAGAGTACTGGCTATGATAAGACGAGCTGGGGCCGGCTTCTAATAATGATGGGCCACCCAGCTGAGAATAAGTGTGGCGGCGGGTCTGTCGTGGTGACGTTCCGGTCCTCCTCTCGGTATGTCCTGAATGGTCATCTCAGCGGGGTCCTTAGGATCCTAGATCTGGTTGATGGCATATTGAAACCTCCACTATGGTGGGTTTCGTTCAATCTGCTGGACCATTTTCATAATTATACAGAGGTTGAGATCAAGTGGTATTGGGTTCGGGCTTAGTGCTCCTTCGCAATCTGCACCTCAAGCTTTGTAGAGCTTATATATCCAGGCACCACCAAAGATCAAGGTATTTGGGCTTTTTGCATTTTCATTTGTTTTGAATAGCTGACAGAACAGGTAAGTGATGTTACATGGTATCTCGTTCTTGATGCAATAAAGAGCCCAAAAATCCCTCAACCCCACGACCCCCTCGCTCTGCCACGTAGTGTAACTGTGTGGCTCAGCAAGCGGTGAATATAGCGCATCAACGGGTCGCATAAAGCCGTGCTCTTGGTGCTTCTTGAGTAATAATCTTCATCCCCATAGCTCAACTGTTCCCATGCTCGTTTTCTAGTATTTCCCGGTCCACTTGCTTCCTAATTATCTTCGTCTGCAAAAGTCGCCCCTGCTTCATACCATAAAGCAGAGTCCGTCTCATTGGACGTGTAAACACCAATGTCGATTCCAAGCTGTGTGACCGAAGTATTATACCATTCCCCACGATTCTAAACTCGATAGCCTTGTTGTCCCATATATACAAATATTTCGTTTTATCGAAAACGAAGCCAAAAGTTCCTTAGTCAGTTCGGTTACTGATTTCCCCCTTTGTCTAAGAACACACGCTCATGGCTCTTTTACGAACCTTTTGTATTTTCCCAATTGGTTTACTTGCTGTAACATGTCGGTACATGCGTAAAAGTTTGACTCTAGGTATTGGTTGTTCAAGTATCCCAATCTTTGCCGGGTGATCCCATCTCGCATTGTGTTATAAGGGAATATCAAGAAAGCATGCTCGTCATCCCCATATTCAGCCATCTGCAATTTAGAACAAGATTAGGCGTATAATCACGAAATTTAACTAAAAATGTGGAACAGACACTGGGGCACAACCCCATGTTTATGGAATTTTGGCAGATTTGACTATTTTGACCAATTTTGACCTTAGGTTGACCTGCATTTGACCACGAGGCGTGTTTTGCAGAAACACAGTACGTGTTTTTAATCCGAATGTTGAAAATGTTAAGATTCAAACTTGCATTTCAACCTGGTTCTTAAGAAATATCATCCGGGTTCGATTCATATGGTATGGGTTGTTCAAAACCCGAACCCGAATGATTTTTCTTCACAAACTCTTTCAATCCTATTTTCTAAACACATCAAAACCCTAAACTAGAACAAGTAAGCACTCTATAATTCGGGTTTTGACCCGATTCAAAAACTAATGAGTATGTATTTCGATTTGGGTCCCGTTTTCAACCCGATTTTGACCTAGAATGGTGAAATAGAGTCCTAGAATCATCAAATTGATATACCTTTTGTTGAGAATCGATGGGGTTTAAGCAAAGATTGCAATGAGGGGTGGAAGTTCGCAGGTTTTTGGAAGGGGGTGGAGCATGTTTTTAGGGTTAAGTTATGGGAAATTTGATATTTTGAATAAAATCCCGTAACTGCACTGTAGGGTGGGGCACGACCGCGTGCTGCAGGTAGCAGTTAGGTTGTTTTTTGTTTATCTGTTTATTTTAATGAGCTGGTCATTTTAATTGATTTTTCTTGAAGATTAAGGTTAAAAACATAAAATCCTATGAAATTACATTAACTTTCCAAACATTACACCGAAAATAAAACGAAATGAACCGAGAAACATAAGTACTAGCTTAATCGATAACAAATCCTAGGAAAACAAGACAAGGTTTTTCCAACTTGAAACTACTAACGACCACCATTCCCGAACAAGTATTGAATGTGTGGTAGGGCTCTCTTGGCTTCCAAGAGCTCGGAAATCTTTTTTTCTAGCTTTCCAATTTCTTGGTTAAGGAAGTTGAGCTTGAAATCCACATCCTTGTTGTGACTTTCAACAATGTGGAAAATTTCAAACCTTAGTAGCTCGATTTTGTTTGTCAGTTCGATCAAGCGAGACTCCGCTTGAATGTTACTCTCGACCTGGTCTCCCAGTATACTTTGAAGCCTCATGATTTCTTCTTCAAGATGTGAAGAATTTTCACCATTTTTGAACTTCTTCACTGGTTTCCATTCCATTCTCTTGTTATCCATTTGAGAAATTTTTTTGTTTGGTATGAATGATAGTGAAGATGACTTGTAATATATAGAGAGACTGGAATGTCGAGCACGACCCGTGTAACAGGTTACACGACCCCGTGTTTATTAGGGAATAAATTTTTCTAATTTAGAGAATTGTACGATATCAGCTAGTATCATGCTGAAGATTCTATTATGACCACGGCGCCGTGTATAAAGATGCATGGCCCGTGCTTTTGGTCATTGGAATTTTATCTTTGATTTTCTACAAGACGCGAGAGCATGAATTTTCGAAACAATATTTAAGATGTTAATTGAACAGTTTTAACGTACTAAAATTACTTTTCATTAATAAAAGGTCCTAAACATAGAATCGGGGTAAGCCTGAATATCCTAAAACATAAAATTAATTCAGGATAAGCCCGAAAGTCCCAAACTTGTGCCTAATGCACTTGATTACACATGAAAAGGTAAAAATGACAATAGATTCCACTGGATGGGTCTCCTCCGTGGAACGACCCAGGGTGGAGGAAAGTAGGTGAAACAAAGGACTTGAAACAAAAGTTGTTCATTGATTCCCCGTAGTTCCATTTTCATGTTTTCCACCGACTCGATGAGTTGAATGAGATGCATCTCTACGAGGAGATTCATTCTTGTAAGTTCCTTCACGAGCTGTTGAAGTTTGATGAGTAGCTCGATTTTCGAAATGTTTTAGGTTTCGTTTCTCGGTTGGCGTGGAATGGGAATTTCATTGCTCAACTCAGCTGGCATTTTGATTTCTTAGAGGGGAGAGTTGGTGTTTGGTTTGGTGCAAGAAATGCATTGGCAAGAGATGCAATTTTAGCCAAACTGTTGCCAGGCACGGCCCCATGCTTCTGGGAACACGACCCCGTGCTTTCAATCTGACAATTCTGATACGAATCAGACTGACTAGGATTTTTTCAGTGAAGATTCCGGTCCTCACTTTGTGGCACGGGACCGTGCCTACTGACGGGTGTCCATTTTACAACCCTTAAGTGATATAAGATCGTTAATAACCATACATACAATCGGTTTATTTTGTGGAATTAGTTGACTATGGTTACTCATATAATTGCACGTAGGAGAAGATAGATGATGTAATTACTAGAACGTGGGCGAAAACGGTGAAGAAAACGGAGTTGAAACTAGAAAGTTATGAAGAAAACAAAGAGGCAAGAATGGAAGCCACCGTAGCTTACGGTGGCCCCTAAAAAAATGGTCATCGTAAGGCAGTTTTAAGCCACCGTGGGTGATTTTGAAGCCACCGTAAGCTACGGTGGCCACCGTAGCTTACGGTGGGCCTGACACTGAAACTTGTAACAGCCTTATAAACTCGTTTTAGGGACGGCTTTTGACATTCTTATCATTATCTTTGAAGTGTGGACGGCCTAAGGGCGATTTCTAGGTGCTATAGCTTCATTGTGAGTGTGGTAATCATTAGAAACTCTATTTTGATTCATATGAAAACTTTAATTGAAGTAATGATGAACCGAATCATGCTCGGCTAAATCCCTTTGTGTTTTCCCTCGGATTGTAAGGTTTATTTATGAATGTTTGGTTAAATGTTTATGCACTTTTTGAGATAGTAGTTGATCTTATTGATTTCATTATTATGGTGTTTATGCATTGATTGATAAATTGTTCGTTTATTGAATTTGTGTTCTAAATCGTCAGTTCTTGGTGCTTTAAGTAATCGAAATTAATCGGGTGGGATTCAGGGTTGGATAAACCAATTGGTTTTTGAGTGATTGCCTTGCGTTGTATAATCCAAGTACTTGGTCTTCAATTATCGCAATCGTTTACATAAGCACGAACTTTATTTATTGTTCATCAACATTAACTTTGACATTCATAGAAGCCTGAAACCGAGGGAAGGCATATTTTCTCTTATTGTTTTAAAACTCGTTAAATTGCCTTCAGTTCTTTTTGTTAATCCAATCAACAAAGTAAATCATTGAATTTACTTTCTGCATTTAGTTTAATATAGAGTAATTATAAAGCTACTTAGTAACACATTTTCCACAAACTCCTTGTGTTCGACACCCGCTTATCGCTATCTAATTAGTTATAATCGGTTTAATTTTTAGTGAGTCTTCGACCTCACGTCAAATTTTGGCGCCGTTGCCGGGGAGTAGCGTGCAACGTGTGTTAGCTTTTGTAGTTTTTATTTGTTATTTTCGGGTTTACGTTGGTTATGCTAGTATGCAGGTACCTACAGGTGTATGCATACTAGACGCTCTAACAGGTCATCTCCACTAGTTATCGATCCTGAGATTGACCGAACACTTCGAAGAAACCAAGTCCTACTAAGGGAGAACAAGCTTCTTGGTTCTCCAACTGCATCAAACAGCACCATGGATTCAACACTTCCCACTTCAAGTCAAACATTGCCATCCACACCTCCACCTATTCCATATCCACCGATCACAACTACTATAGCTACAGCACCAAGTGAATCACAACCAACTCACACAACCGAACCCATCACTGCTCAGTACACCTACTCAACATCATCAACATTGCCATCTATTTCCAATCTTTTTCCTACCTTTGGTGCATCATCATCTCAACAAAATCAACAACCAACCTTTCAACAATCACAATCAACCTACCAATATCAATCCTCACCTTTCATGCAGCATTCAAGAACACAAGGTGACGGTTACGGATATCGGTTTGATAATTAATTTGAGGGGTATGAAGTGGAAGGTTACTACGTGGGAGGAGATGGAAGTTAATGGGTAAATGTGGGAAATTTTTCTTATGGTCAATGGCAACAACCAGAATATGTGCAAGAGCTTAATAGACAACCACCACCGGTTGTTCAACAACAAGCTCAACAACAACCACCGGTTGTTGTACAACAACAAGTTCAACCGCCACCGATTATTCAACAACAACAAGCTCCACCACAAGTGCAACCACAAGGGCAACCTCAAGATCAACAATTTCAACAACAAATGCCCCAACCACAATTTCAACAATTTGCACATCCAAGGCCCGTTTATAGGAAAACGGGTCAACCAAGAGTACCAATGGGGTACCAAGAAGACATGCAAGAGAAATGGTGAGGGGGTATTGAAGCTCATTTTCGACCGATAATTACTAATAATCCGTCGCCGCTGGTTATTCCTCACAATCAACAAGGGAGGACATTTGAAGTGAGAACCAATTCCCTACAAACTCTCCCAAAGTATAAGGGTCTAGCAACGGAGGAACCTTACTTTCACTTGGAGGCATACGACTCCATATGCAACACGATTGGGGGTTAAGGTTTTTCATCGGATGAGGTTAAGTTGGTATTATTTCAATTTTCTTTGGAAGATAAGGCGAAAAGATGGTTATACACTTTACCTTCCGCATCTATTTATACTTGGGCCGAGATGCAACAAAGATTTTTGAAAGAATTTACACGGCCCAAAAGACCAACAATGCAAGAAGGAGTTTGAGAATGTCCAACAACAATCGAGTGAGATGTTTCATGAAGTATTTGAGCGGTTTAACATGATGATTAAGAATTGTTCTCATCATGGTATTGTTCTTTGGGAATTGTTGAATGCTTCATGAGGGGTTAAGTATGGAAGATGAGCGATATTTGAGGTCAATCACAAATGGCACATTTGGTACTAATTATGAACAAGATGATTGGGCATATTTGGAGCAAATGGCGGTCATATCAACGAGAAAGTCACAAAACAGAAGAAGAGCAAGGCCGGCGATTGGAAGACCACAAGTCTAAGCCGTGGAAGATGGAGGGGTACAAGCCACTAATCAAGTAATTGATGTTTGTACGAATTGTAACGAGTTAGGTCATGTGTCGGATGTGTGTACGGTGGGTCAAGTACAAGTGGAGGAAGTGAATGCACTTCAAGGTCAAGGGGGAGTTGATAAAAATTACAACATGAATTCTAACACTTACCACCCCGGGTTGAGTAATCATCCGAATTTTCGTTATGGAAATCCGGCTACTCAATCTAACCTGAATTTCTAAGGGAATCAAGGAAATTATGTTCCTCGCCAACAATATAACAATCAAGGTAATTTTTATGGCGGGAATAATCAATGGTTTCAAAGTCAAAGTGGGTTCGTCGGGTCAAAGTTCATCAAGTGGGAATGCAGTTATGGAGATGCTCAAGGTGATGCAACAAGACATGCACCGGATGAAACAAGTTTTCAAAATAAATTTGAACTAAAACCAAATGAAACATCGTTTTGTGAAAATTGTTCTTGTGATAAATGTTTAAATGACAAATTAACCAAAATAAGGGATGAGAGTGTTGATAATAATACTATCCCGAGTAAACTTCAAGACCCAGGAATTCCCCTTTTATCAATCCAAATTAGTGAATTTAAAACTGATCGGGCACTGCTAGATCTTGGAGCTTGTGTTAGTATCAGTATGAGTTCGGTCCGCTACAAAAAGTAAACACCATCGTGGTTTTAGCGGACCAAACCCATACACTTCGTCGGGGAATGATATATAATTTGATGGTACATGTGGAGGATTTCTGTTACCCAGTTGACTTTCTAGTACTTCATTATGCTAATATTGTAACTAACACGTAACCCACAGTCATATTGGGTAGACCCTTCCTTGCCACTTCACTTGCACTGATTGATTGTGCTAAGGGGACACTGGGAATTACATTTGGGAATCGTGATAAATGGTTATTATTATTTAAAAACACTACTGAATCTATTGTTGACAAGGAAAGCCTGGAGGCGGATTTTGTTAACAAGTGTGTATCCTTGAGCAAGGATCACACGAAAGTGTAGTGTTTTGTGATTAACAGGTCAATTGAGAAGAAAGGAGTTGAACATCAACAGAGTGAGAAGGTGGCATAAAAAGGTGGCCGACCTAAGAAGACGATAATGAGACATCCACCTAACCTAAATGATCCAGGGTGGAGGATGGGGATGTTCGGGCCTGACCCTGATTTGCCGGAGACTGGCAACAGTTGCTTGAAAAAGAGCGTGCTTATAACGAGAAGGCTGCACGGGAGTGGGCCAGTCGCCCACCTTGAATGCCATAAAGTTTCAAAAAGGTGGTAATTGTACATTTTGTATATTTTTATTTTGCATTATAATTTCTAGTTTGTTTTTTATTAACGGTATTTTAAGCATACCATTCTAGCAAAACCAAGTGTGGGGAAATTCTTATGGATTTCTCTTCGACAATGTGTTGGGTGTAGGGCAATTTTCATGTTTAAAAAAATATAAAAAAAAGGTGCCAAAACCGTACATTGGGGACAATGTATCCCAAGTGTGGGGATGTGGAGATATTATTGAGAAAATTTCAAAATTTTTGAGAAAAGTTTTGTTTGTGGTTCAAAAGATGTGTTGAGATAAAAGTCCCTTTTCATGGTCATAATTCCCTTAGTGTGAGTGTTGCCAAGTTTTAAAAGAAATGGTAATAGATTTTCAGCCAAGAGTGATATGTTTTTGGTTATTTATTACACGTAACATGTCAATAAAAATTTTGGGCTGGAACTTTATACCACGGGTTTTCATGGTTGGCATTATTTGAAGATAGCAGTGTGGCCCTTCTTGTTAAAACTTGTGTAATGAATGTGTTCCGAGACCTTAGCTTGACATTAGTGCAAAAATGATAGAGGCATTTAGGTATAGCCTCGTCTGGAAGAGTGTGAGTGTGTGTTTTGGGGGTTGGGCCTCATACATTATACATATAAGCGTGGTTAACAAGATGGGAGGGGGTTGGCTCCTTTAGAAGCCATTTATTGGACTTATTATTTTTTCAATCAACCCCGTTGTTACATTTGCGAGACTATAAGGCAATTTTAAGCCACCGTGGGTAATTTGGAAACCACCGTAAGCTACGGTGGCCACCGTAGCTTACGGTGGGCCTAACGCTGAAACTTGTAACAACTTTATAAACTCGTTTTAGGGACGGCTTTTGACATTCTTATCATTATCTTTGAAGTGTGGACGACCTAAGGGAGATTTCCAGGTGACATAGCTTAATTGTGAGTGTGGTAATCATTAAAAACTCTATTTTGATTCATATGAAAACTTTAATTGAAGAAATGATGAACCGAATCATGCTCTGGTAAATCCCTTTGTGTTTTTCCTCGGATTGTAAAGTTTATTTATAAATGTTTGGTTGAATGTTTATGCATTTTCTGAGATAATAGTTGATCTTATTGATTTCATTATTATGGTGTTTATGTATTGATTGATAGATTGTTCGTTTATCAAATTTGTGTTCTAAACCGTCAGTTCTTGGTGCTTTAAGTAATCGAGATCAATCGGGAGGGATTCAGGGTTGGATAAACTAATTGGTTTTTGAGTGATTACCTTGCGTTGTATAAACCAAGTACTTGATCTTCAATTATCGCAATCGTTTACATAAGCACGAACTTTATTTATTGTTCATCTCAGTTTAAACATTAACTTTGACATTCATAGAAACTTGAAACCGACGGAAGGCATATTTTCTCTTATTGTTTTAAAACTCCTTAAATTGCCTTCAGTTCTTTTTGTTAATCCAATCAACAAATTAAATTATTGAATTTACTTTCTGCATTTAGTTTAATATAGAGTAATTATAAAGCTACTTAGTAACACATTTTCCACAAACTCCTTGTGTTCGACACCCGCTTATCGCTATCTAATTAGTTATAATCGGTTTATTTTATAGTGAGTCTTCGATGTCACGTCACCTACTGAGGCACGCCCCGTGTTTTAAAACACTTTATTATTATTATTATTATTATTGTTATTATTGAACTAAGGAATATGTATACAAGGCCTGGTTTAATGAGGGTCTTGGTCAGACCCTACTTCTAGTATGTTTATTATTTCTGATGGAGGATTACTACCTCTGAGACGGCCACGAATGTTCCATCGATGTATGGTTTCAATCAATGCTCGTTAACCTTGAACTTGTGGCCGTCAAAATTTGAAATCCCAACTGTCCCATTGTCGAAAAATGTTTCAACTATGTATGGGCCTGTCCAACGAGATTTAAACTTTCCTGGGAAAAGACGTAAACATGTGTTATATAACAGTACACGATCGTCAACTTGAAAATTTGTATTTCCTTTTAAATGGGCGTCGTTCAAACTTTTAGTCTTTTCATTGTGAGACCAGGAATTTTCGTATGCCAGTGCTCTTAGTTTTTCGAGCTCGTGAATTTGATCTTCCCGGTTTTTACCAGCGGACATTAGATCAAACTTTACTACTCTAAGAGCCCAGTAAGTAAGTGATCGATGTCGAAAGGTCAATCAAAAAACATTTATAAATTACATTTACTAGAAAGGGAAAGTAAGGTGTCGAATCCATAGGGAATCAGTGAAAAGTGCTAATCAAGTTCATAATTTATTAGATATTAAACTAAGTTGACAAACAATGTCAAGCGGTTAAAAAGATTTGTTAAGCAAACACAATGTTACTTTGATTTGTAAATAGTTATGAGAAAATAACCAATCTCCAGGTTTCAGGTTGTGAAGCAAGTTGGACAAGTAATTAAACCTATTTGGAAATCTTTTTGTTTGAATTGATACGCAAAAGACTAAATATTTGGCTCTGCTGATTGTCAAAACTTAATCCGAACAATTGGCACAGTTGAATAATAATCTAATTGATTACCAGTTTTAGGGTTTAATACATGTAAGTGATTTAATGGTTAATAATAAACGGGCCAATGACTCAAAGAACTTAATCCTAAAAGTTGATGACCACAAATCAATAAATTGATAAAAACACAAAACATTCAATTACGAAAAACTGTTAAATGCATGAACAAATGTAAAGATTCAACTAACCGAATGAATAACCAAATCCAAATCCAATATTAAGGTTCAAAATACCAAAGAGTCTAACCACAAACACAACCCTACGCCCGGAGATGGTCACAAAACCTTTAGCCTATCATATGCATCTTGAAGATCTTGATTCTTGATTGAGATGATGATAACATGGATGGTTGTAGTGATTGGTAGGTGTTAGGATGATATATGTTAGCCTCCAAGAAGTCCCAAAACTGATTATGATTGAACGGGGTCGACCTTAGGGTTTTAGGGCTTTAAATATAGAAGAAAATCCCCAAAATCAATTTTTTCGTCAGACCAGACCGTAAGCTACGCTCTGGCCACCGTAGCTTACGGTCCGACTGTAAGCTACGGTCTACACACTCTGCCTTATGGTCCTCCCAGCCTAAATCTTGTTTTCTTCATAGAATCTTCGTTTCAACTCCGTTTTTCTCGCCATTTGCGGCCACGTCTTCGTATTTCAATTCTTTATCATCTCATAGATCATCACTTTCATTTCCACTCCATCATGAATGCTCCAAATTAGCTTCTTTAAGCTCCGTTAAGATCTACACACCTGTAAACATAAAACCTATCAAAGTATTTGTGTTCGATACAAATAAACAAGTAAAACACACAATATAAAACACTTAATGCACATACTTTTACCCACACATCACATCCCCACACTTATCCTTTTTCGTCCCGAAAAAGATTTATAATGTAATCAGAACCAGAAACTGTCTTTGCAAAACACTTAGGTTATTTTAATTAATGACAGGTAACACAAAAACCGCGATTGCTAGTATTGTTGTCCACTTAAACCCAACCGCCGACAAATCAGAACCCTAATCATGTTTAGATTTTAAGTTCAAGTTAACATATAATCTAAGGGTGCCACACCTAGAATCGCAAATCCACCTAATTTGTTTAAGATATGTCAAAGCAAATATGAAATCAAAAAGATTTTTCTACCACTATAACCCAAAAGCTTGTAAATGTTAAAACCTAACCTCACAAATGGATAAAAAATTTGAGCATTTACATATAATAATATATTAAACCTCACCCATGGATGTTCACACCGTGGTTGCTAGCCCAGTGAGAAGCATATAAGCTGTTGGTTTCTATTTATTTTATTTTTTTTAAAGCATTCATTGACCCTCACCCAGAGACCTATATGCCAAGCTACCAACTCGAGGGAAAACACATAGGTTGTTGGATCTTAATCATGCCATTATTTTTCGATCCTTATCCATAGATGTCATCTCTAAGTCACTATCCCAGAGGGAGACACATTAAATTATTGGATCTTTATCATGACATTATTTTTCGATCCTCATCCATAGATGTCATCTCCAAGTCACTATCCCAGAGGGAGACACATTAAATTATTGGATCTTTTCTCGATTATTTAGCTTTTAATGCTCATTTTGATGAATTCATGAATCGCCACACATTTGTGCCATTAAGTGAGATCAAATTTTAAAAGTTACAAGGTTTTAACCTATAGTGGTGCTTATTCATTGACTTAGACATTTCAGTTTCTCCACTTTTCTAAGATGGAACCCATAAGACTTTAATGATTTTAATTATATGTATATTAATGCATTTTCATAAATCTTTCATTATCGGTTGCGCCTACCAACACATCTCAAGTTAAATGTGTTTCCGTCTTTTATTATCTCATATATATACTAGTTTTGAAAAACAATTTCCAATTTTTCTATCATTTTCCATTGTTTTGCAAAAAAATTAAAAATTCGGGACATTTTTAACGTTTTTCACTTTCTCAAAAACTCTTTCCCCTAGAACTTTCCCGTATCCCCACACTTAAACTTTACATTGTCCCCAATGTAACTCAGATTTTCAAAAACATATGCAAACACGGGATAATCATACCAATTGCAATTCAATGGACAACCAATTACACATCTCTGAATTTAAATAAAGTTGCAAACCATTAAATGAAACACACAAAGTTTTTAAACATAAACATAGACACTAGCATCAACCACACGACCCGAAATTTCATCACGCCACCCAACCACCCATAAACACAAATTTTAAATAGTCAACATCAAATATAAGATATGGAGAGACACATGGACCTGATTCAAATCTCTTATGTCAAACGGGTCCTGCTGATGAGTACTTTTACAACCTTGACCCACACTTCTTGAATATGATATGACAATATCTACTTCACCGAATTTTGACAAAACCACCATGAGCTTCCCCACACTTAGGGTTTACTATGACCACAAAACACGAAAAAAAATAACACGCAAAAAGAAAACCAAAAATAAAGAAAACAAAACAAAAAGGTTGGGTTGTCTCCTGGTCAGCGCTAAGTTTTTGTTAAGTTCTTCAGCCAGACCGTTACCTCATTTTGCGTTTATGGTGGTCTAATAGAGTGCTTACCTTCCTCCACCTCATTCGTCTTACTTCTCCAACACAATGGTAGATCTAATGCTTCCCATCTTGGCCCAAAGCATGCCAACCTCCTCTGTTCATTCTCGAATCCTAGTGGCTTCTTTACCTACTCCTTCTTTGGTGGTTTCTACTTGTATGTTCCATCCTTTTTCCTCATTGACCATTACTCCATTACCATCTTAATATTGTTTGTTGAACTTATTGTTGCTCCACTTTTTACATCTACTGCATTTAACTCTTCCTTCTCTCGTTCACACTTAGACCTGTCAAAACAACACTTTTCTCCTTTTTGGTTTCATCCTCACACGTACGAGGAAGACACATGACCTAGAACATTTATTTTCAAAAGAATAATCATATGAATTTGAAAATATACTTAAAATTAACTTACAGTTACCGAAGGTCATGCAAACCGTTCCGTCTCGGCAGTTAATATGAGCATTTGAAGTAGCCAAAAATGGTCTTCCCAATATCACACGAGGTTCTTCTTCCTTCTCAGCCGGTGCATAATCAAGTACCAAGAAATCTTCAGGGTAGTAAAAATCACCAACCTTTACCGCAACACCAACCAGCTTCCCCCGAGGTCGTCTTCGAGTGAAATCAGCTAACACCAAGGTGGTATCAACTTCATGTAAAGGTCTAAAATCAAACCGGTCATACACACTCCCCGGTAGAACACTCACACTCGCCCCATAATCAACAATTGATTTGGTGGTCTTAAACTCACCAATCTGAATAGAGATTAGTGGTGCCCCCGTTTCAAATTCTTCAACTGTGTCATTCTCCACACTATCTTCGATTGTGATAGCACTTACGTGTGCATTTTTGGAGTTTGACGAACTACCAATTTGATGGCTCATATTCTTCAAAGTGTCACTTTGTAGTCTAGATGGATTTTTCTTTAGGCTCGCCATTTCTTCAGCTAGTTGACTCACCTGTTTATCTCTTGCAGCATTTGCCTTCTCTTGAAGCTCCAACCTCTGATTCAATGACTTATTCTGAGTCTCTTGATTTCTATTTTGAGTCTATTGATCTGCCTTCATTTGTTTCAATAACTCCATCACATCCTTAAGTGACTCCTCTTTGTTACCCGAAGAATTCCCTTGGTTATACCCGCTCTGATTATTACCCGAGCCAATCCCATACTGCCATTTATTCGACTGGTATCCTGTTTTCTGATAACTGCCCTGAAAGTTTGGGTTATGTTGGGTGTTTGGATTTCCATAACTGAAGTTTGGGTGGTTTCTGAGGCCAGAGTGGTATTATTTTGAGTTCATGTTGTTATTGTATCTATGTTCACCCTGAACATAATTCACCTCTTCTTCATCATATGTTGCCCCATTCGCAACTTCATGTCCCAACTCACCACAACCTTCGCAGACCGGGTATGTTTTTCCCGAGTTACCCTTTCCTTGCACACCTGCATCCAACAACCTGTCCATCTTCTTTTCCAACCTATCCATTATGTCATCTGAACCGTGACTTTCAACTGCTTTTACCACTGACCTTTTTGACATCCTATTCGACTGTGCTTGTCTCTTTGAATTACTCGAATGTCTCTCCAAATGTCCCCAATCCTTATTTTCATCATTTGCAAGAAAAGATCCATTCGTAGTGGCTTGGAAGTCACGAACATCATCATTTGAGAGACTATCGTGGAATGCCTTTATCAATTCCCATAAGGCAATCCCATGATGTGGACAAGTCCTCAACAATCGTTTAAACCTTCGGAATGATTCATAGAAAGTTTCACCGGTTATCTGCTGAAAGTTTCGAATGTTGTTGCGGGCCTCTGTGGTTTTCTGTGGAGTATAATACTCATCTAAAAACTGTTGTGCCAAGTCTCCCCAAGTGAAAATACTAGCTGATGGTAACGATAAAAACCATTGCTTTGCCGCATCTTTTAAACTAAACTAGAAGACTACCATCTTCACCTCTTCCGCAGTAAAACCTTGACTCGAGATGAGTGCACATATCGAGTTGAAATCTCTCAAGTGTAGGTATGGTTCTTCTGTAGCCTTTCCATGAAATGTAGGTATTCCCATCAAGCTATTCTGCCTTACCGAAAAAGTTCTTCCACGTCTGATTGGAATGATGATCGGTAGAGGATTCGTAGCCACTTGTGGAATGAAGTGGTTTTGAATGCCTCTGACTAGTGGTGGAACAAATGCCCTTGGAACTCCATCGTCAAAATCATAGTACGTCTGTTCTTGGTTTGGTTGCCGTCTTGGAACTCGATCTCTCTGATTTTCTGGATGATTCTGTCTAATTTCTTTGTCATCACGGGGATCTTGTTGCTGATATCGACCCCCCTGTTCATCTCTACGCTCCTCCTCATCCTCAAAATCGAAACCAAAATCGTCCCCTATATGCCTATTTTCCACCCGTGCATGAGCATGATCAATCTCGGGTCTTTCCTCTCTCAAATCATTGTGTCTTTGACGGTTAACTGGAGCTGATCTGATTGACAAGTTGTCATCCATGTTTCTGGGATTACGGTTAATATCTCTTTGGTTGAACAGATTTCGGTTTCTGTCACGGTTAACGTTCTGGTTTTGTGGGATTGGTTGTTCTTGGTTATGTGGTTGGTAAACATTTGGGTCTCTTCGGTTTCGGTTACTCATTGTCTCTTCTTTTGGTGTTATGATTTCGGGTATTTGGTTTAGTATGGGTTTCTGAGCTGCTCGGTTTCGTCTTGCTGTTTTCTCGATTTCGGGATCAAATTGGAGCGGCTCTTTCTCACGGGACTATCTCGTCTGCATCAACTTTTGAAGTTACCTACACAGACACAAACACTAACACTCCGCGTAAAATCAACGAAGAAAAATTAAAAACAAAAACAAAAAACTAAGCTAAACTAGCACTTTGCGCGTTGATTCCCCGGCAGCGGCGCCATTTTGATCGATGTCGAAAGGTCAATCAAAAAACATTTATAAATTATCTTTACTAGCAAGGGAAAGTAAGGTGTCGAATCCACAGGGAATCAGTGGAAAGTGCTAATCAAGTTCATAATTTATTAGATATTATACTAAGTGGACAAACAATGTCAAGCGGTTAAAAAGATTTGTTAAGGAAACACAATGTTACTTTGATTTGTAAATAGTTATGAGAAAATAACCAATCTCCAGGTTTCAGGTTGTGAAGCAAGTTGGACAAGTAATTAAACCTATTTGGAAATCTTTTTGTTTGAATTAATACGCAAAAGACTAAATATTTGGCTCTGCTGATTGTCAAAACTTAATCCGAACAATTGGCACAGTTGAATAATAATCTAATTGATTACCAGTTTTAGGGTTTGATACATGTAAGAGATTTAATGGTTAATGATAAACGGGCCAATGACTCAAAGAACTTAATCCTAAAAGTTGATGACCACAAATCAATAAACTGATAAAAACACAAAACATTCAATTACGAAAAACTGTTAAATGCATGAACAAATGTCAAGATTCAACTAGCCGAATGATTAACCAAATCCAAATCCAATATTAAGGTTCAAAATACCAAAGAGTCTAACCACAAACACAACCCGACGCCCGGAGATGGTCACAAAAGCTTTATCCTAGCATATGCATCTTGAAGATCTTGATTCTTGATTGAGATGATGATAACATGGATGGTTGTAGTGATTGGTAGGTGTTAGGATGATGTATGTTAGTCTCCAAGAAGTCCCAAAACTGATTATGATTGAATGGGGTCGA
This sequence comes from Bidens hawaiensis, assembly GCF_021521415.1. Taxonomy (NCBI): domain Eukaryota; kingdom Viridiplantae; phylum Streptophyta; class Magnoliopsida; order Asterales; family Asteraceae; genus Bidens; species Bidens hawaiensis. The sequence continues at coordinate 617,644 of NW_027491300.1, read as the reverse complement.
CCTTAGGGTTTTAGGGCTTTAAATATAGAAGAAAATCACCAAAATCCCTTTTTTCGTCATACCAGACCATAAGCTACGCTCTGGCCACCGTAGCTAACTGTCAGACCGTAAGCTATGGTCTGCACACTCTGCCTTACGGTCCTGCCAGCCTAAATCTTGTTTTCTTCATAGAGTCTTCGTTTCAACTCCGTTTTTCTAATCGTTTGCGCCACGTCTTCGTATTTCAATTCTCTATCATCTCATAGATCATCACTTTCATTTTCATTCCATCATGAATGCTCCAAATTAGCTTCTTTAAGCTCCGTTAAGCTCCACACACCTGTAAACATAAAACCTATCAAAGTATTTGTGTTCGATATATATAAACAAGTAAAACACACAATATAAAACACTTAATGCACATACTTTTACCCACACATCAGTAAGCTTTGTGTTTTAGCTCTACATAAACAAGTTTGAAAGGTGTTGTTCCTATGGGGTTTTGTAGGCTGTCCTAAGGGCCCACAAGGCGTCATTTAACTTTTCTACCCATTTTTTGCGATTCATCCCTATAGTTCTTTCGAGGATCCTTTTTATCCCTCGATTCGAAACTTCTACTTGCCCATAGGTTTGCGGATGATATGGTGTTCCCAAACGGTGGTGAACTCCATATCATGCTAAGAATTTGTCCATTAAAGCATTGCAGAAGTGAGTACCTATGTCGCTGATTAAGGCTTTTGGAGTGCCAAATCGTGAAAATAACTTTTTCAGAAATCGTACAAAAACCCGAGCATCGTTAGTGGGAAGAGCTTGTGCTTCTACACATTTAGACACGTAGTCGACTGCTACAAGGATGTACTTATTTCTGAATGAGTTAGGAAATAGGCCCATGAAATCTATTCCCCATACATCAAAGATCTCACAAATTTGAATGCCTTTTTGAGCCATTTCATTTTTGGCTGAGATGTTCCCGGCTCTTTGACAAGCATCGCATGCTTGGATCAAAGCATGTGTGTCTTTGTATATGGTGGGCCAGAATAATCCTGCATCAAACACTTTTCTGACCGTGGTGGCGATATTGTGGTGTCCACTAGTTGGTCCTTCATGGCAGTGTTTGAAAATATCTAAGGCTTCCTTTCCTGATACACACCTACGAACAACCTGATCGGCTCATATCCTAAACAAATATGAGTCTTCCCATAAGTAGAACTTAGGTCGGAGAAGAATTACTTCCGTTGTTGATGAGTTAGCCCTTTTCTTAGGATTCCGCAAGCTAGATAATTCGCGAAATCGGCAAAACCCAGGACTTTCATCCTCCTCTTTCATGAATGCTTGGATATGCATGAGAACTTCGTGTGGAAAATTATCATCGATAATTTCCTTGTGATGTTCTTTTGAAGCAAGGCATTCTAAGCGTGACAGATGGTCTGCGGCTACATTCTCTGCTCCTTTCTTGTCCTTGACTTCAATGTAGAATTCTTGGAGTAGTAAAATCCATCGGATAAATCTGGGTTTTGCATCTTGCTTGTTGAAGAGGTGTGTATGGCGGCATGGTCGGTGTAAACTATGGTTTTGGAAAGAACTAGGTAGGATCTAAATTTTTCAAAGGTAAAAACTACTGCTAATAACTATTTTTCTGTTGTGGTGTAATTTTCTTGTGCATCATTAAGGGTTTTACTAGCATAGTAAATTGGGTGAAAATGTTTCTCTTTGTGTTGTCTGAGCACGGCTCCAAATGCAAAGTCACTTGCATCGCACATGATTTCGAATGGAATGGTCCAATCGGGTGCAGTCATGATTGGTGCATTGACAAGTTTGTCTTTCAATATGTTAAACGATTCAACACATTCTTCAGAAAAGACGAATGATGCATCTTTCTCCAGAAGTTTGGTCATAGGTCTAGCAATTTTGGAAAAGTCTTTTATGAAGCGAAGGTAGAATCCTACATGTCCTAGAAAACTTCTAATGGCTTTAATTGAAGTTGGTAGCAGAAATTTGGATATGGTCTCGATTTTTGCTCTATCAACTTATAGTCCGGCTTGGGATATCTTATGACCGAGAACAATGCCTTCTTTGACCATAAAGTGACATTTTTCCCAGTTGAGTACTAAGCAATGTTGTAAAAGTAGGTCTACAAGGCCGAGTACTCTCCGAGTACTCGCTACAAGGTATGGTGTCGATGGGAGTTTCTTTAACTCCGCCTAGTTACTAAAAATTGGTCAAAGGTGGTCAAAATTAGCCTGAATCACATCTAGTCAGTTAACTTGGGTCTATTTTGACTTAAAAATACAACATAATTTGTATTTCTATAATATTAAAGAATGAATATCATTATTTTTAATTAATGATTAACATTTTTTAGAATAATTTAGTGTTTAAAAATGTATTTCTTTTATTTATATTGATATTCATTTATTTTGTTATAAATACTAGTAAACTTATGATATCTGAAATATATATATTACCCAAAATCTAATTTTCTTTATATTTATCATGTCCGAGTACTCTCCGAGTACTCCCTCCAAGGGGGTCGGCCGCCTAGGGACCGCCTAGCGACTTTGCAACATTGGTACTAAGTTAACTTCTTCACACCTAGCCAGCATTTTGTCTAGGTTTTTCAAACAATGTCGAAGATATCTCCAAAGACTGAGAAGTCATCCATGAAAACTTCCACAGAGTGTTCGATCATTTTATGAAAGATGGCCACCATGCAACATTGAAAGATGGCCACCATGCAACATTGAAAGGTGGTCGGAATATTACATAGTCCAAATGGCATTCCTTGAAAATATGATAATTCTTTGATAATCTTTCGGTCAAATTAAGCGATCGACTGATTTGGAAAACTTGTTTGGTTATATTTGGATCTTGGAATGAAATCCCGATCTTGGTTAACTTAATAGTTTGATTCCTAGAAAGTCAAAAGCCAACCATGCTTCATGTTAACTTGTGGATCATAAGATGAAGTTCGTTTTGTTTGTGTATTTAACAATGGAACGCATCTAGCAACTTTAAATCAAATCATGCAATTTAACAAAACTTTAAGGCTCAAGTCATGATTATATTCCTTGACTAGGGTCTCTAGATGATTAGACAAATTTATTTTTACGACGACTTTCCTATATTTAGGTTACTACACCCTTCAAATTTGGAGAGCTCTAATGCACACTCTAGCCAGACTATGTTGTCTTAACCGTATGTTTTTTTAACCAGGCCCACGCTAGCTTCAAAGTTTGGCTTGGGCATTCCCTCGGGAAACCATACCGCCGACTGCCACTTGGCAGTCGTTGTGCCACCACAAGAGCAGAACTCTCCGACGTAATACTCGATGGGATGACAAATCGGGTGGGCTCTGCGTTCAAATTGACAACCTTTGCACAATGCCTAGCTCAAATCTTTTATTGCTAATATCCACCCAAAAGTGACACAAGTGGGATTCAAACTTAAGTCTCCATTAAAGAAAACTGAATTGACAAATTTATTAGAGAACCCATAGTAGACTTAAAATACTTGATATTTTCTAATCAGATATCATACGTAAAATTATTTATTAAAAACATAAAAAAACTCAATAACAAACACATAAAAATCTATAATGTTGATATACAATTACTACTTTTTAAATTTTTAATCAATCAAATCTTTCTCTCTTCATTTACTTTATAGAAAACGGCTAGACATTTATAGTTTAGTTCATGTACTATTTACTACCTAACAGGGTGGTGATTCCATCCCAATCCATCTTTCACTCATTCTTTATTCATTTTAGTTTCGCATCATTCTATCTTAATCCATCTTTCAAATGCGAAAGTGCTCATCGTTCACCCCAATTTAACTTTCACCTAGTTAAATAATAAAATTACCAAAATAAAAAAAACTAAATTGAAATTTTTTTTAATCTTATAACTTATTAATAAAATAATTTTATATGATTCATCAAAAATACCATATAAAACTTAAAATAAAATACTAAATCCATAAAAGATTAAATTAATTAGTCCTCCACATTCGTCAGCGTCGGAATCATAATCTTGAACCGAAACCACAAACCTTGGATTGTCTATTAAATCATTTCATGCCACGATGTGATTAAAACCATAGTTCATAACTGGGTTTCAATACTGACGAAGTGCCTTGGAAAATGCTTTTGATTTGTGTCGTCCATCACGTTCGTCTACATAGAGTTGATTTGATTTTTATATTTTTTTTTTTTTGTATTTTAAGACTTGAGAGAGTTGTAGGTACTTTGGATGAAAGAAATGAGATTTTTGTGTTAAAAGCGTTAAATAGTAGTTAAATTTTTGGGGAATTTTTCTTAAATGACTTGTTTAAAAATTAATCTATGACATCATGATAGCCCCATCCAAATTGAATTTTCATCGGATCCAAGCCACTTAGGGCGGTATTCCCGACGATTGCGAGCCCAGCCCCGATGTCACTCTGTCCCCTAAAATGTAACACCCAAGGGGGGAGAAGTGTTTGGGGTTTCCTGGCTAAATCAAATCAATTTTCATCATTTTTTAATAAGAACCGTGGCACAAAACTGACAATAACAACCCAAGGGACACAATAGTAACAATAGCCAAAAGAAAAAAATAATGTTACATGCATATAAACAATAACAAAAAAATATTGTCGAAGATGGTCTTATGTTCATGTCTATCTTATATGGTCTTTTACTATTTAGATTTCTGAAATTAAAATCGAAAAGAAAAAAAGTGTTTCATATAATACTTTTAAAATAAATCGACCAAAACACTTTTATAACGATGATGATCATGATTTGCATTGTTTTATATGTTCTTAGTGTTGGTGTTGACTATTGTTATAAAGTTGTTCTAGCCCACTTAGGTGAGTGGTGAAATTGAGCAGCAATAAGATCATGTGTAGTGATATTGGGTATGGTAAACGGCCTAAAACGCCGAATGCACCACTCCTGACGGTTTGGTGAGGGTGAGTTGGTCAACATGACCATTGGTTAATGGTTATTTTAATTAAAAAAATTATTTTTATATGTCTAAATAATCCATTTTAATTCCTATCAAAACTCACAATTTCATATAACTATTTAATTAAAGTCTACAAAATTCACAAAACTCTAATGGATTCTCTCTTTTTCACATATAAACAATCGGTTTTTTGGGAATACGCCCAAACGACCGACGACGACACGGAGGAAGACGGTTGCAAGTGTGGTTACGCTCAAGGCAAAGTGTATGAAATCTCTTCTTTCTCCTCCACGCACGACCTCGAAAAGAGATTATATTGAAGGAGATCATTTGGGTGCGAATGGTCATTTGATGGCAGATTTCTTCAATGACCAGTCGAGGTACAAGAACCCAAAAGCTTTTAGGTGTTGCTTTCGAATGTCTAAAAGCTTATTTTTTCACATTACCGAAGATTTGAAGCACAAGTTTGCTTAATTTAAGCAAAAAGCGGATTCACAAGGGACGCTATGATTCACCACTATTCAAAGGTGTACTTCAGTGATACGCGTGCTCGCCTACGGAAACACGGCCGACATATGCGACGAGTACTTAAAGATAGTCTAAATAACAACATGAGACACGTTAAAGTATTTTTGTTACGGTATATGTTAATTTTAAAAAAATATATCACTTGCTATTTTTTAAAAGTGATGTCAATTAGTGTGTTCGATTATCTTTATCACTTGGTAAAATACTTGGAGGCTGAGAAACGACATCATCTTTTCAAATCAAAATAAATTAAGGAGCGTCTTTATGATGACATCGTTCATTTCTCTTTTTTTGGTACAGTGGTTGATCTAGTGTATGTAGTGTTACTTAGACAGAGTGATTGTTAAACCCTATGATGTATGTGTAATGTTTTCTCTGTTTTGCCACGTCTAGTCTCTTGCTAGTCGTAGTTTTGTTGTTTTTATATCTATATGTCTGCCGATTTTCAAAAAATAATAATAAAGCTATACGCTCCACGTTATTTGAGAAGACCAAATTGGAACGACCTACAACAGATATATTAGGTGCATGTCCGGGTACATGTTTACCCTACATGATCAGGAGTATCGATTGTATGCACCCGGGTTGGTCTAATTGTCCAACCGCATAGCAAGATTAATACAAATGTGGTGACCAAAATGAGCAACGTTCAAGCGATTGCTTCGTACGACCTTTTGGTTTGGTCGGCCTTCTTTGGTCTCCATTCGAACAATGACATAAACGTTTTGAACATTTGCCTATAGTGGAGGATTACATCTCCAATACCATATCATTTAGTTCGTTTTGAGCTAATGATAACTACCACCCACATGGTTACTATTTGGGTGATTGGGTATATCTGGAATATTCAATTATCGTAAAAACGTTTAGAGCCCCGATCGATGAAAAATGAATATATTAAGAGAGTACAAGAGTCTTCACGAAAAGATACCGAGAGGTGTTTTGGGGTTCTTCAACAATGTTGGCATAAAAAAACTGCCATTTTTGGATGATGGAAAAAATAAGAAATGCTATGTATAAGTGTATCATATTGCATAATATGATTATCGAAGACAACAAGAGAGAAACATGTCCAACTTATATATCGGGCGACGATCCAGAACGAACTCCAGCAAGTATGGAGGTAAGATTGAAAAACGTGTATTTCCTACGTTTAAAAGAAACACATGATACTCTTACGATAGATTTGGTTCAACATGCTTGGGTGATTCAACCCACACGATACGGAGTTGAAAATGAAACCGAGGATGAAGACGAAGTTTAAAATGAAAATGTAGATGAGTCGTTAGATGAATATGAACTTCAAGATAAAGGTGAGAATAAAGACGAAGACAAATAGTATTTATCTATCTTTTAGATTTATTTTCAATTTTAGTGTGGTTTTTAGTTTTGTTTTGTTTTGTTTTTTTTAATTTTATAAAAAAAGTAGAAAACAAAATAAGAAAATAATAACTGAGTAATGATTGTAGAGAGTTTTACCACTACACCACGTTTTGGAAAACTCTTCGGGACACCATTTGTCGCACAACGTCCCTAAATGAAGAGTTAGCACTATACATGATCTAATAGTTAGTATTGGACGACATTAATTAATAGCTTTTTAATGCTATATACGAAGTCAATATTTGAGCGACATGATATATATCAATGATGATATCATAACATAGGCATGCACGTTTCGATAGAGAAAGCTAAATGATTTGTTGAGGGGAAAAGAATCTTTGTTGTACGAAGGCAAATAAATCTTATGATATAATATGGTTTTATTTAGAGATAATTACCAAATTAGACTATTTGACTTACTTGGCACCCATGGGCAAAGGTGTCAACATGAAATAGCATGTAAAATTTAGTTGTCAAAACCATATTATAACACGTGTCATGATTTCTAATTTGCCAACAGTGGTGCCTGAACGACGATGAACTGATTGCGATGATTTTGGACGCCTACTTAGCCTTAGGCAATTTCCAAAGTTGCCTAAAATTGCTACGGTTAGGCTAGCTTGGATACCACACGTTGATGAACATGCACCTTTGTAGTCTAGATATTCACCCAAGGCGCCTTAAAAGGCACGTGGTTACCCTCGTTTGGATCCCGCAAGCTGACACCATTGCCCATTCATTGTCGTTTATGCACCATTATAGCGCAATCGCTAGACATGTCAAAATAGGCTTCTAGCAACTCATTTTTGCATAATAATCTGTGTCGGCCTTTTGGTGCCTAATGGTGCCTAAGTGGATTATTTGTCACCATGTGATTTTCCATGCCTGTTTTGATAAGGAGATAATTTATGTCTATATTAAGAACATTTTGGGTCACCCACACCTATTTGATTATTATCCCTTATTTTCAATGGTACTGGTACTTAGAGCACGCTCATTCGAGTCTTCATCCATCCCCTCATCTTTAAGTTACAAGGGAAAAAGTAGAGTTGCTTCTACTTTTTTTTCCATCAGCAACTTCTGTATACCTTCTCTTAAAATACGGATGAGTTTAAGAATCTATTGTGATTCCACAAACACACACACAAACACAAATATTTGTACACTCAATATCCATATCTCCTCAACTATATACGGGTGAGTTTAAGAATCTATTGTAATTCCACAAACACACACACACAAACACAAATATTTGTACACTCAATATCCGTATCTCCTCAACTATCTCCACCTTCGCCCAACTTGTTTTACAACCTTCCCTATCAAAGCAACGTGGAAATAATTCATTTTCGTTCCATTAGAGCAATCTTTAAACAAACGAACCCGGCGTATGTATCTTTGAAGCTCTTAATTATTGTTGGATTCACTGTCTCTATTTATTCTTTGCATTTGATTTCATATTGTTGTTTTCTATTTTACTCGCTTCTTACCTTCGTATCCATTATAGTATAGGCAGTTCTCCCATATTGTGTCATTTTTCCCATTTTATTCTCCATATCACATTATCGCCACATAAGTTTTTTCTTTGTTTTCATAGTTTTCTTCTCTTCTTCCCCAAATATCACGACATCCTACTTCTTCCTTTTTATCTCCAAAGGGGTCTACCACACACAAATCCACGTGGGAGAAAGTGGAGAGTAATCTCTGGATTCCGTGGAAAATCATCTGGGAGAAACCGGAGGATGGTGTTCCCATCCGACCCCTATTTTCCCCCGCCCTTCACTAACTCCACTCTGATTAATTTACTCAATACATTACAGGTTTTTATAGACTAAGACCTCATTCGTTATACAAGTCATAGCGAATGAGAGCCATTCGCTAACATACGTTAACATGAATACATTATCCTAACCAATAAGCACGTTCGTAGTCCTTATTCGTTAACAAGCTTAACTAATGGACACGAACAAACACGTGCGGACACATTCTTTGTTATCTACTCTAACGAATGTGCCTTATAATAGCGAATGTGCATTAATATAATTACCAAAATACCCTTATACTTTAAACAAAGACCAAATACGTTAAACAAAGACCGAGACACACAAAACATGTACTAACATAAACATTAGCTATGCCTTAAGACACATCATAATTAACGAAAACTTGAAATTTGTAGAACAACCTCTACAAATAATATTTTAAAGTAATGAAACTTAAGAGGCGAAAGCAAACGTTAGTAAAAGTAAGATGGAACCCCTAAAGAGATCCAGAATATACCTGGTAGTTAGAATCATAATAGAGAAAGAAATACCCAAACTTATTTTCACAAATCTCGAGGACGATATTCATTCCAAAGTGGGGAGGATGTAGCATCCCGAAACTTTCAGGCTACTTTTGCCAATCATTAAAGGTTGAAGGATCAAATTGTTCCTAAAATAATTAGAAACCAAGACCTCAAGTACATGTAACGAAAAACAACACGAAAATTGAGAAAAACCAAATCTGATAGACAGTCGCCCATCGCAACAGGCTAACCTCAAAACCGTCGTGATACGTGGCAGGCTTGAGAATATATCCTATTTTTGGCGGTGTCGCGCTACGCGATGACCCAAACAATTTCTCCATAGCGATACGCGATGACCACGTCAAGTAATCGGAGACAATCTTGAGGGCGATATTCATTCCAAGGTGGGGAGGATGTAGCATCCCGAAACTTTCGGGCTACTTTTGCCAATCTCAAAAGGTTGAAGGATCAAAGTGTTCCCAAAATAATTGGAAACCAAGACCTCAAGTACATTTAACAAAAACCAGCATGAAAATTGATAAAAACCAAATCTGATAGACTGTATCCCATCGAAACAGGCTAAGCTCAAAACTATCGCGGTAGGCTTGAGAAATTTCTTATTTTTTGGCGGTGTCGCGCAACGCGATGACCAAATCCATTTCTCCATAGCGATACGCGATGGCCATGTTTAAGAATCGGAGACACGTGTTGAACCACGTGCTAACACGTGGTGAGTTGAAGCCACGTGGAGAATGACGCAGCGCTATGTGGCCGACAATGAAATCACGGGTGGCGTCCCGTATCATGATGGCCTGCCCAATAACCCCTTGCAAAACGCGACAGATGCCGAAATTGACCTATAAAAGGGGAGCCGCGGCATTTCTTCTCTGCATTCCAAAACACACACTGAGCCTCGAAAGGCATTCCGACGAGTCGAGCCCCGAAGTTTCGACGGTTTGATCAGCAATACACTAAGTAAAGTAAAAGTGCTGCTCAATAAACCTTAAGTTTTACACTCCAAGTACTCGTGATAAGGTAGGGGTTCCGCTTAAGTTATGTTATTATGTAGCTTAGACCCTAGTCAGGGGTACCGCCTGAACATTCAACAATCTCAAGTATACATAGATTTTCATATACAAAGGTTATAGTCAAAATATTGTTTCCTCATGACTAAGAAACATAATGTTTTACATACAAGAGTTGTAGTCAAATTGACGTTTCTTCTTGAAGAAGAAACCTAAAAATAGATGTTTCTTTATGAAGAAGAACGTAGCATATAATTGGTAAATAAACAAAATGGTTGCAGGTATAAATGTTTTATTCAAACAAATAATTTATCAAGGTTTAAAGCTATGTAAATTAGACTAAAGGTCTAAAGCTAGATCATTTGATCATATCTATATAAGTTATTCTCGTACTAAAGGTCTAAGGTAACTCACAAGCATAAATCAGTGGAAGTACTGATCATAACAAAAGTGAATACGTCTAGTCCTTTTATAAGCATAAATACAAACGAGTCATTTATACAAAAGCTTTCATGGGATTTCAGATCCCAAAAATGTAGTATCTGTTAGTGTGTATAGATCTATATATATGTGGGAAAAGAGTAGACATACCCCACCACACTTAGCATCATGTCCCCGACTCATTGAGCTAGTCCATAGGCCTGTGTGGGCTTGACTATGTGCATATAACTAGTACGCCGGTCTACAAGGCCGCTAATTGTTTCGAGTATGAACTAAATGTTTTAGCGTCATCGTATTCACCAACATGTGTTGCTGACGTATTTTATAAAGTGTTTTACATATAACAAAGAATATAGGTTAGAAGATGGTGGTGTTAGCCTTTAGACGATCTGAAGGCTCAAATATACATTGGTAATGTAAAAGATGTAAATTATTGCTTTACAATTTAAACTATTTTGCATCACCAGCTGGTATTTAATTCCCGAGTTTTGAATATAATAATATTTTTATGAAAAGACTTCCACTTTACAACCAATACCCTGATATATATTACAAAACAGGTACCAATGTTAGTTACACGCTTAGGCCCATGGAGTCGGGTATGACAATGATAAAATGTCATATTTATGTTTAAAAATGAAATAATCAGTTTATAAAAGTTTAACATGTAAAAAGATCTAAACTTGACCGAATAGTCGCATAGGCGATCCAAGTTTGTTTTTGACGAACATGCACCTCTACCAAATGCATTCTGATACAAGTATAACGTTCTAAATGGTGTTTATGCATATAAAACAATAATAAAGATTACCATGAGAATGAACACAAACTTTAAAGACTTCGCAAACTTTAATGGTCGGACTTTGTGAAGTTAAAGTAAGAAAAACACCAAATTGAAGAAGCTAGAATGCAATTGAGAGTAAATTGGAGTTGTGACAAAGAATGAGCAGAGGTTATATAGCCAATAACTTTTAATTACAATGCGGAATGGAGTAATTGCAAATGGCTAGTCAAGGGCAAGTTTTATGGGCAAGAATAATGGGATTGACCCAGTTGAAGAGGTCAAATAGCGTTTTGATGGTGGGGGATTGTCTAGGTTCTTGGAACAACTTCAAAACAAGTCAAATGGCAAGAAAATAGGCGAAAATGAGGAGGACCAGCCGCGGGTTCAGCTCGTAACGACTGCACTAGGCGTCTGTCGCCTGTCACGAAGGACATTGAAGAATCCTACGCATAGCGCGGCATGTTTACGAAGACCGCGTTGACTCAGGTCCGTCGTGTGTCGCTAAAGAAAGGGGAAGCCCCATCACAAGGAGCGACAATCATGAAAAATCATAAAGTTTTGTTTTATTTGACAACTTCGGTCCTTAGACTTTGGTAAAATGAATTTTGAGAAATAAATACATGAAATAGAGTATGCGATTGAGTTCATAACATTGTGAACATCAAATTTATTAATCATACAAATAAATTATGAACATGAATCACAAATGACATGAAAATCAATATTTTCATTAATAAATGTGGCCCGAATTAAACCGAAATTTCAAAACGGGTCTGATAAACAAATATAAATACAAATACAAAAATTGACAAATGTCATAGCAGGCTTTGTAAGTGCATGTTTTTCATTAGTTAGTGTAAACCGCCTTTAGCTTCTTATTTTTTTATTGCTCCCTTTCCATACCACTGTGATGATCTTTAGGATGATGCTTGTAGGATCCTAGTGATTTGTTACTTTCACTATGATGCTTGCAGGATCCTTGTGATTCGTTACTTTCACTATTGGTGGGTGAATCTAACTTAATACAATATGTGGAATTAGTGTTCACATAAAGCAACTTTTCCTTTCTTAAGGAATTATATGTCACGCCAGGGCACATGGGACTAGACGTATGCCTGCCTGTTTCTATTTGTTTTATTTTCATCTGTTTAAAGCCTTACGCAACGAAATAATATATTTACTTAAAATATTTTTTAAGGGAATTAAAGACCACCTTAACGGATTTAAAAACATTTCTTTCAAATTTTATTTGAGCCATCAAATATTTATGCCTCAGGACAAGTAAAACCATTAAGTTTTCGTTACTAGTTTCAAAATACAAGTAAAATCCTTATAAACTGTGTAGAGTTGTTACATGTGCATTAAGTCTATTATGATAAACTCTTGTCTGTTGTCTGACAGATTACCACTATGATTTTTAACGACCCCTTTTTGCTATGTTTTAAAAGGGAAAAAAACATACAACTTTTTTATGTACATCCTAACGTTTTAAAATAGAATATAAAACATGAGTAGATTATCACATTTAAAGCCCCCATCACTAAACACAACAATTTAACCAATTTGATTGGCCCATTGGTTTAGTGCGAATATTACTATTGGGTTTGACACCTCATTCACGGTTGGTCGCATCAACTATAACCTACGTGTTAAATGAATGCATATTACGATCTTTAAAAAATCTCCTATGATAAAGAATTAACTGAGGCATTGAATCAGCCAATAAGCATGGTTGTGAACTCACTATAATTATATAAAATGCATGCCTTATAAACTATTTATCAATGTTTATCTAAAAACTAGCGAACTCACCAACTATTTAAAGTTGATTTTTTTAAGTATATTTTCCAGCTTCAAGCGGATTACCTAGTGTGTTTCATTGCGTAGTACCTAAAATCAACGTTGTAAAAGTATCAACTATTTTAATGAAATGAAGTGATGTGTGCGTTAGTTTTCTCAGTTAAATATGTGTTATGGAACCATATTCAGTTGCACATCATGTATCAGCTTTAGTAGGGTATGACACTCTTCCAACATGAAATTGAAGCAAACAATCACACCTCCTTTTGTCAAGAACATATACAAGATGTGTAAGACCTGACATCTTTGCAAATATTGTTATCGAGTAAGGGCTCGATCAACTTGTGACAATTGTCTAATATGGATAACTTTCGGTTAACAATTTTCTTGTATTCGCTTAAAACTCCAAATGCTTGAAGCTTTTACTTAATGGCATATATAGGGTTTTTAAAGTAAAGTGTTGTTACCATATGACAAAGGAAAAATATACATATTTTATATGGACACAAACGAACCTGAAATCAAAAATCAAACTCAAAACATAGAACACCCTTGACGGGTATTGGGATATTCGAGACGGACATGGAATTATGTGACACCCAACCCGATTACCCTAAAACTACATATCTGTTTCCTAGACCATACCCACAAACGTTTTCCATTTAGTATTAAATTTCTCTAGTCGTCATCGTGTACCTGATTACTTTATCAATCCACTAACCTTTTCGGTCTTTATAATTCAAATTTCTTCGATTAGTAAAATAATATATAAACCAAAACAACAAAAGAAACGCACTTGAAAATCCCAATGAGTATTTCAACACCCAACTAGTAAACCGAGACACAATTTTATAACAAAACTTGAAACTGAGATTACCGATACCCGTAGAAAACCAACCAAAAATAATATCTATTTTAAGGAAGGCTTGTGAAAAACAAGACTTTGAAAAGAAGGAAGAAAACAAGTAGAGGCGAAAGGAAGAAAATATATATATATCATCGCGTGCAGGTGACCGGCAGTAGGGGCGGATTTACGTTGAACAGTGGGGGTGCACGTGAACCCCCCGAGTTTCATAATTATAGTGTAATGCTATATATAAAATATAAAGTGCATCCCCTTATAAAATTAGAGTGCACCTCATAACCAAATTAGAAAAGTGGTGGAGTGGCCAAGGCATTGGTTGTACAACGGGATGTTCCATGTTCGATTCTTGTACTACTTTGGTTTTATTTTTATTTTTAATATGGTCTACGGGAGGTCTTAATGTTTGTAGAGTTTCAAACAATAACCCACAGCTGCTATCCTTTTCTTACATGAGACATTTGTAATAGCGTCATTTTTATCAATTGATCATAGGTTCAATTTCTTATTCATTAATTTGTTGGTTTGTTCTTATTATTTTTGTTTCTAGACTTCTAATATTTGTAAGACCTTTTAATTGTCGAACCAACTCGAATTTTTTATATCCAACTCTCTGAAAACGAAGCATCTAAAAACAGTGCCATCCCGAAAAAGATTTTCTGGATCCGCCGCTGACCGGCTGGTCCTCGAACATCACCGTACGTACCCAATTTTGTTTGTTATCGGAACCACCCACTCACTTTTGTTACAAAACCCTAGATTTCTTCATACGACGCCGTATTGCTTTATTTTGTTTTAAGATCTGCTTCTGTTATCCATCCAGGTAACTAATCCAACTCATTTCAGCTCTGATTTTTTGAATGTGTATGCTTTATTATGTTGTTTTTTGCTTCGTGTAATTGGCAATTTGATGTTTACAAACTTCAATTTGATTTGCACGCGAATGAATGTAAGTTAAAATAAAATTATGAAAATATAAACTCAGGGATAATCAAAACTTCAATAATAATGCGTACCTAGGCCCAAGGTTCTAGTAAGCGATTAATCGAATTGCACTTTGATGTAAAATTTTCTGTTTTAGTACACACATTAATTTTATATGTAATTTTCTGTTTTATATTTACACATACAAGGTTTGGCCGGAAACCGCCGATTTTGATCAGAATCTTGTCGGAAAATGTCGATTTAAGTTCGATTAATCCTGATTTTGGTCAGATTTGACCATTGATCGATTAGCCCAAAATTAGCCAGTGTGGTGGGGACTAGTAGTCGGGCTTTTTGCAACCATGCCTAGGCCCGTAAACGAACAGAATGAACACGAATGGGTGCATTTTTGTGTTCGTTCGTTTAAATCTTTAACGAACACGAACATAATTGAACAAGTATAAACGAACACAAATCAACATAATTGACCAAACATAAATGAGCACAAACTAACATGAGTTAGCATTAATGAACACAAACGAATAAGGCTAATGCATAAGAATTTATCCAAAAACACATAGTGGTTCAGATTTACATGATCCATTTTAATCTGATGGATTGTATTCCTTCACGAATACAGGTTCTAGTTGATGATCACGGTGATTTAATTTTTTCAATAAAAATAACCAAGTAAATATATATCTTTAACAAAGCCCCAATTTTTAGTAATTAAGTTACATCATGATAGAAATAAACTAATTTGAGGTTGATGGCGATTTTGGTTCATAGCTGTATTGAATTATGATGGTAGTAACTTTTCTTTATAGGTAACTGAAATTCCGATAATAACGTGTACTTTAGGATTCAAATCATGGTAGAAGTGTAATACACCTGTTTTGTTATTTTGATATTGTAGGTTGCTTCTAGTTTCCTTCAAAATCTAAGTAATTTTTGGACATCGATTTGTGACCATGCATGATCAAAGCTTAGCCACAGGGGAAAATGAGTCAAATTTGAATTCCATGTGTGCATGTGACGATAAAGTCGTTAATAATCATGAAAATTCAGAAAATTTACCTGATGGTCCAACAAGCAGTTCAAATCTTGGTCAATCAAAAGCAGTTCAAGAAAATGAAACCAAGGAATTAAGTCAAACACCTGCACAAAAGCGTAAACGTGGGCGACCGAGAAAAAACGAAAGTGTGATTACTATCAGTCCCAGGTTGTTACGGACACGGTCTCAAGAAAAAACTAAAACTGAAATTCAAGAATCGGCTGATCTGCTTTTAGAGGAACCAGACAGCAAAGAAAATAAAATGAAGATGACGAAAAGGATGAAACCAGAACATAATAATGAATTTTCAAAAATAAAAAGGCATTTAAGATATTTATTAAACCGAATGAAATATGAACAAAACTTCATTGATGCGTATGCTGGTGAAGGGTGGAAAGGCCAAAGGTGCGTTTATTCTTCAACTCGAAATTTTTTACTTTTTTCGATATTATTAATTGTTATCAATTTTATTCATATTATTCAATTATATTTGTCAGTCTAGAAAAACTAAGACCCGAGAAGGAACTTGAGCGTGCCAAATCCGATATTAGACGTTACAAATTGAAAATAAGAGATTTGTTCAAACGGATTGATACTTCACGTGAGGAAGGAAGGATTCCAGAAACATTATATGATTCTGAAGGACTAATCGACTGTGAGGACGTATGACATTTTTTTATATCACCATAATTTTGCTATATATTCTTATTTTATTCTTAATGATGGTGTTTTATTTTGGCAGATATTTTGTGCAAAGTGTAGAAAAATAGAAGTGTCGCTTGACAATGATATAATTCTTTGTGACGGCGGTTGTGAACGTGGATTTCATCAGTTTTGTTTGGATCCGCCTTTATTGAAAGAACAAGGTAGCATTACAATCTTGACCCGTAACAAACAGGTCAGTTTAACTTTTTGGCTAACGGGTCAAACTGAGTTAATGGTGTATTTTATATGTAGTTCCGCCTGGTGATGAAGGGTGGCTTTGCCCTGCTTGTGATTGTAAGGCTGATTGTATTGGTTTGCTTAATGATTCATTGGGGACGCAGCTTGCTATTGAAGATTGTTGGGAGGTCAGTTAGTTAATTTAAATATATGTGACTTGGGTTGGGCCAACTATAAATAGGGTTGTAAACAAGCTGAGCCGAGCTTGAGCCAGGTTAGGTTCGGTTCGGCTTCTTACAAACCGAGCCAAGCCCACTAACAAGCTGAAATGTTGAGAGCTTGAGTTCTGCTCGTCAAAAGCTCAATCCAGCTCGTTAATTTAAAAATAATAATTTTAATTTTTTACACATATAGGCCTGTAAATAAACTAAACCTTCAGTGAACCTTTTGATATGTAATAAATGAACGAGCATGACCAAAACTTTTTGCTCATTTAGTTAAATGAACAAACATGAACTCATGTTCGTGAACGATTGTTTATTTTCGTGTGTTTAAGTTTTTCCAAGTTTGTTCGTTTATCTATGTTCTGTCATATTTGTTCGTTTATGTTGGTAAATCGTTCGTTTATCTATGTTCTGTCATATTCGTTCGTTTATTCATTTAACTACTTGTGCTTGATCGTTTGTTCGGTTATTGTAAAACAAACAAACTATATAAATAAAAATATAATATTTTTAACATGCACATAGTGAGAGTTTATAGACTACAGAATTTGAATATATATTTTAAAACTTGGGTTTTATTTCTAGGTTATATATATGCATATTAAAACTTGGGCTTTAATTCCAACGGTCTAACGAGCCAATCTTAGCTTCGCTCGGGCTTGTCTCGTTTACAAACAGCCACAGATTTTTTATAAAGCCCTAACAACAAATAAAATTATTCATAGTTATCAAATGTGCTAGGCGCACTCAAGGCGCAAAAAAGAGCGAAGGCCTGAGAAAAAAAAAGTGTGCTTAAATAAAAGAATTAAAAATATGTTATGTATATAAGGAATAATACTATTCTTCAAATAAATAAACAAAAGTTATTAAATAACATATAATATAATCTAATTAGTACCAAATGTTATAAAATAGTCAAGATTCAAATGTAATTCCAAAACTTGAATAACAAAATATTCAATGTAATTCCTTTGACCTCTCCTAGATCTAAGTTTCAATCGCACTCATTGCGTTTCTTTTGTTCGTCTTTTATCTTCTCATGTTCCTGTTGTAGACAATGCCGAAGCGCTCGTCTAGGAACTAGAAGCGCATTTATTGAGCCTCGCCTGAAAATGGGGCTAGGCGCAAGGAGTGAGGGCTTTTAATATCTATGATATTGTTCTGAAATCTCACATTATATATCATTTAACTGCAGAAGGTCTTTCCTGAAACTGCAGCCTCGGGGAACAAGTTAGATGATAATTCAGGGCTTCCATCAGATGATTCAGAAGACGATGATTACAATCCCGATGGTCCACAGTTAGAAGACGAGGCAGACACAGAGGATTCTAGCTCTGATGAAGCTGAGGATTTTGGGAATGTAGCAAATAACGAACAGTTATCAGAACTTCCTTCTGATGATTCAGAGGATGATGACTTCAATCCGGACCGAGTGGATTCAGACGAAGAGGATAATATTAAAAGTTCTGGTTCTACATCTAGTTCTGATGATATCGGTGACATAAAGGATGACGTGGCATCGGTTGAAGTTCAAACGGTTGATATGTCTGCTGATAAAGAGGAGTTACTCGAATCAAATATGGAAAATGACGATTTTGCCCCTATCACCGCAAAGCGAAACGTTGAGAGACTGGACTACAAGAAACTCCATGATGTGAGTCTGTCATCATCTAAATGGCGCGAGTTGGGTTGTATTTTATCTCAAACGGGTCAATTCAATAGATGGGTGCATTTTGACTCGTTTCAATCCCAACTCATTTTGACATGTTGCTTGATCTTTTGTTTTTGGCTTATCTTTACAGGAGACGTACGGAAATAGCTCTTCAGATTCAAGTGACGAAGATTTTCATGATTCTGAAACAGAAGATGCTGAATATAGTAAAAATCGGAGACAAATTGAAACTACACCCACAGCAAAAACCAAAACCAGAAAGAAGTTAGATGCTGAGGGTACAAGTGATAAAAGTGGTAATAAGTCGTCAAATAGAAGAATTGGGGAAGCTGCTAGTAAGGTATGCATGTTCATAGTTCTTATCGTTTAATAATAATAGTAATTTATAGTTATACAATGTTCTTTTTTCATTTGGTTTTGTATCTCGTATAGAGGCTTTATGAAGCTTTTACGGAAAACCATTATCCCGATCGGACCGTCAGGGAGAAACTGGTCAATGAATTGAATCTAACTCACAGTCAGGTCAGCAGGATTACTACATATTCTACACAATAGACATTGTAATATTTTTATGTATATTGTTATTATTGTTATGCGACAGGTCAGCAAATGGTTTGGAAATGCCCGTTGGAGCTTTAATCATCCTGAAGGGCGCACTAAAACAGTTAAATCGCCTGGAAAGAGAGAAACAAGTGCAGATCATGAAGCTAATAGATAGTGACACTTGTTTGGAGTGTTGATAGTTCATGAAGGATTTGATGACAAGATTCACCAATATTGTTATAATGAAGTGCTTTTATGACATGGTGAGTACATGTCGTCTAGTCGAGTGGAGTTTGATTCTAATGTTGTTCTAATTTAGCGGTGTTGTAGCAGTTTTAACTGCATGTCAGATCGTTGGTTCTCCTTGAGGGAAGAAAACATGTTTTCGTTATTACAAATAGACATTTTTCTGAGATATATGTATGCTGACATGAGCGTTTATTCAATATACTTTTTAATAATCGAGTATTTAGCCGATTTGTATGACGTTGTATGTGGGTTGATGCTTGCTATGTGTTTATATTGTGGTTTGTTTTGTGAATATAATACTGTTTGCTCATGTGTGGATTGTGGTTTGTTTTGTGAACCGGATACGGTTTTGGCTTTTTAGTCTGCTGTTATTATCTGAGCAACAGTGGTGCTTGTAGTTTCTGGATTGAGAATTGAGATACTTATGTGGATTTGGGTTTTGATCAAATTTGTCCAAATGGTATTTTTGATTAAATATATGTAACTTCTTTACAACACCCGTAGAAAAGTTGGGTTAATAAGCAGCAGGGAAGATTATCATTTCTGTTAGTTTGTGGCTTTTGGCAATATATGTATGAGAGAGGGAATAAACAAGCCAAACAACTTAGATCTGTTATAAATGATTCATAATGTGATGACTTTCCACATACATAACTTACATTCTTTTACTATAGTGTATTAATGTTCTAGCCCTATAAATAGTGGCTCTTGTATTTGGTATTATATATCTCCATGAATATGAACTTTTCCCCTTTCTCTACTTCTCATTTTCTCTCTATCTCTATACTATGATTAGATGAATATTCGATGTAGCTAATAGGTTGTTTTATAACACGTTATCAGCACGAACTGCTTTTGGAATTGGATTGCACATCATAAGGTAAGTCGATATATATTGCCCGATTAATATATAGTTTTTCTTTATTTACTCAAACGTGAAGCATATTGTAAGTAATACAAGTTTTGGGTTACGTCAGAGATTCATTGTATTCTTCTTTTAAATATCTTAAAATAATCCATATTGTAATTTCTATAGTTTTGATTTAAACTAAAATTTACTTTTATTAATGTGTTAGTGTTATTAATAAAGATTTTACATGTCATTTTTATTATAAAATAAGAAAGCATATTGTTAAAGATTTTACTATATGACGTTAAGTATTTTAGCAATGAAAATATATTCAAGTCTTTTGAGGAATATGAACTTTTCATACACGTTACAAAAATGTGAAATCTGAGTTACTGCTTTCAAATTAATAGAAATTAACCGACTGCAACATTAATTCATGGTGGATTTGTTTAATTTGTTTTTCCCAATTAATATAAATTAATTTACAACCCTATATTACTTCTGAGGTCATGGTTTATATTAACACATGTGTTAATGGGGATTTGTGTAGTTTTAAGATTTGTTTTTTAAATCACGTTGAAGAAAGTGATAAAATATCATAGTGATAAACATATCAGGAAGAAGTAAAGGTGTAACACCGTGAAACTTTCGAGTTCAAAGTATCAACTTTCCAATGTCTAGGAATTAAAATTGCCAAATTCCAAACTTGGGGTTAAAAATGAAAATTTTGTTTTCCTGACCCATCGCGCTACGCGATGAGTCAGAAGAGACTCCTATCGCGTACCGCGATAGGGTGTCTGACAACGTGTGCCACGTGGCACACGGTGGCACCATGTGCTGCCACGTGTCACCACGTGGCAACACTGCTGCCACGTGTCGCCACGTGTCAACACGTGGCGGGACTACGATCTGCGTCAGCAGACCTATATCGCGGTACGCGATAGGTCTGCTGAAGCACCCATCGCGTATCGCGATGGGATCCGAAAATTTGCCTATAAATAGCAGCCATGGGATGTTCATTTCACACATCCAAAACTCAGCTTTCCACTCTTTCTCTAACCTCTCTCTAGAACCGATAAACGGTTTGCCTCGATAAGCGTGCCACGATCCTTCGTTTGTGTATAATGTTTCCTAGAAGTACTTGCCAACCCTCTACCCACACTCAATCAAGAAGGTGTTGTTATAATGGCGAGGAATCTCGAGAGTCGTGTCCTCGAGTGTTGAAGATTTGGCATTCCTCGATTAGCGTGTCGAGCAAAGTAAGGTGGCATCGGAGTGCTGCTCGAGTCCCTAGCATTTCTAAACGCCAACGAGGTTAGGCGTAATAATGAATTCAATATAATTGAATATTATATTCAAGGCTTAAGCCTTAAGTCGAGGTTATACTCGATACCTCGATAAAAGAAAAGAAAAGAAAACATAACAAAGAAATGAATGAAAGATTGAATGCTGAATATGTGATAACATATATATGTGTGTAAGTATATATGTATATATTCTTTGTTATGAAAATATTATTTAATGAATAAAAAGTATTCTTAAATAATAAAAGATTATGTTTTCTTGGAGAAGAAGAAACGTCGGGTTTTTAATATAAACTAAAGGTTTATAATTTACTTTTAAACAAGAAGTTTTCAAGTAAATAAGAATTGAACTAGAGGTTCAATCGAGGATTGAGATATAAGACTAAAGGTCTTAAGCCGGATCGTGTATCCGATTAACAAATATTTATAATCGTAACTATAGGTTCGAGATAAAAGAAAGGGAAAGACCCTTGGACGGTGAGTGAAGCCGATCCTAAAGAGATAAGGTGAATACGCCCCCAAACTTTTAAACTTATTTTCAAAAGAGTCAACTTGTTATATGAAATTATTTACAAGGGACTATGTGTTCCTAAAACCGTTATAACTATGGGTATAAACCTAGCCCTCAGGCTGTGGTATACATATGTCTGGATCCTTACATAGGTGGTACTAGGCGATGTATGCGCATGATAGCACCACCCTTGGTCGTAGGACGCTCTCCTGAAGGGAGTACGGCCGTTGTGTATATTTACGGGTACTTAATGAAGTCGAACGCTGCGGTGTTTGTGAGGTGACCTAGTGTAGAGGCTCTAGTTTATAATGTGTTATTTGACTTTGTTATTCCTAAGCCACGTTGGGCCGAGGCAGGCGTAGTCTCGAGGGGTAATAAAGTAAAAGAGTTATTTTTGCGTCAGCGTGTTCACCAGCATTCGTTGCTGACGTATTTTTACATTTTGCAAGTGAACAAGTTTAGCACTTGGAGTGTCGAAGTGCTACTAATGTCCGATGGCTCGGATTATTTTGTAATAACTTAATATGGTGGTTTGTAATCATAAACACATAAATATTTTGTAATAACTTAAACGGGTATTTTATAATCCCGTCTTTTGAATATATATATATAAAAGTTGCATTTTCGATCCTTAAAGTTTATTAGACTTCCGCAAACTAAACGCAACTCTGATTTATTTACAACTATGATACCAACTGTTGGGTCACGCTTCTAGGCCTTAGACGGGGATGTGACAAAAGGCTTTTGTCAAATTGTTTTGAACATGAATATATGATGCATGATTGATAGCGTAGTATCTTTTACCTACCGTTAATGGGTTTAAATAACTCTTTTCTCAATGTTCATATATTTACTTTTCATGTTTCGTCCTATAAATATTTTTTCTTTGCATTTGAAGTGCACATATATAATTATGTTTCATATGTGAGCCATCTGTTATTTTATCATGCAATTCATAAATGCCAATTCGTTTACAAGCTAAATTAAGTTTTATCGTATTGTTATTGTTATTATTATTATTATTATATGTTCTTATTTATGCTTAAAAGAAAAACGAAAAAAAGAAAACGTTATTAGATTGGTATTCTAGTTTATATATTTTTTTCAAGAGAAATATATGATGCATGTTGTAGTAGAGTTTCATATGCTTTTGTTGAAAGTCAAAATAAATATCGATGTAGAATTATCTTAATGTGGTGTGATGATATTGTTTTGGCATGTTGAATTCAATGACTATTTGTGAAGATTTGAAACCATGAAAAATATATAATAAATGCAAATCATGAATTTGTTAGTATGTTATGAGTTCAAGACTATTATTTATAATTAATAAAAACGTTATGACATCAGGTCACCCTGATTTAAATGTTACATCTTTCTATAAGTAATTAAATATGACATGTGAGTTGGTTTAACTTAGCATAATGTTACTTTTAGATAGTCACTTAAGTTAACCATTTTATATGATGATAGAATGTATGACTTATTAGTTGGTATATCCAACATGTTGCAAGAATATAATTTTTTTTATATGATGGTATGTTGTAGTGTTGGAAATCACATCATGTTATAATTTTATGGTATATGTGTTTTATATGATTATTTATTATAATGTATTGAATGTAGAAAGAAAAGACTAACTTGTGTTTTATCAATCTCGCGTATGGTCATGTTTTGCTTATAGAAACAAACCCAATAGTTTATTGTAAATAAATGACACCTTATGTGTCATACTACCTAAAGCTCATTATAAACATACATAAAATTGTAAGATTTTGAAAAGGTAAATGAGCATTACTCCATCACAATTATTTCATAATTTATATTATGTGATAAGAATTTTATTTATAAGAAAACGGTTGAAGAAAACAATTTCCATTTATCACGCCACATATATGCTCATTTAGTAACAATGTTATCAAATTAGTAAATGAGTTTGAAATAACAACTATAAAAGTTGGTGGTTATAATCCATTCCCTGAAGCGAATGTGATGTGTTGTGGTGATACAATTACCAGTGTAAAGATCGTGATAATGTACATAACTAAGGAAATTGTAAAGATGTTACCATGAAAGTTGTTTGGTTAATAATCCATTCATTGAATTGAATGTGATGTGATATTATATTGATTAGTGATAAAGTCTATGATCATTGTAATTGAAGAAATTGTTATAATGTTCATGTTAATATTGACATCAACTAAGTTATTAATGTGATGATTATACAATGATCGTTATAAAGTTCATGATTGCGTTGATAATGAGATCAACATGTTAATATTAAAATTAACCATAAGAAGTGGCATATTAAGGGAGTGATTATATGAGAATAAAATACGAGAAACATATTATAACATAAATGTTTGAAATGATGATATATTATTCTCTCATATTTCTGTTGTGTATTATACAAACACTAGTGAAACTAAAACATGTATGATCATAAACCGGAAATTTATGGATCATGATTTTTAAATATATTGGCTTGACCGGTTAGACCATTCCGAGTCATTGACGATGTGAAAATATTGAAGAACCAGAAAATTCTTCATGGTGATTAAACATACAATGTGTGCTCTCAAGGGGAAGTTAATTATTAACCAACAAAGTTGGGTGTGAATTTATAATATACTATGAAAATGATAAAAGGATATGTATATCCCGACATGATACCATTTAGTGTTTTTTTTAAATCGATGCATCGTCTAAATGGTTATCAAATTCGCAACCTGAAGTTTGCGTAACTTGTGACTTGGCTGATAGCAAGCACATTCTTATAGACTATTTTTGATAAATGCGGTGATCTTAATATCACCAATGATTATTGGAATAAGTGTTAAACTACATGTGATGAATGTTGTTGCAAAAATTGCTTTTGTCGAAGACGATGAACATATGTCTCTGATTGATTGCAAATCCAATAATCATGAGAGAAAAATTACATATGTGTATGCTGGAACATGTGTTTTTACATTTTGATATTAATTCACATCAGACCAATAAATTATAGTACTTCCTCCCCGTTACAACTGGCTTTAGATCAGACACCAAAGATTTTCCATATGTGATTTTGGTGTGCAGTATGTATTTAAATTGATCCATCATACACACAAAGATGAGACCTAAAGGAAAGTTGAGAATATATGTTGGATGCTGAAAAGTATTGATAACTATGTATTTAGAGTCATTAACGTGGTATTCGTTTACGACTCAATTTATTGATTTCTACTTCAACAAAATAATATTTCCAACATGAAGGGGGAGATAAGAAGCAGTTGGAAAATAAAGAAAAAAGTTGCAATGAATTATCATTATGTCATATTGATCCTCAAGCTAAAAATAAAATAAAATTTGTGAACCAGAAGTTCAAAAGATAATTCATTTACAAGAATATGCGAATTAATTACTAGACGCATTTACTGACCTACACAAAGTGACTAGCCAAGTCGCATATACCAACTGCTAGTGCTCCGATTAAGATTAGTGTCCTTGAAGGACAACAATATATTGGTGATAAGTCTATGGCATGCCTGAAGCATGGTAGACGATTCGGTTCCCATAATAAAAATCCTTGAAAATGGAGCTGGTAATGAAAATGGTCAAGTCGAGGTACAATAAAAGAGTCTCCCGAAGAAACATTAGACATGATAGTTCCAGAAGAACCTAAGGTACCTGAATAAAGAGATCTCAATATATTATATCATGTCTAAAAATATGTGGAATCGACAGAAAATCGACGTCGTTTATAATTTTGTATAGCGCTTGAAAAAATGGAATAGATGAGGATCAAGAATTAAGTTATGCTAATAAATGAAATTTGTAATGAATAAAAATAAAAAGACACAAGTGAGGCAAAAATAAAATCTCTCACGAATCTAGAAGTTTTGGGCAATTGGTTCCTATAACTAACGGTTGTAAAATACGTTAGATACAGATGAGCCTTTGTGCAGAAATATAATGAGAAATGTGACATCATAAAATATAAGGCACAAATGGTTGCAAAAAGTATTTTATGAAAAACTCATAATTAATTATGAGGAGACTAATTCTTTAATGGTGGATACAACAAGTTTAATCTCGTGATACAAGAGAGATTTGATATGTGTAATATATATTTAAAATGAAATTTATATGAAGTCTCAAAAGGATTTAAGTTGTCAAAATCATATAAAGTTCTCGAGAACGATATGACTGCAATATATAAATTGAATCCGAGCACATTATTAATCTTGTATACTATGATGAATGAAATACAAATGAAACTCCTTGCGAGTTTCCTAAGATGATTCGTTGCATAAAAAGTAAACATTTTAATGATGTAAATACTATGCATCACTAAGCATATGGTAATATTCAATAAACTATGTATACAAATTATGCAATATGAAATGAAAATAAGATAATTGTTGATGGTATCTTTGAATATGATATAGAAACTGATGTGGTAAAAGGATGAAGTTTATGTGCAAAACTCTTGAAGAGTAAAATTGTATACATGATTGGTCAACATGGAAAGAAATCCATGACAAATTATACACGCATGAAGCATTTAGACTAAAGCTCAAGAAATTTGCTATATGAAGTTAACAAGTTCTAATGTGAACTTATATAGCTGAGTTAGACATGTTATAATCAACTCGGTGATTATCTCGAGGAAAAGAGATACGAATATGATATATTCGATCCATTTTTTGAACATTTTAAAATCATGTTGATGATTACATTGTACCCCATAAAGAGATGATATGTGGGTAGATCATTCGTATAGTGATATTTTTATAGCAATCAAACTTCAAATAGAAGATGTTAGAACATTTAATACAGATGAAATTCATGTCATATAGAATAAATTTCCCTTATTCTAAATAAAAATTCTTGGTCAAGAAGTGCCATAGTTTATTGCAATTTATGCAATATTTTTGCTAGCTATACATATTATTTATTTATTGATAAGATATAATCTGTTTCAAGTGAAGACACACTGAAATGATCCAAACAAAGATTTTGATACATGCAAGGTATGTAATATACGATTTATATTATGCTAACCCGTCAAAAGGTTTGGTTAGTAGTATTAATGCAGGGAATGTAATGTAACAAAGTTATGGATGTTGTGGTACTTAATTACAAAAAGACGCATTACAAGTTACTTATTTATAAGATGAGAAAGTCTTACATGAAGATAGTGCATCGTTCCACCTAATAAGGAAGTGTACACTATAAGATCAAGTGGTGAATTATCAACTTCAAAGTCTTAGATTAACTTTCGCAGAAGATCAGAAACCGTCACTTAAAGGATGTATAAATGAGGGGGAGAATTATACGCGTTGCACTCTTTTTCTCTTAGCTGTGGTTTTATCTCACTGGGTTTTCCTAGCAAAGTTTTTAATGAGGCAACATCACTAAGCATATATCATTATGTGGATAGTCAAGGGGGAGTGTTATAAATGATCCATAATGTGATGACTTTCCACATACATAACTTACATCCTTTTACTATGGTGTATTAATGTTCTAGCCCTATAAATAGTGGCTCTTGTATTTGGTATTATATATCTCCATGAATAAGAACTTTTCCCCTTTTTCTACTTCTCACTTTCTCTCTATCTCTATACTATGATTAGATGAATATTCGATGTAACTAATAGATTGTTGTTTTATAACAAGATCAACTCGTTAAATAACTTGCAAAACAGACACCGTGAGCTCGTCACTGAGAAGGGGGGGGGGGTACCTCCTTGTGACCACCCTCCGGCGTGAGAATCAGACTAGATTGCTCTTGAATATAAGTGTATATTAAGAGAATGACTAGAGCAGATATCAGGTATAAGATATAAGATGAGATGAGATATAAGATGATATACCATTCCAAGGTGTTGGAGTATTTATAGCCGAATGTAGGTTTCCAAGAAGGTACAGCCGGCTGAATAGTGTTCCTGTTCTGCCAACTGTGGGCTACGCACATGCCATGCTGGTAGTTGGTGGGTAGGCAGCGGCTGATAGTGACCAGGCCGGCTGTGTACTATTCCTGTTCCACCAACTGCAGGCTATGCACGTCCTCCGACAGGTTGGTGAGTAGGCAGCGGCTAATAGTGACATACAGTACAAGAGCGTGCTGTTCATCATACTGTTGTCAGTGAGCTGTCGTATCCTTGGTCAGATCTTTTGTCCATACCTCGTCAGGTACAGTACAAAAGATCTTCCAGTATCGTACGGACTGGCTCATTTGGGCGGGAGTTCTCCCGGCTTTGTGCGGGAGAGTTCCCGGCTTTGCTCATTCTTTCTTCAGGTGACATTACTGAATTATTATGAGAGCTAAGTGCCTTGTGCGTGTAGCTTTGCTGCGCAGGTAGCCTTCCCTGATGGCTTGTATCCGCAGCTGCGGGAACAGGCAGAGTACTTCACCGTTGGGAGGCTTTTCTTGCTGGAACAGCTTGCGTACTGCGCGTAAGGACGTCACGTCTCTGAGCATGGTGGGTCCTGCGGATCCAGTTGGTCTCTGCGCAGACGTCCCTTAAAGTTAAGTCTTGCGGGTTCAACCGCGCAGACGTCCGTTAAGGAGTCTTGCGGGTTAAACTGCGCAGACGTCCCTTTTCAAGGTGAGTCTTGCGGGTCCAACTGGGCTCTGCTGGGACCTACCTCTTCACTTATTTAATAGGCGAGTCAGAGCTTCATGCACTTGGTGTGATAGGCACTGCAGGTTTAAAAGGGTTTAAAAGGGTCTATTGTTTATATAAATATGGATATAGTAAGACATTACACGACGCAATGGTAGCCTATTCACTTTTACTCGAGTATTTCTCTTTATTACATAATAAAACAGTTGTCTACATCTATATGTTCGCATGAAAATACTTTCATGTATCACCTTTTCATCGCATGTGGTTTAGCTAATTCAACAGCCTTTGAAGAATAACGACAAGTACCACTTAACAAGCATCCTAACTTCAGTTATCCGATATTCGCCTTCATGAATCAACATCAGTTTGCGTTTCATCGATTAAAATTATGTCTTGCTAAAGAAGTTCAATTATAGGTGACTGTGACTTGCATTTTCCTTGTAATATTTACGCATTCCTCATATTCACGTATTCACCATAATATGTGTTGTTATTATATTCATATTTAAAACAATTTAACTCATAAACACATACGAGATATATGAATTGGTGATATTTTATAAAATGAGGATGATCGAAGCATATCAGGCACTCTACAATCACAAGATCAATCATCATCCCTGGTTGGTTCACAAAGTCAATCATAAGAGTGAGGTTTTCATAACATTTTACTAATCATGACAACCGGGGGGTACCTCCAATTTGTTACTTGTTTAACAAGAAGTCTTACACCGCTTAACGAATTTAAAGTCGAGGTTGAAGCACCCTTAGTTCCTTTTACCATTTCGGTGAGCACGAACGATCACCAAACAATGTTTCAAAGTTGAGGTTCGCATCCTTCTTATTCCTCCCTCCATGTTTATTTAAGTAAATCCAGGGGCGGATCTACATTGACATGTGCGGGTTCACGGGAGCCCACTGAGTTTCGAATTTTATATAGAACCCTTATATAAAATATAAGAGTGAACCCATTTACAAATTGTGAGTGAACTCATAAACATATTGGAACTTTGGTGCGGTGGTAAACACCTTACCTCTTTACTCTGAGAACCCATGTCCGATTCCTTGCTCCAACTTTATTTTTTCCTTTTTCATAATACATGTCTGTTACGTTCACCGTAGTATGAAAATACATATGCCTGCAACGTTCATTGGGGTGTATGAAAGCAATTAGGTTGTGCACGTGTGCATATTAGAACTTTAATAGTTTTCATGTATTCTTCTCATGTATTTTTTTGAAACTTCACATTAACATTATATTGAAGATAAAGTTTGTCCATCAAACATGGATCTTGATATACTATTTTAGTGAAAACCAAACTTGTTATAAATTGTCAAAACTTGATGATACCCTATGGGTTTTGGGCCAGGCATACCCAACGAGGGGTAAACCCGGAACTCGCGAGTATACACCGTATACCCGACAAATACCCGATGAGTTTAGTGCGGGTATGGGATAAACTTTAATAATAGGGTATGGGGTTGTGAATACCTAAACTCATCCCAAACCCGATCCATTGTAATTCTTAAAAACACAAGCCTTGTTTGTAAGTAATTTAAATTATTTTGATGATGTGTTTTCGAATCATTGTATCGTACTTTTATTATGCGATAAACCTTACCCGACCGAACCATTAAATCGACCCAAAACTTTTTATGTTCAATTCTATAAAATTGGAGCATCTAAAAACAGTGAACCCGCTAGAAAATTATCCTGGATCCGCCATTGAGTAAATCTTGCGACACATCAGAACCCAATGCCACTTTTCAGTAAAACTAGCAACACACAAAAAGTTTAGTTTTGTGATTTAGATACGGTTGGCCGGCATCTAGATTATGGTTAGTTTTGTGAACCATTTTGTTTTTAGTTCTTGTGATGGCCATCTATGAGCAAGAGTGGGCTCAACTTACTCGATTACACCCTAAGCAAAATCCCTCACCTCTTCAACATATGGCACCAGTTACAATACACAATCTTAAGAATTTATGACAAATGTCAAGATTTTAAAACATTAATAACTTTGTGTTTATAATTCAGAATCTAACAAAGAAGCTTGGAAAAATATAACAATGAACTAACATAATCTTAATTTTAAAAAACAAAAAGTGCTCCACTGGATTTAACCAATTGTCCCCAAACAATTTGCCCCCAAACATTCTTTCATAAACCAATTATTCATCAAGTACCTGCATCACATCAATTTCAAATATGTTAATAATTACAAAAAAAAAAAGCGAACAATAAGTTCCAAGCGTTATGTGAACTTATAGCAGTTGAATGACAAATCTACAAAAGTATGTCAATCCAAAAACATCTAAATCTTAATTTCAAGTTGGGGCACACAAATTAGACATCAAAACACATATACTTTAGATTGCTCCCTAAATCAATCATCTCTCACTTTCATCTCAAGCTAAAGCTTACATCTATTCTTTTAAATGCCAAATGTTACTACTCTACTTACACCAATAAATATCCTCCTTTGCCTAGGTTTGAACCTAGAACCTTCACTCTAACGCCTTGTTCTTGAGTTTTTTAATCAAGAAAAGAAAGGAGAGGGAAGGATAAGAAAGGGAAGAGAAGGGAAGGAAAATTTTTTAATTAGGTGTGTTCTTGAGTTGGAAGGAAATTAGAGGAAAGGAAATGATAACTATGTTAAAAAATAGTTATCCTTAGTAATCATCCCATTTTTGGGAGGATAACTTATTGGGAAAATACATTAATTTAATCCTTCCTAACTCCTCCTACTTCTTTCCTTTCCATCCTTAAAAAAACTCAAGAACACCCATTTTTTAATTATCCTTAATCTTCCTTTCCTTTCCCTCCTTTAAAAAAACTCAAGAACATGGCGTAAAGTTGAACCTAGAACCTAAATTATTATAAAAATCTTGTAAAGATAAAAATAATATGAGAAACCCTACAATGTTGTATGTTTTGGGTGCCTTTTGTTGCTTGAAATTGCTGGCATCACCCATCTTTTCCATTCAACCCTACTAAAGAAAAAAAAAATCGCAATCCCATTGATTCTTATCAATCAAACTAACCAGGCACCAGTGTTGTAAAACTCGGAATAAGTTAGTGACTACTCGTTAATCGGTTGGTTACTTATAAGTTTTTGCTAGACATTAGTCTGTAGCCGGTTAAATGAGTTAAAAATTGGCCCAAATCAGTAAAAAAACTTTTATTTTTCAAAACTTAATTTACGAAAAGCAGTCGAACCTTGGTCTTCTCATTGGTTTGTTATGTTTATGTTTAACTGTTTAAGTTTTAAGTATTTAAGTAAACATTCATATGTATCATATGTAATTATAATTTTGAAAAATTACATATAAACTTTCAATCCAATTAATCATGATTATCCTACTGCCATCGCTCGACTAGCGAGTTGTAGAACACAGTAGGGCACAGTACCCAAGCACCTCACAAATCAATCAATTTAACAACAATATACCTAACACCCTAATTAGATTAAACAAAATCAACATGAAAGTCAACAATTTATTCATGAACTTCGAGTGCAAAAGATAATAATTAGTGAATCTGGTAACTGTGTACTAGTCGCAAATCAGTGGGCTACTAACCCAGTGATATTAGTCGGCAGTCTGTCAAAAATCGGCCCAAATCGGTCAAAACTCACATATTTTTTCTTTAAATTAATTACTTGACAGACAATCGTAGCTTGGTTCTCTAGCTGATTTGTTAATTTTACGTTTACTTGCATATGTTTGAAGTATTTATTCATATTAACATTTACAACTTAGGAAAACTACTTATATTGAATCCAATTAATCCCGATTAACTACTCCAATCGTCCGACTTACTTTCTAGAACACTGCACGGTCCCCGAACACCTCACAAAACAATGAACTTAAGAGCAATACACCTAAAGCCCTAATTACATCAAACAAAATGAATAATTTTGATTGAGTGCAAAAGATAATAATAATAATAATAATAATAATAATAATAATAATAATCATAAAAGGCTCACTATTAGCGATCCTGACAAGAGCTGCAGAAGGTACCGTTGGAGAGCTCACAAAACGCACGCACGTTGACGGTAAGGTGTGACGTCAGCCGTCCTCCAGCAATCGGAATCAGAGATTGCGCGCATCCTAATTCTCCCAACATCCTAATAATAATATTCAATGGAGGAATATTAACACTAATAATAATAATAATAATAATAATAATAATAATAATAGTTAGAATGATTGAAACCCAAAACGGTACCTAGGGTTTGCGAGGCGGCGGGAGGAGAAACGGGTAGCAGAGACCGGCGGCGGACGGAGGCGGGGGGTGGATCGGAAAGATGAAGGTCTTGCGGCGGACATCAGGGCCCTGGAGATAGAACCACGCCATGCCATTTTTCACAGAGGAGGGATGGATAATGGTCACCAGGGTTTTAGCTTTTAAGATTATAGGGTTTCATTTCCATTTCACTTTTTTTTTTTGGATTAAGAAATTATAATTTACTATATAATTTCACTTTGGAAAATTTAATAAGATTTTAAATCAATATATTTAAGAAAAATTAAATAATTCTACAAATTAACTGTTGGCAAATAAGAGTCTCGTTGACGGTCTCACTTTTTAACATAATTTCCATCAATGAATTCGGATACACAGAATTCTAATGTTGTTAATCACCGGTCTCAGTAAGCACCAGGGGGAGACCTGGAAAAGCATGAGGCCGGTGGACCCTATTTGAGAATACCACCCGATCAGGGTTTTTTTTTTTTAATTCTCGAGTTCCAGGATGATAGAGTCGGTTTGTCACGAGGGGTGGGATTGGGGTGGAGGAGACATAAGTTTTATCCATTGGAAAACGGTCGCTATTTTCTACTCTCTCAACTCTTTCTCCTCGAGTTCTAAAAAGAAAAATTCTAGATTCTTTTATATTTCTTCTAAAACTTCACTTTATGGAGCAACCAAATCCCATTCCCAAATCGAGAAATAGGAGAGCGCCACGAACATGGAGCTACGAAGAAGATGTGTCGTTGGCAAAAGCTTTGCTGCGTGTTTCCAAATACTTGAACCCGTGACCAACGAATGTTAAGTTTTTGGCAACAAATTTTCTGTTGTTTTATGTAACAGAGATGGTGAAGATACGTAACTTGGACCAAACATATTTTAAATGCAAAATATAACGACACAAATTAATGCTTGTGATAAGCAGACACCATAAGTGAAAAATGGAAGTTAAAAGCCAAGGAATTGAGAATAATGTATCTATGAAATTGTTTTATTAATGGATAAGTATTGTTTAATTTTATGTGTATTTTTTTTAATAAAGAGCATTTTATGTATATAAAAGTAAATCAAAACGGGGAACACTGGGACGACACTGGTGTAGCATGTGGAATAAAATAATCGGAGAACTCCCAGTGCTATTAGAGCATCAGCACTCTTGCGTGCTTGAGGTCCGAAACAAGCAAACTCCAATGTGGAGAACAAGTGACGTTGAGGATAGTGTTCGGATTAAAGTTCAACAATCACACCCAGAACTATGGACAAGCAGCGGACTAACTTGGCGAAGCCGTCTTTACCACAATACACCAACTACTGCAAACAACAAGAATCCACTGATAATCACAATTAAGACAACATACGAAAAATCCACCAAAGAATCCAATTAATCACAGAAAATAACGAAATATGCAAACTTAAAAGCCAACAAATTCAAAGATATCAGCAACAAGTTGATGTTGTCAAGTCGGTGTGGCAGTCAGAATGAAAAAGATATAAGGTTTGTTTGGTATTGGTAATGGAATGAACGAGGGAATGGAATGAACGAGGGAATGGAATGAACAATGGAATAGAATGGACAAAGGAATGAAAAGCCACTAGTACATAAAAAGACCGTTTTAAAACGGTTATTTTGTGTATTTGAAACGGTGTGGAAACTGTTATATGTTGCGCTGCAAATGATAGAATCTGATATGTAAAATGACTCAACAACATGTGTGTTATATCTAGAAGGTAGTTAACACTTAACAGTGGTGCTAAAATTTTACAACGGGCGTCAAACCGGTGTATATATTTGTAAATTACAACA
Source organism: Bidens hawaiensis (assembly GCF_021521415.1). Classification (NCBI taxonomy): domain Eukaryota; kingdom Viridiplantae; phylum Streptophyta; class Magnoliopsida; order Asterales; family Asteraceae; genus Bidens; species Bidens hawaiensis. Next base: position 582,714 of record NW_027491300.1, on the reverse strand, counting down.
TAAAAAAACCGTTGTAAACTAAATACAACAGGGACATTGTTAAAAAACCGGTGTTATAACAACAGGCACAAACCCAATGTTTATAATTGTTTTGGGTCGTGAACCGTTTTGTTATCAGTGTATAATACATTACAGAACCTATCATTGTCCGGTAGAGGGTTGAATCCACATTCTCTGGACTGTGTGCATCAGGTCCTAACTTATGATTCACGCAAACTGGAGTTTCGTAGGGTGCACTGTCCGTCATGTTGAACTTCCCAAGAATATCTTAAACATATTTGGTTTGATGAATAACCAATCCATCTTCCTTCTAATCAACTTGCAACACTAAAAAGAAAGTCATCTTCCCCATTGTGCTCATTTCAAACTTTTTCTTTATCACCTTTTCAAAGTCTCTACACATCTTAACGTTTGATGCACCAAAGATAATGTCATCCACATAAACTTGGACCAACATAAAGTCTCTTTTGTGCCACTTAATGAACAAAGTGTTGTTTATCTTCCCTCTCACAAAACCATTTTCTAGAAGATACTTTGACAATGTATCATACATGCTCTAGGTGCTTGATGTAATCCACATAAAGCCTTTCTCAAATGATACACATGGTCTGGATAGTTTGGATCAGTAAACCCCGGTGATTGCTCAACATAGACCAACTCATCAACTTCTCCATTTAGAAATGCACTCTTCACATCTAGTTGAGAAATCTTGAAATCCTTATAGGCTGCAATGGCTAGAAATAACCTGATTGCTTCCAATCTTGTAACCGGTGCAAAAAACCTCATTGTAGTATATACCCTCTTATTGGTTGAAACCTTTTACCACCGGACGTGCTTTATTTCTGATCACCACACCTTTGTCATCCTTCTTACACTTGAAACCCCACTGTGTTCCTATTGGTGCATGATGTCAGTAGTTCAGTGTCGAGTGTCTGTAATCGTGTTAGTTAGATTTGAGTTTTGATGTAAGCGAAGTTGCTAACAAGTTCGCTGATATGGGCGAACTTGTTAGACAAGCGAAGTTAGGGACAACTTCGCCTGAACATGCCAGGCGAAGTTGTCGTGTCTATATAAGCTATTTTGTTTACGGCTTATTTATAATTAGAGAGTTTGTTATTCGTGTATTCGAGTCAGAGAGTTTGTATTCAGTGATCATAGTATCACGTGTTTACGGTTGGAATACAACGTGTTTTTGATTATCGTATCGTGTGTTAGCTCGTATTGTTTTCTATACTCGTAACGTCTTACGTAAGGATTCCGCACCTACGTAGAACGCGATATCTCGTGTAGATCCGGCTGGGAACCTACAATTGGTATCAGAGCTTTTGCTCGATTGTGTGGTTCGGGATTATCACGCGGGTGTAGAAATCGTTCCGTTCGACTATTCGCGGGACGAGTTTTCTGTGTTTTTGTGCTATACTCACCTCCTACAATCATAAACAACCCATAACACCTTCACAAACCTCGAAAAACCCAGAAATCTAATCTGCAGAAAGTTCGTGTTCATCAGGCGAAGTTGCCGTCACTGTTAGTAGGGTTTCGGCGAAGATATAAGGTTAAGCGAAGTTATCCACAACTTCGCCTACCTCTTCAAGTTCGCTTACCTCAAGCGAAGTTACCCACAACTTCGCCTACCTCCCAAGTTCGCTCAACTTAAGCGAAGTTATTCTCAACTTCGCCAATCCGGTGAATTTAAGAAAGTGAGCGAAGTTACAAATTCACGCGAAGTTAAGTCATAAGCGAAGTTATCCACAACTTCGCCTACAGTGCTGTTTGAAAATAAAATTTTTGATTTTCGGATTTCTTTGAATTGTGTGAAAGATGTCTTCGATAAACATTACCGAACTGGTAAAGATGGAAGTAGAAGCGGGTTCGGCTACAAAGGCACCTAAGATGCTTAAGAAAACTGATTATGTAGCGTGGAAAGATCGTTTTGAACAATATGTCAAGTACCAAGATGCTAAGATGTGGGTGTGCATACAAGATGGTTACATTCCACCTACTGCTGAGTATGAGGGTCGTGATCAGATCAAGAAATACAAAGAGATGGAAGAAGAAGAGAAGAAAATGTATGAGGCCGAAAGCAAAGCTCATGCAGCAATTACAATGGCTCTTCCACAAGAGATTCTGCACACTTTCAGAAAGTATAAAACTGCCAGAGAGCTTTGGGAATCACTTGAGAACCGGTTTGAGGGCAATGTGGGAATTCGTGCCTCGAAAATTAAACTTCTAAAAACCCAATTCTCGGTCTTCAAGTATCTGAAGAATGAATCACTTGATGATATCATCACTAGATATTATCATCTGATGACTGAACTCAGCAACTATTCAATTGTTTACAAAGAAGATGAGATTGTTGAAAAGCTTCTTGATGCTCTCCATCGAAATGGGAGATGTATACTGTGTTGATGAGAGAAGACAAAGACTTTGCTGACTATGACCTGGAGACAGCAGTTAACAAGCTAAGAACGTTTGAACTGAACATGGTACGAAAGGAGACACCTACCGATCAGGTTCAAGATCCGGGTATGTATGGTGCAAAGGTTAACTCAGGATCAAGTTCGAAAACTGAATCATCTGCTTATTACTCTAAGGGAAAGTCAGGCGCTAACTCAACACACGAAGGACATGTATCTCTCAACATGAACGGTGATGTGTGCTTTGTAGCTGGAGGATCAAATGCTTCTCAACCTCAAGCAACCAAGAGTAGTTTTACCCCAAGTGTTTCAAACAACAACTACTCGAAGATGCCCATGAGTGTTAAATCTGCTGAACAGCAGTTTGCTCTCTATGCATCTTTTATTGCTTCGTATGAGAATTACATTCAGGGTAAGATTGTTGATCCTGCAATTTTGGATGAAGACTATGATCAGATCGATGCTGATGATCTGGAGGAGATGGATCTGCAGTGGCAGATGGCTATGATTGTGAGAAGGGTTAAGAGGTTCATGAAGAAGACTGGCAGGAAGTTTGTCGGTGAGAGGCCAGGGTTTGATAAGTCGAAGGTACGCTGTTACAACTGTCAGCAGAATGGCCACTTTGCAAAAGAGTGCAAAAATGAACGTGTAGAACGCAGTCAAAACAGATCTACACAGCAGAGTGGTAGTGGTAATGACTATAGAGCCATGATTTCCAGACAGAACGAGGAGTACAACTGGAATCTGCATGTTGAAGAAGTATTTGAACAGGCCAATTTGGCAAACATCGAAACTGCAGATAGTGAGAAGGGAACTGGCGAAAATGAAGCTTACATGGCAGATGTGGCAGACCAGCTCTCCGAGGTAAGTACCGAACTCCCTTGTACTAAGTGTGAACATCTGTCTGAACAACTGACAACTATAACTGATCAGTTTGTTAGTTTGGATGCGCAATTTAAAACTTTAAAAGAAGATCATCATTTCACTAAAGCTAGAGAAAATAGTTACAAAGTAAAAATTAAAGCTAGTGAGAAAGATATTAAAAGTCTTAAAGCAAAGCTTGCTGAAAAAATTCAAGTGATTGATCTTAGCTATGAAGTACTAGAAGAGAAAACCAAACTAATAGCTGAAAGGGAAAAACAGATAGCTGATCACCAGGTAAAAGTGGTGGAACTTAACAGGAAACTTGAGCAATTCAGAAATTCCTCCGCTATACTTGATCACCTCGTTAGTGATCAAGGTTCCCCAAAAAGGGGAGGAATTGGTTATCATGAAGTTCCACCACCTTTCAATCATAATTACACTTATGACCCTAGTAATCAGAAATCTGTCGATGTTGACTATGGTCAGACAATTCTGGTTAAAGTAACGATTAAAGAACCAGAAGTTAGTAAGCCTGTTGCAAGTGTTAAGATTTCTGCTCCGAGTCCTGTCTCATCTAACTCAGACAAGTCTTCTGAGTCGAGTGAGACAAAACAAGAGGAAGTGTTACCAAAAAGTGGAGAGAAAAATAAAACACCTGAAAAGAAGTCTCCACTAAACCCGTATGTCCCACCATATGTGAGACAAACGGGCAGTAATACAGCCTCAACATCTAAGACAACTTTTAATAAGAAAGTTGAACACAGGAGTTGTTTTAGATGTAATCAATTAGGACACCTTGTTGCTGATTGCCCTCTGAAGCAGAAATTCAGAGGTGCAAGGACTTCAAAATCTGAGAAAAGAACTAACGGTAATCAATATAATGGTAAAAATGAAAACCCATCAAATTTCAGAAGATGGACTAATCCAGGTTTTCAAAGAAATAGATCTCAGTTTTTCACTGCTAACAACCAAACCTTAAGTAATAATTCTTTTAATTTACGAAGGTTTGGATGGCCTCATAGTCAATCCACAAGAAGATATCCTGTTAGGACTCACAGAAATTATTATGATACTAACTTTGGACAGCCAAGGTACGGAATGTATCGACCCAAGACCAATCGGTCTTGGGTCCCCAGATTTTAATCATCTGCTTTAATCGTGCAGGAACAGTTGAACAGGGCTGCCAACAATCAATGGGTTGTGGATAGAGGCTGTTCCCGGCACATGACGGGTAACAAGAAATTGTTACACGACTTGAAACCTGTTCAAGGAGGAAGAGTGAGTTTCGCAGGAGAGAGCGGTGGAAGGATTACAGGAATAGGGACGGTGTCGAATGGAAAGATGACTTTGGAGAAAGTAAATTTTGTTGAAGAACTGAAGCACAATCTGCTGAGTGTTTCGCAGATTTGTGACAAAGACTACACCGTACATTTTACAAAGAATGAAGCGATTGTGTTGTATCCTGGTTTTAAGATACCAGAGGATTGGATTGTTATGAAGGCTCCAAGAGTGAAGAATACGTATATCATGGATATGAGGTTGACTGAAATGGCCACAGAAGAATCGTGTCTTCTGTCAAAAGCAACTGAATCGGAGTCCGAGTTGTGGCATAGGAGAATGGGGCACATTCATCTTCGGAAAATGAACTACCTTGTCAAAAATGGGCTTGTGCTGGGTGTTCCCTTGAAGAATTTCAACTTTGAAGACAAATGCTTATCATGCAAAAAGGGAAAGTAACACAAGAAATTCCATCACACCAAGAAGGTCAATTCAATTATCAGTACCCTAGAATTACTTCACATGGATCTCTTCGGTCCCGTGAATGTAAAAAGTCTAGGAGGAACATCTTACTGCTTGGTGATCACTGATGATTTCTCTCGATATTCCTGGGTATATTTCCTGAAGTCAAAGGATGAAACAGTGCAGATGGTAGAGAATTTGATTACCAAGGTTGAGAATATCATGGGGAAACGGGTTAAATTCATCAGGAGTGACAATGGAACTGAGTTCAAGAACTATGAGATGGAGATCTTCTGCTTACAGAAGGGGATAGGACACCAATACAGCGCACCGTATACACCGCAACAAAATGGAGTAGCTGAGAGGAAGAACAGAACCTTAATTGAAGGAGCCAGAACCATGCTGGCTGATTCGAAACTTCCCGTGGTGTTCTGGGCTGAAGCTGTTGCAACAGCCTGTTATATCCTTAATAGAGTGTTAACTGTTAAAAGATTAAATAAAACCTGTTATGAACTTATGCATGGGAGAAAGCCCAACTTGAGTGGTCTTGAACCATTCGGGTCCCCGTGTTCGATATTAAAGACCAATTCTAAATTTGGTGAAGTAGCCGACGAAGGAATCTTAGTCGGATACGTTGTTGGAACTCCCAACAGGCGGGTCTTTAATACATCGACCAGCAAGGTTGAGGTGGTGTGTAACACTGATATCACAAGTTACAAATCACCAAAACCAAGCACGGGACCCGCTGGGGTTTTCGACTATGATAGACTCTTTAAATCTTTTAACATGCCTTATTTGGATTTTGCAGAAGTTGAGGAAAGAATTGCTACGAAGATGATATGCGATGAGGAAGACACTTTGGTGCAACGACCACAGTATGATGAATGTCAGCCTTCCTCGTCAAATGCTGTCAATACCCCTGCTGCCTCTACTGAAGAGGAATTCATCAATCCGTTTCACTCTCAACATCAATCACCCATTGATGAGCTATCTTCGAACTTGGAAGATAATCTGAATGTCAGTTCGGTTCCGACTACGAGAATTCACAAAGATCATCCTTTGGAGAACGTGATAGGTGATCTGTCCGCCGGTGTACAAAAAAGAAAAGGCTTGAATGAGCACACCTGTGTTTACACATGCATTAAAGACACGGGCATTATCAACGAATGCTTGTACACCTGCTTCATCAGCCAGATTGAACCAAAGAACTATCAAATGGCTCTTAAGGACAGCTCGTGGGTCGAAGCCATGCAAGAAGAGTTAGCTCAGTTTAAGAAAATGGAAGTATGGAATTTGGTTGAAAAACCGAAGAATGTGCATGCGATAGGCACGAAATGGGTCTTCAAATGTAAGAGAGATGAGAAAGGGATTGTTATCAGGAACAAGGCGAGGCTGGTTGTTAAAGGCTTTAATCAGCAAGAGGGGATTGATTACAATGAGGTGTTTGCTCCTGTGGCAAGATTGGAAGCCATTCGGCTGTTTTTGGCATTTGCTGCTCATAAGGAGATGAAGGTCTTTCAGTTGGATGTGAAGAGTGCGTTCCTAAACGGTAAAGTCGACGAGGTTGTGTATGTTGAGCAACCTTCGGGTTTTCCTGACCCTGACTTTCCCGATCACGTGTACAAGCTAAGTAAAGCGCTGTATGGACTACATCAGGCACCTCGTGACTGGTATTCAACCTTATCAGATTACTTGCTTGAGAATGAGTTTGAAAGAGGTAAGATTGATAGCACATTGTTCTTCAAGAGAAAGGGTAGCGACTTTCTGCTGGTGCAAGTCTACGTGGACGACATTATCTTTGCTGCATCAAAGGTCGCCATGTGTCAGGAGTTTGAGGCCGTCATGAAGAAGAGATTTGAAATGAGTGCTATGGGTGAACTAACCTTCTTTTTAGGATTGCAGGTTGATCAGAAGAAAGATGGGATGTTCATTCATCAGACGAAGTATGTTCATGATGTTCTCAAACGCTTCAAGATGGAGGACAGCACTCCATATGATACTCCAGTCTGCGTCAATCACAAATTGGGTGCTGATTCAGACAACGATGCAGACGTGGACCCAACCCAATATCGGGCTATTATAGGTTCTTTAATGTACTTAACTGCTTCTAGGCCTGATATAATGTTTGCTGTTTGTCTTTGTGCACGCTTTCAGGCAAACCCAAAAGAATCTCATTTGAAGGGTGCGAAGAGGATACTGCGGTATCTCAAAGGCAAGCCGAAGCTGGGGTTGTGGTACTCGAGAGGAGGAGACTTGGAGCTAGTCGCTTACACAGATTCTGATTATGGAGGGTGCAATCAGAGTCGGAAGTCTACAACTGGTGGATGTCAGTTTCTTGGTGGCAGACTAGTGTCGTGGCAATGCAAGAAGCAGACCTCAGTCGCAATTTCAACCTGTGAAGCAGAATACATGGCAGCATCCAACTGCTGCTCCCAGGTTCTTTGGATTCAACAACAGTTGCGCGATTATGGTCTGAATTTCTCACTTACTCCTATTTGCATTGATAACACTGCTGCTATCTCAGTAACAAACAATCCCGTAAAGCACAGTAAAACTAAACATATTGACATTCGTCATCATTTTATACGGGATTGTGCTGAAAAGAAACTGATTGTGCTCGAAAAGGTTGACACGTTAGATATTTTCGCTGACTTGTTCATGAAAGCGTTTGACAAAACTAGATTTCAAAACCTTGTTGAGCTGAATGGGATGATCATTCCCGAGTAACCATGTCGTGTGTTTTTGTTTAAAAAAAAAAAAAAAAACGTCACTATCGCTTAGAATTATGTCGGTTGCCTCAATTGGAAGGACATATCTTCGGATATGTTTGGTCCTCATTTCTACTTGTAGAATATGAGGATAGCCATTAACCAGATGACTGAAAGTGACCGGGGCGGTTTATGATGTGTTTTCATTCTTTCGCTGAAAATTAGTCGATCACACTTAGTTAGAAGGACACATACTAGTATGTGGTCGGTCCAGCTGATCCATTAGATCTTCGGGATAGCTATTTCCCTGAAGACTTTGATTTGGTCGGGGCGATTGAAGTTAAATTTTTTTCTTTTCGGGAGATGAAATTATTTTTCAAGTCTACCACTTTGTAAGAAGTTCCTTTACTATGTTTAACAAAAAATTGATCCAACCTTGGAAAGTGATAGATATACTGATTCTGTCTGCTTAACTAGTGAAGTTATTAAGCCTAAAAGACTTTAGAATAGTCATTGTATGTCATGGTAGCTTTTTATGGTGCGTAAAAGTAGAAGTGATACTAACTAAATCTACTCGATTTTATGTGGAAACTCCATAAGAGTTGTGCATGTCTTCATACATATCTTTCCGAATGATAGGCAGAAAATCGATTACCCAGTCATACACGAGCCCGTGAGTGTTCTGATTCCCGTGAAGATAGCGTGTCAAGACGCTGCAGTGATCCAGATTCGGGACTTGCAGTTGTTTTCTACTTGAATTTGTGTATATATTTGATTAAAAAAAAAATGTATTCTAGAGTTCATAATGTTAATGATTCTCAATCAAGACGCAAGAAGGTGAACGGGAAGCAGAGTCTAAGATCGAAGAGTAATTACTACTTAATCAGACACTACGGGTCGAGATCAATTCGGGGTGACTTGGAGAAAGCCAAATACGCTTTGAGAATAGATAGGAGGCATCATAATCTCTGAGTTGTTGCCCACTTAAGTTTTGAGCTTAATTGAACCTAACCCGTATCACAGAAACAATGAAAACCATTTTAAGTAGATTACCTGCTTACAACCTGTTTCTTTATGTCATAATACAGCTGAACACGGATCTGTGTGACAGTCACGTAATAAGTATGATTCCTGTTCGGATATTTTCTAAAACATGGTAGTCCCTGTCGAGACTGAAATTTGATCCCGTGTACTTTAATTTTTCAAATTTTCGTTACTTATGTAGTTGTTTGATTTTATACCTGGTTACTTGGTCTTGATCGTATCATTTAACGCTTTAAAGAAAGTTTTTAAAACTTTATTGAAAATTGTTCAAAGTATAGGGGTTTGTTTTGTAAATACCGGCGAACTTGTTCATAACTTCGCCTGGAATAGGCGAAGTTATTGATAACTTCGCCTGTACTAACTTTGACCCTATATAAAGAAGTTTTTAGGTCAAACAGTTTCATTATTTCAAAACCAGCGAACTTATCCTCTCCGAGAAATAGGCGAACTTATCGAGCATCTCATCGATCATCTGTGTTTAACTTTCCTTCGATTCTAATCAAATTCAAGGTGTGTAGGGTTCGATTATCATACTATCATTGTCTATTGAGGTTAATCATCGGTCATTTTGACTCGATTACCGACCTCGATCTTTCGAACCTTAAACACCCGATTTCAAACTTGTTATTACGTGATAGTAATTTACTTGAACGTCTAAAACTTCATAAAATCATGTGTTACGGAGTCCTCGATCTCCAAAATCATCATCTACACGTCGTTCGATTATCCTAACTATTGCCGATTCGAATTCGGCGAAGTTACAGTTTAGGTGAAGTTATCCGTAACTTGGCCTGAGGTTTAACTTCGCCTGATTATAGATTTTGAAACGGTTTATGAGGCGATGTTGTGGTTAGGCGAAGTTATCATTAACTTCGCCTGGACCATTTTACTCAACAGTTATCAGACGAAGTTCAAGTTGAAGCGAAGTTGTTTCCCAACTTCGCCCCACCTTTAACTTCGCCTTTACATAATAGATCACAACTTCGCTCATGGTAACAGGCGAACTTGTGATTTGCTTTGACGTTTATCTAACTTAGCCTGTTTGTTGCAGATATGGCTGCTGTTGCTGGAGCAGGTGGTGCAGGCGGTGATGACGGAGGTGATAACCAGAGACAGTTCTTCCCGGGTCACAACATGTATATAACATTAGACCCGGAGGCGAGCGGAGTTGATGATTTCCGCGAAATCATCACATTTCTGTTACGCTCGCGGATATTCCACGCGATTACAACAACTCTGCCGATATCCTTGCCCAACATTGAGGATTTTTGGCAGACCGTGGAATATGATTGTAGAGTCGAACCCCCGGTGATGCGCGCAACAGTCAACAATCAGATTGTTCAGTTCTCTTCTGAACAAATCCGGGCGGCTTTACGGTTTGGAAATGAGACAAGGGATGACCCGACAGAATTTGTAGCTCCTTTCCGTGATGGAGCGTTTTTGAGGATGGGATACTCTGGTCCCTTGGGGGATACGCAGAGGAGGAAAGGATTTTTGCTTGACCAGTGGCGCTTTCTCATGCATGTCATGATTGTATGCATGTCAGGGAGAAAGGCGGGCACTGATGGCATGGGGGCGACCATGCAGTCAGCGATGACTGCTCTGACTTACAACAAGCGATACAGCTTTAGTCAGATGGTCTTTTATGAGATTGATCGTCAAAGAAGAGCGATGGCGCGTGAGCGATTTATCATGTATCCAAGATTTCTTCAAATGATCTTGAATCATGTTGCTCCAATGCTTCCTCAGCGCCGTCCGATCCGATACGTTGAGAGTGTGAATAAACGGATCTTTACCCAATGTAGATCCTCCAGTGCGAGGAGCAAACCTGAGCTCCGTCCTCGGCATACTACACTTTTTGGGTACTTGATCAACCCGGGGTATGTACCTGCTCGAGGGGACGAGTTTGGGGACCCGGCACCACAACAGGCAGGAGCACCTCAAGTTATACCTGCTGCACATGTTGTGTCACCGGAGGAGAACGTGGACCTTGATGCAAAATTTGGTGGTCAAGGCTTCTTTGATATGGATCGGGTGGATCCAGAGGAGAATGTACAGGTCCCGGTTGAACAAGTGTTGACTGTGAATGTTACTAGGACAGCTGCTTCGGTGGCTGGTTCTGATTCTGATGATGAAGTGGCAGAGGCAAGAAGGATTATGGTAACTCGAGAAAGACTACATGGGAAAAGAAAGAGAACAGATGATGACAGCGAGTCAGATTATGAGGAAGAGGTACAACAGTTGATCCGGAGGTCAAGAAGGGAACGGATAGGTGCAGGATCGGGAGCCGGTGAGAGCTCTAGGGTGGTACGTTTCACTCCACCAGCACTATCCGGTATGACAATGGTTCCCTCAACATCACAGGTTACAAGGCCAAGCGCTACGGGTGTTCCCGTGGTGGCTACCTCATCATTTGGCCTCCCACCCACTACTTTCCAACTTTCGGCTCCTGAGATCGTTTCGTTGCCGCCTCTGACTGTTACTCCATCAGAGGTCGTGGCACAATTTATCGAGTCGACTGTTGTGGCCACTGCAGGGTTATCGGTGACGATACCACCTGCGGTTACGTCTATTTCTACTTCTGAGGTCCCGGTGACATCGGAAATCCCTCCTCAATACACTCAAGATATATCACATATGAGGTTCAATTTCGATGCAACCCTATCAGACTCTGAACGAATAGCAGCACTTGAACGGGTCGTGGCAGAGCAGTCAAGGATTAATCTTATCCAGACCCAGGCTATTCAGCGCCTAGTTGCAGAGAATCAGATGCAGTCGTCTTTGCTAGTAGAACATGGAAAAATTATAGATGCTCTGAAGGAGTTCTTAGCATCTCAGGGGGAGACGAGCTGTAAAGGCGATGAGTTGAGGACCAAGAGACGAAATGATTGAGACGATGATCCCAATGCGTCGAAAGATGCAGGTGGTGAGTTGCCAAGAACTGATCAAGCTCTTGGAACTTCCACAACTCAGGGGGAGTCGACAACTGCAGCTGGTGGTGATGATGTGGTGGTAGTGGACGTAGAGGAGATGGATGATGGTTTGGTTGGTGATGATGATGTACTACCGAGTGATGAGATAGAGAAGATTGGTGAAGAGATTGTGATTGATACAGAGATAGAAGAGGGAGAGATTGTTGAGGAAAATATTGAGCATGACATTCCAGATGTTGAGAAAGCAATATGAGTAAAGAGATGGCAAGTGATAAGTCTGAATGGGAAGAGCAGCCTAGATGGAAAGAAGGCTATGCTCAGTGGTTCGTCAAAACGAAGAAACCAGCGGTTCCTACAATGTTTAAGAAGAGTTACAACATTAAAGGCTATGCTGTAGCGAAGAAAGGAATTATTTGCTGGATATATGATGAGCAGTTGAGGCTCTTCGTGATTAAGAGATATGACGGTGTTCAGTACTTTAGAAGGATGTTGAGATCGTTGAATACACTGCCAGAATGTGAAGTGAAAGACTTAGCCAGATTGGGATTGATAAACAGAAGTGACGATAATATGGCTAGAGTCATTGGGAAGATTGTGTGGAAAGAGAGTATAAAAGAGAAGAAATTTGAGCTGTTGAAACCACAAAAGGGAAAACTTGTTGAAGACAAGGATAGAGGTTTAAGAGCTGATGGAAAACCTTGGATGATTATGAAGTATAAACCGATCCGGTGTTTGAAAGAAGTACCGATGAAATTAATGCCCAAGGATGTGCTTAAAGACCTGAAGTGGTGGTATGTAGATTGTGAGACAGCTGAGGCAGTGATGGAAGACGAGGATGAACAAGAGGTGCTTAGAGTTTATGATCCGATGCACTTGGTAAACTTATCGCAAGCTGATTTGCAGGTGTTGAATGATAAGAAGATATTTTATATTCCTGCTTGGAAAGACGAAGCGAGGAAATATCAAAGAATAGTATCGGTTTGTGTTCGAGAAGGAGCGCATGCTTAAAGTTGAAGATAGAAGATTGAAGATTACTAGACACGTGTTTGAAGCTAAAGAGATGAAGCTACTGCCAAGGGGGAGTCTGTTGGTGCATGATGTCAGTAGTTCAGTGTCGAGTGTCTGTAATCGTGTTAGTTAGATTTGAGTTTTGTATGTAAGCGAAGTTGCTAACAAGTTCGCTGATATGGGCGAACTTGTTAGACAAGCGAAGTTAGGGACAACTTCGCCTGAACATGCCAGGCGAAGTTGTCGTGTCTATATAAAATATTTTGTTTACGGCTTATTTATAATTAGAGAGTTTGTTATTCGTGTATTCGAGTCAGAGAGTTTGTATTCAGTGATCATAGTATCACGTGTTTACGGTTGGAATACAACGTGTGTTTGATTATCGTATCGTGTGTTAGCTCGTATTGTTTTCTATACTCGTAACGTCTTACGTAGGGATTCCGCACCTACGTAGAACGCGATATCTTGTGTAGATCCGGCTGGGAACCTACAGTTCCTATGGCATGAACATTATCCGGTTTCTCCATTAGCTTCCATACATCCATTTTCTTGAATTGAGCTAGCTTCTCTTGCATTGCCTCAACCCAGGAGATTTCCATTAGAGCCATCTGATTATTCTTAGGTTCTACTTGACAAATGAAGCACGAGTAAAGACATTCATCAATTATTCCGACTCTTAAATCTCCACATAGACACACACATTCTTTGCAATTCTCATTCTTTTTGTACCCCCTCATTCAGATTACCAATTATGTTGTTGACTGGATGATCTTTGTGAACTTTGAGGTTTGAAAATAGATCAACTACCAAGTCCTCTCCCAAGTTAGTTTCAACTTCAGTAGTATTTGTTTGAGTGTGGAAAGGATTATGAAAGTCATCATTTGTTTCCGCTTTCACATTACGTTGGGATAAAAAATGATCAAGGAATATTGGAATCTTCTCAACCTCCTCAAGAAATACGCTAAGTATGGAATACGAGCAAACTAGGCACTTCGAGCAAGCCTAATACTTATTCAATCAAGGTATCTTACATCGAGAAAGGTTATCTTCTAGAATTATTCTAAGTGTTTAGTTCGAACAAACTACACTTCATCAAGCAAGGTTGTTCTTCAGTCGAGCAAGGTTTGTTTAAGAGCAAACTCTTGACTTAGCCAAGCTTAAACCAAGTAATTTGGTGGGTCGAACAAGGTTTCAATAAAGGTTATCTCAAGCACACTTGTAGGAAGTTAATGGAATCATACTAAGGAATTCTGCGAGCAAGGTTCAACCGCGAGCAAGCTACAGTACCCAAGCACACTTGAGTTTGCTAGAATAAGTCTTAGGCAAAAGGTTGAGGAGATCAAGAAGAACAAGTTTGTTCGTAGGATATTCTCGAGCAAAGTTTGATTATATCATTAAAATTGAAGTCTGTTTGAAGAATATTTTTTAAGGAAAATATTCATAAGTAAAAGCTTGCTCGGAGAACTGTTCCAGCACACTTATGGATTACAAGGTCTGCTCGATAAAGACAAAAGCTTACTCGAAGACCTATCTGACACTTGTAATAATTTTGAATGTGTTTGAGTATGTTTCTATAATGATTAGGGTTTCTAGAAGGTCTTAGGTGTGCCTATATAAGGAAATACTAGGTCACATTTATGACAAGGGTGAAAAACGGAAGATTAGACTTTCTTAACAGACAGAATATCTTTGTACGTAAAGTAGCCGCACCTTACATTCTACCTACAAACCCTAAAGTTATTTATTTGTATTATTGATTAATATCAATGGAAATCTTTAGAGCTCTTGCGTACGTGTTTGTCATCTTTGTGTTATTTTAGATATATCTTGATTAGTATTGATTCCGCCTTTAGCAATCATTGGGTCTTTACATTAGTTTATTGGTAAACGTCTTGTCAACATTAGGTTGTTGGTTACGAGGTTGATAGTGAGATTTATCGATCCTGACAAATGGTATAAGAGAGCTGTGTTGTGCTCTTGTGAAGACCAACTTGTTGTTGTGAAGATTGATTGTGAAGCTTTTTACTGAATATTATTTGATTTTGAGGTTGAAGATGATGACATCAGTAGAGCACTGTTACATTGAAATGTGACGTCAGCTGTAAAGTTTTTTTATTCTTCAGATCTACAATCAATTTAAGGTTTAAAAGTATTCTAATCACATATTCACATTGATTATTGTTTTTTTTTTTAGTCCAGATCTTGGTTTAATCCATCTGTTGTCATCAGATTCGAGGTTTTTATCCTCAAATCTGAATATTTTCAAAGTTTGTTTAAAATTTTAAGCAATTTTCATTACAAAAGCTTATTAAAAATACCAAAAATATTTTCAAACAAATGGATGACCAGGAAGTGTCTATTAACAAGATTCCAAGAATGTTAGGTCAAGAAAATGATATCAAGTGGAATGTTTTGTTTGAGGCTGTTGTTTTCTACAATGACACTGAGTTATGGAATTCTATCAAAAATGGTCCCTATGTTCCTAGTGAAAGTGCAAACAACTAAGCTTTTGAAAGAAAAATGAAGAAAAGGGATGAAAAGGCCCTTTCTATGTTAAAATTGAGTTTGTCATGGGAAATATTTACAAGTTTGAATCATCACACAACTGCAAAAGCAATGTATGATGTTGTGGTAGAAATGTTGTTGGGTTTTAACAAGATTATCAAAGTCATATAAACATATTTATATGAAAACACAGCGGATAATAAAGTTTTAAATCTTGTTAATTAGATTAATATAAAACTGATTTTAAATAAAACCCAATGCACGGATCGATATGCGATAATACATGCTATCAAAACAGCCATAGGGTGTTTTAGCATACTACCTTCAAGATGCTAAGAAATATGAAGGAGGATTAGGATTGAACGGCTAGTATTCAAAGTAGAAGCACCTCAAGCTTGTATACCCCAAGCCACTAACAAAGCACCCTTAATTTGCTAGGATTTCACTTTGCAAAAACTCCTCCTTTTGCAAAAACAACCTTTCCAACATTATGGGGAGATGAAAAACAGTTGGTAAATAATATAATTTGGAATGAATTATCATTATCTCATCTTGATCCTCGAACTAAACAATGTGAAATAGAAGTTCAAAGGATAATTCAGTTACAAGAACTAACAAATCAATTATCAGACGCATTTACTGACCCAAAGACAGTAACTAGGTCAGATATACCAGCTATACCAGCTGATAATGCTCCAATAAAAACTGGTGTCCCTAATGGAAAACCACGTATTGGTAATGAGTATAATGCGCACCTAAAGCGTGGCAGATCAATTGGTTCTATAGATAAAAATCCTCGAAAGAAAAAAGGAGCAAATAATGCAGATGGTCTTGTCGAGGTAACTACAATGCCCAAAAAGGAGTCTCTTGAAGAGACATTGGACATAATGGTTCCAGAAGAATCTCAGGTACCTGAAAACGAAGAGATCTCAGTAAATTATATTATGTCTAGAAAGGTATGGAACCGAAATATAGTCGACGTTGATGACAATTTTTCATACAATGTAGCGCTAGAAGTAATGGAAAACCATGAGGATTAAGAACCAAAATATGTCAATTAATGTAAAAAAAGAAATGATTGACCAAAATTGAAAGACGCAATTGAGACAGAATTAAATTCCCTTGAGAAAGAAAAGTTTTTGGACCTGTAGTCCATACACCTGAAGGTGTGAAGCCCGTCGGATATAAATGGGTCTTTGTGCGAAAACGTAATAAGAAAAACGAGATTACATGATAAAAGGCACGATTGGTAGCAGAAGGATTTTCTCAAAGACCTGGAATTGACTATGAGGAGACATGTTCTCCAGTGATGGAAGACATATTCTCCAGTGATGGATGCGACGACGTTTCATTGTCTTATTAGTCTGGTAATACAAGAAGGGATTGATGTGTGTCTAATGGATGTTGTGACAGCCTACCTTTATGGCTCATTTGATACTGATATTTACATGAAACTTCTGAAAGGATTCAAATTGCTAACATCATGTAAATCTAGTTCTAGAGAACATCTATCAATTATATTAAACAAATCTATATATGGGCTAAAACAAACTGGACGTATGTGGTATAATCGCCTTAGTGAATATTTGTTGAAAGAAGGTTATAAAAAGGATTTTGTATGTCCATTGTAACATCATGAAAATTGCGAGTTAAAAATGTCAGGTTTCCAAAGTTAAGGGACTAAATCTGCCAAATCCAAACTCCAAGGGTCAAAAACAAAAATTATGTTTCTCTGTTCTATCGTGATACACGGCGGGACAAAGGACAAGCCCATCGCGTATCGCGAAGGGCTTGGTCAAACATTCTAGAAGGACAATCAACGGCGATACGCGATCGTTCAAAGACCAACGTCATCGCGTATCGCGATGACGTGGTTTGACAAGTTGTGACACGTGTGCCACGTGGCAGCCAGTGGCACAAGGTCATGCCATGTGTCACCACTTGGCACCGCGTCCGCCACGTGGCAGACCTATATTGTGACTAGCCAACCCTACATCACGATACGCGATGAGGTTATCTGGTGACCATCGCGTATCGCGATGGGACACCAGATTTGCCAATAAACTGAGGCCATGAGCCTCTCACTCTCATCACACAAATCATCTTTCTTTTCTCTCTCTAAGTATTACTCTCTCTCTAGAATTCCCTCGAAAAACGTGCCACGAAGAACCTCGCTTTCCGTGCACATTTCCTCGAAGTGCGTGCTACCTCCCGATGATGTTCCAATCAAGAAGGTGCTGTTATTTCAACGTCCCGATGACTCACCTCGAAAAGCCTGCCAACGTGTGGAGAAGTGTTAGAGTCCCGATAAGCGTGCCAAGAGAAGGTGTTGATCAAGAAAGGCAAAGCGGCGACGAAGTGCTGCTCGTTTGAATATGGTTTTGATAAGCCGACGAAGGTAAGCATAATGCCCGAATAAAATAATAATAAAATATTAAAAAGGCTTAATACCATTAAGTCGAGGTTATACTCGATAGCTCGAAAATAAAAGAAATATATAACAAAGAAAAGAAATAAATATAAATATATATATATATATATATATGTGTGTGTGTGTGTGTGTGTGTGTCTAAATATATATATTATTCTTTGTTATAAATATTATTTAATTAATAATGAGTATTCTTAAATAATAAAGAAAAGAAAGAAATACGCTTCTTATAGAAGAAGAAACGTAGGGTTTAAATAAAATAAGATTAATTATAGGTTATATTATAAAGAAAGGAAAGAAAGATATTTTAAACTAAAGGTTTACAAGAAAGTAAATACTTTTTAACTAAATGTTTTAAAGTAAAAGAGTATATAATCGAGGTAACGATTATAAAGACTAAAGGTCTTAAGCCGGATTGTATATCCGACAAACAAAAGGTTATACTCGTACTATGGGTGCGAGATAGCAACGGGAAAGACCCTCGGACGGTGTTTGAAGGCGATCCAAATTGAAAAGGTGAATACGCCCCAAACTTTATAAACTTGTTTTAAAATGAGTCAAACGTGTTATATGAAAAGTTTTACATGAGACTAAGTGTCTCTAAAACGTTATAAACAAGAGTATAAGCCTAGACCTCAGGCTGTAGTATACGTTTGTCTGGATCCTTACATATGTGGTAAAATGCGGTGGGCACATCGCACCACACGTGGTTGTAGTTACGATCGCCTGTGGGGAGTAATGACCATGTGTATACATATGGGTACTTAAATAAGTCAAACGTTGCGGGGTTTGCTGAGGTATTTAGTGTAGAGACTCGAGTTTATAATTGTATTGTTTTAACTTGATTATTCCTAAGCCAAGATGGGCCGAGACTTACGTGGTCTCGAGGGGTGATTAAGTAAAAGAAAATATTTTAGTGTCAACATATTCACCAGCATTCGTTGCTGACGTATTTTCTAACATTTTGCAGGTAATCAAGATTAGAGCTTGTAAAGAAATAAGGGCTCAAGTATCCGATGGCTCGGATATTTTGTTAAACTTAAATATTAATGAATGGTGGTTTTGTAAAACTATAAACAAGTAAACTTAAATGAGACTTTTGTCTCATCTTTTGTAATGTTAATACTTACAACTTTAATCCGCATGTTTTATAAGACTTCCGCTATTTAACCGTAACTCTGATTTATTTACAAATGTGGTACCAACTATTGGTCGCACTCCTAGGCCTAAGATGGGGGTGTGACATCCATGTATTTTTATAAAGAGGCCAACATCTGAATATGTCAAAATTGTTGTATATGTCGATGACTTGAATATAACTAGAACTCCGATGGAGCTCCAAAAGGGGATTAAATACTTGAAACAAGAATTTGAATTGAAAGTTCTTGGAAAGACAAAGTTTGTCTTGGGGTTAAAAATTGAGTATCTTAAAGATATGATCCTTGTGCACCAAGAAACGTACACAAAAATTACTTAAAAGATTTTATATGGAGAAATCACATCCGTTAAGTACCCCGATGGTTGTAAGGGCACTAGATGTTGAGAAAGACCCATTCCGACCTCCGAGGGATGGAGAAGAAATTCTTGGTCCAAAAGTAACATATCTAAGTGCAATTGGGCACTAATGTTTCTTTCTAGCCATACGCGATCGGATATATAGTTTTCTTTAAACTTATTGGCAAGATATAGTTCATGCCCGACAAGGAGACATTGGAATGGGGTCAAACAAATATGTCGATATCTCCAAGGTACTAAATATATGGGTTTGTATTTCACTAACCAATCGAAAACAAGTTTGGTTGGTTTTGCAGATGCATGTTATTTGTATGATCCTTATGGTCGGCTATAAATAACATTTGTATATGTGTTATTTCATGTATTTTAATTGTTTATATATAGTGAAAACCATTACTTTGAGTTCTTTTATGATTGCAGATGTTCGGAGCTTAAACGAGTTAATTCAGAGCCAACCAGATGATGATTAAGCGAGTCTCGAGAAGACGGAAGCATAGGGAAACATATATGGATGGTTAAGAAGGATTTGGGAATGGTTTGGATGAAAAACCCGAAGCCTAAGCGAAAACTGACACGTACTAGTTATAGGTATTTAAGACTTTAAAATACTTGTTATTTATTAGAGCAATACATCTACATCAAAATGGCACTATTGTGGATGTTGAAGTGATATGAGGTTCAAGGGTTTTTAGAGAATGAATTTGAGGAGGTTTTTGGAAGAATAATACCACGCTAGTTCCTCTAGTTATCGCAGAGCCAATGAATGCCTCGTTGTGGTTGCTGATGAGGATGTTGAATGTGTGGACCAAGTTGAAGAAAAGTACATTTTAATATAGTAAACGCTGAAATAGTTCCAAGTTATTCTAATTATCCCCGGTTGTATATTCCTCGAATTGATAAAATTGGGTATGTTGGTTTGAACTTGAAGAAGAGGAATGTAGAGGTGAATGATAGTGGGCACGATATTAAGAAATGGGCCCATATTGGTTCTACAGACGTTTCAACCACAAAGAAGAAGGCGTGACACAACACCTAAAATACCGAGCTTGCACAGGAAACTCGGTATGGGAAAATGCTCGGTTCGGCCCCGGTCAGTACTTGGTGTTTCGAAGATAAGCGGCCCCGGGCGTGACGTGTTAGCTATCGAGCATATGTTGGAAATTCTGCAGGTAAATATGCATTCACACATTCTCGTTTTCGTTTATCGGACATGCTGAACATGTAGAAGGAAGTACAGGTGAGGCGTGTTATCTACCGAGATTTCGTAGGAAGCTCGGCAGGTAAATGTTCGATGCGACCACCATAACCGCGAAATCAGGTAACGGTACAGCTGAAGACCTTAACAAAAACTTACTGATGACCGGGAGGCAACCCGGATTTTATTTTCTGTTTGTTATTTATTTTATTATTTTCTTTTTGTTTTTTTGTTATTGTTTAACCATTTTATTTCAAGCGTACCACTGTAGAAAAAGTCAAGTGGGGATGCCACATGGAAAAGTTAGAGTTTTATAGTGTTTTAGTGAAAGAATTATAAGTTACGAGGTTCCGGCTATCGAGGTGCTTTCATATTATTTTGTTACGGTTGATTCAGGTACGCGTTTATTTTTGTTGTATGTGAAGTTTGGGGGTGTGGTTCACTATAAACCTTCACGAGACCTTACTCGTCCACCCGGACTACAGGAGGGTTTAAAGGGCTTGTTGAATATGCTAAATGCAATCGTGAAACCTACAAAAGTGAGTTAGTTCTTTTAACATTTTTACTCATTTAACAAATTTAATTATGAAATTTATTTAACTCGATTTGGTAATTAAAATTAACAGTTCTGTAAATAGTTTAAAATACCTATCCTAACTTTGGTAAGAAGCATGCTGCTACACTTTTGAGAGTTTGTAGATATTGTTGAGCGAGTTGTTGAGACAGGTTCGTCTCGAGCAAGCACGAGTACACACGAGTTACATATTGCTATATCAGGTGATTTCGTTTTCATAATTTTCTATGTTTTGCTAGTTTGTTTGTTAAAAGTGTAATTGTATAAATTGTTAGAACCATCACATTAAGCCTAGTTTTTTTAAAATTAATAAGTAGTAAATTTTAATCTTGTCCTCGAAAATGTTATTTTAAATGTAAATTTTAAACATTGAGGACATTGTTAACCTCAAGTGTGGGGATGGGGGGAAATTGAATTTTTTGCCTTTGAGTACCTTAATTGTGCACAAAATCCGGAATTATAAATTGTTAATTGCTATTATTAATGACAAGTAGAGGTCTTTGGTCATTGTCAGTTTTTAAGCTTCTCAAAAGTATTCCTATCAAATGTTTTCAAAAGAAAAGGAAAATAAAATGGATCGTTTAGATGGGGATAAGGAGTCATGGGGATGGGTACACATGTTTCATATCGGCAACCTAATTCCACCTGTGCATGTGTTAGATTTGTATATTATATAATAGACATATAATATATAGATATATACACGTGTCATATGAGTGCGATTAAAGTGTGAAACCAGTATGTTCATGATATCTAGAACTTGTTTGTCATATGCATGTCAAGATCCTGATACCACCACCTGTATGGAGGAATATGACTTTAGAAACCCACATTATATTGGCATATACATAAAAAAAATTACACCCTACCCTATATTATCCCCTAGGAGCCAAGTCATGCATTTTCCTTTTCATTTGTTAAACCTACATTACAAATTGTGTAGCTTTGGCCTTATTGCTTTAACCCTGTGGATGAAACTCGGTATGTTAAGATTTTTATTTTAGTTATTTGTCGTGAATAGTACACAATGTACGTATGTCTCGGGTCAGTTGCCAGTAATGTCAAAAGAAAATCAGAAAAACTCAAAAAGAGTCAATGTTTAAGTCAGTTTCAGTTGTAAATAGCAATCAGTCTGTAATTTTGATTGTTTTTGTAGTTGAAAAATTTTTGTGTTTCATCCACCACAAGTCACTAAATAAATCATATTCCATACCCGAACCTAAGTCATAGCAAAACCCTAGTCCTAATCTTTATGCAACTGGTGGGTACTGGGTGGAGATATGACCAGCTCACAAGCTTATTACTTTGTGTTCATACTTGGTATAGAGGGCAGAGAGATACTATCATACTTTTTGCTAGTCCAGATATTAAATTGAAAGGAGAGATCTAATGTTATGAGGGGTGTGAACATGTGTGCCTTACCCGGAAACAAAGTACACTTGATTGAGCGGTTCCCTAGTTTTAAATGCATTACAAAATTATTTGGTGGGTTATCAATCTTGAAAGTTTCAGTCTTGGAAATTGGGTATAACCTTATACCATACTAGCATTAATAATGATAATTTATGGACCATCGATCGAGGTGTATGTGTTGCATAGTAGTTTTTGAGGGCAAGCAAATAATAAGTGTGGGGATATGATGGTCGGCTATAAATAATGTTTACATATGTGTTATTTCATGTATTTTAATTGTTTATATATAGTGAACACGATAACTTTGAGTTTTTTTTTATAATTGTGGGTGTTCGGAGCTTAAACGAGCTAATTCAGAGCCACCCAGATGAAGATTAAGCAAGTCTCGAGAAGACAGAAGCATAGGGAAATATATATATGGATGGTTAAGAAGGATCCGGGAATGGTTTGGATGAGAAACCCGAAGCCGAATCGAAAACTGAACAAGACGGTTTACTATGAAAGTGCATTTTAGTCAAACGGGTATATCGCGACCTAGAAAATGAGTTACGAGACCCATAATATATGAATTTCGGGTTTCTAAACAAGAAAATTCTAAATTTGAGGTTAGTATACTTCATGCGACGCGAACTAAGGGAGTAAAATGCGTCGCACGACGCGAAGCGACATACAAATGGGAAAAAACCCTAGTTGGTATTATAATCAGTTTTCAGCCCCCAATCAACCTATCATTCATTAAAGCAGCCAAAGAGGAACCCTTGGACGATTTTTCATCATATCAAAGCTTATGGTTCGTCCGATCATCACATGCTTTCATCCTTTCATCAGATAAGAGAGTTGATTGCTACGCTAATGTTAGGCTAAAACCTTTGTGTTCATTTAGGCTAGGGTTTTGTGTAATTAACTATGATCAAATTATTTATGCTTAATTTATTAAGAACTTGACTGAGTTTTGTTTTTTAATCTTGTTTACTTTGTTGATTGATTGTTTAAACAGTTTGTGTTTTTTATTATCAAATCTTGCATCACTTACCGGGTTGGGTTCATCAACCTTTAGGGTTAACTCTTGTGTCATTGAACTAACAATTGTTAGTCATTGCAACTTAATTGGTTTTCATAATATAACACTGGTAATTGGGTAGATCGGATTCAGTTGTGTCAACAATTCGGTTAGGGTATTGTTTGTCATCACAACCCAACTATTAAGTCTAGAAATTACAGCACAATTAATTTATCTGAATTTGTGATTAGTTGGTTATCACATTACCTAAACCTGAAATGAATCATTTTTCTCATAATTGTTTACAGACTTTCAAAGTAATCGTGTGTTTAAAATAGACCTTTCTAAATTGCTTGACATCGCTTGTCCCTAGTATAGTAATTAATTAAGTCATTTGTCTTACTTTAACTTTCCATTGATAGTCTGTGGAGACGACCTTACTTACCCGTAATAGTTATAGGTATTTAATACTTTAAAACACTTGTTTTATTATTAGAACATGACATTTGCATCAGATCTTCATACATGTCGATCTCAAACAGGATATTTATTCACATATGGAGGTACTGCAATTTCATGGCGTTCACTAAAGCAGACAATCACAGCTACTTCATCTAATCATGCGGAAATAATAGCAATCTAGGAAGCTAGTCGAGAATGTTTTTTGGTTAAGGAGTGTAATACAACATATTCGTGGATCTTGTGGTATTTCATTCGAAGATGAGGGACCAACAGTTTTACAAGAAGATAACGCGGCATGCATTGCTCAACTTAAGGAGGGTTATATCAAAGATGTCAGAACCAAGCATATTTCGTCAAAGTTCTTTTTCACACATGATTTGAAAAAGAGTGGAGATGTTATCGTTCAACAAGTTCGTTCCAGCGAAAATTTAGCAGATTTGTTTACCAAATCACTCCCAACGTCAACATTTAAGAAGCTAGTTCATGGGATCGGGATGCGTCGACTCAAGGAGCTTAACTGATTATCATCAAGGGGAGAACATATGCATTACACTCTTTTTCCCTTAGCTAAGGTTTTGTTCCACTGGGTTTTCATGGCAAGCTTTTTAATGAGGCAGCATAAAGCGTATGAATTTGATAATCAAGGGGGAGTATTATGAATATAGATATTATTATGTTTATTATTATAATTATCAACTACTAAATATAGATTGGCTTGTTTTTTTAGTTTTCCTCCCCTTATAAATACATATCGGTATTTCATGGTTGACACACCAATTAATAATATAAACTCTTATTTTTTTCTCTAATTATCTTCTCATCTTCTTACTAGTAGGCTTGTTATAAAACACCATTACTATTTTAAAGTTATAAAACAGTTTAGTATTATAACCGTACTAATATGCAAAACGTTTTAAGTTTTTGGAACGGGTCTTTGTAGAATCGTTGCAAGTAATGAATATATTGTGAAGATGTTAACCGTTTTAAAATACCGTTGTTAAAGGTTTTGTCTATAAAACAACGCTAATTTCCTTCTTATTTACAACGAGTTGGGATTGTTGTTCAAATAAAACGGTGCTCTGCATTTATATTCAACAGTTGACCTTACACCGTTGTAAATCATTTTTTAGACCATCGTTGCAAGTAATGAATATATTAACGGAATCTAACGTGAAGATCTTAACCGTTTTAAAATAAAGGTTAAAACACGTTGTAAATGGTTTTGTCTAAAAAACAATGCTAGTTTCCTTCTTATTTATAACAGGTTGGGATAATTGTTCAAAATAAAACGACGCTCTACATTATATTCAACGGTTGGACCTCACATCGTTGTAAATCAATTGTTAGAACGGTATTAATAAACGTTTTTGTAGTAGTGTGCATCATTACCATTACATTGTTTTGGTTGGTTATCACATAGAAATGAAATGAGTCATAACATTTTTTTGTTTTTATATATAGCAACCTATACACCCATTATATTTTTGTCAATTAATGAAACGATAATAACATAATATAATATAATAATAATAATAATAATAATAATAATTATTATTATTATTATAATAATAGTATAACTTTATTAAATTTTAATTATTATATTATTATTATTATTATTATAATTATAATTGATCATTTTTCAAAGAAATGGAAAGAAAAAAAAACACCTTTTATAAAGGAATGAACAATGTTATAATAATAATATAATAATTGTTGATCATTTTTTAAATGGATGGAAACAAAAAAAACACCTTTTATTAAGGAATGAAAAATGTTATCTATGGAAAGGAATTGCATTTCTTAATAATAATAATGATTCATCCCATTGATAAATGACAACCAAACATGTTTTGTTTTATTCCTTTGAGATGATCCATTTTCTTCCGTCTATCATTACTTCATATCAAACACTACCGTCTTTGTGGCACTATCATAAGGAATTTTTACATATTGCGCTAAAGTCATCAGTTTCATATTTACCCAAGCTATAAAAAACTAGTTACATATTTTTCCTTTCTTAAATCTTTAATTACATATTTCCCCAAACCAAAAATCAATTACATATTTCTCCTTCCTAAAACATATATATTATCATTTATCTATATTATTGAAATTGAGTTACTGAATAACTATTTTACCCTTATTTTTATAAAAGATTTTTACCACCTCGAAGGCAATTAACCAGCGTCGAATGCGTTAACCGGTTTCGGACGCGTTACTAGCGTCGACCTTGTTTACCGGATTCGAACGCATTAACCAACTTAGAGACGTAAGCGATGTTTGACGCGTTAATCGACGCCTAAGACATTAACCAACATCGATTAATATGTCATGTATCGTTACGTGTCTAGCGCTAGTAACTGATTACGAGTCCAACGTCGGATAACGTGCCCAATGCCAGTTAATGCGTTCGACGCCGGTTAATGCGTTCTGTTTCTGGTTAATGTGTTCGAGGTCAGTTACGTCTTTAACGTCGCTTAACACAGTTCGAAGTAGATAAACGTGTCCGGCGCCGATAAGCGCCCGACGCTGATTAAACGCGTTTGTGGTTGATAGACATCTTTTTTGAAAAACAAGAGTAAAATAGTTATTCAATAACTTAATTTAAATGAAATGAATAAATTTGTAACACCCTGTGCTACAGTGATTGCAGATTTGCAGGTGGCCGATGACGGAGGGAGGTAGGTTTCAGTGGTTACTGTGACGACTGAGATGTGAGAAAAGGTGTAAAAAGAGTGGGAAATACTCTCGCTTGTGAATTGATCTGAGAAAACCCCTGGCCTTACGATCAAATGAACCCTAGCCTTCTAATTAAATTTGACGCGGATTAAGGCTTTAGCGGCGATATTTTTTGTGTCACCGCTAAAGAGACTTTTTCTTGTAATGCATATATGTTTAAGAAGAAGAAATATGTAATTGATTTTTTTCTTGTGGAAATATACAATTTAAGATCTTAGAAAGAGAAAATATGTAACTGCTTTTTTGACTTGGTAAATAGTTTATTGTAGAACTTGTTAAGGGGAAATTAAATATGTGAATGTCCCTAAAATGTTCACTCCCTTAATGTCGTGAGATTCTTTAAACTCATTCCAAATGGGCTTACGTTTCAAAATTGGGCACCGAGTTTACTTCCCACCTCATAAATAAAAGAAATTAATTAGATTCGAACATATACTTGTCTTAAGAAGCCCAATTTCTACCAGTTGACTTCAACATGGACCTCAACGAAAAGGATGATTTTGTTCCCAAAAAAAAAGCCAGCGAGACCACAACGAAAAGCTAGAAAAAAGCAACATCACAAGTGATTCAGATTTGGTAAATGTTATAATTGATTTTACATGTTTCAAATGAAAAACATTGACAAGAAAGAGCATTTGAACAGACAAGTTGCGTAACCCAATAAAAACGGTATAAATTATAATCGAAAACAAAGTAGCACGGCGTGTTTCATTATTTTCTCTAAACTATAATCCATCCGTCTTATTATAAGTGTCAAGGTTTAAAAAACACAAAGTTTAAAGTGATATCAGTGATTACTTGTTTTTCTTACCAAATGACAATAATACCCTTGAAAAGTTGGTTCATCAATATTATTCATTAATATTAGTTGTGTGTGTTTAAGGGTAAAGAAATTGGCTCAAAATTTTGAAAGTAAACACTTGTAATAAGACAAATAAAAACTAACATATAGACACTTATAATGAGACAGAGGAAATATATATTAATTAAAATATATTTTAATAGTTAGTTGAAAAACAGTTTAAGTTAGAAGAAACAGATCTCCTCCACCCTAAAACCCTATTTTGTGAGAGAACAAACTAATCGAAATTCACATGCTGCATATCTATTTCGCTATATGTATTTTCATATAACGAATTAATATAAAGGATTAAACTATTCTACAAAGGGAAACAATAATGAGAAGGATTTATAAGCACATAAAAAGACTCCTAAAAAAAGTTTTAAAAAATAAATAAAAAAACGATAACTCAAAATATAATAAAAACGAAAAAGTAAAAACACACAAATGTTTTCACCGTCTTTCTCGTTCTCTAAAAAACACACAATAGTAAGTGAAAAAAATCGTTATGTCTTTTTGTTTATCATTTTGTTTTGTGTTAATTTTCGTCATTGATTGTGTTTTTTTCTTTAACATTGTGTTATATTTTGTTCGGCACTGTGTTATATTTTGTTCGGCACTGTGTTATATTTTGCGATCTATAGTGTCGTTTATTCATTTTCGTCATTGTGTATTTGATCACACTATTATGTCTTTTCGTCAATTTTTTTTTTAAACGGGAATGATGGCGTAAACATTTTAGCTTTTTTATTTTTTTTTCGTTTTTATATATAATTTTAGTTATGATTTTTTTATTATTTTTTCTTAAATTTATTTTTAAAGGTTTTTTTTATATGGTCAAAAATCCTTCTCACCCTACTTATTTTTTTCTTTCTTTTTATTTAAAATTTACCCTTAATATAAAAAAGTTGAAATGAACGTATTTTATAATAATATTATGCTAAAAATACTAGTAAATATACTAACAATTTTATAATATATTACATCTCTGGTTTTATTTATTAAATAACCAGGATTGTTGTTTACATCTTAGTAAGCACCAAGAATTAACGGCAAATCTACCTCATCACACCATTCCACACACCTAGTTTCATAATATGAACTCTTCACTTCATTTGGCAAATAACTTACCCAAATTTGACCTCCAATCCTCCATTTCAACACACTCCCTTCCATTTCCTTGTTTAATCTCCATTTCGCCACTTCTAAATCATCAGAAAATACCCAATTTCCAGATTTAGTAAAAGACCTATTCGCCCCTGTATATCGTTTTTGAAAGCTTTGGCCTACTTGATCGCGATCCACACGACCATTGACACCACCATCATCCCCAACATGTGGTTGCCACGTCGATATCTCCACACCCGACATGTTGTCACATAATGTAGTGTCGAAAATCGCCACATGGCCATCCGAGTCGTGGTCCCATCTCCATGTCTTCGCCTTTGTCCTTGTAGTCGTCCTAGTCATCGCCTTCATCTTTGGAACTTTCGATTCTCCAAAGGTACCCTTCAATATCTTTTGCGTTTCCGTCTCTTTCTCAATGTTGTCCGTGGACCCACCCAGGGTTAAACTCGTCACATAACTTGCCCCAGACTCCGGTCCGACCCAGACCCGGACCCGACTTGGGAAATGCCTCTCATACATGTAAACATTGTTCTCATCATTCTTCCCAAACCCTAATTTTGCCACATGGACCCTTATATTGTCCACACGGGCCTTAACCAAAATAAAGTTTTCTTTGACTTCAACTGAATATTCCAACTGTATCACAACCTCTATCTGTTGGTGGGCCAGTGCGTATTTTAGCACACACTCCTTCGTTTCAAACATTGTGCTGTAGGAGCGGTTGCCGGCGCGTGCCATTGCCATCAGCGGCGCGTACCCTTTCAAAACCCATAACCCGTGCGTCTCCGCCGCGTAGGCAAACCCTAGGTTTTTATAACACGGAGTTAGTAGCTGTAAACCTACAGCCACCTCTCTTAACAGCAAGCATTTCGTTAACATGTACCCACACGTGCGCATGATAGCAAGCTCCACGTCGATACCGGCCGAAACAAAGAAAGCCCTCAACACCGGCGCGTGAGCCGTCGAGAAGGCTTCTAGGTTAGGAGCCAGCATGGAGTTGAAGTAAAGGGAGCCCACTTCCGACGGCGCGTCACATGCACACAGCCAGAACAACCTCGCTAGAAATACGAGGTTAAAAAAGGTTGAAAAGGATTCCAGCGAGTGCGAGTCAAGGATCCATGAAACCGGGTCAGGTTTCAGTTTCTGGAGCTGGGAGCGAGGGCACGTGGCGGTGATGCTATCATGCGCAGTAGGCGAACGGGTGATGATTTCTTGGAGGAGTTGGAGTACGAGAGGCAAGAATGGTTTGTCCGAGTTAACCTGTATTTAGGCAAATGTTAGAGGCAGTAATATGTAAAATATAAGTTAAGTATATAATTGTATGAACCCTATAGGGCATGAATGATTAAGAGGTTGTTTGGTAACAAATATTATATACAAACATAATTAAGCATTTAGAGGTTGTTTGGTAATCTTTTGTATGATCGAGCATTAAGAGGCCTGAATATTAAGAGGCCTGAATGATTAAGAGGTAACATCTGAATCGGTCAATATGTTTCTAAAACTAACCTATTAAGAGTTGTCTTTGACCCAAACACATTAGCCTTTATCATGTAATCTTTAAGAGACTGTCTTTATTTAGACACACTAGCCTTTATCATGTAATCTTTAAGAGACTGTCTTTATTTAGACACACTTAACGTTCTATTTAGTATTTACCTGACACGTGTCAGAGACCCAGAGAGCCTTTTCGTCATAGGATACGTAGAAGGTGATTGCTAGAAGATCTGAGTTGGATGAGAATTTTCTTCTTGCTTTGAGTTGAAGAGACTCGGTTGAACTCGCCAGCAGAAAGGTGAGTTCGGAAGTGGAATCGGTTGGCCACTCGTCCGAGTTTGGTAACTCGGATATCCATGACCACAAGTCCATTTTCACGCAAAGTTGTAAAATTCTTCGTATGTATGTATGTGTGTGTAGTATATTGGCATATGAAGGGTGATAATATTTTATAGGGGAAACGAGTGACTGAAAATTGGATAACTTGGAGGTGATTATGGCCGCAGAGGGATGTTATGAGGTTGGTGAATTTCAGTCACTTGTTTTTGGTTTGGTTTCATGTGCATTAATGGCGATGTTGATTGTATTTTCATATTATCGTCTCATTCTTGTATATAGAAAATTTAATTACAAGAACATCCTCAAACATAACCAAAAAGGTTGGTTACGACTTACGAAGGGAGAGAAAATAATCTTTACCAAATTGGGTTTGCATGTGAATGATATCCGCGGTGATAAAGATTTAAGAGACACAGATATTTTTAAAATATAAATATTAAAAGAATGGTTAAAATCTGTTCTACCAATTAATAAGCGAAGACCATATAAAACTTGATTTTGTTGAACTTTTTTCACGTTAAATAGATAATTTGATAAGTCAACATTTATTTTCTTATATTTTATATTTTGTATTTACGCATTCTAGAATGTTAAAAAATTAATTAAAAAAAATATTTTTATTGCATTGAAAAAGATTATACTATAATGACGTTATGAAATATGGACCCACATATTTAGTTTTAGTTTGTTTTATATCGTACAACATTAATGAAATGTACGTAAATATATAGAACTTTGAACATATTAAAATTTTAGTTTGTTTTAGAGAAATTAAGATTTAAATTTTAGTTCAAATATATACCTAACTAGTTTTTAACTCCCCGTCTTACTTGAACCCATTTTGATTCATTTACGTTAGGTTATGTTCATATTTGGATGAAGCATTAAATTAATTATCTACTTAATTTTTATATTTGTTTATTTATGTTCATTTGTTATAATTTGGGTATTATTTTATGAAAAGTTTCATTTAAGTTAAACATAAAGAAAAAGAATCATTAATGTAACTAAATCTATATTGGAAAATTAAATTAGAGTTTGATAAAAAAAGAGTTTACAAATTAATAAGATGTTATAACTTGTTTAAAAGCTATCAGAGTTTGGTGAGACTCATCACCCGCTTATTTTATTTATTATAAAACTGTTTCTTATAATTATAAATAATATTTAAAAAAATAGGACATTAAGTTTTAGAATATCCAAATCCTATTTTATAAGATTTGAATATCTAATCTTTGGTGAGATTAATCTTTAATTTAATGATATGTTATAACTCGTTTAAGGGCTATCTGGGTTTGGTGAGACTCATACCCGTGAATTTGGATCAAACGCATGAGAGTCCTCTATTTACAAATAAAGCAATTTGGTGGTTTGATAGGGGTGAGCGATGCTAAATTGTCGCTTTCTAATCAAAAAACAATAATGAACAAGTATCTAATCACCTTAAATTACTTAGGGTAAGTAGGGTGTCGAAGCACAAGAAGGATGCGGTCAGTGCAATGTGTAATGAATTCCTAACATTATGAAGTAAGCAAATATGAGTGCTGATCACACTAGCAATGATTTGGTTTTATTATTAATCAAGAAATTAATAAAGTTCAAACAATTAACAAAAGCAAATCACACTCGGGGCTCAAGCATGTAACAAACAACAATCTCATGTCATTTAACATAATAATTATCAACAATCGAATCTGGTTAATCAACTAGTTAAAAATTAGGCATCAACAGTCGCTAACACACGGAACTGGTTATCAAACGGTCTCTGCCAGTATAACTCAACTAAGGGAAACTTTATGCTTTATCACATTCAAACTAATCAATACAACCCTATAAACACGTATCACAACAACTGGCAAACTAATCGTTCTGATCGATATAAATCTAAACCGACTGAATGCCTAATAATACAAAACATCAATACTCATAGATCGGCAATAAACAATTACAATTAGTTTGTTCCTAAGACATGAGAAAAATTGTAAAAATACAACACTTTACATCCCAGGTATAACTCGAGAAGATTAGTCGCTCATCGTCTTCATTAGATCTTCAATTATGACGAGAAAAGTCATTAGGATTGATCAAGAGATTATTGGTATCCCTAGAATTCATCCAAAATCTCCTAATAGCGGCTGGAAGTCGTGATAATGGTTTCGGGTTAGTAAAACAGAAGATATAAGTCAAAACCCCGTTTTTTAAGTTGATCGTGTATCGCGATGGGCATAGCCTTATGATGTGGCGTACACAACCAAAAAAGACTTCGATTTTGAATTACTCTCGTCGAGAAACCCAAAATTCATATATTATGGTTCCCTCAGCCCAGGATATGCTTGTTTTACTTCTTTAACGTGTTTTGTCAACCCATCTTGTTCAGTTTTAGTATCAGCTTTAGGTTTCTCAACCAAACTCTTCCTAATTCAGTTTATAGCATCCATCTTCACTTTATTATGCTTCCTATATCTCAGAGCTTGTTTAATTATCGTCCTAATGGCTCCGGATTAATGCGCTTAAGCATCGAACACCTGTAATCATAAAAGAACTCAAAAGTAATCGTCTTCATCATATCTAAACTATTAAAATACATGAAATAGCACACACACACACACACACACACACATATACATGATTTATGCCCAACCATCAGTGAGGAGCAACCAGATAGATTTTAAATGTTTCGCTTATATATGTTAGGATTTTTATCGCCGACTCATATTTGTTTTTTCATTTTTTTAATATTGGTAACTTACACACACCTCTTTGAAAGATAAGAGTCTTTACCAATATCCAGTTAAGACTGAAATTACATATTTATAAATTGTGATATATGAACTTAGGTTGCTTTTTAAAAAGGAAGTTTTCATATAAGCATGACATATGCGTATGTAGGTCTCGTTATGAATCTAACGACTATACTCGGATCTCGGATCAAGAAAACACTCTAAAACAATATGAGAGAAACAGAGGAAGATGTAGAAGATGAATATTATTTTCTTCAAAAAGCTTACTTTGAGTATGGAGTATCACATGGTATTTGTACTCCATACCTAAGTTACTTTCATCATGGGCCCAAATGAACTTGCCCATTGAAAAGGGTCTCATGGCCATACAATGATTAAACGAAAGCTAAACGAAACGGAAAATTATATTTAAATACTATCTAATACATAAGCCTCATATATTTAGCCCTACAGTGTAAAAAATGATCCACTTCGACAAGAAAATTAACGACGTTACTTTAATGTCATATCGGGAGTGACAGAAAAGAATAATGTGAAAGTTGGGAGTGGCAAGTTAAATTTCGTTAATTGAGAGTTTACCGACCAAAGAGCGAAAGTTGTGAGTATTTAAATCCAATAGCCCTATTATATTTATCGTATATGTATAATCCTATAATATACATAATAATTCCATGTGAAATTAAAAAAAATGCTAACCAAATATGTCAGCACAATTGTTGTTTGGTCGGAGAATAGAGCTCATCCCAAAATTTAAAAAGTATTATTAATGGGTTGCTTAATGATCAAATTAGGATTAACAGGTTTTCTGTTAATTAAGTTAGAGTTATCATTGTTAATAGAGGCAACTAAGTTTGGGTTTGTTAAGAGTCATACCGAGTTAGGGTTTAAAAAATTATAATTAGTTTTTGTAGTTATATTTTCTTATTAATATAAACGAGAGTTATTCGCTTACTTCGTGTGCAATTATCGACCGGGACTTGAAGATATATTAAATTGTATGTTATCATCTGGCTTTCTTTTGACCTTTTTTTGTTTTCTTTCACGTGTTAGTTTTTAAGCGTTTTTTTAGTTTTGTACTTGCACTTGGGGTCAATTTCCTTGGTCGGATTATAATTATGTCTCGTCACATCTGGTTTCTTACTAGCCGAGTTTATTTTAATAATTTAAACTGTTAGAAAATGACGTGTTTGAATAAACAAATTATCTAAATGTAGATTATTTCATTCATTACAATAATTTAAATCAATTTAGGTTCAAGTAACAATGTTCTATAAAACTCTAACCAATCGGGACTTGTCATGTACCTAAAGAAAATAAAGGGTAAAGTGTCATTTTCGTTATTGTGGTTTGACAAATAATGCGAATTTAGTTCAAACGTTTTATTTTTTTCATATGGACCATCCACGTTTCTCAATTCTTGCCAATTACATCCAAATCACTAACCCGTTAAATTTAATCGTTAAGTCGGTGGTAGACATGCTTTTTCACTCGTTCTTTATTATAATACTTATTTCGGTGAACTGCGGTTTTCGTCCTTGTGGTTTGTCCAAATACGCGGTTTTAGTCAAATAGTTTAAAGCTTGCAATTTTCGTTCTTATAGTTTCATTTAACTTGCAATTAAACCCGAATCTATTAACCTCATTAAGTCTGGTCGTTAACCCATCTGTGTGCCCCTCACGTGACGACCAGTTTTTTCATTTTTCTTACCAAATAAACCTCAGTCCTAATTCGCAAGCCCCATCACGTGAGGGGCTGGGGTGCATTTGGTGAAAAAGGAAAAAAAAGAAGGAACAAAATTGTCCCTCATGTGAAAGGCACAATGATAAGTATAACGACTAGACTTGACGAGATTAGTGAATTCGGGCTTAATTGCAAGTGAAATGAAACCATAGGGAAGAAAATTGCAAATTCGAAATTACTGGACTAAACCGCATATTGGACAAACCATAAGGACGAAAACCGCAGTTCACTGAAATAAGTAGTATAATAAAAAAGAGTGAAAAGACATGTCTACCCTGTCTTAACGATTATATTTAACGGAGTTAGTGATTTAGATTTAATTGGCAAGAACTGAGAAACGTGGACGGTCCATAATCAAAAAAAAGAAAAGAAAAAGAAAAACCTTTTTGGACTAAATTCGCGTTATTTACAAATCAGAAAGACGAAAATGACATTTTACTTAAAAATAAAAATTACGCTTTCGAGGGCCTACTTGAAAGTCACACTTTTGTTCCCAAAGCGTGATATTCTAGTAAGATAAATTTTAATTTTCGTGATTTTGATTTTCTTATAGCTTAAGTGGTGGTTGCGAATTCACGAAAATTCGAAGACATTAAATAGATGAAAGTGAAGTATATGCATGTAGGGACGTGGAATCCTGAGGCTTGAATGTCGTTGGAAGGTATATAAGCTTACACATGTAGAATCAACAATTAGCGGTTCACGTAACTCTATGAAGAAATAAGATATATTTATAAAAGAAGAAAGAGTTAATTACTCATATTGTTATTTATAAACGTAAACAAAAAGTCAACAACAATAACATATATTCGTATATATTCATTTAAAAGTTCCACCAATAATAAACTATTAGTCATTGATGAAAGATTGTGATGAAAACAAACCTTATATTTGTTAAGAGAGGTTGCTTCTACAAAGACGTTCAACTCCAAAATTCTATCATTTGTCAATGTGGTTTCTCAAATTAAGTTTGTTAACTTTGAGAAATTGCATGTGTGATTTTTATGGCTTGTATTTGATTGCATTGATCAATAGTTCATGATTTGGATGGCTTCAGTTTTTGAAGTTAGATTTTTTATGTCAAAAGTAACCTTGTTTAAGTAAAAGAAAAGTTAAACACACATTACCCTATAGAACCCATTTAAATATTATATAAGATATAACCTAATAGCATCTACAAACAACTCTTTACCTTTGGTTTACATGGTGGAGGTGGACAAAGAGACAACGAACGAGGTGGCGTTGTGTTGCTCAAGTCTGGCTAATTGGTTCGAAGATGCAAAGGTTGAGCGGGCTGGGCTGGACCACGAACGGACTAGTTTTCTTTTTTAGAAAGATCAATAATAAAAGGTTTTAAAAAGGTAATATAACATACTAGAAATACCATGAGAACAATATCAATAATAATATCTAAACTAGGAGGCAACTCGCCGTGTTGCGACGGAGGCACAAATTCGATTGTGGTCAGTTAGGTTCGTACTAGTACAAACATTAAATACAAATCATAAATTAGTAAACACTCGTAATAGTAGTGTGTAAGGCCCTTTTCAGTATTAGTCTTTCGTATTTGTAATTAGTATCGTCTATGTTTCTAGTTTGTTTACTTATGTACGTTTGGGCCCGAGGCCTTTTTGTACTTGGAGCCCATTGGGCCTTTAGTAATGAAAGATAGATATAATAATACATACACTATATATTGTGTGCGTATCATAATACTCAAGCAACCTTTTGTTATAATATACTTGTTAACCTACAAACTCTCTCTCCCTCCCTCAACCTTATCTTCAGCCTATTCTACCACCACCACAAGATCCGAGATCTCGGTCCTAGCTAGTTGTTTCCGTCAACTAGTTGAGAGGTTGATCCAAGACGACTAGTACTTAGTTTGTTTGTTGTTTGATCCGGTCACGGGACCTACAATTGGTATCAGAGCTTTTGGGCTCTACTAGTTGTAGATCTTGGGTCACAACCTTGGATTTTGGTCTTGTGTGTGTGAAAAAACGGATTTTCCAGAAAATAAGTGGGTTCCGGTTCATGTGTACTTCAAAGGTTCAAGAAAATAAATTTGTTCATGTTCAAGATTGTTAAAAGTTTGTGAAAAGTAGTATAATATGGTGTTTGAATCTACAATGGTTGGTGTTTGTGAAAATTACTACATGCATATGGGTTTGTTTGAAAAAGGTGACAAGAAAGTTAGTTGGTGACTTACCTTATTTGCTTCATTTCATTCGTACACAAGTCTCAATTCGAATACAATCCTGATTCGAATACACTTTGATTCGCATACAATCCTGATTCGAATACACTTTGCTTCATTTTAGTTTGTAATCCTTCTAAGCACAAGGCATCTTTATTCTATTCGAATCCTCAAGCTTCATTCAAATTCACAGCCCATTAGAATACAAGGAAACCATTCGAATACATTGTATTCGAATACAATGGTATTCGAATTCACACATCATTCGAATACAATATACTTGGTTCTATTTGGTTGCATTCTAAAATCCCCATTCGATTACAGGACTATATTCGAATATAAAGACTTATTCGAATACAAAGTTTCATTAGAATACTTTGGACTTGGTTTTTAAGCAGATTCTGTTAAAAGTGAATTAAGCAATGACAAATCCTATTTCTAACATCGGTACAAGTAATGAAGCCATAAAGTATGTGATGTTTGAGAACGAAGCTGGAACAACGTCTAAGCCTCCAA
Source organism: Bidens hawaiensis (assembly GCF_021521415.1). Classification (NCBI taxonomy): domain Eukaryota; kingdom Viridiplantae; phylum Streptophyta; class Magnoliopsida; order Asterales; family Asteraceae; genus Bidens; species Bidens hawaiensis. Next base: position 545,166 of record NW_027491300.1, on the reverse strand, counting down.
AGCTGATAAAGTGGGATTGTGACTTTGATGAGTTTAAATGGGGATTTCAAAACTATCTCAAGATTATTGATTACAATCTTCTTAGACCCTTTGAACAAGGTCCACATCTTCCTATGACAACTGGTACTGATGGTGAGGTTCCTAAAGCAGTTGCAGATTATAATGAAGATGATAAAAGAATGCTTGCTGAGGATCAAAAGGCTTTTGGTGTCCTGACTGTATGCCTTTCACGGGAAATTGCATTGACATTGAGAGACTACACCACTGCCAAGACTCTGTGGGATGCCTTAGTAAACAAGTTTGAAGGCAATGGAAATGAGAAACAACCAGAAAGGGATGTTTAGGGGACAGTTCAATATGTTCAACTACATTCAAGGAGAAACAATTGATAGTGTCATCTCAAGATTTGAATTGTTGATTACCAAAATCAACGGTGCTGGAATTGAATATGACCATATTGAGATCAACGACAAGCTTCTCAACTCTCTCCCTTACTCCTGGAGCAGCAGTGTTATAACCATCAGGAGAACTTCAAATCTTCATCTTATCAGTTTATCTGATCTAACCTCAGTCATCAAATCGTTTGTAATGGATGAGAAGTTAAGGATGAATAACCATATTAGTTATCTTTCAAAGGCCGGTATGTCAACTAGAACTAGTGTGAGCACAAAAGTCATAAGCCAAGCCAACACTACTGCTCAAAATCCAAGCTCAACTTTCAATAGTGCTGGTGTATCCGAAGCTTCATAATGTTTAAACTTAAGTTCCTTTCAATCTGCTATTGATAAAGCCGTAGCACAAGCCCTAAAAGATCAAGGAACCAAATCTACACTAAGCACTCCAGCTTACTCTGCTTCACAAACCCTCTCTGCTGATAACTCCAATGTGGCTCTGTTTCATGCCTTTATGGCAAGTCATGAGGAGCTACTGCAAGGAAAGCTGCTTCCTCCTTCTTTTGAACAAGGAGATCTTCTAGAGATCAACAAATATGATCTTAAGAAAATGGACATCAAGTACCAGATGGCCATGGCCGTTCATAGAGCTACCAACTTTATTAAGAAGTATGGAAGAATAGTTTCAAAGATGATGGAAGAATTTTGGGTTTGAGAAGGACAAACTTCGTTGCTACAACTGTTGGGAGCCTGGTCACTTTGCCCGTCAATGCACAAATCCACCAATGGCCATGGGGGACATCAAGATCACAGAGATGTCAGATAATGAGGGTGCTAAAAGGCCTGAAAAGAGAATCATCCCAAACTACTCCTCGAAGAGAAGGGTCCCAAGAATCAATCAAGGAAATGGATCAAAAGGGAATTTCGAGTCAAGTTCAAAGGTGATGATTGCAAGGAATACTGAATCAACTGCACCTGATTGGGAAGATGATCAATTTGAGGAGCTAAAGAATCCTCTGAACTTTGCTGGGATGGTCCTCGTCGATCAAGCAAGCACCTCTTCAAGCACCACTGATGGGATTCCTACACCTGCCTCACTCATTCCCGAGGTACACAAACTTTGCACACAAGATTGTATTGATAAAGTTCTTTACTATAGAAATCACAATGCTAAAATTCTAGAACAAATTCGTAGCATTAAAGTTCAGAATGATGATCTTAAAAAGGCTGCAAAGATTTATGCCACTAGGATTAACACTCATGGTAATGATATGGCAAAACTTAGGGAAAAGGTTACTATTGCTACAAATTTGGCTAATCGTCATGAAAAACATGTAGTTGAGCTTAACGATAAAATTGTCAAATTAGAACTTGAGTTAACCCAAAGAAAAATTACCATAGAAAACATTGAGTTAGCTTCAGAAAAGTTGAATAAATTAATTGGGGGCATAAATGGAGTTAAGATTAAAGACTGGAATAGGCTATAATAGTCCCGCTGTTCCACCGCCTTTTAATAATAACTATACTAGCCTTCCTCACTTTGATTTTAACTCACTTCCTGAGGAAGAAATGGTCTATGGTATTGGTCATGTGCCAATATCTAAGACATTTGTTCATGTTGCTCCCAAGACTATTAATCCAGCTGTTTCTTCAGTTAATCCTAATAGTAGTTCATCTTCTGTAGCAGGTTGTGTAGAAGATAATGGGTGTGTGGAAACAAACAAGGGTTGTGGAAATAAAAACTTACTTTTTGATTCATCTATTGTCAACCCTGTCTGTAATAATATTGATTCCAAAAACATTTTGAACAATGATGTATTTGATGAGAGTGTTCATGTTGGCACTTCTCTTGAGAATGAAAATGATGTTTCCACTTCCGATAGTGCCTGTGAAACTATTTTTGATGAGACTGTTTTTGATAGAAACGTGCAAGAAAAGATATATGTGAATACAAACATACCTAGTTGTTCGTCGAGTGATTGTAAAGTTGAGGAAAACAAAGTAAATGAAAATTGTTTTGAAAAGGAAAAGGCAAGTACATCTGGTAAATATGTCCCACCTCATAAAAACAATTTTTATCAATCCACTAATCAACATTATCAACCTCAACTATATAATCAATTTGATAACAGCTACTATGGTTATTATCCACAAGATTATGTTAACTTTTTCTAACAAATGTGTTTGATGATCGGGGTCATAGATCTGACAACTTGTTTGTTCCCGTACAACCAACTCCTTATTCACCACAACCCATGTATCATAATTCTGACAGTTTCTATAGGAAAGACAGAAGAAAACTTTGTTTTGTGTGTGGTAACCCGTCTCACCTTGCAAGACATTGCAAGAACTGGTATAAGATGAAAAGGGAAACGAATAGCAGGTTTAATCAATTCCGCTCAAGAGCTAAACCAAGCTCAAGAAAAAGAAATAATCAACCTGACAGTCCTGCCAGTGAAATGGATGTGAGATCCAGAAATAAAAAGAATGCTAAACCTCCTTTTTGGACAACCAAGAAGGAAAGAGCAAAATGGAATCCGAGGACTGAAAAGTCTAACGATCCATCAAAAATAAAGCAGAAAAGAGATCCAAAGATTGAAAATATGAGGATTTCGTTTTGAAACCAAGGAGAAGACAATCTCGAAAATCTTTTCAAAACAGGAAACCTACACGTGCATGGAGTCCTAGAGTCTGTTCTTCTGATTCTAAAACGTCCCAAAACTTTATAAATAAAAATGAGAAAAGGACACTTGACAACCATGTGGTTAACCCTCCCGAGACAACTAAGTCTCGGGAACCTGTATCTAATTAAACTGTTAATGTGTGTAGGGTCAGCCAAGGCGATCTGTAAATAGTATTTGGTATTTGGATAATGGTTGTACCCGACACATGACAGGAGACGAATCCTTGTTGTTTGACGCTAAACCATTCGATGGCGGATACGTTTCTTTTGCGGGTGATATGGGTGGGAACATTACTAAACAGGGTAAAGTCAAATGGAATCCCTACGTTTGATGACGTCAACTTGGTGGAACAATTGAATAACAACTTGCTCATCGTTTCTCAAATCTGCGACAGACAGTACTCCACACTGTTCACGTAGAATGAATGCTTGATTCTCAAACCAGGTTTTAAGGTCCCAGAAGAATGTATTTAGATGCGTACTCCGAGGCACAATGATGCTTTTATAATAGACATGAATAGTTCCTATTCGCATAAGACCGCTTCATGTTTATTATCTAAGGCCTCGGAGAATGACTCATCTCTATGGCATCGTCGTCTCGGTCATGTTAATTTTAAAAATCTAAACAAGTTGGTTAAAGGGGAACATGTGAGGGGATTTCCTGTTAAATCTTTATCTTGCATTGAAAAATGTCTTTCATGCTCTAAATGCAAGCAACACAAGCTCCCTCACAAACCCAAGACGATCAATCCATAGATTCCATTCTTCAGCTGTTACACATGGATTTGTTTGGTCCTATTACTCCTATGGCAATCGGCCGAAAAGCCCATTGTCTTGTGATTACTGATGACTTTTCTCATTTCAGCTGGATATTCCTTTTAGGGCATAAGGATGAAACCGCACAGTTTTTTATCAAGTTCATCACTTTGGTGGACAGACAGACAGACAAGAAGGTTAAGTGTATTCGAAGCGACAACGGAACTGAGTTTTGCAGCAGATTAGTAGTTGACTTCTGCAGTTCAAACAAAATAGAACGTCAGTGCTCCTTATACTCCGCAACGGAATGGAGTAGCTGAACGTCGAAATCGTACACTGATTGAAGCTCCGAGAACAATGTTATCAGACTTCAAACTTCCTCTGTTCTTTTGGGGTGAAGCCATCAGTGCGGCCTGCTTTATTCAAAATCATGTGCTGATCAACAAGCGTCTGAAGAAGACTCTGTATGAAGTCTACTACAAAACTAAGCCTCTAGTCAACTATATTAAAACCTTTGGATGTCCTTGCACCTTACTCCATACTGGTGCTCAGCATGATCCCAAATTTGCTGAAAAGGATGATGAGTGTTATTTCGTTTGGTATGCATCCAATAAAACCGCTTATCAAGTCTACAACAAGAAAATCAAGCTGATTCTGGAATCCTATAACGTTGATTGGCAAGAGCTAAATGCTACCGACGCTCGTACGTGACCAGATTGGTTGTTTGACTATGATAGTCTGTTCAATCAGTTTCGAGGCATGTCTATTCCATCTCTTTAGCAAGTAATCATGTTCCATCTTCATCACAAGAACCTTTGTTGATGCAAACACTGATCAATAGTTTGTCTGAGGTGGATCTGTCTGTTATGCCTGCACGACCCGTTATTCCACCTCCTCCTCGTATTGATAATCAAGCTATTAACAATCCTACTCCTCAAGCCGCCCCTCAAGCTGCACCTCAAGCTGCTGTCTTAACTGAAATGGTGGAAGTTGAAGATGTTTCTGATTTAGATTCAGATGATTCCTTCCGGTATGCCGACAATGTGGAACAACATCAAACTGAACCCCTTTGCTGATCTTCAAGTAGCTCCCAGTGTGGTAAAATCTGTTGCCACACCTCTCTCTACAAACGAAACCATTCAAATAGCGACACCTGTTGAAGAACCTGCTACCGGTGATTCTGATCACACCGCTTCGACTCCAATAAACACCATTGTTGTTCTTTATGGTGAGGATCTTTGGGAAGAACCGATCAATCAAGAGAATATAGTTGATCAACCTGACTCTGTTCTATTAAATGCTGATGTTCTCGAAGGTACCCCTCATATCTTCCATCCCATTGATAGTCTCAATGTAAATGTTCAAGCCAAACCGGTCACCATTATCGAATACATTCCTCAGTTGCCTATTCATCGACGTCATCCAACAAAAAACATCATCGGTTCTCCATCTTCCGGAATCCAAACGAGAAGTAAATCCGGTAAAATTAACAGATGTCTGTTTGCTTGTTTTATTTCACAAGTTGAAGCGAAGGACTACAAGATGGCCCTAAGGGAAAACTCGTGGGTTGAAGTGATGCAGGAAGGTTCAAGAAACTTAAAGTTTGGAGATTGGTTAAGATGCCGCCAAACAAGAAACCGATTTGGACCAAATGGGTGTTCAGAAACATGAAGGATGACAAAGGGGTTATTACAAGGAGTAAGGCAATATTGGTGGTACAAGGTTTCTCTTAGCATGAAGGCCTTAATTACGATGAAACTTATGCACCGGTGGCTAGGTTGGAGGAAATTCGTCTTTTTATAGCCTATGCCTCGTACATGAATTTCAAGGTCTATCAAATGGACGTGAAGACTGCCTTCTTGTATGTAAAAGTAAAAGAGGAGATATATGTGAAGCAACCTCCAGGTTTTAAGGATCCTGATCATCCAAGCCATATTTACCGTCTTGACAAAGCTCTGTATGGCCTGCACCAAGCACCTCGTGCATGGTACGCAACACTAGCAATCACTTGCTTAATAATGGCTACAGAAGAGGTGTTATCGATCAAACACTCTTCATCAAGAATGTAAACGGTGATCAGATCCTTGTCCAAGTTTATGTTGACGGCATTATCTTTGGATCTACTTCCGATAAGCTGTGTAGAGAGGTCGCCGAGGTCATGCAAAATCGGTTTGAGATGAGTTCTTTGGTGGAAATGAGTTTCTTTTTGTGACTTCAATTTAAACAAAAGGACGATGGGATTATGATTCATCAAGATAAATATGTTCGTGACATCGTTCAGAAATTTGGGTTCAAAGACTCAACTCCCTTTCTCACTCCTATCGCTACCCGGCCTATGCTTGCTCCAGATCAATCAGGAACCCCAGTTGATCAACAACTCTATAGATCTATGATCGGCTCACTTATGTATCTCACTCCCAGCAGGCCGGACATCATGTTCCATGTCTGTCAGTGTGCCAGATATCAGAGTAATCCGAAAGAGTCCCACTTAATTGTTGTTAAGCGCATCTTTCGGTACCTTAAGGGAAAGCCTTGCTTAGGTCTTTGGTATCCCAAAGACTCCCCTATGGTACTGCACGCTTACACCGATAGCGATTATGGGGGATGTAACTTGGATTGAAAGTCAACATCAGGTGGATGTCAGTTTCTGGGTGACAGATTGATCTCCGGGAAATGCAAGAATCAAGTCACTGTGTCCACCTCCACTGCTGAAGCAGAATACATTGCTGCCTCCGCTTGCTGCTCTCAAGTCATATGGATCCAACATCAGCTGTTGGATTATGGTTTGAATTTCTTTAACACCCCGATTAAGTGTGACAATGAGGCAGATGTGTGTATTGTGAAAACCCGGTCCAACACTCTAAGACAAAGCATATTGACATACGAATGCATTTTATTCGTGATTGTTATGACCGGAAGTTTGTCACAATAGAATGGGTCCATACTGATTACAACTTTGCAGACATGTTTACTAAAGCTTTTGATCGTGCCCGATTTTTGTTTCTCGTTGAGTCACTTGGCATGATCTCTTTTGTTCAAAATTAACTTTTGTTTTTGTTTATTTTTATGTTATTGTATTTTATGTTCTTTATTTTATTTTAATTTCTAATTTTCAAAATTTTAATTTTAATTATAGTTTCAAATTTTTATTTTTCTTCCAATTTTAAATTTTTTTTATCTTATTTATTTTAAATTTCTAGTTTAAAATTTTTATTTTATTTTAAATTTTATTCTTGACTTTTCTATCTTTTTATATATAAAATTGTAAATATTTTTCAAATATGTCACAATTTTAGAGGGAGAAAATTAGTTAAGTCTAACTCACCAAAAAAATTTTACTTTTGCTTTAAGAAAAACAAAAATGAGTCACTTGACTAACCAAAAATATTTTAATTATTTTTAATTAAGAAAATCAGAAAAAGATCTAAAAGTATATTCTCTTGCTTAGTGGGAGCTCCTACTTAGAGAGAGTCGGATAATTAAATATTAGAAAATTTTGAGAGATCGATCCGATCTTTGGAAAATGAGAAATTCTTTAGTGATCCTAGCACATGAAAATAGTATATCAAAAGCCAATAAGATGATTGCTTGATGTGTAGATAGGCTTGACAAATGAGTAAGTATCATAGTGATATAAACATAAATACTCGCATATTCTAGTGGTTACACTCTTATGAAGCGGTTGCCGACTCCAAATAAGTCATATTAATGAAGGCAAAAATATTAATAGTCAGTCATACACGAGCCTGTTAGTGATTGGTCACCATGAAAACTTATTTCTTGCTTTAGATTCAAATATTGAAATAACAAAAATTATTGAAAAGGAAGAAAAACAGCAAAAATACTCAAAAATATTCAAAATCAACAACAAAAATGTTGAAAGAAATTATTAAACATAAAGGGGTATATTAGAACTATGTGACGTGGGGCAAACAAGTAAAACCTAAACACTTTATATGAAGGCTTGTAAGTCCGGATGGCATTTAAGTACATGGTTCAACATTTAATTTGCTTGAAAAGAAAAATTTGCAAAAAGTTTATGAAAGCTCAAAATGTTTTGATCAATCACTTGGGGTTCGGAGTCAATTCGGGGTGATACTGATGAACACAAACTATGCCCGAGGTATGATGGAGTTTGGAACATGTTGGATTAATAGGGGACCACAGTAGTGTTGTGCCTAATTAATACCTTAATGTATCACGGTGAAATCTAAATACTTGTTAAGTTTAAAGTGGACCAACATATCTACAATCGACTTTGGGTTCTTGGCATAAAAATATCCAAATAGAAGTGTGATCTAGGACACAATAGACAATGTGATTCCATGTCGTGATCTTTCTCACCAAAAATAAGTATATCATTTTGTAAATTAATTAACTAATATAATTAATATAATATTAATTTCCACTTTGCTTCACTTTTCATTTTTTATAAAGCTAGTTTAACTTGTATTTTCTTTATTTTTATTTTATATTATTCTTATTTTTTACTTTTATGTTTATTTTGATTTTATCTTATTTTATTTTTATTTTTATTTTATATTTATTCTATATTTTACTAAGTTTTGTTTAAAAGTTTTATTTTCTATATTATTTACTTTAACCTTACTTTAAAATTTTAATTTTATTTGTAAGTGTTTAGTAAAAATGGGTTAATGTTTCAACATGGTCTCTAATGCAAAGTCTGTTAAGCCTCGACCCGACAAAATATATCTTGTATATATTTGAAGTGTTTGGATTCGGTGGGTAAATATGTGTCACACCCTCAAAATCCACTAACGGAGTTTTACCGTCAGAGGGTGTGAACTGGCAGGATCGGAATCATCAGTTATAATCAAACCATAAAAACGTTTAAATGCAAAATAAGTGCGGAAGCGTAAAAACCTTAATTCAAAAGCTGCGTCACGCAGGACGACTTAAAACCAAAGATAACTGTTAAAAATAAGTTTGCAGAATAAAAGTGTTTTCATTTAATGCATGCTCCTAAACCGCGCGCCCGCCTCGGCTACCTGAGAATAACATACTAAAAGTGTCAACACAAGGTTGGTGAGTTCACAAGTTATATAAGATAAATCGTTTAGCGTTTTGCGTAACCTCGTTACGGCGTTTCAGTGTTGCGTAACCACGTTACGGCGTTTAAGTGTTGCGTAACCACGTTACGGCGTTTAAGTGTTGCGTAACCACGTTACGGCGTTTAAGTGTTTTGCATTACCAGATAGTGTTACGTCAAATTATATATCGATAGGTAGCTAATCTATACAACAAGTATCGCTAAGTGGTTCGAGACCGAAGCTGACTGTTTATCAAGTGCCCGTCACCAGGTCAACCCAGACCATGGTAACTAGTGTTAGCCAAAATTACACCCACTCAACCTCCAGTTGAGCTTAGCGTCGGGTGGGGTTTGTCAAACCCAGTAGTACTACTCAACAGTGACTCGCTATTCCAAATATTAACCGGTTCGATGTGTGGGACTTCAAATGTTACGTTTGCCGCTTAGCCTTTACAAGTGATATATAATTTATAACAAAATCTTAAATATGCGTTTATCTCAGAAAATGCGTTTATCGGAGTATGTTATCTCCCCCAAGTGAAAAACGTTTGAAACCAGTTCAAAGAGCGGGGTAAGTGAAACTCACTGTTTGCGAAGAATATCCCGATATAGATCACCAAGTGATGCGCGTCGTAGAAACTCTCTAGCGTTCTAAATAACAAAGAGATTTTCTAAGTATCGGTACGTTTAACGAGTCTCTAGACTCGGCACATAATACCTATGCATGTAACAGATTTCGTGTTTCGTTTGTGAATCGTGTGTGACTTAAACAAGTACAATTGTGATACGATACATGAGTGAGCAATTACTTTCGTGTCACGTACTAATAACATACTTTACTAGCAATTATCCCCGTAAGGGCATTTTGGTCAACAAACAAAATTAACTAACCATTATTCCCCATAAGGGCAATTTGGTCGATTCATGGCAATCAATTAGCAACTATTCCCCGCAAGGGTATTTTGGTCAAAACATAACAAATATATAAAAACTATCATATTTCATGCATTTTTACACAACTCAGCAGTTAGTTTCATTATGACAGAATTTCTACTTGAAAGATTGTACTATTTCACCGATCATAACGTCTCAATTAATTCACCAAAAATCACCACAGAAGCATACATATCTTTAGGTTTCCAAAACATATTTTATCTTATTTTTATTCCACATATTTTTCTTATAATGACCAAAACATTACAGCAAACTCATATCAGTCAGATTCATGCGCAACAGAATGTTATTTGCAATTCCCGTTAAACGAAAAATCCAATAAATGCAAGACCACTTGGGTTTGGTTCCTAACTCAATGAGTCAACTTCCAGAAGTGGAACCAACCCAATTGGCCTCGTGGTTCATGAGATATAACATTTACAACTTAACCTAACAGCAGGTCTAACAGCTCAGCTTTGCACCACGTTTTTGTAAAATAATAAAAGTACACTTCTACTTGTCCAAAAATTACAAACTTATACTTCATGGAAACTAGACTCAACCTAGTTTACTGCAGTACCCACAATCTCAACCAATTTTCACGTTTACACTTCGTTACAGTCACTTAAACATCGTATACACATTCTGTCCAGAATCTGTTCACATCAAAACTCAACAATTTAACTATCTATGGACCATAAATCAATCATATAACATGCTAGACACTACAACCACTATCCATGCATATCAATTACACCATACATACAAGATTAGGGTTTGTGTTTTAACTCAAATCAAAGACAACAATCAATCAAGCAACAACATCAATACTAGTTATCAATCATCATGAATTCAACAACCATCATGTTAACTCATACATACATATAAAAATCGGCTGCCTAGGGTTCTTAATTAACCCATTAAACATCAAAATTAAACAACAAGAAGGTAAAGGATGATCAATTATACCTTCCTAGCACCTAGTTCTTGGATTAAACACTTGATTAGGGCTTGTATGTGTGTGTGCTTGTGGACGGCAGCCAAGAGGGAGCAAGGGAGGGGCCGATCGGGGTTTGTGGTGTGGGGGAAAAGAAAAGAAAATAAGTTAGGGTTTGTAGTTAAGGTTATATTTATAATTATACAAGTTACACTCTAGTCCCTCTACTTCCAAGTGTTACATCTCTAGCCTAACTAATTGGTTCTTGTTTCTTGTTTAACATTCCACATAAAATAATCAAGTAACACACATATATCTAACACATAATTATCACATAATTATTGTTTTGACGTTTTTCGTTCATTTATCAATCGTTTGCGTCAACTCGTTTGCGTTTCGGTGCAAATCCCGAAAGACTACACATGTAGTAAGTGTTAAGCGTCATTTAAACCCTAGTTTAAATGTAATGAAGTGTGCGTTATAGATTTAACGATCTTAAAGTTTGAATTGACGGAGTTGAGTTAACGGAGTTAACCTGAAATTGACGATTGTCACATCATTCCGATGTTAAAGAATTTTCGTCCCGAAAATTTGAGTCAAGTCGTGATGAGAGTCTGAAAAAAAAATTTTCAGTTTGTCATATCATCCCCTAGTAGAAAGAAATTTCGTCCCGAAATTTAATTCATACCTCCGGTGATGTTTGACGGTTTGCCGAGTTTCGCGGTTTTCTGTGTTTGGTTAGCCCTTCAAAAAGGTGAGGATACTTTTTCATCATTTGATCCTCGCGTTCCCACGTGAACTCCGGTCCACGTCTCGAGTTCCAGCGAACCTTAACGATTGGAATTTTGCTGTGTTTGAGCGTTTTGGTTTCCCAATCCAAAACCTCGACTGGTTCTTCAATGAAACGTAACTGTTCATCAATTTGTAGTTCCTCCAAAGGGACTACTTGGGATTCATCAGATAGGCATTTCTTCAAATTTGATACGTGGAATACATCGTGTACGCCACTGAGTTCTGTTGGTAGGTCCAGTCGGTACGCCACCGGGCCAATGCGCTCAGTTATCCGGTACGGACCAACATACCGTGGGTTGAGTTTGTTTCGCTTTCCAAAGCGAACCACACCTTTCCAAGGTGAGACTTTGAGTAACACCCGATCGTTCACTTGAAATTCGAGAGGTTTTCGGCGCTTGTCGGCGTAACTCTTTTGGCGATCTCGTGCTGCTGCCATGCGATTTCGGATTTGAACAATCTTTTCCGAGGTTTCGAGTACCAGTTCCGGACCAGTGATTTGGCTGTCACCCACCTCTGCCCAGCAGAGTGGTGATCGACACTTCCGTCCGTACATCGCTTCAAACGGCGCTGCCTTAATACTTGCGTGGTAGCTGTTATTATACGAAAACTCTACCAAGGGTAAGTGGGGTTCCCAACTTTTTCCGAAATCTAAAACGCATGCACGCAACATATCCTCCAGGGTCTGAATAGTCCGTTCACTTTTCCCATCCGTCTGAGGATGGTATGCTGTACTAATATCGAGACGGGTGCCCAGTGCGCTTTGCAGCGACTTCCAAAAGTGCGAGGTGAAACGAGAATCTCGGTCGGAAATGATCGAGACAGGCACTCCGTGTCTAGACACCACTTCTTTCATGTATACGCGAGTCAGTCTTTCCATTTTGTCCGTTTCCTTAATTGCTAGGAAGTGTGCCGATTTAGTCAACCGGTCAACGATCACCCAGATGGTATCGCATCCCGTCGGTGTCTTAGGCAAACCCGTAATAAAATCCATTGAGATGTGCTCCCATTTCCACATTGGGAGTTCCGGTTGTTGCAGTAGACCAGATGGTTTCTGGTATTCTATCTTGACTCTGGCACAAGTCAAGCATTTGCTCACGTAGGTGGCAATGTCGGCTTTCATGTTCGGCCACCAGTAAAGTGCCTTTAAATCATGATACATTTTGTCTGAGCCAGGGTGGATAGAATATCGGGACTTGTGAGCTTCGTCCATCACTAGAGTTCTCAACTCTCCGTATCGTGGAACCCAAATCCGGTTCTCAAAATATCGGGCCCCGTCCGATCAGGTTTCAAGTTGCTTGTTCATGCCCCGCATGAGTTCCGACGGAAGATTATCATCTTTCAAAGCTTCCAGTTGCGCATCGCGAATCTGATCGGGTAAGCTCGCATGAATCGTGAGTTGCAATGCTCTCACCCGTCTGGGTTTATCTGTTTCTTTTCTGCTGAGGGCGTCGGCCTCCACATTGGCCTTGCCAGGGTGGTACTTGATGGCACAATCGTAATCTTTAAGCAACTCGACCCAACGACGCTGTCGCATGTTCAGCTCCTTCTGATCGTAGATATGTTGGAGACTCTTGTGGTCGGTGTAAATGGTAAACTTGGTACCGTACAAGTAATGCCTCCATATCTTAAGAGCAAACACCACAGCTCCGAGTTCCAAATCATGGGTCGTGTAGTTCTTCTCGTGAACCCGTAGTTGTCGAGAGGCGTAGGCTATAACCTTCTCGAGTTGCATCAGCACACAACCGAGACCTTGTATAGATGCGTCACAGTGTACCTCAAAATTTTCCGTTCCCTCGGGGAGGGCTAAAATAGGGGCGCTACAAAGCTTGGTTTTCAACAGTTGAAAAGCGGATTCTTGCGCGTCACCCCAGTTGTACTTAGTGCCCTTGTGGGTCAAAGCGGTGAGGGGTTGAGCAATTTTTGAAAATCCCTCGATGAAACGCCGGTAGTAGCCGGCCAGTCCTAGGAATTGTCGCACCTCAGTCGGAGTCTTAGGTGCTTCCCAGTTTTTGATGGCCTCTACCTTACCGGGATCGACATGGATACCATTCTCGTTGATCACATGTCCTAAAAAGTGAACCTCGCGAAGCCAAAATTCACATTTCGAGAGTTTAGCATACAGTTGTTCCTTCTTCAATAGTTCCAGAATTACCCTTAAGTGCTCTTCGTGGTCAGTCTCGTTCTTGGAGTAGACGAGAATATCATCGATGAAAACAATCACGAACTTGTCGAGGTACGCCTTGCATACTCGATTCATGAGATCCATAAATACGGCTGGCGCGTTGGTTAGGCCAAAAGGCATAACCGAAAACTCGTAGTGACCATACCGTGTTCTGAAAGCCGTCTTTGAGATATCTTCTTCGCGCACTCTCAGCTGGTGGTAACCGGATCGTAGATCAATCTTCGAGTAGTAACTCGATCCTTGAAGCTGGTCAAACAAATCATCAATTCGGGGTAAAGGATAACGGTTCTTGACCGTCACCTTGTTCAACTCCCGGTAGTCGATGCACATTCGGAAAGTCCCGTCTTTCTTTCGGACAAACAAGACAGGGGCTCCCCATGGCGATGAGCTAGGTCGGATAAAACCCTTATCCAACAAATCTTGCAACTGAGTGGACAACTCCTGAAGTTCCGCCGGTGCGAGCCGATACGGGGCTCGTGCTATGGGTGCTGCACCGGGTGTCAACTCGATTTGGAATTCGACTTGACGAATAGGAGGGAGTCCGGGCAAATCCTCTGGGAAAACTTCCGGAAAGTCTCGCACAACCGGTATGTCTTCAATTCGTTTCTCCTCCGCGGGTTTCTCAACAATCTGCGCCAAAATTGCCGGATGACCATTTCGTAGATACTTCTGTGCCTTCAAAAGGGTAATGACGCTGGTGGTCATGCCGCTTCTCTCGCCTCGGACCGAAATGATCTCGCCGGAAGGGGTGGTAATATGGACTATCTTATCATGGCATATAATCTCCGCTCGGTTCTCGGATAACCAGTCCATGCCGACAACGACATCGAAACTACTAAGCGTAAAAGGAATAAGGTCGATGTCAAAGACATGACCTGACAGTTTCAACTTACATCCCGCAAGTATATGAGTTGTTACTACAGTTTTACCGTTAGCTAATTCAACAGGAAACTTAGCGTCTAACGGGGTTGGAGTAAGGTCTAAAAGTTGGCTAAAGGCTTTCGACACAAAACTCCTATCAGCTCCAGTGTCAAACAAAACAGAAGCAAAATAATCGTTTACAGGGAACTTACCAGACACCACATGCGGATCATTGCGGGCTTGACCCGATCCAATCACAAACGCTCTTCCTTTGCCATTTCCTCCACCATTACTGCCACTTCCATTACCCCCATTGTTGTCATTCTGTTTCAGCTTGGGGCAATCCTTCCGGAAATGACCTTCCTGCCCACATTCAAAACATCCCTTAGTTGTCATCGGTGGCTTAGGAGCACCCTTTGCCGCAAGGTCTCCTCTACACTCTTTCGCTGGGTGACCTATCTTTCCGCATCTTTGACACTTGACACGGTCACACTGGCCAACATGATGAAAGTTGCACCTGTTGCACTTTGGATATTTCCCAGCATATCCGCTCGAAACCTGCCCGCTACCGTTGTGGTTGGTGTTGTTGTTGTGATTCTGAGTGTTAAAGCTCCGAGTAAATTCGGGCTTACGGTAGTGGTGTTGCGGTGGGAGGTTTGAGGATGAAGATCTGGTGTTGTCAAACTTTCTCTTCCCGCTGTTCGGGTTGCTGTTGCTGTTACTGTTGCTGACGTGGTCATTACTCGGGTTGTCACGGGCTTTAGTGGTCGAACCCCTAGGTGGTAACGCACCTTGGGTCACAGCCTGATCCGTCAGTTTGTGAGCTAAACGGATCGCTTGTTGGATCGTGGCTGGTCTGGAAGACGTCACCATGCCCTGAATTTGCGGTGCTAAACCATCAATGTACATTTCTATCCTCTTGCTCGGCGGATCCATCATCCGCGGACACATCACAGCCAACTCGTGCGAACAAGTAGTGTAGGCTTCGATTTCCGAGCCCACCATCTTCAACGACCAAAATTCCGACTCTAACTTCGAAATTTCTTCCCTCGGACAGTACTCCTCTCGCATCATGCTCTTGAACTCCTCCCAGTTCATCGCGTTAGCCAGTTCCAACCCAAGGATCTGGACGTTTGAATTCCACCAAGTGAGGGCGGAATCCTCAAGTGTCCCAGCAGCGAATTTGACCCTACTGGCAGGGGGACAATTACACATCTCAAAGGCCGACTCGGCCTTCTCAGCCCAACGCAGGAAGCCTATAGCTCCCTCAGTGCCCTTAAACGTACTGGGCTTGCAGTCAAGGTAGTTCTTGAAGGTACACGTTCCACTCGGACCTCCAGTTTGATTCTGTACGTGTGCGGCTAAGGCGGCCGCAACATGGTCATTCAGCAGAGTTTGGAGTTCAGCTGCAGTCATGCTGATGTTACCACGTCCTCGTCCAGCGTTTCTTCCGGCCATTTCCTAGAATCACAGTATAAAATGTTAAACATGAATTTTTCCTTCATATACAACACACCATGCATGTAAAAAAAAAAATAGGTAAGAAAGAAAATAAGAAACAACATCACATCACAACCACATATTAGTCTAAATAAAAATTCATGATTAAAACCATTGTATTCGCTACAAAGTATTTCCAATCAATCCTTAAAATCATAGAAAATAATAGTTCGGATGGAGACAACCCCTCCATCTAAGTGTCATCATCACTAGATGTCGTCATCTGAGGACACCTCCGAGTGTGCCTCCTCCTCAGCCGGTTCTTCCTCCGGTTCTTCTTCGGGTTCCTCCTCGGGATCTTCTTCAGGTTCTACTTCAGGCTCTGCCTCGGGCTCGGCCTCAGGCTCTGCCTCAGGTTCGGCTGCGTTCTGAGCAAGTTGCATTTGTAAGACATCGCAACGCTCTAACGCTATCTCAGTTCGGGTCCTTGCTTCTTGGAGTTGCTATTGCAAGTCTATCATCTCAGCTTGCATCTTCATCATAACCTTCATTTGTTGCTCACTAGTCTCTTGCATATCTTTCATTGCCGCTGCCATGCGGGCAATCTCCTCCTTAGTCTCGGTTCCATCTTTAAACAGTCTGGAAACGTTCTCTCTCGTGTAGCGCATGTAACCCACATCACGCTCCAAACAAGAAACGACAGCTGCGAGAACTCGCTCTACAGGTTCGGTTATGGGTGGTAGGGTGTTGGGATAAGCAGGATGGTTCGGGTGAGGCAACGGGGGAACTTGTTCGCGATATACCATACGTCTGATCATGTTAGGGTACCAATCCCAGCTAACGTCGTTTTCGTAAAGGCCTCCGGATAGGCGGTACCTCTTCGGTGCGGGAGCTTGGAGTTCCGGGACTACGCGGGGTGGCGAGGCGGTAGGTAACTGAGGTTCCTTCCCGTGAGCATGCGTCATCGAATCGGATGATGATGAGGGTGGCGTCGACATTCCTACAGGTAAGCCGTGTATGCGCGCGCGTATGAGTGAAAATAGGTAAAGAGATAAGATTTCAAGACTACACAAACCTATGCAGTGCGTATCATTATAACTAATGGGTCGTCGCGGTTATAGTCTAGTATGCATGCAGCTTCTAGTTCGCTATAACCAATGGCTCTGATACCAATCTGTCACACCCTCAAAATCCACTAACGGAGTTTTACCGTCAGAGGGTGTGAACTGGCAGGATCGGAATCATCAGTTATAATCAAACCATAAAAACGTTTAAATGCAAAATAAGTGCGGAAGCGTAAAAACCTTAATTCAAAAGCTGCGTCACGCAGGACGACTTAAAACCAAAGATAACTGTTAAAAATAAGTTTGAAGAATAAAAGTGTTTTCATTTAATGCATGCTCCTAAACCGCGCGCCCGCCTCGGCTACCTGAGAATAACATACTAAAAGTGTCAACACAAGGTTGGTGAGTTCACAAGTTATATAAGATAAATCGTTTAGCGTTTTGCGTAACCTCGTTACGGCGTTTCAGTGTTGCGTAACCACGTTACGGCGTTTAAGTGTTGCGTAACCACGTTACGGCGTTTAAGTGTTGCGTAACCACGTTACGGCGTTTAAGTGTTGCGTAACCACGTTACGGCGTTTAAGTGTTGCGTAACCACGTTACGGCGTTTAAGTGTTTTGCATTACCAGATAGTGTTACGTCAAATTATATATCGATAGGTAGCTAATCTATACAACAAGTATCGCTAAGTGGTTCGAGACCGAAGCTGACTGTTTATCAAGTGCCCGTCACCAGGTCAACCCAGACCATGGTAAGTGTTAGCCAAAATTACACCCACTCAACCTCCAGTTGAGCTTAGCGTCGGGTGGGGTTTGTCAAACCCAGTAGTACTACTCAACAGTGACTCGCTATTCCAAATATTAACCGGTTCGATGTGTGGGACTTCAAATGTTACGTTTGCCGCTTAGCCTTTACAAGTGATATATAATTTATAACAAAATCTTAAATATGCGTTTATCTCAGAAAATGCGTTTATCGGAGTATGTTATCTCCCCCAAGTGAAAAACGTTTGAAACCAGTTCAAAGAGCGGGGTAAGTGAAACTCACTGTTTGCGAAGAATACCCCGATATAGATCACCAAGTGATGCGCGTCGTAGAAACTCTCTAGCGTTCTAAATAACAAAGAGATTTTCTAAGTATCGGTACGTTTAACGAGTCTCTAGACTCGGCACATAATACCTATGCACGTAACAGATTTCGTGTTTCGTTTGTGAATCGTGTGTGACTTAAACAAGTACAATTGTGATACGATACATGAGTGAGCAATTACTTTCGTGTCACGTACTAATAACATACTTTACTAGCAATTATCCCCGTAAGGGCATTTTGGTCAACAAACAAAATTAACTAACCATTATTCCCCATAAGGGCAATTTGGTCGATTCATGGCAATCAATTAGCAACTATTCCCCGCAAGGGTATTTTGGTCAAAACATAACAAATATATAAAAACTATCATATTTCATGCATTTTTACACAACTCAGCAGTTAGTTTCATTATGACAGAATTTCTACTTGAAAGATTGTACTATTTCACAGATCATAACGTCTCAATTAATTCACCAAAAATCACCACAGAAGCATACATATCTTTAGGTTTCCAGAACATATTTTATCTTATTTTTATTCCACATATTTTTCTTATAATGACCAAAACATTACAGCAAACTCATATCAGTCAGATTCATGCGCAACAGAATGTTATTTGCAATTCCCGTTAAACGAAAAATCCAATAAATGCAAGACCACTTGGGTTTGGTTCCTAACTCAATGAGTCAACTTCCAGAAGTGGAACCAACCCAATTGGCCTCGTGGTTCATGAGATATAACATTTACAACTTAACCTAACAGCAGGTCTAACAGCTCAGCTTTGCACCACGTTTTTGTAAAATAATAAAAGTACACTTCTACTTGTCCAAAAATTACAAACTTATACTTCATGGAAACTAGACTCAACCTAGTTTACTGCAGTACCCACAATCTCAACCAATTTTCACGTTTACACTTCGTTACAGTCACTTAAACATCGTATACACATTCTGTCCAGAATCTGTTCACATCAAAACTCAACAATTTAACTATCTATGGACCATAAATCAATCATATAACATGCTAGACACTACAACCACTATCCATGCATATCAATTACACCATACATACAAGATTAGGGTTTGTGTTTTAACTCAAATCAAAGACAACAATCAATCAAGCAACAACATCAATACTAGTTATCAATCATCATGAATTCAACAACCATCATGTTAACTCATACATACATATAAAAATCGGCTGCCTAGGGTTCTTAATTAACCCATTAAACATCAAAATTAAACAACAAGAAGGTAAAGGATGATCAATTATACCTTCCTAGCACCTAGTTCTTGGATTAAACACTTGATTAGGGCTTGTATGTGTGTGTGCTTGTGGACGGCAGCCAAGAGGGAGCAAGGGAGGGGCCGATCGGGGTTTGTGGTGTGGGGGAAAAGAAAAGAAAATAAGTTAGGGTTTGTAGTTAAGGTTATATTTATAATTATACAAGTTACACTCTAGTCCCTCTACTTCCAAGTGTTACATCTCTAGCCTAACTAATTGGTTCTTGTTTCTTGTTTAACATTCCACATAACATAATCAAGTAACACACATATATCTAACACATAATTATCACATAATTATTGTTTTGACGTTTTTCGTTCATTTATCAATCGTTTGCGTCAACTCGTTTGCGTTTCGGTGCAAATCCCGAAAGACTACACATGTAGTAAGTGTTAAGCGTCATTTAAACCCTAGTTTAAATGTAATGAAGTGTGCGTTATAGATTTAACGATCTTAAAGTTTGAATTGACGGAGTTGAGTTAACGGAGTTAACCTGAAATTGACGATTGTCACAATATGTTTTTTCAAATGAAAATATTTTCAGAGTTCGGGGGTCGATAGTGAAAATTCGTTTAAAACTCGAGATGTTTTGACCATATCGCGAGATAGGCTGACCCTATAAATAGTTTTTCTCAAATTATCCTTCACTTTTATCCACACAATCTTATCCTTCTCTCTCTCTCTCTCTTCTCTTCCAAAAGAGCCGCACCACCATCTCATAAACCCTACTCGGATTTTCTAATCACAAACAAAGAACACCGATCTACTTGATTATGACTCTTAAATCATCTTAAATCATGGAAAACCTTCCAGTGGTAATTCTTTTGATATTTTATCCACGTTTTCCTCAGTTCCAGGCCGATGAACAGTTCGTCGGAACTGTTCATGGCAGTTAGTTCTCTTTTATGTTGATTGTTGTTAAGTTTGATGATTGTTTATGACTATCGATGTCTTCAAGAGTCCATGTGCTAAATTAATTGAGTTTTTGTTAATATTTGTATAGATTTTCAACTTTTTAGGGTTCGGTTCTTAATGTTGGGTTTCTGTAAACCCATATTTTGTTTGAATTTGTTCTTTCTATGCCCAGATCTTCATGTGGGTTGTGTGTGAGACCTATAAAATGAAATTTTGTTGTTAAGGATCTGTATTCGAATTTAGTTATATTCGAATACATGAGTATTCGAATAGGAACATCATTTTTTTTTATCTGATGGGAATTGGAATACAAGTTGTATTCAAATGATTGAGTTTGTGAAAAGTTTCAAGGCTTATGTATTCGAGTTAGGTTATGTATTCGAATGGAAATCTCTTCACAAATGCCCAAGTCCTCTGTATTCGAATGAATTTATATTCGAATACAAATGTATTAGAATATAAGTTGTATGCCAGAAGTTGTATTCGAATGGGCTAATAGAGTATGATTATCTCAAGTCCTTTGTATTCGAATCTGCTTTAAGGATGGTGTATTCGAATATGACATATATTCGAATGAAAGATCTTTTGAGTGAAACTATAGGCCAAGGATGATGTATTCGAATATAACATCTATTCGAATGAAAATATGTTGTGAGGTCATTGCATTCGAATAGAACATGTACTAGAATTATGCTGTCTTCATTGAATTCGAATGCCTTGGTATTCGAATAGAAAGATTGTGAAAAGATTAAGTGTGATGTATTCGAACACAAGTGCATTCAAATGCATATTTGTGACATTCGTCAATTTCAGGTTAACTCCGTCAACTCAACTCCGTCAATTCAAACTTAAAGATCATTGAATCTATAACGCACACCTCATTACATTTAAACTAAGGTTTAAATGACGCTTGACAATTACTACATGTGCAGTCTTTCGGGAATTGCACCGAAACGCAAACGAGTTGACGCTAATCATTGGTGAATAAACGAGAAACATTAAAACAATAATTATGTGTTAGGCTTATGTGTTATGTGATAACATTGTTTAAGAAGTTAACTCAAGAAGCAAACTAATTACTTTGGGCTAGTAAACTAATAATTTGAAGTGGAGGGACCTAGATGTAACATGATTGTTATTAAATAATAATAAACCTAAACCCTAACTCTCTCTATCTCTCCTCCCAATCAACGGCAGCCCCCCCCCCCTGTCACCCTTGCGATCGGCCATCACACACACACATACAATCAATATTGTTCAAGTTTGATTTAAGATTAAGGTGCTAGGAAGTTATAAACAACTATCCTATGCATCCTCTATGCTTAATTTCGATTTTTAATGGGTTAATTATAAACCCTAGGTCCGATTTTATATGTGATTGTGTTCATGTGTCTTGTTTTGATTGAAAGATGTATTGATTGTTGAATTGATAGCTAGTATTGGTGTTATTGCATGTTAATCGTTTGTTTCTTGATTTTGAGTTCAAGTAAAACCCTAATCATGGATGTAATGTGTAATTGACGTGCATGGATAGTGATTATGGTGTCTAGAATGTCATATGAACGGATTATGGTTCATAGATAGTTAAAATGTTGAGTTTGGTTGCAAACAGTTTCTGGACAGATTGTGTTGCTGATGTTCAATTGACTGTAACGGGGTGTAAATGTGAAAATTTGTTGAGATTATTAATACTACAGTATACTAGGTTGAGTCTAGTTTCTAAAGAATATAAATTTGCAATTTTTGGACGTGTAAAAGTTAACTTTAATGATTTTACAAAAACGTTGTGCAAATCTGAGTTGTGAGACCTGCTGTTAGGTTGTTTTGTAAATATTATATCGCAAAACGCTTTACGCTGAACGCAAAACGCTAAACGCTTTATTTTATATAAACTTGTGAACTCACCAACCTTGTGTTGACACTTTTAGTATGTTATTCTCAGGTAGCCGAGGCGGGCGCGCGGTATAGGATCATGCATTGTTGAAAACGCTTTTGTTTATGCAAACTGATTTTAAACTATTGTCATTGGATTTTAAGTCGTCCTGCGTGACGTAACTTTTTTCTTTTGGTTTTTACGCTTCCGCACTTATTTTCATTTAAACGTTTTTATGGTTTGATTATAACTAATGATTCCGATCCTGTTAGTTCACTTCCTCTGACGGTAAAACTCCGTTAGTGGATTTTGAGGGTGTGACAGATTGGTATCAGAGCCATTGGTTATAGCGAACTAGAAATTGCATGCATACTAGACTATAACCGCGACGACCCATTAGTTATAATGATACGCACTGCATAAGTTTGTGTAGTCTTTGTTATCTTATCTCTTTACCTCTTTCACTCATACGCGCGCATACACGGCTTACCTGTAGGGATGTTGTAACGATTCCGGCAAATCCAGGTATACCCTAGCCGGAATATACTATTTACGTGTTATTTAATATTGATTATATGAGTTATAGCACGTTTATACGAATATATATGGTTCACAGTATGAATCATACTCAATTATATAGTGAATCGTATTGGAATTACAATTAATCAATGATCGGTTATTGAAACCCGAACGAATCGGGAATTTCATCATAGACGAAGTATATAATGTTTAGTGATGTTTACGAAGTATTAATGCTTCGGGATAAGTGAATTATAGCACAGAAAAAGGATTTCGATTTATTAGTACGTCGGTACGAAAAACGAAACCTTTAACACCAAACCAAGCAAGAGACGATCGATCAAGCCGAAAAAGATGCGTAATTATTAATAATATGATGTTTTAATGTCATGGTTTAAGTTTTTAAAGTTTTTAAATCAGTTTTATGTAAATTTTATTTTAACCCGAAAAACGACCATTTTAGGCTCGTTTTAAGCCGAATTACGAGTTTAAACGAGAAACGAACTGAACCAGACTATCCACAACATTATCCGGATTGTGTAATCCAAATGTGTGGCCATGGTTTGAGATGTGGGCCCCCCACACACCACCATATGGCCGGCCTTGTTTATACACACACACATTCCATTTTTTCTTTTCTTTCACACCAATTCTCTCAAAAGCTCTCAACTCTTTCAACATTCATCCAATATTCTTGAGTTCTAACCAAGATTTGAAGGTATAACATATGTTTTTAAGCTTGAATTTTGTTTTCTAACTTCATGATCTTGAGAAAAGGAGGTTTCAAATGTAAAAATGGGTGAAAACCCGAGTTGAAACCGATTCTCGCATGATCAAGTGATGTATACAAGTTATACAAAGGATCTTGATCCAAGTGATGAGTTAAAAGAGTTTATAACGAATTTTTACGGTTAAAATCTTGTTAAAATGAGTTTCCATGTGAAAGATGGGTGAAAACCCGAGATGAAACCGACTCTTGCATGATCAAGAGATGTATACATGTTATACAAGGGATCTTGGTCCAAGAAATGAGTAAAAAGAGTCGAGAACGGATTTTTACGGTTAAAACCTTTGTTTTTACTTAAAAACCGACACTTTGAAAGAAATGGTTTGATTGTTGGTATAGTTTGCTTGGTATAGTGTTATTGTGCTTGTAAGTGTTGTATCTAGCGGCTAGCAAAGGCTAGAAACCGAGATCCTTGCGATCTAAAGCTAGAAAACACAAGATAGTTCGGTTTTCGTGTGGTTATGAAATTTGGACAGATTGTAGCACGCTTAGAGTCGGGTCACGAAATTGCACAGAGATGATCTACACATGAAAATATGAGATCTGTGAATTTTTGGATAAAAGATGAATATTTGGTGAATTTAATGCTCGGTTTTGGCCAAAAATAGTGAAAAATAGCTAAACTTGATGAAAAATTCTGGAAAATTTAAGATAAGCTTTTTATAACATATAAAAGCCACCCACAAAATTTGAGCTCAGTTGGAAAAGTCTAAGTAGGGTTTTCGGTGAAACGAGTTCTAGGGCTTTCTAGCTCGGTTTTGGGTTAAAATGGCTTGAAAAATGAGTTTTAAGTTCTGGAAAAATTCCAGGGAGTTATGAGGATGGCAAGGGTCATCCCAGAAAAATTTGGGATTTTTATAAAGTCTTTTGGTATTTTTGACATATTTAGCATTTTAAAAAGGTTTAAAAATAGATAAATAAATGTAAATATAAGAAAATAAATCTGGAAAATTTTTATAAAATGTCTTACTGTCAAAATAAGTTTTGTGCAAAATTTCATGACCCGAGACTAAACGGGTAATTATTTGTGCTAAAATGAACATAAAAACAAATATTTAAAGCTTAAAACGTGTAAACCGGCAAATCTCGCATAAGCGAGCTGACTGGTATATAAAAACCTAAAAATGAACCATTTTCATAAAACTAAGTAAAATAAGTAAAAATAAATCATCCGAAAATAATTCGGATGATTTGGGTAATTTTACCCGATTTTACTGTTTCCGGCACCAAAATGACGGAAACGGGCCCCGCGGTCAAACGGGGTGTCCAAACCGAGCTCTAAATTCATCACTTTAACTAAAATAACAGTCAAACACCATTTTTGGGTTAAGTGTGAATAAACTCATTTTTGAAACTAAAAACGGACGACCGTGCTAGGCACGCAAATCAAGGAAAACATAAAAATGATAATTTTGACCGTCCGACTCTAAGTAATGGCACAATCTGAGTCCTTAGGAGTGTCACGGGGTTAACATTGTCCCCGGATCGAGTACAGTACTGGGTTAACAATGTTCCCAGATGTACCGATTAATACGGATTTAGTTTATGGGAATTATATAGTAACGACTAGATATTATATTACAGATCCAGGCACGTAGCTGTTCATTGTATTACCCACAGACTCACAAAAAGGTGAGTTTTCACGAGCCCCTTTTAATGAACTGTTTTAAATATTTTCCCGGGGCGGAAAGCATGATTGTGTTAAATTATCTAAGTACATACCGATCGTATGGAAACACTTGTATATTTTTATATATATATATGGTATGATGCATAGAATAGATAATTTGTTTATCGGGTGGAATTGTTCTGGGGTAACTTAGTTCCCAGAGGGTTATTGGATATATTTCTGGGTTAACAGTGTTCCCAGAGGGTATTGGATATGTTTCTGGGTTAACAGTGTCCCCAGAGGTTACTGGATATGGTTCTGGGTTAACAGTGTCCCCAGAGGTTATTGGATATGGTTCTGGGTTAACAGTGTCCCCAGAGGGTATTTGATATGCGCTGGGTTAACAGTGTCCCCAGGGGTTATTTGATATGTACTGGGTTAACAGTGTCCCCAGGGGTTATTGGATATGTTCTGGGTTAACAGTGTCCCCAGGGGTCATTTAATGTGTTTTTGGGTTAATAGAGTTTTCATTAACGGGCTTAGCATAATTTCATCATTAACATATGATTTTTATACTGATCTATGGTTTATTTAAATTAGTGAAACTCACCAACTATTCGTAGTTGACCAGTTTTCTTTACATGCTTTCTAGGTATGCCCAGGTTGGAATGATTGATATGTGCTTAACTATCTGTGCTACCTGTTGGAAGCTTGCTGCTCTGTATTTTGTAATGAATATATATTAATGTCTTATTGGTAATATATGTGTGTAACACCTAGAAAGTAACGCAACTCGCAACAATGTAATATGTTATAAATTAATGTAGTGGTATTTTCTTTATAAGCAATGCTGTTGATATCAGATGTGTCTGTTGCATCCCGTGTACGTTTCCGCTGCGGTTACGGGGTGTTACAGAACTTGGTATCAGAGCCATTGGTTATAAAGATTTAGGATGTCTTTAAAAGATACCTAAAATATAACCAGTAGCTCAAGTATTATAGGATCTGAATATCAACTAATAATATATTGTGACGAGATCGGGATGAACTTGGATGGACAAGTGGGTTATTATGGTCCGGAACATAATAACAGACTTGTCTGCACGAGGGAATTCAGGGGAAGTCACGGGGGACTTAAATAGGTAAAATTGGCAACATATGTTTAAATATATGATAATATATTATGTGGTAAAGTTGTATAAATAAGTATGTATTAATTTGATTATGAATTACACTATGAAAAGAACTATATGCTTGTTAACTTGTGTGCAGGTAAAAAAATGTCAAGCCCGCATAGCTTATCTGTAGAGGAGGATCCGGAGGAGGTTAGCCCCGGAAACTCCGGGAGCTTACACGTGTCATCCGACTCCGAGCCTAGCGAGGCGAGTCACAGGAGCTC
Organism: Bidens hawaiensis; assembly: GCF_021521415.1. NCBI lineage: Eukaryota > Viridiplantae > Streptophyta > Magnoliopsida > Asterales > Asteraceae > Bidens > Bidens hawaiensis. The sequence continues at coordinate 518,601 of NW_027491300.1, read as the reverse complement.
GAGTCAGTCCTCCCCGGCCCGGATCGTCAGATCCCCTACTCCCCTCGCACCGCAGGCCACCTCTGTCCCTCCGGGATTTGGTCCCCGCCTTACGGCGCGGATCAGCATTCCGCGTGTCCCACCGACCTCTCCCCCACCCCGACCTGCTACTCGTCGGGGAGAGTCCTCATCCCAGCCCGAGCCGATGGCTCTACCTGTCTGGGGCCTTCCCAGACAGGAACGGGAGGCGGTGGCCTGGCTACGAGTGCTCACAGAGCAAGTAAATGAGCACTCAGCCGCCCTGACCGTGGGGGTACAGAGACGAGTGTACCTTGGTGACCGCATACTGGATTGCCAGTATGCAATCGACCGGTTGACCAGGGAGAGCTCGTACTCCCTAATGATGGTTCAGCGGTTAGAGGCGTGGCTCCGGGGGGTGGTGGCAGTAGTGGTGGCGTTGGTGGCAGTGATGATGTGGTGGGCATACCACCGTGTTTAGTAGTTATGTTTGGATGGGGTTAGTCAGGGACCATTTTCTTTTTGATACTCTGTGTAAGTAGTTAGTGGTGATACTAACACGGAGTGAATCTTGGTTAGTTATGATACAACCACTGGCCCCTAGGGTGGGTCTCTTGTAGGGCATATCACTATAGATACTTTTGGGTATCATTCCAGCACTGACCCCTTTACGGGTTATGTCGAGATGATACCGACATAGGGCCCTTGTAATAAAACTAGTTATGTAATGTTGACTGAAAGTATGTAAACTGATGTTTGTGTAATATGAATCAATGTTTACTAATGAATGAAATATGTATTGTGTTTTATGTTTTGAGATGGTATTGATTATTTATATTTCTTTGATGATTGTGTAGAATGGCACCGAAACGATCCACGAAAATATCGGAAGTAGATGTGAGCCGTTTGATTGCTCAACAGTTGGAGGCGGCGATACCGGATATAGTATCGCGCATCGCCGCCAGTATTAATAACTCAACCAATCCAACCCCTCCGAGCAATCAAACGCCCATAAATAATGGCGGGGAACATAATGCTAATCCTCCACCTACTGATAACACGATTCCGAGTAATGACGCACCGCCTACGGTGGTCGCTACAGACAGTAATGGCCCTATACCTACCGTAGAGACCAACCGCACTGGACCATCCAGGGGTTGTTCAATCAAGGACTTTATGTTATGCAAGCCTTTAGAGTTTAACGGGTCGGAAGGACCGAATGGGTTAGTGAAATGGATAGAGAAAATAGAATCAGTGGTGAATATCAGCAACTGTCCCGAGGATTGTGTCGTTAAGTACGCCACCTGTACGTTCACAGACCATGCTTTGACATGGTGGAACACCATAGTACAGACTCGAGGTCAGGCGGCGACAAACCGCATGACCTGGGCAGAGCTTAAGGATCTTGTTTTGAAACATTTCTGCCCAAAGAATGAATTGCAGAAACTGGAACATGAGTTGTGGAACCTAGAGATGCAGGGGGCGGACCACTTGGGATATACCAACCGGTTTAATGAACTGTCACGATTAGTGCCGTGGTTGGTCACCCCAGAGTCAAAGAGGGTGGAACGTTATATTTGGGGACTTACTCCAGTAGTGAGGAGTATAGTTAACGCGGGAGGACACCAGACGTATGAGGGTGCAGTGACACAGGCTGGTATTGTCACGTATGATTTCTTAAGGAGTGGATCGCTAAAGAAGACAGGAGAGTCGGCTGGAGGAAAGCGAGGTACGTATGACAATAGGATCCGGGAGAAACAGCAAGGTAAACGTGCTAGACCCACTGCCCAGAACTACGCCATGACTAGTTCGGGCGGAAGGCAAGAACCGCAGAGGGGAACGTTTTCTAAATGTGGGAAATGTGGTTACCACCATGGTGGCGTGTGCAAAGAGGTGGTGTGCCACCGGTGTGGCAGGATTGGGCACTACGCACCCAGTTGTAGGACAAACTTGAACAACCTGAACCGTCAACCGCAACCTATCCGTGCGCAATCATTTAGGAACCAACCAACCCAACAGCAAAACCCCCAAGGAAACCAATTGGTGACCACCAGCCGTGCTTGCTACGAATGCGGTAGCACAGATCACTTCAAGAAAAACTGTCCGAAGCTGAATCAAGGAAGAAATGGGCGGCAACCCGCGGGTCAGGCATCGTCGTCCAACCCGGCGAGAAGCCGAGCTTTCGTGATAGGGGCGAGCGAAGCACGTCAGGACCCCAGCGTAGTGACAGGTACATTCCTTGTTTCTGACCATTACGCTTCTGTATTATTTGATACGGGTGCTGATAGAAGTTTCGTCTCCGTTAAATTCCTGTCATTAGCAAACATGCCGGTTAGTGAATCCATAGAACCCTATACCGTAGAAGTTGCTAACGGTAAGACCATGATAGTCAATCAAATTGTTCGGAATTGTCCTTTTATTCTAAACGAACAATCCTTCCTGATTGACTTGTTACCAGTAGAACTGGGTAGTTTTGATGTGATAGTGGGAATGGATTGGTTAGCACACAACAAGGTAGAAATAAATTGTGAAAAGAAACTCGTCAAAATCCGGGTGTCGGATGATGAAGAAGTGTTAGTGCAGGGTGATAAATCGGGCAATATGATGCCATTTATATCTCACCTCAAGGCGCTAAAATATATGCGTCAGGGATGTGTGGCATATCTAGCGAGCCTGACGGCCACTGATTCTGAGGAAAAACGAGTGGACGATATTCCCGTGGTACGCGAATTTCCACAAGTTTTCCCAGAAGAACTTCCTGGATTACCGCCAACCCGACAAGTCGAATTCAGAATCGACTTATTACCTCAAGCCGGCCCTGTTGCTAAGGCCCCTTACAGACTTGCACCGTCCGAGATGCAAGAATTATCCAACCAGTTGCAGGAATTGTTGGATAAGGGATTTATTCGTCCCAGCTATTCCCCGTGGGGTGCACCCGTACTATTCGTGAAAAAGAAGGACGGAAGCCTTCGAATGTGCATTGACTACAGGGAATTGAACAAGTTAACCATCAAAAATAGGTATCCTCTTCCCCGAATCGATGATTTGTTCGACCAACTACAAGGTGCGAGCTATTTCTCAAAAATTGATCTTAGATCGGGATACCACCAAGTTAGAATTCAAGAGGAGGATATCCCGAAAACCGCGTTTCGGACTCGCTACGGCCACTACGAATTTTTAGTTATGCCTTTCGGGCTAACAAATGCGCCAGCGGTATTCATGGATCTCATGAACCGAGTCTGTAAACCCTACCTCGACAAATTCGTCATTGTATTTATTGACGATATTTTGATATATTCAAAAAGTAAAGAAGAACATGAGCGACATTTGAGGTTAATTTTGGAGCTTTTGGATCAGGAGAAGTTGTATGCAAAATTCTCCAAGTGTAACTTCTGGTTACAAGAGGTGCAATTCCTCGGTCACGTTATAAACCACCAAGGAATACACGTTGATCCGAGTAAAGTTGAAGCAATTAAGGATTGGCAAGCGCCTAAATCTCCGAAGGAAATCCGCCAATTCTTAGGCTTAGCTGGATACTATCGTCGATTTATAGAGAACTTTTCCAGCATCGCCCAACCTTTAACCCTCCTGACTCAAAAGGATCGGAAATATGAATGGGGTGAAGAGCAGGAAACGGCGTTTCAAACGCTAAAGCAAAGGTTGTGTCAAGCGCCAATCTTAAGTCTCCCCGACGGAGACGATGGATTTGTTGTATATTGTGACGCATCCCGTAAAGGGTTAGGATGTGTGTTAATGCAAAATAAAAAGGTCATAGCCTATGCGTCTCGACAGTTAAAAGTTCATGAGAAAAACTACACTACTCATGACTTGGAACTGGGAGCAGTCATCTTTGCACTTAAAATCTAGAGACACTATCTCTACGGTACAAAGTGCACCATATTCACTGATCATAAAAGTTTGCAACACATATTCGATCAGAAAGAACTGAATATGAGGCAACGAAGATGGGTCGAGTTGCTGAGTGACTATGACTGTGACATTCGATATCACCCCGGCAAGGCTAACGTCGTAGCCGATGCCTTGAGTAGGAAGGATCGGGTTAAACCATTGCGAGTGCGGGCGTTGGGAATGATAGTCCAGTCAAACCTTTCGGATTTGATTCGAGTCGCTCAACGCGAGGCGTTGAAAGAGGACCAATTGGATAAAGAAGGACTTTACGGGAATGAGAAGAATTTCGAACAGCGTGTGGACGAAATTCTCTATTTCAAAAATCGGATTTGGATCCCGACCCTCCATGACCTTCGTGAATTAATCATGGACGAAGCGCATAAGTCTAAATATTCCATACATCCGGGATCTGATAAAATGTACCAGGATGTGAAAGAATTTTACTGGTGGCCAGGTATGAAAAAGGATATAGCCACATACGTCGGCAAGTGTACGACGTGTGCGAGGGTTAAGGCGGAGCACCAGAAACCTTCGGGAATGTTACAACAACCGGAAATTCCAGAGTGGAAGTGGGAACAGATCACAATGGATTTTGTGACGCATCTCCCCAAGACGCCCCGAGGTCATGATGCAATTTGGGTAATCGTGGATCGATTAACCAAATCGGCACATTTTATTCCAATTAGAAATAATTATAACACCGAGAGACTTGCGCAAATTTATATAAATGAAATAGTGTCTCGTCATGGCATCCCCATCTCGATCATCTCCGATAGGGATAGCCATTTCACCTCCAAACTTTGGCAAGCTGTCCAAGAAGCGTTGGGAACACGTATTGACCTAAGCACAGCTTACCACCCTCAGACCGATGGTCAGTCTGAGAGGACCATTCAAACTTTGGAGGATTTGCTTCGTGCCTGCGTACTGGACTTTAAGGGAAATTGGGATCAACATCTCCCACTCGTTGAATTTTCCTATAATAACAGTTACCATAGCAGTATAAAGGCAGCACCTTATGAAGCATTGTATGGGCGGAAGTGCCGATCACCACTTTGCTGGTCTGAAGTGGGAGACTCGCAGGTCAATAGATCGGATCTGGTCCAGGAGACGACCAGCAAGATTCTTGAAATTAAGAACAACCTAAAAGCCGCGCGGGACCGGCAGAAGAGTTATGCCGATACCCGTCGAAAACCGTTGTCATTTGAGAAGGGTGAAAAAGTATATCTGAAAGTATCACCCTGGAAAGGAGTGGTCAGATTTGGAAAGGCGGGAAAGTTGGCCCCTAGATATATTGGACCATTCATTATTACTGCAAAGATCGGTCCTGTAGCTTACCGACTAGAACTGCCTGAGGAACTAAGTGCAGTTCATAACGTGTTTCATGTGTCAAATTTGAAAAGATGTCTGGCGTATGAGACATCGGTGTTACCCTTAGAGGGTGTTCAAATAAATGATAAGCTCAACTTCGTAGAGGAGCCCATTGAAATAGTGGACGGTAAGATCAAGCAACTTAGACACAATAAGATCTCGTTGGTCAAAGTTAGATGGAATTCGCAACGAGGCCCAGAATTTACTTGGGAACGAAAGGATGAATTTCGGAAGAAATACCCCCACCTATTTCCTCAAAAGGAAGTAGTTGACATGTAAAATTTCGAGGACGAAATTTTTATAACGGGGGGAGAATGTAACGATTCCGGCAAATCCAGGTATACCCTAGCCGGAATATACTATTTACGTGTTATTTAATATTGATTATATGAGTTATAGCACGTTTATACGAATATATATGGTTCACAGTATGAATCATACTCAATTATATAGTGAATCGTATTGGAATTACAATTAATCAATGATCGGTTATTGAAACCCGAACGAATCGGGAATTTCATCATAGACGAAGTATATAATGTTTAGTGATGTTTATGAAGTATTAATGCTTCGGGATAAGTGAATTATAGCACAGAAAAAGGATTTCGATTTATTAGTACGTCGGTACGAAAAACGAAACCTTTAACACCAAACCAAGCAAGAGACGATCGATCAAGCCGAAAAAGATGCGTAATTATTAATAATATGATGTTTTAATGTCATGGTTTAAGTTTTTAAAGTTTTTAAATCAGTTTTATGTAAATTTTATTTTAACCCGAAAAACGACCATTTTAGGCTCGTTTTAAGCCGAATTACGAGTTTAAACGAGAAACGAACTGAACCAGACTATCCACAACATTATCCGGATTGTGTAATCCAAATGTGTGGCCATGGTTTGAGATGTGGGCCCCCCACACACCACCATATGGCCGGCCTTGTTTATACACACACACATTCCATTTTTTCTTTTCTTTCACACCAATTCTCTCAAAAGCTCTCAACTCTTTCAACATTCATCCAATATTCTTGAGTTCTAACCAAGATTTGAAGGTATAACATATGTTTTTAAGCTTGAATTTTGTTTTCTAACTTCATGATCTTGAGAAAAGGAGGTTTCAAATGTAAAAATGGGTGAAAACCCGAGTTGAAACCGATTCTCGCATGATCAAGTGATGTATACAAGTTATACAAAGGATCTTGATCCAAGTGATGAGTTAAAAGAGTTTATAACGAATTTTTACGGTTAAAATCTTGTTAAAATGAGTTTCCATGTGAAAGATGGGTGAAAACCCGAGATGAAACCGACTCTTGCATGATCAAGAGATGTATACATGTTATACAAGGGATCTTGGTCCAAGAAATGAGTAAAAAGAGTCGAGAACGGATTTTTACGGTTAAAACCTTTGTTTTTACTTAAAAACCGACACTTTGAAAGAAATGGTTTGATTGTTGGTATAGTTTGCTTGGTATAGTGTTATTGTGCTTGTAAGTGTTGTATCTAGCGGCTAGCAAAGGCTAGAAACCGAGATCCTTGCGATCTAAAGCTAGAAAACACAAGATAGTTCGGTTTTCGTGTGGTTATGAAATTTGGACAGATTGTAGCACGCTTAGAGTCGGGTCACGAAATTGCACAGAGATGATCTACACATGAAAATATGAGATCTGTGAATTTTTGGATAAAAGATGAATATTTGGTGAATTTAATGCTCGGTTTTGGCCAAAAATAGTGAAAAATAGCTAAACTTGATGAAAAATTCTGGAAAATTTAAGATAAGCTTTTTATAACATATAAAAGTCACCCACAAAATTTGAGCTCAGTTGGAAAAGTCTAAGTAGGGTTTTCGGTGAAACGAGTTCTAGGGCTTTCTAGCTCGGTTTTGGGTTAAAATGGCTTGAAAAATGAGTTTTAAGTTCTGGAAAAATTCCAGGGAGTTATGAGGATGGCAAGGATCATCCCAGAAAAATTTGGGATTTTTATAAAGTCTTTTGGTATTTTTGACATATTTAGCATTTTAAAAAGGTTTAAAAATAGATAAATAAATGTAAATATAAGAAAATAAATCTGGAAAATTTTTATAAAATGTCTTACTGTCAAAATAAGTTTTGTGCAAAATTTCATGACCCGAGACTAAACGGGTAATTATTTGTGCTAAAATGAACATAAAAACAAATATTTAAAGCTTAAAACGTGTAAACCGGCAAATCTCGCATAAGCGAGCTGACTGGTATATAAAAACCTAAAAATGAACCATTTTCATAAAACTAAGTAAAATAAGTAAAAATAAATCATCCGAAAATAATTCGGATGATTTGGGTAATTTTACCCGATTTTACTGTTTCCGGCACCAAAATGACGGAAACGGGCCCCGCGGCCAAACGGGGTGTCCAAACCGAGCTCTAAATTCATCACTTTAACTAAAATAACAGTCAAACACCATTTTTGGGTTAAGTGTGAATAAACTCATTTTTGAAACTAAAAACGGACGACCGTGCTAGGCACGCAAATCAAGGAAAACATAAAAATGATAATTTTGACCGTCCGACTCTAAGTAATGGCACAATCTGAGTCCTTAGGAGTGTCACGGGGTTAACATTGTCCCCGGATCGAGTACAGTACTGGGTTAACAATGTTCCCAGATGTACCGATTAATACGGATTTAGTTTATGGGAATTATATAGTAACGACTAGATATTATATTACAGATCCAGGCACGTAGCTGTTCATTGTATTACCCACAGACTCACAAAAAGGTGAGTTTTCACGAGCCCCTTTTAATGAACTGTTTTAAATATTTTCCCGGGGCGGAAAGCATGATTGTGTTAAATTATCTAAGTACATACCGATCGTATGGAAACACTTGTATATTTTTATATATATATATATGGTATGATGCATAGAATAGATAATTTGTTTATCGGGTGGAATTGTTCTGGGGTAACTTAGTTCCCAGAGGGTTATTGGATATATTTCTGGGTTAACAGTGTTCCCAGAGGGTATTGGATATGTTTCTGGGTTAACAGTGTCCCCAGAGGTTACTGGATATGGTTCTGGGTTAACAGTGTCCCCAGAGGTTATTGGATATGGTTCTGGGTTAACAGTGTCCCCAGAGGGTATTTGATATGCGCTGGGTTAACAGTGTCCCCAGGGGTTATTTGATATGTACTGGGTTAACAGTGTCCCCAGGGGTTATTGGATATGTTCTGGGTTAACAGTGTCCCCAGGGGTCATTTAATGTGTTTTTGGGTTAATAGAGTTTTCATTAACGGGCTTAGCATAATTTCATCATTAACATATGATTTTTATACTGATCTATGGTTTATTTAAATTAGTGAAACTCACCAACTATTCGTAGTTGACCAGTTTTCTTTACATGCTTTCTAGGTATGCCCAGGTTGGAATGATTGATATGTGCTTAACTATCTGTGCTACCTGTTGGAAGCTTGCTGCTCTGTATTTTGTAATGAATATATATTAATGTCTTATTGGTAATATATGTGTGTAACACCTAGAAAGTAACGCAACTCGCAACAATGTAATATGTTATAAATTAATGTAGTGGTATTTTCTTTATAAGCAATGCTGTTGATATCAGATGTGTCTGTTGCATCCCGTGTACGTTTCCGCTGCGGTAACGGGGTGTTACAGATGTCGACGCCACCATCATCATCATCCGATCAGATGACTCATGCTCATGGGAAGGACCACAGCTACCTACCTCATCGCCATCCCGTGTAGTCCCGGAACTCGAAGCTCCTGCACCAAAGAGGTATCGCTTATCCGGAGGCATGTACGAAAACGAAGTTTGCTGGGATTGGTACCCTAATATGATTAGGCGTATGGTCTATCGCGAACAAGTTCCCCCGCTACCCCACCCGAACCATCCTGCTTACCCCATCACCCTACCACCCATAACCGAACCTGTAGAGCGTGTGCTCGCAGCTGTTGTTTCTTGTTTGGAACGTGTACCTTCAAGAATTACCTTGATTGCAAGCCCAGTTCGTTTAAGGGCACTGAGGGAGCTATAGGCTTCCTGCGTTGGGCTGAGAAGGCCGAATCTGCGTTTGATATATGTAATTGTCCCCCTGCCAGTAGGGTCAAATTTGCTGCTGGAACACTTGAAGATTCTGCCCTAACTTGGTGGAATTCAAACGTGCAGATCCTTGGATTGGAACTGGCTAACGCTATGAACTGGGAGGAGTTCAAAAACATGATGCGAGAAGAGTACTGTCCGAGAGAGGAGATTGCAAGGTTGGAATCCGAGTTTTGGTCATTGAAGATGGTGGGTTCCGAAATTGAAGCCTACACCACCCGTTCTCACGAGTTAGCTGTGATGTGTCCACGGATGGTAGACCCGCCGAGTAAGAGGATTGAAATGTATATTGATGGGTTAGCACCGCAAATTCAGGGCATGGTGACGTCTTCCAGACCAGCCACGATTCAACAAGCGATCCGGTTAGCTCACAAACTGACGGATCAAGCAGTGACCCAAGGTGCGCTACCACCTAGAGGTTCAGCCCCTAAAGCCCGTGACAACCTGAGTACTGACAACAACAGCAACAACAACCAGAACTATGGAAAGAGAAAGTTTGACAACACCAGATCCTCATCCTCGAACCCCCCACAGCAACAACACTACCGTAAGCCCGAATGCACCCGGAGTTTCAACAATCAGGGTCACAATAACAATAACAACGGTGGCGGGCAGGGTTCGAGCGGATATGCTGGGAAATATCCGAAGTGCAACAGGTGCAACTATCATCATGCTGGCCCGTGTGACCGTGTCAAGTGTCTGAGATGCGGAAAGATGGGTCACCAGGCAAAGGAATGTAGAGGAGACCTTGCGGCAAAGGGTGCTCCTAAACTACCTATGACGACTAAGGGATGTTTCGAATGTGGTCAGGAGGGTCATTTCAGGAAAGATTGCCCCAAGCTGAAACAGAAAGAGAACAATGGAAGTGGCAGTGGTGGTGGAAGCAATGGTAAAGGAAGAGCTTTCGTTATTGGGTCGGGTCAAGCCCACAATGATCCGTACGTGGTGACTGGTAAGTTTCCTGTGAACGACTGTTTTGCTTCTGTTTTGTTTGACACTGGAGCTGATAGGAGTTTTGTATCAAAAGCCTTTAGTCAACTCTTAGACTTAACTCCAACCCCGTTAGATGCTAAGTTTCCTGTTGAATTAGCTGACGGTAAGACTATAGTAACGACTCATGTACTTGCGGGATGTAAGTTAAAACTGTCAGGTCATATTTTTTATATCGACCTCATACCTTTTACGCTTGGTAGTTTCGATGTCGTTGTCGGCATGGACTAATTATCCGAGAACCGAGCGGAGATTATATGTCATGACAAGATAGTCCACATTTCTACCCCTTCCGGCGAGATCATTTCGATCCGGGGCGAGAGAAGCGGCATGACTACCAGCGTCATCACCCTCATGAAGGCCCAGAAGTATCTACGAAAGGGTCATCCGGCAATTTTGGCGCAGATTGTTGAGAAACCCGCGGAGGAGAAGCGAATTGAAAATATACCGATTGTGCGAGATTTTCCGGAAGTTTTCCCGGAGGATTTGCCTGGACTCCCTCCTATACGACAAGTCGAATTCCAAATCGAGTTGACACCCGGTGCAGCACCCATAGCACGAGCCCCGTATCGGCTCGCACCGGCGGAGCTTCAGGAACTGTCCACTCAGTTGCAAGATTTGTTGGATAAGGGTTTTATCCGACCTAGCTCATCGCCATGGGGAGCCCCTGTCTTATTTGTCAGAAAGAAGGATGGGACTTTCCGCATGTGCATCGACTACCAGGAGTTGAACAAGGTGACGGTCAAGAACCGTTATCCTTTACCCCGAATTGATGATCTGTTTGACCAGCTCCAAGGATCGAGTTACTATTCGAAGATCGATCTGCGGTCTGGTTACCATCAATTAAGAGTGCGCGAAGAAGATATCTCAAAGACGGCTTTCAGAACACGGTATGGTCACTACGAGTTTTCAGTTATGCCTTTTGGCTTAACCAACGCACCAGCCGTATTTATGGATCTCATGAATCGAGTATGCAAGGCGTACCTCGACAAGTTTGTGATTGTTTTCATTGATGATATTCTCGTCTACTCCAAGGACGAGGCTGACCACGAAAAACACTTGAGATTAATTCTGGAATTGTTGAAGAAGGAACAACTGTACGCTAAACTCTCGAAATGCGAATTTTGGCTTCGCGAGGTTCACTTTTTAGGACATGTGATCAATGAGAATGGTATCCATGTCGATCCCGGCAAGGTAGAGGCCATCAAAAACTGGGAAGCACCTAAGACTCCGACTGAGGTGCGGCAATTCCTAGGACTGGCTGGCTACTACCGGCGTTTTATCGAGGGATTTTAAAAGATTGCTCAACCCCTTACCGCTTTGACTCACAAGGGTACTAAGTACAATTGGGGTGACGCGCAAGAATCCGCTTTCCAACTGTTGAAAACCAAACTCTGTAGCGCCCCTATTTTAGCCCTCCCCGATGGAACAGAGAATTTTGAGGTACATTGTGACGCATCGATACAAGGTCTCGGTTGTGTGCTGATGCAACTCGAGAAGGTTATAGCCTATGCCTCTCGACAACTACGGATTCACGAGAAAAACTACACGACCCATGACTTGGAACTTGGAGCTGTGGTGTTTGCCCTTAAGATATGGAGGCATTATTTATACGGTACCAAGTTTACCATTTACACCGACCACAAGAGTCTCCAACATATCTACGATCAAAAGGAGCTGAACATGCGACAGCGTCGTTGGGTCGAGCTGCTTAAGGATTATGATTGTGCCATCAAGTACCACCCTGGCAAGGCCAATGTAGTGGCCGACGCTCTCAGCAGAAAAGAAACCGATAAACCCAGGCGGGTGCGAGCATTGCAACTCACGATTCATGCCAACTTACCCGACCAGATTCGCGATGCCCAACTCGAAGCTTTGAAAGATGATAATCTTCCATCGGAACTCATGCGGGGCATGAACAAACAACTTGAAACCAAATCGGACGGGGTCCGATATTTTGAGAACCGAATTTGGGTTCCACGATACGGAGAGTTGAGAACTCTAGTGATGGACGAAGCTCACAAGTCCCGATATTCTATCCACCCCGGCTCAGATAAAATATACCATGACTTAAAGGCACTTTACTGGTGGCCAAACATGAAAGCCGACATTGCCACCTACGTGAGCAAATGTTTGACTTGTGCAAGAGTCAAAATAGAATATCAGAAGCCATCTGGCCTGCTACAGCAACCGGAACTTCCAATGTGGAAATGGGAACACATTTCAATGGATTTTATCACGGGTTTACCTAAGACACCGACGGGATGCGATACCATCTGGGTGATCGTTGACCGGTTGACTAAGTCTGCGCACTTCTTAGCGATTAAGGAATCAGACAAGATGGAAAGACTGACTCGTATCTACATGAAAGAAGTGGTGTCTAGACACGGAGTGCCTGTCTCAATCATTTCTGATCGAGATTCTCGTTTCACTTCGCACTTTTGGAAATCACTACAAAGCGCACTAGGCACCCGTCTTGATATGAGCACAGCATACCATCCTCAGACGGATGGGCAAAGTGAACGCACCATTCAGACCTTGGAGGACATGTTGCGTGCATGCGTGTTGGATTTCGGAAAAATTTGGGAACCCCACTTACCTTCGGTAGAATTCTCATATAATAACAGCTACCACGCAAGTATTAAAGCAGCGCCGTTTGAAGCACTGTACGGACGGAAGTGTCGATCACCTCTCTGCTAGGCAGAGGTGGGTGACAGCCAAATCACTGGTCCAGAACTAGTACTCGAAACTTCGGAAAATATTGTTCAAATCCGAAATCGCATGGCAGCAGCACGAGATCGCCAAAAGAGTTACGCCGACAAGCGCCGAAAGCCTCTCGAATTTCAAGTGAAAGACCAAGTATTACTCAAAGTCTCACCTTGGAAAGGTGTGGTTCGCTTTGGGAAGCGAAACAAACTCAACCCACGATACGTTGGCCCTTATCGAATAACTGAGCGCATTGGTCCGGTGGCGTACCGACTGGACCTACCAACGGAACTCAGTGGAGTACACAATGTATTCCACGTATCCAATTTGAAGAAATGCCTATCTGATGAAACCCAAGTAGTCCCTTTGGATGAACTGCAAGTTGATGAACAATTACGCTTCATTGAAGAACCAGCCGAAGTTTTGGATTGGGAAACCAAAACACTCAAGCACAGTAAAATTCCAATTGTTAAGGTTCGTTGGAACTCGAGACGTGGACCGGAGTTCACGTGGGAACGCGAGGATCAAATGATGAAAAAGTATCCTCACCTTTTTGAAGGGCTGACCAAACACAGAAAACCGCGAAACCCGACAAACCGTCAGAAATCACCGGAGGTATGAATTAAATTTCGGGAAGAAATTTCTTTCTACTAGGGGATGATATGACAAGCTGAAAATTTTTTTCTTACTTTTTCAGACACTCATCACGACTTGATTCAAATTTTCGGGACGAAAATTCTTTAACATGGGAATGATGTGCATTCGTCAATTTCAGGTTAACTCCGTCAACTCAACTCCGTCAATTCAAACTTAAAGATCATTGAATCTATAACGCACACCTCATTACATTTAAACTAAGGTTTAAATGACGCTTGACAATTACTACATGTGCAGTCTTTCGGGAATTGCACCGAAACGCAAACGAGTTGACGCTAATCATTGGTGAATAAACGAGAAACATTAAAACAATAATTATGTGTTAGGCTTATGTGTTATGTGATAACATTGTTTAAGAAGTTAACTCAAGATGCAAACTAATTACTTTGGGCTAGTAAACTAATAATTTGAAGTGCAGGGACCTAGATGTAACATGATTGTTATTAAATAATAATAAACCTAAACCCTAACTCTCTCTATCTCTCCTCCCAATCAACGGCAGCCCCCCCCCCCCCCTGTCACCCTTGCGATCGGCCATCACACACACACATACAATCAATATTGTTCAAGTTTGATTTAAGATTAAGGTGCTAGGAAGGTATAAACAACTATCCTATGCATCCTCTATGCTTAATTTCGATTTTTAATGGGTTAATTATAAACCCTAGGTCCGATTTTTATATGTGATTGTGTTCATGTGTCTTGTTTTGATTGAAAGATGTATTGATTGTTGAATTGATAGCTAGTATTGGTGTTATTGCATGTTAATCGTTTGTTTCTTGATTTTGAGTTCAAGTAAAACCCTAATCATGGATGTAATGTGTAATTGATGTGCATGGATAGTTATTATGGTGTCTAGAATGTCATATGAACGGATTATGGTTCATAGATAGTTAAAATGTTGAGTTTGGTTGCAAACAGTTTCTGGACAGATTGTGTTGCTGATGTTCAATTGACTGTACGGGGTGTAAATGTGAAAATTGGTTGACATTATTGATACTACAGTGTACTAGGTTGAGTCTAGTTTCTAAAGAATATAAATTTGCAATTTTTGGACGTGTAAAATTAACTTTTATGATTTTACAAAACGTTGTGCAAATCTGAGTTGTGAGACCTGCTGTTAGGTTGTTTTGTAAATATTATATCTCATGAACTACGAGACCAATTGGGTTGGTTCAACTTTTGGAAGTTGACTTGTTAAGTTAGGAATCTAACCCAAGTGGTCTTGCATTTGTTGGATTTTTCATTTAACGGGAATTTTAAATAACATTCTGTTGCGCATCAATTTGACTGTTATGAGTTTGCTGTAATGTTTTGATCATTGTGAGAAACCTATGTGGAATAAAAACATAATAAAATTTGTTCTGGAAACCTAATTCATGCATGCTTTTGTGATGATTTTTGATGAATTAATTGAGATGCTATGATCGGTGTAATAGTAAAATCTTTCAAGTAGAATTCTGTCTCGGTAAAGTTAACTGCCGAACTTTGTGAAAATGCATGAAAAGTGCTAGTTGCTAGTTAATTGTTATAATTTGACCAAATTTCCCCTGCGGGGGATAGTTGCTAAATATGTACACTATAAATACTTGACACGTAGATAGTCATTCACAACATGTAACGTATCACAAATGTACTTATTAAAGTCACACACGATTCACAAACGAAACACGAAACGTAATATTTGCATAGGTATTACGTGCCGGGTCTAGAGACTCGTTAATAGCTTAAATACTTAGAAAATCTCTTTGTTGTTTTAGAACGCTAGAGAGAGTTTTCTGTGACGCGCATCACTTGGTGAATTATTTTTGGGAAATTCTTCGCAAAAAGTGAGTTTCACTTACCCCTTTAAACTGTTTTAAACGCTTTTCACTTGGGGGAGATAACATACTCCGAAAAACGCATTTAAGATTTTGTTAGTAAATTATATATCACTTGTAAAGGCTAAGTGGCAAACAAAACAATTGAAGTCCTACATATCGAACGGTTAATATTTGGATAATAGCGAGTCACTGTTGAGTAGTACTACTGGGTTTGACAAACCCCACCCAACGCTAAGCTCGACTGGAGGTCGAGTGGGTGTAATTTTGGCTAACACATTACCATGGTTTGGATGACCTGGTGGCAAGGCACTTGATAAACAGTCAGCTTCGGTGTCGAACACTTAGTAATACTTGTTGTATAGGCTAGCTACCTATCGATATATAATTGATTTAACACTATCTGGTAACGCAAAACGCTAAACGCAAAACGCTGAACGCAAATCGCTAAACGCTTTATTTTTTATAAACTTGTGAACTCACCAACCTTGTGTTGACACTTTTAGTATGTTATTCTCAGGTAGCCGAGGCGGGCGCGCGGTATAGGATCATGCATTGTTGAAAACGCTTTTGTTTATGCAAACTGATTTTAAACTATTGTCATTGGATTTTAAGTCGTCCTGCGTGACGTAACTTTTGTCTTTTGGTTTTTACGCTTCCGCACTTATTTTCATTTAAACGTTTTAATGGTTTGATTATAACTAATGATTCCGATCCTGTTAGTTCACTTCCTCTGACGGTAAAACTCCGTTAGTGGATTTTGAGGGTGTGACAATATTCATTAGAATGAAAAGAATTGAAATGGTTAGAATACATTTGACTTAATCTTTTCAGTTATACTATATCTCCATTAGAATACATCATACTTGGGCAATATTTTCTGCTTTTGGGTCATTCTTTGTATATACTCTTTGTATAGTTTGTTTTGCTTTATCTTTTTACATAGTTTGTTTTCTTACAACTAAATTAACGACACTAATGTCTCTTGTATGTTTTTAGGGTCATAACAGTTTCTGTTCGTTGAAGATCCTGACAAAGAAGAAGTTCAAAGTATTTGTCTCGATGATCAAGGGATTACAAAGTTGTCCGTTATCCTATGCAAACTCAACTGATCCAGAGATTCACTATTCATGGATAAAACAATTTTGGACAAAATCTAAAACAAGAAAAGATGGCTCAAAGATCACTTCAAAGGTTGACGGTGTTAGAGTGACAGTTACTGAGGAAGTGGTTAGACAAGCACTTCAGAGTTAAGATAATGCCGGTGATCCATGCACAGTCTTCTCATATGAACATATAGCAGATTATATGGATGATATTGGTTATGAGGTTGATTGGTCGACTTGTGAAAAGAAGTATCTGCCGAATTACTGGAAGCTCTTGTTTCACATAGTTGCAAGCTATTTATCTTCCCAAAAGGGCGGGTTTGACAAGTTGAACGCAGATTGGGTTGGAGTTATGCTGAGTCTGACTAGGAGGAGGAGATACAATTATTCTCATCTGTTTTTCAGATATATTCAACAGAATGTGCTTGCCAAGAACCGAAGAATGATGTATTCTCGGTTTATCCAATTAATCTTGGACCATTTGCTCCCTAATACACCCAAACCCGTACGAACAGATAAAGTTGATGATAAAGGAAAGCCAGTTGAGTTCTTTGAGCCATTTCATTTCAAGGAAGTAAAACAAGTGGCCATGACGATCATTCTAAAGCCCACTGGTAGAAGTTCTTACTCATATCAAGGTGAGCAACCGGGTGTTAAGTTTTGTCAGTTCCAAGAGACTATGTCCGATAGTGATGGAGCAGAGGTTGAGGAAGGAGATGATGATGATGATCCTGATTATGGTCAGGATGAAGGAGATGATAATGAGGAGGAAAAATAGGATGATGAACCTGTTGATGAATCTGAATCATAATCTTCTAAACAAGAGTCTGATCCACCATCTGAAGATTTGAAATTCGACACAGATCAAAAAGAAAACATGACAAGAAGAAGAGGAAAGTTGGTGAGTCCTCGAAAGATCTGCTGCTGCTGCTGAGGAAAAAGAGGATGACGAGCCTAAGCATCCTCCAAAACGGTTGAAGAAGGCAAAAGACTCCAAGAAGCCTTTACCTTCTAAGGTACCTCGTCTCAGTGTAACCTTTCCTTCGATTTCTGAGATAATGTCCCAATCCTTAGCAACCCAAACCACATCACCTCAAACCTCCATTCCCGACCCACATGTAGGATCACCCAGGACCTTAGCTAAAACCCTAAAAGCCCTCCAAGACAAACAAATCAAAATCAGCAAAACCCAAACACCGTTTTCACCCAAATCCAAACCCAAAACCAAAATAACCTCACCCAAATCCCCAAACAAACCTAGACCTAATCATCCTTAGGAAGAAACCCAAAACCCAAGGACCATCCCTAGTAGACGAACACGCTACCTCTCCCGAAGCCTCCCAAACCCGCTTAAACAAACCAATGCCCTCCATGCTCGAGGACATACCTATAACCACCCAACCTAGGAGCACCATACCTGATACATCACCCACATACCAATTTGCCTCACCCATTAGGGATACCTCATTTGGGTCATCCACATTCACTACATCTAGCCAAACCCAAACCACCTAAACCACCATAGAAACAACCACCATACTGCCTACCCTTAACCGCAACCACATCCTTCCCAACCTTAACCTTAACCATGCTTATCCCAACCACACCTCACTTAACCATATCCACTACACCTCCCTCAACACTTAGGAGCCCTGTGATTACCGCCACTCCCATATCAAGTGGGAAATCAAAAAAGTCTCCCGTGTTCAAAGATCCTGTCCTCGATAGGCTCACGACACTAGAAGAGGAAAATGAGAAACGTGCAAAGCGTGAACTCACGTTGATCAAATTCTTAAAAGATCAACAAGCCATCAACCATGAGGTCACTCGTCAACGTGATGCCTTGGCCAATCAGTTGGCCATTCTTCAAGAAAGACGTGATCTTGATTAAGCTAGAATTGAAAGTCAGCAGAACTGGATCAACCAATTACAGAAAAGAATTAAACATTCAGCAATTTTTAATCAACAAGAACTCTCTGCAAAATGCTGAGAAACACGTTGACATGGAAAGGCTTGAGTCTCTAGTTAGACATTTGGAGACTGATCTTCCCTCCTCTTCTAACTTTGCTGAAAACTTCAGAAGGGAGATTGAGACTACACTTGATAAAGTGTGGATTGATTTTGAGCATTTGAGTTCAAGGGTGGGCGGGTTAGAAGGTTGTGAGAGTAGGGATGTGAGCAGGGTTATGGGATAAAGTGTGAGACTGCATAATCTTGTTGAGCAGTTGGAGGAAGAATTGGAAAATCAATGCGCCAAACAGGGGCGTGTGAATGAGTCGCTGGTTAATCGATACCTCGCTGTAATGGAGGTTATGCGATTAACAGGTGTGGACGTTGAGAACCTGGGGGTTCATTTGATGAGGACCTTTCGGAGGTTACTTCGTGTAGCTGAGCCAAGGGCTGAGAAAGTCAACCGACGACAAACCATGCTTTCTCATTTGTTAATCAACAAGAACTCTCTACAAAACACTGAGAAACACATTGACATGGAAAGGCTTGAGTCTCGAGTTAGACATTTGGAGACTGATCTTCCCTCCTCTTCTAACTTTGCTGAAAACTTCAGAAGGGAGATTACGACTACACTTGATAAGGTGTGGATTCAATTTGAGCGTTTGAGTTCGAGGGTGAGCGGGTTGGAAGGTTGTGAGAGTAGGGATGTGTGTAGGGTTATGGGAGAAAGTGTGAGACTGCAGAATCTTGTTGAGCAGTTGGAGGAAGAATTGGAAAATCAATGCGCCGAACAGGGGCGTGTGAATGAGTCACTGGTTAATCGATACCTCGCTGTAATGGATGTCATGCGATTAACAGATGAGGACGTTGAGAACCTGAGTGTTCATTTGATGAGGACATTTCGGAGGTTCCTTCGCGTAGCCGAGCCAAGGGCTGAGAAAGTCAACCCACGATAAACCATGCTTGCTCATTTAGCCACTGATGCCGAAAGGGTCAGTGCTCTAGGAAACACGGCTTCCTCTACACGGGAGAGCAAAGATAGGATGGAGGTGAAGGAGGTTTAGGCTCAAAGGCTGCTGATGAGTCTGAAGTTGTTGTGTACCGGCACTGAGCCTGTAGCTACCACTGCTGCTTCATCTAAGCAAGTTAGTACTATAAGTTCATCACTTGTTGCACCAATCACTAGTGCACAAATAAGTGTCGTGTTCACCACTGCTATGATTGTTCATCCCGATGCACAACGTTTAGCTTGAGGTGGTGGTGATGACGGTGATGATGAGGATGATGATGACGAGTCTAATAGTGGATACGAGGATGATGATGAATAAAATTATGTTGAGGATGATTACCACGAGCATGATAGTTTTGATGATACTCGTGGTGGTGGAAACGGTGATGATGATGGTAGTGATAGTGGTAGTGGAAGTGGTAGCGGTGATGCTACCGAACATAAGGCGGTTGATGATGAACCGCCAAAGGAGGCTGAGAAAACGAGGGAATCAGATGTTGCGGTGGAGGCTGAGCTCGCCTCTTTACTAAACGTTTGCTCTTTTGCAGGTATTGTCCCTATAGTTGAGAAAGTCGTGGAAGAAAATAATAAAGACGGTGATGATGGCATCAATTATTCTCCCGACCCCGACACACCGGTTAGGGAAAATGTTGAGCCTGCTGTTGATAAACAAGTTGTCACTCCTGTTGCTGCTCCTGCTCAAAGAAATTCAATCAAAGGAATCAAGTATTATAGCGTGAGCAGGATGGAAAGCTTGCGATGGAGGTCCAAGCCTTATCATGATTCGGATCTCATTCTGTACGCCAAATACCACCAAGATAGCAAAAGTTGGGCTATCCAACGTGCAAATGGAGATCTAACATATCTTACTTACAAAGATATACACACTTTGTCTCATCTCGACATGAACTACTTTCGCAAGACTATAGCTCGAGATGACAACAAAGACATAATTGAATCATGGTTCAAGAACAACTTTTTATGGAGAGAATGGAGAGCTGACTACCCGACGTTTGCAGGCAATCCGGGTAGGTCATTCAAGTCAAAGAAGATCAACCCCTTCTCCAACAAGCCGTACAAAGAAAGAATATACTTCTGAAGATCATGGTGAACCAATTTTCCATGGAATGCCTTTTGAGGATAACTTTCTCCACGAATTCATCGCTTGGGAATTCGACAATATGCATGGCGAAGTCATCATTCACTACACTCGCTGTCATGAGCTGAAGTTCTTTGACGAACATGAGCTTGCTGGTTTTGGACTCCGCATCTTAGAAAATCTTGTCAAGTCGCTCCTTTGTCCGTCGTGACAACACGGACGCTATCGTCGGAAAGTTTAACAAGTGTGTAAGATTACTTGTTGAAAAACAACCTTTTGAAGAAGATCCAGACGGTGTATTCGAGTAGGAGTCCGAATGCGAGTGGTAATGAAGAAAATAAAGCAAATACCAAATACTAGAGGGAGATTGTTACGCCCGTTTCAGTATTAGTCTTTCGTATTTGTAATTAGTATCGTTTATGTTTCTAGTTTGTTTACTTATGTACGTTTGGGCCCGAGGCATTTTTGTACTTGGAGCCCATTGGGCCTTTAGTAATGAAAGATGAGTATAATAATACACACACTATATATTGTGTGTGTATCATAATACTCAAGCAACCTTTTGTCATAATATACTTGTTAACCTACAAACTCTCTCTCCCTCCCTAATCCTTATCTTCGGCCTATTCTACCACCACCACAAGATCCGAGATCTCGGTCCTAGCTAGTTGTTTCCGCCAACTAGTTGAGAGGTTGATCCAAGACGACTAATACTTAGTTTGTTTGTTGTTTGATCCGGTCACGAGACCTACATAGTGACTCGTATAGCATATAATATAAAATATAGGGATATTGGTTTTTAATACTCCCAACTTTCACCCGTTGGTAGATAACACTTCAAAATTTTGATTTGTAACCCACCACTCCCAGATTTCACTCTATTTTCTTGTACCACTTCCCGTCTAATATTACACTGACCTCGTTAGTGTTTTAGACAAAAAACGCCATTCAAATAAGTTGAGGGGATTAAAACGAAATCTAAATACCACTAACTCTAATATTCAAAACAAAAAAGAAAAATAATCAATATATAAAAATAAAAATAAACTAAATATATAATTAAAACAAATTAGTGATTAACGTGACTTTGAATCCTTTGACTGCTCTCGCCGGAAAGTGTAAGACAGACACAACATCATTAAACAACAAAATGACGTCACGATACCGGATGCCTTTAACAACTAATCTCATCGGTGAAGATATTCTCTCCAGAACATTGTGACTAGTCTTCTGGCAGCCTCTTTGGGGCGTCTGTAAAGGAGGAAAATGATTGTGTTCGGCGACCGGTGAAGGTAAAGAAAGGACGGTGGCGATTCATACATTTCTCTCCCTCTGAAACCGAGAAGAACAGGAATTGGGAAGCATCGGAGACGCGTTGGTTGTTAAGAATTGAATATAAGATTTGAGTAAGCATTGGAGAGTGTTTTGATAAAAAATTTAAATTGTGTCAATTTGTTGTACACGTTCCTGATCGGAGGGAAGGTTTTGGATCCATTTGGTATTGATTCAATTGTGAATAAGTGTTTTGAATAATAACTCTAGAAGAATAAGATAGAGTTGAAGGTTGAGATTTGGTGGTGACTAGGGTTTCAAAAGAAAGGGGGAAGAAGGTATGTGGTGGGTCCACAATAAATATTCCTATTTATATATTAAATATTACATTTTTTTATTTATTAAAGTAAGGGCAGTTTTGTCTTTTTACAAATCAGTTAAACAAATTAAATTTCGTTTTCACCCCATCAACTAATTTGAATGGCGTTTTTTTGTAAAAACACTAACGAGGTTAGTGTAATATTAGACGGGAAGTGGTACAAGAAAATAGAGCGAAAGTTGGAAGTGGTGGGTTACAAATCAAAATTTTGAAGTGTTATCTACCAATGGGTGAAAGTTACGAGTATTAAAAACCAATATCCTTAAAAAATAACAATAAAAAATTTATTTGAATCAAAGTTTATTCGGTCATTAAATCATGGTTATTGTAGCGACGAGTCGATGCGAATTTAGTAAGTATAGGATATATTTGCTATGATTCGGAACTAAACCTAAAAAATAGTTCCGTTAAATTAACATATTTGAAACAAAATTTGAGCGTTACAGCGGCGAGTCGACACAAATTCGATTGATATCCATTAGGTTCAATTTACGCGTACGAGACCAAACCTAAAAAATAATTTTGTTAGATTATCTTATTATATTTAAACCAAAAATAAAACAAAAATAAAATGTTCATGACAAAAAATCTAATAATGCAACACACAAGGATAACTAACAAAAGAAAACAAGTTGTTACCTTGATTTGAGATTTGAAGTTGGACAAACATGATCAATAGAGGAGTTGGGATAGTTGACTAAAGGCATTGAACCAAATAGAAATATTATATAATCTTTGAAAGTAATTACATAAAAAGCCAAAATATTTTACTTAAAAAATCTTTTATGATACAAACACTTGCCTTTTATCTATCTATCTCTCTATATATAATATATCATTATCTATATAGATAAAAAAAACAAGATGTCGGTGTCACAAATGCTCCGTTTAAGATATTTTGTTGGACATTTTATACAATAAACTTTCAAGTTTAATAAATCTCTTAAGTTGGCATGATGGCTGGAGGTGGTTTGCATAACTCTTGATGTGTCGTAGGTTGCTAGTTTTATTCACACATGCAACAAGTATTTGCTTTTTTGTTTATCTTCTATGTTTCTATATCTACTCCCACAGCATCAAGTGTTTTTTTTATTGCTTTATAGTTTTCTTTATTTTTTAAGCATGTTTATTTGTTTTAAATATGACAAGTTGACGAAACTATTCTTTAGGTTTAGTTTCGGTATCCTTAATGAACCTAACTGATTCCGATTGAATTCGTGTGAACTCACTACCGCTACACCAGTGTTTTAAACATGTTAACTTGACAAATTTTTTTGTTAATTTAGTTGGCATGATGGCTGGAGGTGGTTTGCATAACTCTTGATGTGTCATAGGTTGCGAGTTTTATTCACACATGCAACAAGTATTTGCTTTTTTGTTTATCTTCTATGTTTCTATATCTATTCCCACAGCATCAAGTGTTTTTTTTATTGCTTTATAGTTTTCTTTATTTTTTAAGCATGTTTATTTGTTTTAAATATGACAAGTTGACGAAACTATTCTTTAGGTTTAGTTTCGGTATCCTTAATGAACCTAACTGATTCCGATTGAATTCGTGTGAACTCACTACCGCTACACCAGTGTTTTAAACATGTTAACTTGACAAATTTTTTTGTTAATTTAGTTCCGGTATCAAAACAAACGTAGACCAATTTTTTTGTTTTAAACTTGTTAGTATTTTGTAGGTATGAGTATCACTACCATTATGGGTGTTTACTATTTTATTTTTTTTGGTTTAATGCATATGATGATACGCGCATGGCCGATAGTGACGACACTCGTGTCACTTTGATTTTAAGTTGTATGTCTGTTAGATATAGTTTTTAAGAATTTACAAAGTTATAGTTTTTGATTTTGTGTTGATGACCCAATGAACTTAACCAATACCAACTTAACCTGTGTCTCATCGCCGTAACGCGACGATATTGTTACCTAGTTGTATATAATAAGTAAGAAGATCTATGAGTTCATACAAATAGCATATTATTAGACCGACATTCATATAACTAATTAAGGGAGATAAAGTTGCATTGCAACTTTACAAGACTATATACACATATTTATTGCAACTTTACAAGACTATATACACATATTTTAGGGATTGTTATATAAAATAGTAATTAAGTTTTAAAATTGTTTCAATCAGATCAATCATAAAAATATTTTATTCTAATCAGATCACTAAAGTTTTATTTTTGTTTTAATTCTAGATATTTTATCTAGATAACAAGTTATGTTTTTTTTTTAATAGTTTGACATTTTTAAAAATTGACAAAATTAGTAAGCATTGAGAAAAAAAAATTAATTGCGAAAAATTGCTAAAAAAATAAATCTGAAAAAGTTGAAAAAAAAAATTAGTATTCAGATTTTTTTTTTGCAATTTTTCAGTTTTTTTTTTGTAATTTTCCAAATTTATTTTTGGTAAATTCGCAATTTAAAAATTATTTTTCTCAATTTTTTAAAAATATTTTGCAATGTTAGACTATTTATAAATGAAAAAAACCTACATAACTTGCTATCCAGGTAAAACATCTAGAATTAGAACACAAAGAAACTTTAGTAACCTGATTGAAACAAGATATTTTATGAGTGACATGATTGAAACAATTTCAAAGCTCGGTTACTATTCTATAGAGTAATCTCACACATCTTAAACCCAATAACACTTTTGTTCTCGAGTCCGGCTCGAATGAGTGACCACATCAAAATCCGCATATCTTATTCTACTTATTTTTGTCAGCAATTGAGTAGCGTCAAACATAAGTGTCAAATGGTTCTATAACATAACATTTTCTTTATTTTATGTTAATACTTTATAAACCTTTATAAAATACAATGTTTTCTACATTTCAAAACTATTTACTACAAAATATTTCTATTATATTTAGATTTACATTTATTTCAGAACTGATAATATATTGATAAACTAAAAAAAATCCTTTAGACATTTATACATATTACATTAAGTAGGATTCGTAAGACGGTTTACACACCCCCTCCAACTATGCATCGTTTGCTATTTAGGGGCGTTACCAAGCAAACACATATGCACAATAACTTCCCACACACCACACCGTTTCTTTAAAAGACGCGTTATGGAGGAGAGGGTGTTGGTAGTTTCAAATTCCAAGTCAAAAGTCAGTAAACTTGAGGGACCGATTTTGACAAGTGGGTCGTAGTTAGTTATCTTTCCTAATTACATTGTAAGTATAACTAGTCGAGTGCCCGCATGATGTAGCGAAGAATAACATTTTAAGGTTGTTAGTGAGCCAATGCTAGCTCGACTCGAACTTTACACCAAGCCAACTCAGCTCAGCTCCAAATTAAAGCTTCGTCTTGATTTTTTTGATATTTATATAATTTGAATACTATTAATCATTTTTTTAAACATATAAAATGAAAAAAGAAAATAAAGTTGAGTAATATTTGAATATACACGACGACTCAAAGTTTAATATTAAATAGTACAATATGTTGATAAGTATGTAATTATATGGCATAGTGGAAAACGTTTTTAATTGTTATTTATGTTTTTTATCAAAAAAATAAAAGTGTTAGATATGTAACTAATGAGAACATCAAATTGTAAACATTTATCATTTAAAAAACTTGTACATTCATTCAGTAATGATTTGTACACTTTAAACCGTCCATTTGATTTAAAAAAAAAATATTAAGAAACGTCAAAAAAAATAAGCCCATTTAAATGGGTATGCACGGATTTTTTTAATCATATTTTTGTAAAACATGTAAGATAAAAATGAAAAAAGATAAAGTTGAGTTAAAAGTGGGTAAACATGAGAGGTTAAAGTTGTAACTATTTCTTAATTTAACAAAATTTGAGTAAAGTTGAGGTACCATAATAGTAATTATATATTTTGAAATCAAATAAACGTGGGTGAATTGTGTTTAAAAGAACACTTTACCCCTTTATACACATGTACCTTATGCATTGAAAATTGTAAATCCCTTAAAACAAACGTATTAATTTTTCATTTACTTATGTATTATACATAGTATAGATAGGTAATAACTTGGCTAGCAAGTTAAGGTTGGTACATATATATCGAGGTATGGTTTGACAATAGCGAACACACAAGATGCAACCGGGTTAGGGTACATCAGGAGAAATACGAGATAGGGTTCATCAAAAGAAACACCATGTTAACGAGCCATTTCTCCTATTAGTTAGGGCCCGAACTATTCTCTTTCTAGGTCAATTCTCAATTATTTTATCCACTTTACAAACACCCTTATAACTAGATAGTTCAAGTTAAGAATTAGACTAATTAAAATTCCATTACCTATATAAAAGTAACATGACACTTTAACTAGCACATGTAACTTATCCTATAACACATATCCTTATATTCAAACCAAAATTGTAGTTTTGTTAAAAGTTACATTTTAAGGTTTTTTTTAAGAAAAACTGTGGATCGTTCGGACCTTTCAATTCATAGATGTAGATCTCGGACCTATGAATGGGGATATTCCCGAAACTGACAAACAAAAAAGGAAGTGAGTTAGACAAAAAAAGAAGCAACTTGGACAAAAAGAAACGAAGTGGCTTAGACAAATCTTTTTTGTCGATAACCTCAGACCAATCAATCGAATACGGATTAATACGTAATCGATCGAACACTACTTGAAAACGGCTCTTCTGCTCAGAAACGAAATGTTCCAAATGTTCCTGGAAATTATTGCTCCCAGTGGACCATTTGTATCTATATGCATCAGGATCCCGATTCATGGATCTCTCGGTTCGAGAAAAAAAAATAAGAGGATCGAACCATCTCTTCTGACTCTTTTTCAAATTCGATAAATGTTGGTTGATCGTATATTTCATTAGAGTTCTATGATTCAGAGTATCCTTTCTTATTTGATCCCTTTGAATTCCATACTCGAAGTTGCGATCAGATCTATTCATTAAAAAGAATCGATTCAATACATTTCTTATGTACCTATGGGTGCTATGTTGGATTTGAATCAGATTTCGGATCAATCTATATTGATTGACTGCCTCCATTATGTTGTTGCTAGAAAATACCACTATTTTTGGTTTTGGCTCTTCCAAATCATTCCCGTAGGAAATCCGGACCCTTTTTTTTCTGATCATTCGATAAAAAGATTCATTCTCTTCATAAAAAATAGGAAATAGAACCAATAAAACCAATAAAGATGTCGTTTTTCATTCATACCTGGAGTTCAATACTCTATTCAAGAATTGTTTTGGATCCAATCTATATGAATCAATAGAAAAGACAAATCTCTTATGATACACCAGATCCGACTCGGTTATTGATAGAGTGAATAAATCTGTCATTTCTCATATTTATTGATAGGTTAAAGTTAAAATACAAAGGAAGACAAAATTAAGAAATGTGAAAAGGATTTGTAACAATACAAAAAACCCCTTAAAAATAAATTCAATAAATATAATAAAAAAATCATAATTCAAAATATAAATAAAAAGTGAAAAAATTTAAATACTTAAATGTTTCCTCCGTTATTCTTGTTAAATAAAAAACTAAAAGACAAAATGCCGAGATCATTGACGGAAATGAACAAAAGACACAATTATAACTAAAAAAAAGACACAATAGATCGCAAAATATAACATAACCCGAACAAAATATAGCACAATTTGAGTAATATAACACAATATTGAGAAAAAAAGACACAATTTTAAAGAAAAAAGACACATTAAATGAAGAAAATAAATACAAGACACAATGATAAACAAAGACGCAATTATCTTTTTCATTCACCATTGTGTCTTTTTTTTAGAACGAGAAAAACAGTGAAACATTTTTGTGTGTTTACTTTTTTTGTCTTTTTATTAAATTTTGAGTTATGATATTTTTATTAATTGTTTTTCATTTTTTATATGGTTATAAATTTATCTCATAACTAGCATTTTTATGGAATAACTTGACCATGTATTTATAATAGTTTTTTAATTAAAACCCAACAAGGGGCCACCTCTAGTTAAAAGTTTGGTCCATCTAATAATCAGCAGCCCAAGTACCCAAATAATCGAAACTCGTTTCCCCGCTTGCAACCGGATCCAACAAGATGCACCGAGCCTTAAGGTAAGGCGTCTTCCGGCAGAGTCCCAGCCTTACTACGCCAAATACGCCAGAGAAAACTTCGTCAATTACCGACAGATCGATGCCAACGATCCCGAAGAGCTCTTCCTTCGCGCTTACAATCACTCTCTTTGGGTCCTTAATAAAGTATGTTTTCATTTCTGTATTATTTCTTATTTAAGCCACTTAATTCTGAAAAACTGTTGCAGTACTCGGTTGATAAAGCGGCAGCCAGCAAGCTCAAGGAGATATGTGGTGGGGTTTAAAGTTGCATGCCAAGTGTTTGATGAAATGCCGCAGAGAGGGTGCTTGCTAGTTATATGTTGTGTTTTAACTTGTATTGGTACTAGACGTGATAAACCCAACTGGTTGAATTGGGTTGACATTGGCAATTGTTTTTACCTAATGGGTTATTTTTTTAAGTGAGGTGATACGGTCATAATGGATGGAAGACTGATACAATCGTCGGTTAAAATGGAACGATGTAAGTAAATGCCGGTGGTCGGAATGGGCCGTCATTTCCTCATCATCTCCTTCTCTTGCCGTCGACATAACGGCTCATCCTCAAATCCTCAGTACTAGGCCTGGCGAATGGGTCGATCAGGCGGGTTTGGCTTACGGTTAGGAATGGGTTGGTTTAAAAATGGCATAAAAGTCATAACTTAGAAAATTTAAATAATTTAACTAAAATTCAATCGTTTAAAGGATTTAAAAAATCCTTTTAAAATACATATTAGGGATTTATATTCTAGGGTGTTGAAGTTAAACCATTGTTGTCTCTTATCTATATTCAGTTGATCTCTATACTGAGTTGTTGTGGGTTTTCTTTGTTTTTTTCTATAAATAATTTGGTGGTTAAAAAATTTTGAACCAGAAATAGTTGTCTGGGTCATAGATTTTGGATTCTTGTCACGAGTGATGATAATCGGCATCTTGCTTATCGTCTAGTAAAGGTCGATTCTTGAGTTTTTTTTCGTTGATATGATCAATATATGAGTCAATTCAGTCTACATTGGACCCATTCATATTTGTCATACTAGATGGATGCCCGCGCGATGCAACGGGAAATACAAATTGAACCAGAAATAGTTGTCTGGGTCATAGATTTTGGATTCTTGTCACGAGTGATGATAATCGGCATCTTGCTTATCGTCTAGTAAAGGTCGATTCTTGAGTTTTGTTTTCGTTGATATGATCAATATATGAGTCAATTCAATCTAGATTGGACCCATTCATATTTGTCATACTAGATGGATGCCCGCGCGATGCAGCGGGAAATACAAACCTTGATAATTAATCACGAAATAGATTTATGGGTGTTCACTGTTGCGTTTCGTGAAACCATTTATTGGTATAGGTAGATTAATAATTCTTATTTTAAACTCAATTTAGTATCGAAGTACAAACGAAACTGGAACCTAATCATTGCTAATGGTTTGGTTTTGTTGAGTTAAATTTTCAACGGTCCGATTTTAATTTTCGGCGACAAAAGCGTTGCTAACAGCTTGACGCACGGTTTAATTTAAAACCATCAAAACCGAACAACAAACACATATACGTAAAATGTTATTTTTAACTGCAAAAAAAAAAAAAAAAAACTATGACAATATCATACTCAAATTAAAGATAATAAATGCTTGTTTTTATGGTGCAGTTTTTTTTTAAAAAATATTAACGTACGAAAAAGTAATGACCTTTTAAAAATCGCGAGGGTATTTGGGTTAAAAATGAAAATATAAAGAATATATACATAAAAGATGAAGGATCAAAGTTGATATTATTCTTTAATTTTACAAAAGTTAATTAAAGTTAAGGGGTAAATGTTGTAAATATTTTGGAAAATTTTGAAATGCATGTGAGTTTTTATGTTAGAAAGACTTTTTCTCCTTCTTTACACTTGTACCTTATTCTTGAAACTTTGTAAATTACTTAAAATCACCGTCTTAATTTGCACTTTATTGCCATATTATATATAGTATAGATATAATTTGCAAAGTCCTTGATCAATATGAGACAGCTCATTGTAAACATCTTTCTGCAAGCGTGGTGAAAAACACTGTAAAAAGGTATGTGAGGGTTCATAACATGCAATATGTAGAGGAGAAGCACTGGAAAAACTGGTGAAATGTGATTTTCATTAACCTTGAACATTATAATAAATGTGATTTTAATTAATTGGACATTTACAAATTATGCAACTATTATTAATATAATTATTGCTAATGTGTTTTTGTTTTACTATGTGCGAGATTCGGTGAAAAGAGGTAAGTCGTAATATGAAGTAGGGGTATCGCTTACTTCCTGACACGAAAAAATATAAGTTTTGGGCCGGCTGACATGATACGTTTGAAAAACAGGTCAATCAGAACCAGGTATGTTTAAAAATTGGTGAAATATGATTTTCATTAACCTTGAACATAATAGAAAATGTGATTTTAATTAACTTGGACACAGACAAATTATGAATCTATTATTAATATAATTATTGCTAATGTGTTTTTGTTTTACTATGGGTCAACCTGAACCCGACTCGTTGAAAAGTTGATTGACCTGTTAACCTATTTAACGCTTTTAGAGAAGTATATATTTTTATTTTAAAGATAAAAAGTTTTAAATTTTAAAGTTAAATACTTAGATTTTTAATTTTTCATATATCAGTTAACTTAAAAGTAAAATTAATTTGTTTTTACACTATTTTTATCTACTTTTTACTTCTAACATTTTCATTTTATTTGTTCTAACTATATGTTCTCTGGTTACTTCATTAGTTTGTTCTTATCTTAAACTAAATATATGAACCTAAGTTTGTTAATTGGAAGTGAAGATAAATGCACAAAAACAATTAGATTTATCACAAATTATTAACAATTTTATACGAATAAGAATAATTAATTTTTAATATATTCTAGGTCCAAAGATATTATTCATATTCTTATATGAAAGCAAAATGGGTTGACCCGAAACATAACCCTAACCCGAACACGACACGAATAAAAATATGAGTTGGGATAGGGTTGAAGAATCTCAACACGTTAACCTGCCAACTCAAAACCCATCAACCCGTTAATCTATCAACCTAACATGATTGACATCCCTAATGTGATGGACGTGTAGTTCATAAAAACATTAGTGAAAATGTGGCTACAATCAACTTTAGACAAAGCTATATGTTACCATTATTGGTATAATTATTATCAGTGTGTTTTTTTATACTATGTGGGGGTTTCACAATAGGAAAAATCGTATCCTAGATGGATATAAGATAATGAGATAGTGGTAGTTCAAAGCTGCAAGAATTTGTCCCTAGGGGAACAAGCAGAGCTCGACTAGTTAGGCTCGAGTTCTGCTCATTTAACTTACAAGCTTAACTCGTTTAACTTACGCAGTGTTCGAGCTTGGCTTGTTTTGATCTTTATTTCTAAAGATTAAACTTGGCTCGTGAGTAGTTTTTCAAGCTCAAGCTTGACCAGGCTTGGGCCCATCTCGTTTACTATTTCTTAGTTAATTTTTGTATGTTTATAATTCTTTTTAGATATTTGTTTAAATTATAATTTTATATAATATAACACTTTTAGTTTTTTTTACATAACATCATATAGATTAATTAATAATTATTATACATATAGGGTGAGTTAACGTACAATAATCGCTTAACGTGCATTACGTACGCGAATACGTTCAAGGTTTAAATAAACAAATACGTTCAAGTCAAATTCCAAAACCTAAAAGGTTCAAGGTTAAACCCTAAAACGTTCAAGGTTAAATCATGATATTTTCAAGATTAAAACCTAAAATGTTCAAGCTTAAAACCTAAAACTTTCAAGGTTAAAACCCTATTATGCTCAAGTCAAAAATTGATTCGATTGAATATCCAAATTTGTTTGTTCGGACGAATTGATGATTAATTGGATCAGTTTCAAGGTTAATTGATTAATTGACTTAAACAACTTCAATTTCAATTGGTTAGTTGATCAAATACGGTGGACGGTGGACTTTGGCGGGACGGCAGAGGAGGTAGACAACGAACAAATCACATAGTTGTGATTTTAGGGTTAGCGCGTTTTTGAAACCAAGAGTGTAAGGGTGTCGCGTACGTAATGTATATAAGGGATTATTGCATGGGAAATTTTACCTATACACACACTAGTTTTAGAGCCCCTGTAACACACATGATTATCCAAATTATAATATTACAAGTAAAGAAAATAATTACATAACGTATATGAAAAAATGTATTACATCTATGCTCGTATATATACTATGTGTATATAAATTGATTTTATTTATATCATAAAATGATTTTTTTAAATGAACTTAATCAAAAAATGAACGTGCAAAAACGAACCCGAGAATGCTCCTTTTATTGAAACTTTCATTGTTAGTATCATATATGTATAATTGAAAAAATCCAGAAAGAAAACTTCTCATACAATAGTCATACAATAGTAGTTCTAACCATTAAGCCTAAATACTGAAGGAGCGTTACCTTTATAGATATATTTATCAATTTACAACACATAGAAGAAAATGAGAACATTAAATTATAACGACAGATGGTCTTCAAGAACTAAGTTTTTCTGAGCTTAACCATAAAAAAAGATTTTGATAAGTTTGACAACATAAAAAAAATATGTTAAATATTTTGCTTATTTGAGCATAGTTTTGCTGACATGCTTCCCATAAAACATTCTGATCGCCATTGAAGGAAAAATTAACGCGACACAAATGTTTCAAATTTGATACAAGTTAGAAGCATTGATAGGATTAGGGTGACATGTCGTAAGTTTTCACTATCTATTCTTAAATTTTAATTGTCGAGGGAAAAATAATCAATTTACCAAATCCTGAACCTTTTGATACCCAAATCAAGTTTAAAATTCTAACTTTCATCCGTTTCACATTTTCAAGTTAACACTTTGAACTTGTAAAAAATTTGACATAAATCTATTTGCATTCTCAAACTTTAAAAAAAAACTCAAATTTATCATTTTTGACCCATAACAAATTTTGACTAAAATGTAGTTAACTTGTACCAAACAATTTATTTACCAATTTGTTACCGTTAAAACCAAATTTAAGCTCTACAAAACCCGAAACAATCTTTGATAAAAAAACCAAGAAATTAGATGTAATAAACTTTGTTATATATGAACTGATTGGTATATATTTACTAAATTAACCAAAAAAATATACAGTTTAGTAAACTAATCGGAAAATAAACTGATAGATTTAAAGCATATATTTATGATTTATAAATTTAAATAACATTTTACAATAATAATAATAATAATAATAATAATAATAATAATAATAATAATGATAATAATATTAATAATAATTATAATAATAATGGATTGATTTATGATCAAGTTTTAAGCATAGATTTA
Organism: Bidens hawaiensis; assembly: GCF_021521415.1. Taxonomy (NCBI): domain Eukaryota; kingdom Viridiplantae; phylum Streptophyta; class Magnoliopsida; order Asterales; family Asteraceae; genus Bidens; species Bidens hawaiensis. The sequence continues at coordinate 484,772 of NW_027491300.1, read as the reverse complement.
TGATTTAATAATATACAAATTACTTTGTAAAATAAAAGCATGTTCGAGTTTTGTTTTTCTGTATAATCTTCAACAATATACATAGTAAAATACGTTAATGATAACATTTAAAATTATATATATTTTTTTCAATCTTTAACAAACATGGTTTGTTGTTAATTTTTGGATTTCACCAAGTATTTTGGAATATATAGTAAAATAATATGTTAATATGTATTTTTATTAAAATATATAAATATAATATAAATAAAATATAAAAGGAAAGTGAATATAAACATATCTTAGGGTCAATCAAGATCTTAGTTTTGGAGGGAAAAAAGTTGTGAGGTTTAACCATAAACTGACACGTGTCACAATTATTTTACTTTATTAGAATATATATATATATATATATATATATATATATATGTCAGTGCATTGTTTGTCGTCTCGGTCTTTGTTTATCTTGTAATTTATCTTTATTTATGTAAAAGGGAATTTTTGTAATTTATTAGTCTGTTCATTAGGATTATGTGGTCATTCGTTAAGTATGTTTAACGGATGAACCTATACGTTATGATTATTGGCCATTCGTGAAGGTTGTTTAATGAATGAGCCTATTTGCTATTTTAATGTACCATTCGTTAAGGTTGTTTAACGAATGAGGTATAGCGAATGAGTCATTCGCTATACTTTAAGTTATGTTAGGGATTAAAGAAGAATGTTCCACATATGTTATGGCATGTATAACGAATGAGATTCATCTTCTATATATACCTATAACCTGAATCGTAAATTAACGAGTGTGTATTATTATTATTATTATTATTATTATCAAAGTGTCGTTACGCTGCTCAAATTCCATCTCAATACACACACACGCGCGCGCGCGCACACACACACACACTTCACATAACAGATTTCATATCAATCACCTATAACATATCATAGAACTAGATCCGTATTAAAGTATGAATTGAAATCGATTAGTCCATAATATGTTTCTCAAGTGGTATCAGAGCCTAAACGTTCAATTGTTAAGGTGATTTGATATTTAATTGAGATGAATTACTGAGAATTCACTAGTTAATTAATATAGTTTGATTTTTGAAACTGTTTAACTGATTTTGAATCGATTATCATTGAGTAATGAATGATTGAGATCAAATTGGTTTGAATTCAATTAGTAATCAGATCTTCAAGCTTTCTGTAAGTTTAATTGGATTATTGTGGTTGAATTAGAGGTTAACTTGTGTATGTACGGAACATAGTGTTATGAATTTGGTTATGCGTGAATTCGGATGAGTTTGATTGGTAATTGGAGGTTTGTATTAGTACGGGTTTGTTCGCGGTATGATTACGAGTTTATTAAGTGGTTATTTGTTAGTTTTGGTAGTAATTCGGATGAGAAATACACGATTGATTATGGTTCAGAGTTGAGTCTGGATATGGAATTTTGAATATCTGGAAACCTTGTTGAAGATTTGAAGATCCCATTCATCACGTATAACGACTCATTCGTTATACTATATCCTGTCATTCGTTATAGCATAATAACCGTCTTTAACATGTGGCAGGTTGTTGTAACTGATCATTCATACACTGTAGACTATTCGTTATCAAAACACCATTCGTGACAGACTCATTCGTTATCTTGATACTCTATTCGTCAAAGCCTATTCGTTATGCTATTCAAGTGTTCATTTGGTTGCTGATTCGTTATGATAAATTGATCATTCGTTATAGCTATTCCTTATAACAGTGGTGTCATTGATTACAGTGATTCGTGATATTATTCGTTACCAGAACCGTCCTTATTCATTACTACAACCTTATAGCATTCGTGTTACTGTTAATCATTCGTTACCAGACCGATTCATTCGTCACAAGAATTTACACTTTACACCTTTAAGTTTTTAAATTAGACATTTTGTAATCTAAAATTGGACTTGTTGATAATTTACCCATATTTTTGACATGGTTAACTTTTACGCGTTGACATCTCAAATATGATGATGCAAAAAATGCTTCACTTAGACGCTGAAATCGGTTCACATTCCAAATGTCTTCGACTTATGAAATTCAATGATTTTGCTAAATGGGAACCGAGATTCAGAGCACATCTAGGATCCGTGCATCCTGATTGCTCTATATGTCTTGATGATGTTTATACTGCTCCGATGCTTGGTGATGCAACTATAGGTTATGAACCAAAGGCTTTTACTGCTTATACTCAAGAAGAGTAAAAGTCTTTAGAGATCGAAACCAAATCCTACTTTACTTTGACAATGGCCTTACCAGATAATATTTTCTACCAGGTGGGAAGTATTAAGATCTGTGCCTCTTTATTCCAACACATTCGAATGAGAAGCATGGGCAATACACAAGAAAGTAAGAAGGTCATGCTAAAGTTTCAATTCAGAAACTTTTGCTTGTTGAAGAGAGACACAGTTGAAGAGATGTTGACCAGGTTAAACTCATTTGATTGCTGAAATGAATAAACAAAAGATGAAGCCATCTGAATCAGATCAGATTGATATTGTTAAGAATTCACTACCGAGTTCTTATTCGATGTTTCTGCTTGTGCTGAAAGAAAATAATTTCTTTAAAAATGAAGATCTGACAGCTATGGAGTTTATGCAGAAAGTCGAAGAGAGGGAGTATGACATGAAATGTCAAAAGTCATCAAAAGATAATCAAGATCTTTGTCATTAAGCAACACCACTACTCTAATCAATGCTTTTCTATCTCAAGCTTCTCAAGATGTGACGTCTTCACTTAATGAAAAATGCCAAATGTTTGTTTCATGACATCTGGATCAAATACAAATTCTGGTGGGTCAAATAGTTCTTGTAATGCTTAAGCTCAACCACCAAATGTAAACATGAAGGAGGCAGAACAAAACTTCTCTTTTCTAAGTGCCTTTATGGGTTCGTATGAGAACTTGGTGAGTGGTAAGATTGCAATTAGTGAGCTTAGTGATGAAGACTACGACCAAATAGATCCAAATGATTTGAAACTTATGGATTTGAAATGGAAAATGGACATGATTTTCAGGAAAATCAAGAGGTTTATGCAGAGAACATGAAAAGACTTGCTGACTCTGAAAAAGAGGGTTGGTTTTGATAAGCTAAAGGTGAGATGCTACAACTGTCAAGACTTGGTCACTTTGCCAAAGAATGTGACAAGCCAAAGAAAGAATACACTGGACCCCATAATCAAGATAGAAGCTCGGGTAAGAAGTACAATGATTCAAATGAAAAAGCTTCTAGGGGTGATTCTTTAAAGTTTCCTGGTTCACAAGCTTTGCTCACGGATGGTGGAATTGATTGGAATCTAAATATTTCTGGGTAATGGTAATGAAAGTCGGGCAAATCTTGCTTTATTTGAATCAGTTGAGAATTTACAAGATGCTTAAGGTGTAGGATTAGCTACAGAAAGTGAACCAGAGACTGAATCAGATTCTGATATTTCAATAAACTTGATGCAACCAAGATCTTTTGCATGCATGGCTAAAATCGATGAGGTTAGTTCTATCTCTGGTTTAAATAGGTAGGAAAATTCTTCTCATAATTCGATTAAGTTAACTGAAAATGTTTCGTGTAATAACTGTGAGGAATTAAAGTCAAAGTTTGAACTAATTCATGCTCATAATGAAACATTGACGTAAGATCTTGCTATCATTCGAGATAACTATAGACAATCCTTGGATATTGAGAAAAGATCTAAAATTAAAACTGAGGAATTGTCTAATATTAATCATGATTTGACAGCAGAACTTTCAGGAAAATTGGTTTTCATTGATAAACAATTTCAAGAGATATTCAATTCAAGAACAAAACTAACTAAGCTTGAAAGTGAAGCGCTTGAGTTGAAGAACAAGTTAGATAAGTTTAGAAATTCATCCTTTTTTCTAAATGAAATAATTGATGTATTTGGCAAGCAAAAGGGATCTAAAAATGGCTTAGGTTTTGTTAAAGTGCCTCCACCTTTTCATAGTGACTTTTCAAACAATCCATTTGCTGGAAAAAAAGAAAAATGATGTTTTGAATTATTCGTCAGATATTAAAACTTCTGAAGTTGAATATGTCATTAACAAGGAGAAATCGAAATACACCAATCAAGAAAATCTTACTTGTCATTCGTCAACTCAAGTACATCATATCTAAAGCAACAAAGTTTTTGATGATAATATTGAATAAGTTGTCATTGAGGATGTATTAGAACCTGAAAAGATACACACAGAAAAGAACATTCCACGTTAGAATCACATCTTTTGTGAACCTCATGAATTTGAGGAACCTGTATATGGTTCAAGTACATTCAAATTAAAAAAAATAGTGAAAACATAAGCTAAGACCAAGAAATCAGAAAACCTACCACTTCTGATGAGGATTCGATGAAATTCATTAATCCTTCAATTGGTAAACAAAACACTAGTCGAGTGTTTAAGTTAAAAGGTGTAAAAAATGTTTTCAATGAGAAAGACTTTCCACTTCATTTGATCAAACCTGAATTGATTGAAAGTGTCTTTCAAAATGAAGCTTCAATATTAAATGATCTTGAACAAGCTTTTGCAAGATCCAAATTATCAGTCAAGACAACTATTAAACCAATTTTGAAACAACAAGTAAAATCTGTTAAACCAGTTAAATTTACCAATTCAACTGGAACTGACACTTTGCATAGTTTTGCATATTGTTCAAATCTTGATTTTTTATATGAAAACAAAAGCTGTAACTTTTGATGATTTGAATAATGCAATTTGTTTGGTTGATTATCATCAATCCGATGTTTCACAATCACCTATTAAACAAAAACGTCCTTTCGTGGATATGAGAACTTATTTCTTATGTGGCGAACGTGGTCACGTTGTGAGAAATTGTGGATCAAGGAACATGAAGAATATTAGCCCTGTTACGAAGGAAGAACCCAAAAAGATTCCTGTGGTTAAGGAGATCTTAAGAGATCACCATCTCAAGTTGACAAGACTCACATTATGTTTCATGATGTGAACCCAAGTAAGGTGGTTCATGTTAATGATAACACTGTAAAGTTAAAGACCAAAGAGTTTGTGCCTTCACAAACACTTTGTAAGAATGCTGACACCAATGTGATCAAAGATGCATATCTGAGATGAAAGTCGAAGAGACCCGTGACTTATTCACAAATGCATAGATCACAATTGGAGTATGTTGAGATTAGAACTTCTGATGAAAAGAAAAGGGTGCCCAAGACTAAGGCCCGTGCTGCCTTTTTGGTTTAATCATGTTTCTTGAGTGTTTAGAGTTTATACAAGACTATTTTGGGTGAGAACTGGATTATGGATAGTGGATGCTCTCGTCATATCACTGGCAACATTAACCTTCTAACAAATGTGAAGAGTATTCAAGGGGGTTAAGTGGCATTTATGGGTAATTCAGGGGGGCATGATAACCAAGGAGGGTGATGTGTTAAAATATAGTATTACGTTTGAAAAGTAAATTATTGTGACAAGGTGGATCACAATTTGTTGAGCGTCTCTCAAATTTGTGACAAAAAGTATACCACCGTGTTTACCGACAAGGAGTGCATAATACTCAAACCAGGTTATACTATTCCAGAAGTCATGATTGTTATGCGATCTCCTAGGTCGAATAATATTTATGTACCGAATATGAGTACTAAAGTATCGACCTCGACCTCTGTTGAAACGTGTTTTAATCTCTAAAGAAACTGAGAAAGACTCATTTCTATGGCATAGGCGTATGGGTCATATTCATATAAAAAATATGAACTATATGATGGAAATAATTTAGTGGAGGGAGTTTCCCTAATTCAAGTTGAATGATCATTGTGTTGCATGCAAGAAGGGAAAACAGAAGAAGAAGTCGCACCCGATGAAGTTATTTAATTCTATTGATACTCCGCTTGAACGACTACATATAGATTTGTTTGGTCCTGTAAATCGTGCGGGTATTGCTGGAGACTGGTACTGTTTTGTCGTGACTGATGACTATTTGAGGTACTAGTGGGTGTTATTTATGAGTTCTAAAGATTAGACACCAGTTCTTGTGCAAAACTTAATCACCAAGATCGAATCACTTTACAAGCATAAGGTGAGACGTATTTAAAGTGATAATGGTACGGAGTTCAAAAACACTGTATTGGATTTCTTCTGTATTCAGAAAGGTATTCATCGACAATATAGTGCTCCTTATGTACCACAACAGAACAATGTTGCTGAACGGAAGAGCCTAACATTGATTGAAGCATCAAGAACTATGTTTGCAGATTCAAAGCTTCATGTTCAATTTTGGAATGAAGCTGTGAATACTGCTTGCTACACGCTTAATCGTGTTCTGATGGTTAATAAGCTACAAAAAACAAGTTATGAGCTTCTGAATAATCGCAAACTTAATCTTTCGGGTGTTCTTGCACAATGTTGAAACAAGATGCGGGTAAATTCGATAAGAAGGCTATTGAAGGTTACTTTTTGGGTATGCATTGCCTAAGAAATATGTTTTTCAATTCTCTTCAGGTTGTGTAGAAGAGTGGTACCATGTTGATTGTCAATGCTACACTACACCTCCTGCTGGCAAGGGTCCTGATTGGATGTTTGATTATGACGGTTTATTTAATTCTTTTACTTTATCAGTTGAGGAACCAAACGAAGACTTGGTGCGTGCTTATTTGGAAGATCAAATGTTTTTCACACCAAGATATTCTAATTATAATGATTCAACTGATATTTATCATCCTGAATCATCCGATGCTGATTCCGTTTCTTCGGATGATAGTCCTTTTGTAGATTCTTCTTCTGCTCCATTCATTGAGAATTCCGAGGTTACTGAGGTAAATGCTGCTGAAGAGAATCTAACTAATTTAAGTGATCATGTTGTTGTTCTTGAAAATCCGACACTTTGTATTCACACGTGTCATCCTCAGGACAACATCATTGGTGATCTCGATGTAAGTGTTCGTATGCGACATCAGATTGCTAATGCAAGTGATACTAACGTATTGTGTGCGTATGCTGATATGCATTCATATTAATTGGGAATCATGAGTATTGCTAGATACACTTGCTTTTTATCTCAAATGGAGCCGACAAGTGTTCGTATGGCGCTTGAAGATTCTTCGTGGGTTGAAGCAATGCAAGAGGAATTGCAATAGTTTATTCGACTGGGTGTTTGGGATCTCATTGATAAATATGATCGGATTAAGAAGCCTATTCCAACTAAATGGGTCTTTAAATGTAAGAAGGATGACCGTGGAGTCATCATGAGAAATAAAACGTGTTTGGTCATGCAAGGGTTTCATCAGCAAGAAGGCATAGATTACACAAAAGTGTATGCTCCTGTTGCAAGACTGGAAGCTATATATATATTTTTGGCCTATGCAGCATTCAAGAACATTAAGGTATATCATATGGACGTTAAGAGTGCGTTTCTTAACGAGGAACATCATAAAGAAGTGTTCGTGAAACCGCCTCCTGGTTTTGAAGATCCTGACTATCCAGACCGTGTTTAGCGATTAAACAAGGCTCTTTATGGTCTACACAATCCCCGAGAGTTTGGTACGACACACTTACTTACCATCTTATGAATAGTGGCTTCAAACGAGGAACTGTGGATTGTACTATATTCTACAAGACTGTTGGAGAAGATTTGCTCCGTGTCCAAATTTATGTCGATGACATTATATTTGGCTCAACAAACGACAAACTTTGTAATGGCTTCGAGAAGTTTATGCATGCAAAATTTGAGATGAGCTCGATAGGGGAGATGAATTTCTTCTTAGGGTTGCAGGTTCAACAGTCTGACGCTGGAATATTCATTAATCAGACAAAATATGTGAACGATGTCTTAAGGCGATTCAAGATAACTGCCGAAAAAGTCTCTTATACTCCTCTTCCAGTGGGTCAACATTTGTCACCGGACGAATTGAAAGAAATCGTTGATCAGACCCTTTACCGAGCTATGATAGATTCTTTAATGTATCTAACTGCTTCACGTCCTGATATTATGTTTGTTGTTTTCTTGTGTGTCAGGTATCTAGAGAGTCCCCGAGTGACCCATCTTGTGGCGGTAAAGCGTATCTTTCACTATATGAGGGGTAATCCTGACATCGGGTTATGGTATCCCAAGGACGATAGTTTCGATCTATCTTCTTTTTCCGATTTGGATTTGAAGGATGAAAGATCAACTTCAAGTCTACAACAGCGGGATGTCAATTCTTTGGAAACCCTCTTTTTTCCTGGCAGTGTAAGAAGAAGACAACGGTCTCCACTTCAACCGCGGAATCTGAATACATGGCAGCCTCGAGTTCCTGTTCACACGTTTTATGGATCCAGCAACACTTGCGGAATTACGGTTTGAAGTTTCTTACTACTACCATTTATATTGATAACTCTGCTGCTATTTGTAATACGAAGAACCCCGTGCACCACTATAAAACGAAACATATTGATATTTGATATCATTTATTCGTGATTGTTTTGAAAAGAAATTAATTGACATTGAGAAGGTCCACACGGATTATCAGAAGGCAGACCTTTTTACCAAAGCATTTGATAAAACGAGATTTAAATTTTGCTTGGTTTAAACGGTTTAAAGTCTCTTGTTGATATCCCTAAGCTCGGGTAATCAATTTTCTTTTGTTTGTATAGTTTTTGTTTGTTTTGTTTTCTTTATTATATTTGTTTTTGGGGGAGAAAAATGGAAAAATACAAAAATATTGTTCTTTTCGTATGTACATAAAAAATCCAAAAACATTCAAATATTTCAAAAATACATAAACATTAAAAAATTGTGCTCCTCAATAATAAGTCTTGAAGCAAAAAGACAACATGATAGTACATTTGTCATTTTATTCTGAAATTTCAGTATAAAAATAGGCTTAAAAGACTGTGCACTTAGCTGTATTGGTGCATTGGTAGGTCTTAAACAAATAATTAGTGTACAGTATGTGATATAAACATAAAATTACCATATTGAAAGAGGTGTTACTCTCTTCTGTAAGTCCCAAAACAAGGGTCTTTCAATGTGATATCAATAAACTCGTTGTTAGGCAGAAACTAACAACGAATTGATTCAAGACAAACAAGAATAAACACAAATCAACACACGATGGACTTCAAAACACACGTTATATTAACGTCAGGTGCTTAATCCCTTAATGAAGATTACAAGATGATAAGAATATGAGACAATTTAACCCTACTTACCACACACCGTTCTGTTACCGACCGACCCCCATAAAGACCTAGTTACAATGTATATATAGCACCAAACAACTATAGCCCAAGCCCAATACAAAAGCCCACTATATTGACGTCGGGTGCTTAAGCCCTTTAACGAGGATTACAAGATGCTAAGAATACGAGACAATGTAACCCTACTCACCACACACCGTTCTGTTAATGACCGACCCCCATAATGACCTAGTTACAATGTATATATAACACCAAACAACTATAGCCCAAGCCCAATACAGAATCCCATCGAAAACACATTTTTTCAGTGTTACATAATAATCAAACCCAAGCCCAATAGACTAAGTATAAACCATCAAGCCTAGCCCAACTATGACATTCGTCAAATTTGAGTCTCGATTTACATTCGTTTTGTAAACTTCCATATTGTAAACCCGACTTAAATATTTTTAGAACGTTATTTAATTATCATATAATATTATTATATACCTCGACCATCAATAAATCGATATCGGTCATATTATAGTGTCGTTAAGAAAAACTTAAGGGGTTCAAACTGAGTTTTCTAAAGTTGTTATAAGCTTTCGAAACCTTTAAACTCGTTTTAAACCATAACTGAAACTAGGAGGGCCTTTTGTGTAAATATGTATATAAATATGAATAAACCCTAACCCTAACCCATATTATCTAACATAAACTATCCAGCCGCCACCCCCAGCCGATTTCTGGTGAAGCCGATTTTCCGGCAAGAAGCCGGCGACGGCCACCTGACGCACCACCACCTCCGGCCGTCCCTATCTCCCCTTATGGACCTCAACCCGACACCACCGAACCCTCTCTTCCTCTCGCGCACTTCCGGCGGCTCTCCCTCTCCCTACGCGATTTTCCGGCGACCGGAAATCCGGCCGCCGTGTACTCGCTGAACTCTCTCTCTCTCTCTCTCTCTCTCTGCGCCTCACTCTTTCTCTCACTCTCGGCTCTCTCTATCTCATTTCCGTCTCTTGTCTCCCTCACTCTCTCCGGCTCTCTCTCTTTCCTGTATCTCTCTCTCTTTCTCTCTCTCTCCCTCTCTTTCTCGTATCTCTCTCACTCTCTCCGGTCTCTCTCTATCTTTCTTATCTCTCTCTGTTTTCATTTTCCGGCGCGCCTCAGGCGGCCGGAGTTGGCTCCAGCAACCCTCCATTTCTTCATCTCCGGCAGCCTTCATCTCCGACGACTCGCAAATATATAATAGGTAAATTTAATTCGAGTTTTGGTATTGTAATTTTCGTATAGAGATTGTCAAATTTAAACCGTTAAAAATCGGTTATATTGTTGGTTATATAATTTGAAACGGGTTGATTTGAGTATTGAGTTGTTTTGAATTGGGTAAAAGATGAACGATCGGGTAATGGATATGCTATTTTCTTATGGGTTTAAATTAACAATTGTTATTTTGGTTCGGTTGGTTTGTATATAAGTTGTTGAACTAGAGGTCACGGGTTCGAGTCTCATCCTAGACCGATTTTGTGTTATCGTTGTTAAAAGTCGTATAATTAGTATAAAACTATTTAAATATATAAAACTCATTATTTATAACAATTAATATTATTATTATTATTATTATTATTATTATTATTATTATTATTAACTCTTTATAAAAAAATGTATATCACTATTAATTCTAATTATTAGTAATATAAATGTTCTATTTATTAATAGATCTTTAATATGGTGAACTCGGTTAGAAACCGAATCAAAATTTAGTATGGTATTATTATTACTATTATTAGTAGTATTATTAGTATCATTATTCTTATAAATATTAGAGTTGTTAATATTATTATTAAAGATCATATTATTATTATATATTAAAAATTATATTTTTATCATTTATTATTAGCAATAATATTATTTTATTTATTTTGTGAACTCGTTTAGAACTTGGACAGACATCGAGGGTGGTATCGTTAGTTACTATCAATATTATTTATTATTATTATTATTTTTATCAACAACATTTTAATTAATACTAAGATCGTTATTCTTCAACTATTATTATTAGTATTATTAATAATAATTATTGTTATAATTACTATACTATATTAGTATTATTGGAAATAATTATTGTTATTATTATTATTATCATTATTATCTTATATATATATATATACATATAAAACATATTTTAAAATCATTATTATCTTTACTATCATTATCTTTAATAATATTGTTATAAGCTTTATTATCAATTCATTTTATGAAAATCGAACTCTTGATTTAAAAGCCGTCTTGTTTCTATTTAATATTGGTTTAGTTATTTAAAAGCCTAAATAAAATAATATTATTTTTATTTTAAATTATCAATTAAGTACGAGTCCTTAATCGTTAACAAATTAACCGGTAACCCGAATAACAACCGAACCTTCTCGTTCAATGTGTCAATGTAGTTTCAACTAAATTTCAAGTTCATTAATATATTATTTATTCTTTTTCAATTTTCTTTCAAGTCGGATTTGTTCGTTTCGTTCACAAGCTTTTTATATGTCAATCATTTATTATTTCCCGATTCGTCAATCGAGGTGAGTACTTTCATACCCCTTTTTCCATCTTTCGTTTTGGGGTGACATTTCATACTTATCAAACTAAATGCTTTATTTACTTGCATCTTAAACCCACAAACGCGATTGTATACATTACTTAAATACTTGCTCGATTTGGTGTTCTATGCTTATGTGCTTACGTGTTTATCGCTTTTGGTTGGTGGAAGTCTATAAATCTGTGATCTACCTGGTATTCTCTTATAGCACGGTGTCGTTAACGTAATGCAATTAACGATATTCTATAAAATCCTAGACTACTTGGCAACCCCTTGTAGCTAGGTGGCGTTAACATAATTCTATTAGCGATTGTCAATTTATCCAAGTTATTGCTTTTATTTATCGTTTTGGATACAAGTTTTGTGGCATTTTTTACTATATACTTATATGCTCAAACTTATGAAATGCTCACCAACCTTTGTGTTGACAAACTTTATTTTATGAAATGTTACAGGTTTGACTTTTGTTGACTCGAGGACTTGACGGAAAACGTTACCAAGACCATTAGGATATTAGTAAAATGAACAATATAAATGTTACTTGTATTCAGTTCGTTTGTGTGAACGAGATGTATTGATTATTGATTTATGAAATAAATGAGTTGATTAAATATTGTCACTTTAAATAGTGTCCTGTGTTTTTGGGCAATCGGTTGCAACCCGGCATGTTCCGACGTCTTTGGTTGGGGTGTGACAGATTGGTATCAGAGCCACAAGACTATAAGATAGGTGGTTAGACGTAACGACCTAGTATAGTCTTTACTTTAGGGTCCTTATACGTGTTACCATACTTGATTGTTCAATGCACTTGTTTATTTTTATACTTATTTATTTCATCAAATCGTATATATACACAAATACTCGAAAATATACTAAGGTATCCTTACCTTACTTTTGTTTAATTATATATATATATATATATATATATACATGCACTTTCCTAATAATGTAAGGTATCCTTATCTGTCACACCCTGCCAGGGGCCTGGGAGTTTTATGGACAAATTGGTACCATGTGTAAGCAGTGGAATATTATTGATAAAAATAAGTTACAACGTCTGCACTAAGTATTTATGACAAGGTGTAACTACACTACTATCTCTTCTCTGACACTGCTACAATCCCGAGGTTGGTTATACTAATCTTCTTGGCATCTAATCTTCATTATTCATGTTCGGCATACGCCTCTATCCTTAAGCGTTCTCATTACAAAGCTAATCCAAATTTCTATCCCATAGTACCTAAATACATGCTAAAAAGTGTCAACTAAAAAGTTGGTGAGTTCGTGAGTTTAGCTCACATACACATAAAACAGTTCATTTATAAAAGCGTGCAACTTTGCGTGTATGTAAGTATAAAGCATGGTGCACATCAATCAAGTCCACAATCAAACCTGCAACTAGCATAAGCATCCCCAACTCATACTAGAAGTTAAACCGTCCCGGACTATCATCCTGCTAAAAGCAATAGTCAAACACGTAGGTTATATGCCGCAACGATCCGCAGATCTCAGTGTGGTTTACCCAATATAGGGTCACTGTGCGTGGGGGTCTCGCAAATAGTACTACCCATACAAGCCTCCAGCCCATTCCCTCGTGCTAATGATTGTGTAAAAGTTGGGACAAAATTTAGCAGTAAAACACCTCTTGATAAATATCACACCATAAGTAAAACCAACATGTATCCAGCCCATAAAGTTTAAGTAAAAAGGGCAGCACGAAACTCACCTCAGTCCGTATGCAATATGTATATGAAAGATTATCAAGGAGCTTGCACTATGCTAGAAATCACCAAGTACGCCTAGTATATATATTAATCAACAATAAGTTATCGAAGAACAATTTAAAATTCACTTTTGGTATTGCCTACTAGTTAATTCTAAGTGTTTTCTTACGCATTTGGTTTTCGATGAGTTAAGTTTCCTTTTATGGGAAGTTTGTACTTAAATAACTTAATAAGATTGATATTTTGTGTTTAGGTGTATAATTCAACTTCCGGGAGTTTTACTTTTAGTTACCTTGGTTCATTTGTCAGGCTTCGATAAATTTTTCATTTTTGGAAGTTTTCGGTTGGGTTTCGGGTTACCATATGGCTAGAAAAGTTATATAATTTATTCATACAAAAGGTTAATGATTATTGGTTGAAACAACATGTCATGAGATTACGAAAGATAACGATGCCGGTTTTGACCGTCTTGTCCATTTTCAACAATATGTCTTTAGAGAAATGTGTAAATAAACGAATACTTTGTTAATCTAAATCTCCCATTTTCCAGAAACATATATGTTACAAAAATTAGTTATTTGCAGGTCTGATATTTCAGAACTTTTGGGGTTGTACGCTCTTAGTCTTCGTATGTTCGTTTACCGTTCGTTTAGCAAAAATCAAGTTAAAGACTTGGTTAGTTTTTGTAAAATAAGTAAACGCTCAAATTAAGGCTTTATTAACTTACTAAAAGTTTTATATTGATGTTAGGATGCCGAGAACCCAAACAGTGGCTTCGTTTCGGTTTCGTCCCGTTAGCATCTTTATGTTATAGTTTTTAGTAAAACTCATTTTGGTTAGAAAACTTGTTAGGATATGCTATAGTACACAAAATTAAGTTGTTTTTAACAATTCATGGGTTCTAAAAAGATTATTTAATGTAGCTGTTACAAGTACGAGCCCGGTTCGTCCCGCTCGGGTTCTAGTTCGATTTTATAATGATGATTCGCATAAAATGGTTCCGGGTCAGATTATCGATCATCAAAATATTATTTTTATGGCTGCAAAAATATATCATAATATTGCGTTGGTCGCAGGGCTTCTTTCTCAATTAAACAGGTTACAAAAATGACGGGTTGTAAGGTTTTTAACACCCGGTTCTAATATTGTCTTTTGGGTCTGGTTTATACCATATTTAATGACTTAAACAAGTATGTTTAACTTCTGGAAATTATGCTAAAATTCCAGAAGTTAATAAGGCCTCGTGCCAGATTTGTTTTCAAGCTAGTTTCACTCAAACGAGTTACCGGATGGTCTATAGACTGGCCACGGTTTTAAGGGCTGAACTTTGTGTAACTTTTAGGGGTTCATGGTCAGAGTTTTCTGTAATAAATTTATACTTTTCCGTTTTCATTTTATAAGTTTATACCCAGCTCACTTTATTACCGAAAATGCCCTTTCGCTCTTATATTTATTTATAACTTGTTTTTAGTTAGCGAAACATGTCGAGACCTGTTTTAATACACAAGAGTGACTTGTTTAAAGTTTCATATTGGTATTAAGGTGCTCATAACCTAAATAGTGGCTTCGGTTCGTTTTGGGCTCGTTAGAACCTTTTGTTTGGTTTTAGAAATACTTATAGGTTACATCAAGTTTTGGGGCAGATTGTTTCTATATATTTAATCCACTGAAAGTATGAAAACGCCTTATAGGAAAGTTAGGTTTTAGGTTCGGGTTCTTGGGTTTAACAAACGGGTCAGACTCCTAATATATTTATGTAAGTTTATAGGATTAAAATGGTTTAGCTTTGTCTCCCGTTTGTTTGGCTTTAAAAACTGAGTTTTATCGCTTAGGGTTTTATGTTTGTAAAATTAGTTATATTGCTAGTAACGAGTTCAGGTTCTGGAACAAGTTAATCACATGTACATGATTTTGATTCATCATGTACACAACTGGTTAATCAAAGGACAACACCTCGGCTTCAAAAACACTTAGAATTAAACGAGAATAAAGATAAACAAGAACTTGTGGTTACCTCGATCAAATGAACAGCTTCCACATATTTCTGGAGAGTTTCTACAAGTTCAGTTGATCCGGTTCTGAGGGTAATCTGATTGCAAAAGAGGAGGAATCTAGTGCTGGAATTTTGTACAGTAGTAGGATTAATAGAACGATTATAATATGAAAGATTAGAAATAACAAACAACTGGCAGACCTCTTGTTCTTTATTCACAGCGTAGGCTTCCTTAGGAATGGAGCAACATCGATTTCCAGGAGATTGCAAGGACATTGTGAATGAAGATTGGGGGAATATTAAAGAAGGAAACCACTTGCAGGGATTTCTTGAATGGGGAGCTGCATGAACATGGATTGGGGAAGAAAAGATCGTTGATGGTGAAAATGTCCATGGTTTTTATTGGATAAAGGAGAGGTGGTAAGATTTGCCAGGAGATTTTACAAGATTCTCAATATAATATATTATGTGATATGTTTAAAAATAATTTGGCAAGTAAGATTTTAAAATAAATACTAACGGTGTAGGATGATGAATAGGACTTTTAAATTACCATGTGACTCATACAAGATAATACCACATGTCACAATCTTGTTATTCGGTTTTCGCTCCATTCAGTTTGGTGTCGGGACATTATTATAAGTAATTGTTTGATGTTTGAGTTATTTATCTCGGATGCTCGGTTGTATTAAATACTCATTGGATGGTTCGCATACTTTTTGAAGTTATTCGGTTTGTTCGGGGTTAAGCGACTCTAGCTTTAGTTTGATTAATTTGGGCCGAGCCATCTTATAAAACGTGGTATTATTATTGGGCTTATCCCTATCTATCGGGTTCTACAAAGTTATCGGGCCGATCCCATTAGTTACTTCATTGGCTCAGGCGAAGCCCTTTGACATACGGTTCGCTTCGACTATTCGATTGACATCATCTAATGATAAGTTCTTAAAACAAAAAAACAATTAGCCCTATTTTTGGGGTTGTTACAGTCTTTCCAACTTATAGGAATTTCGTCCTCGAAATTCAACGTAGGTTATATACCCGAAGGTAATATTTGTTTTCTACATTTCATACTTTACAATACTGTTATTTTATATTCACCCAATCACTGACGGTACCAGTTTTGGGAGTATGACAAGTTCTTAGTAGTCTACTAGGATGTTAAGATTAGGAATTCACCACAAGGCGCAATAAAGTACTGGCGTTAATCAAAGGTCTAAAAATCACCAAATGAAATAGGATTCCCATCCAGGCTTCTACGAAAATAAAGGACTTCAATGAGTGTAGGTTCCCTGGACGGATCGCACGAGATATCGCGGTCTACTCAGGTGCGGAATCCCTGCGTAGATCGTTACGAGTATAGAACACAAACACACGAATACACGAATACACGTTATATGTTATAACCGAACTCACGTGATGTAAATATCACTGTTACAAAACACACGTTACCGAACAAACTCGATTCACTGAACAACTCACTAACTGATTAACCTAAACCAGCCGTAACCTATCAATATAAATACACGACAACTTCGCCTGATATGTTCAGGCGAAGTTGTCCATAACTTCGCTTGTTCAACAAGTTCGCCTAGGCGAACTTGTTGACAACTTTGCTTGTACAAAAACATAAATAACATTACAGACTCGATTACAGACACTAGACTATGAACTACTGACATTTATGCACCAACAGACCCCCCCTTGGCAGTAGCTTCATATCTTGACCTTTAAGCTCTTGTCTTGTAATCCTGTATCTTCACGCATGCACTCCTTCTCTAACACATACCGTGACTACTCGCTGATATTTCCTTGCTTCATCCTTCCAAGCAGGAATATAGAATATCTTCATTTCATTCAACACTTGCAGATCAGCTTTCGATAAGTTAACAAGATGCATCGGATCATACACCCTCAGCACTTCTTGTTCGTCTTCGTCTTCCATCACGGCTTCAGCAGTCTGGCAATCAACATACCACCATTTGAGATTCTTCAACACATCTTGAGGCATAGTCTTCATTGGAACCTCCTTGATGCATCGGATCGGTTTGTACTTCATCACCATCCATGGCTTGCCATCTGCTCTCATTCCCCTTTCTGTATCTGTCACGAGCTTTCCCTTCTGTGGCTTTAATAATTCAAACTTCTTCTCTTTTATGCTTTCTTTCCACACGATCTTCCCAATCACTCTTGCCATGTTGTCGTCACTTCTATTTATCAGGCCCAACCTGGCTAAATCCTTCACCTCACATTCCGGCAACGTATTGAGAGATCTCAGGGTTCTTTTGAAGTATTGAATACCATCATAACGCTTCACCACAAACAACTTTATCTGTTCATCATATATCCAACAGACAATTCCCTTCTTCGACTCAGCATATCCTTTGATGTTATAACTCTTCTTGAACATGGCTGGAACAGCAGGCTTCTTGGTCTTAATAAACCAATGAGCACAGCCTTCCTTCCACCTAGGCTGCTCCTCCCACTCAGTCTCATCCATCTCAGTACCCATGTAGGCATTCTCAACATCTGGGATCTCGTGTTCAACGTCTTCTTCTACTATCTCCCCCTCTTCTATCCCATCTTCAATCACAATCTGTGCGCCAATCTTCTCAATCTCCTCACACGGCAGCACATCATCATCAAATACATCATCATCTAGCATGTCATCATCTAACTCTCTCAACGCATCAATCACATCATCTTCATCATCAACCATCACCACCTCATCACCACCAACTGCACCTGCAGACTCCCCCTGAGCTGTGGAAGTCCCAAGAGCTTGAGTAGTTCTTAGCAACTCACCACCTGCACCTTTCGGTGCATTGGGATCATCGTCTCTGTCGTTTCTCTTCTTAGTCCTTAACTCGTCGCCTCTACAGCCTGTCTCCCCCTGAGATGCCAAGAACGCCTTCATAGCATCTATAATCCTCCCATGCTCAACCAGGAGGGACGACTGTAGTTGATTTTCTGCTACAAGGCGTTGAATAGCCTGGGTCTGGATAAAGTTGATCCTTGATTGCTCTGCCACGACCCGCTCAAGTGCAGCTATTCTCTCCGAGTCTGAGATGGTTGCATCGAAATCAAATCTCATATTAGATGTATCTGGAGTATACTCAGCAGGGATTTCGAATGCAACTGGGACTTCAGAAGCAGTTGTGGACGTAACCGCAGGTGGTATCGTGACCGACAACCCTGCAGTTGCGACGACCGTCGACTCTACAAACCGTGCCACCACCTCTGAAGGAGTAAGCGTTGGAGGTGGTAACGACACAATCTCCGGAGTCGTCGTCTGTAGTGTAGTGGATGGGATGCCGACGGCTGATGTAGCCACCACAGGAACATCTGCGGCGCTTGTAACCTGTACAGAAGTACGAACAATTGACATACCTGATAGTGCGGATGGAGCAAAACGTATAACACGTGAAGTCTCTCCAGCTCCCATACCAGCACCTGTCCTTTCACATCTCGAACGTCTGATCAACTTGTGTATGTCCTCCTCTTCTTCCTCTGACTCACTATCATCCACCGTCCTCTTCCTCTTTCCCAACGTCCTCTCACGTGTCACCAACATCCTCCTCGCTTCATTCATAACATCGTCAAGATCGGAGTCAGCCACCGTCGTAGCTGCTCTAGTCACAATCACTTCACTCACCTGTGCAGCAGAGACCTGCACATCTTCTTGTGGATCAAAACGATCCATGTCGAAGAAACCTTGGCCGCCAAATGCAGCATCAAGGTCAACATCCTCCTCAGCCGATACAACAGGCACAGTAGGTACATCACGAGTTGCTCCTGCCTGTTGTGGTTGAGGGTCTCTGAACTCGTCCCCCCGAGCTGGCACATACCCCGGGTTTATCAAGTACCCGAAGAGTGGAGTATGCCTTGGACGACGTTCAGGCTTGCTCCTCGCACTCGAAGTACGGCATTGAGCAAAGATACGTTTGCTCACATTCTCCACGTATCTTATCGGGCGTCGTTGAGGCAAAGCTGGAGCCACATGGTTCAAGATCATCTGGATGAATCTTGGATACATTATGAACCGCTCACGAGCCATCGCCCTCCTCTGTCTATCAATCTCGTAGAAGACCATTTGACTGAAGCTATAACGTTTGTTATAGGTCAGTGCAGTCATTGCGGACTGCATGGTCGCACCCATACCGTCAGTGCCCGCCTTCCTCCCAGACATGCATACTATCATAACGTGCATGAGGAAGCGCCACTGATCAAGTAGGAACCCCTTCCGTCTTTGGGTATCGCCCAATGGACCAGAATAGCCCATTCGTAGAAACGCTCCATCACGAAACGGAGCCACAAACTCCGTAGGGTCGTTCCGAGTCTCCTCTCCAAATCGTAACGCCACCCGTATTTGTTCATATGAGAACTGAACTTCTTGATTATTGACTGTTGCTCTCATGACCGGGGGCTCAACACGACAATCATACTCCACCGTCTGCCAGAAGTCCTCGATATTGGGTAAGGATATCGGCAGTGTCGTCGTGATTGCGTGGAATATCCTCGAGCGTAGGAGGAATGTGATTATCTCACGATAATCCTCCACACCACTCGCTTCCGGGTCTAAGGTGATGAACATGTTGTGACCCGGGAAGAATTGCCTCTGATTGTCTCCTCCGTCATCTCCTCCAGCACCTCCAGCACCGGCAACAGCAGCCATATCTGCAACAAACGAACCAAGTTAGATAAACATTAAAGCATAACACAAGTTCGCGTGTTACCATGAGCGAAGTTGTGATAAAGACTGTATAGGCGAAGTTAAAGTTTGGGCGAAGTTGGGAACAACTTCGCTTCAGCTTTAAGTTCGTCTAAAAATTATTAAGTTAAAAAGGTTCCAGGCGAAGTTAAAGTTGGGGCGAAGTTGGGAACAACTTCGCTTCATCTTTAAGTTCGCCTCACCACAACATCGCCTCAGGCGAATTTAAGTTTCAGGCGAAGTTGAGCATTAGGCGAAGTTACGGATAACTTCGCCTCAGGCGAATTTAAGCTCCAGGCGAAGTTACGGATAACTTCGCCTAAACCTTAACTTCGCCTGAATCTGAAACGGCGACAGTAAGGTTAATCGAAATCCGGAAAACCGGTGTTTCGATTAACTTTGACTATTTAGGAGGCTCAAACACATGATATTAATGATAACTAAACGACCAGGTTGTACATGAACACGTAAAACAAGTTTTGAAAGTCCGATTTGAGTGTCCGACGGTTCGAGGTTAATAATCGGGTCGAAACGACCACTGATTTTCATGGAAGAACAAAGATTATACAATGTATTGGCATCACGAACCTTGAAACGTAACGGAAACTGAGAAAAAGAACTAGAAATCGGAAAAACGACAAGTTCGCCGGAATATCGGAGTAAGTTCGCTGTGGTTTACGAGGATAAGTTCGCTGAAATTCAAATAATGAACTGTTTGACCCTTGAAAAACCTTTTATAGGGGCGAAGTTATACAGGCGAAGTTACGGATAACTTCGCCTAGGCGAAGTTATCCACAACTTCGCCTGTTCAATAACATCGCCTATATTTACAAAATTTATCCTTATAAGTTTAACAGTTTTCCAATTAAGTTATAAAACTTTCCTTTAAGAACTAAATGACACGTTCAAGTCCAAGTAACCCGTTATAAACAAATACAACTACAGAAAAAGAAAACTTTAAACAATTTAAGTATAAGGGATCAAATTTCAGTCTGGATAGGGACTGCTACGTTTTAGAAAAGATCCGAACATGAATCATACTAGGTATGTGACTGTCACATAGATCCGTGTTTAGCTGTATTATGACATAAAGAGACAGGTTGTAAGCAGGTAAATAGCTTAAGATGGTTTTCATCGTTTCTGTGATACGAGTTAGGTTCAATTAAGCCTCAAAATTTAAGTGGGCAACAACTCAGAAATATTGATGCCTCCTATCTATCCTCAAAGCGTATTTGGCTTTCCCCAAGTCACCCCGAATTGACTTCGACCCATAGTGTCTGATTAAGTTGTAAGTACTCTTCATCTGGTTCCCGTTCTTCTTCTTTCTCTAAGATTGAGAAG
This sequence comes from Bidens hawaiensis, assembly GCF_021521415.1. Classification (NCBI taxonomy): domain Eukaryota; kingdom Viridiplantae; phylum Streptophyta; class Magnoliopsida; order Asterales; family Asteraceae; genus Bidens; species Bidens hawaiensis. The sequence goes on along the minus strand of NW_027491300.1, from coordinate 463,250 downwards.
TCTTGACACTTTCATCTCTAGAATGTTTCAATACTCACAATTTTTTTTTTTTTCGCTCACAAATTTACATAGACTTCAGAGTAGTAAATAACTGCAAGTCCCGAATCTGGATCACTGCAGTTTCTTGAAACGCTATCTTCACGTGAATCAGACCACCCATGGGCTCGTGTATGACTGGGTAATTGCTTTTCTGCCTATCACTTGGAAAGATAAAAATGAAGACAAGCAAAACTCTTAAGGAGTTTCCACGTAAAATCAAGTAAATTTAGTTTGTATCACGTCTACTTTTACGCACCATAAAAAGTTACCATGACACACAATGACTGTCCTAAAGCCTTTTAAGCCTAATAACTTCACTAGTTAAGCACACAAAGTTAGTATATCTATCATTTTCCAAGGTTGGATCAATTTTCTGTTTAACATAGCAAACGTACTTCTTACGAAGTAGTAGACTTGAAAAGTAATTTCATTTCCCTTTTTTTTCAAAATTTTAACATTAATCGCCCCGACCAAAACAAAGTCTTCAGGTAAACGGCTCTCCCGAAGATCCAATGGATCAGCTGGACCGACCACATACTAGTATGTGTCCTTATAACTAAGTATGATCGACTAATTTTAAGCGAAAGAATGAAAACTCATCATAAACCGCCCAGGTCACTTTCAGTCATCTGGTTAATGGCTATCCTCAAAATCTACAAGTAGAAAATTAGGACCAAAACATATCCGAAGACATGTCCTTCAAACTGTGGTAACCGACATACTTTTAAGCGATAGTGATTTTTTTTTTTTTAATAATAACTTGAAAAACATGGTTACTCGGGATTGATCATCCCATTCAACTCAATAAGGTTTTGAAATCTCGTTTTGTCAAACGCTTTAGTATAAAGATCAGCGAAATTATCAAGCTTATCCACTTTTTCAAGCACAATCAGTTTCTTCTCAGCACAATCCCGTATGAAATGATGACGTATGTCGATATGTTTAGTTTAACTATGTTTCACGGGATTGTTAGATACTGAGATAGCAGCTGTGTTATCAATGCAAATAGGTGTAAGTAAGAAATTCAGACCATAGTCGCGCAACTGTTGTTGAATCCAAAGAACCTGGGAGCAGCAGTTGGATACTGCCATGTATTCTGCCTCACAGGTTGAAATTGCGACCGAAGTCCGTTTCTTGCATTGCCACGACACCAATCTGCCACCGTTCCCTTTCCAGTAATATTGCCTCCACTTTCTCCGGCAAAACTTACTCTCCCTCCTTGAACAGGTTTCAAATCGTGTAACAAATATTTGTTACCCGTCATGTGCCGGGAACAGCCGCTATCTACAACCCAAAGATTGTTGGCAGCCCTGTTCAACTGTTCCTGCACAATAAAGCAAAAGATTATAATTTAGGGACCCAAGACCAATTGGTCTTGGATCTATACATCCCAAACTTTGGCTTTCCAAAGTTAGTATCTCGATAACTCCTGTAAGTTCCATTAGGATATCTTATTGAAGATTGATTGTAAGGCCTTCCAAACCTTTGAGAATTGAAAGTATTATAGCTTGTGGTTTGGTTATTAGAAGTGTAAAACTGAGATTTGTTTCTATGAAAACCTGAATTATTCACATTTTTGAATTTTGAACAGTTTTCATATTTAGCAGTATGATAATTATCATTAGGTTTATTCTCAGCTTTAGTAGGCCTTACACCTCTGAATCGCTGCTTCAGAGGGCAATTTGCAACAAGATGTCCTAATTGATTACATCTAAAACAACACCTATGCTCAACTTTTTTATCAACCGGTGTTTTAGATGTAGAGGCTATATTACCGCCAGTTCGTCTCACATATGGTGGGACGTACGGGTTTAGTGGAGTACTCTTTTTATTCATTTTATCTTTTTCTCCACTCTTGGGTAACACAACCTCCTCTTTTGCCTTACCAGACTCGGATGACTTATCCGAATCTGATGACACTGGACTTTGAACATAAATTTCAACACTTGAAACAGACGAACTTGTTTCACCTTCACTAACATTTGGTTTTTTAACAGTTACTTTAATTGGCACTGTCTGAACAACCTCAAAATCAATAGATTTCTTAACACTAGGGTTAAAAGTGTAATTGTGATTGTACGGTGGTGGAACCTCATGATAACCGATTCCTCCTCTCTTGGTAGAGGAACCTTGATCACTAACAAGGTGATCAAGAATGGCAGAGGAATTTCTGAACTGCTCCAGTTTTCGATTCAGTTCCACCACTTTCACCTGGTGGTCAGCAATCTGTTTTTCTCTCTCAGCAATTAGTTTGGTCTTTTCTTCCAAAACCTCATAACTTAAATCAATCACTTCAATTTTTTCAGCAAGTTTAGTTTTTAAACTTTTAACATCTTTTTCACAAGCTTTTATTTTAATTTTATAGTTATTTTCTCTTGATTTAATAAAGTGATAATCTTCTTTTAAGGTTTTAAATTCAGCATCCAACCTAACATACTGATCGGTAATAGTTGCTAATTGCTCAGACAAGTTCTCACATTTTGAACAAGTAGTTTTAGAGCATACCTCGGAGAGCTTGTCATTATCATCTGCCATAAGAGCTTTTTCTTCTTTGGTAGCCCTCTCACTTTCTTCAGTTTCAACCTTTGCCAAATTTGCCTGCTCAAATGATTCTTTAGAAAGCAGGTTCCAGTTATATTCACCATCTCCTCTGGAAATCATGGCACTATAATCTTTTCTTCCCTCATTATGCGGTGTAGACTTTCCTTGACTTCGTTCTACACGCTCATTCCTACATTCTTTTGCGAAGTGACCGTTTTGTTGACAATTGTAGCACCTTACCTTTGACTTGTCGAACCCTGGTCTTCCTCCGACAAACTTTCTACCGGTCTTATTCATAAACCTCTTCACCCTCCTTACAATCATGGCCATCTGCCATTGTAGATCCATTTCTTCCATATCGTCAGCATCAATCTGATCGTAATCTTCATCCAACATAGCTGGATCAACAATCTTCCCTTGAATATAGTTCTCATAGGAAGCAATGAAAGAAGCATAGAGGCCAAACTGCTCTTCAGCAGACTTGACACTCATAGGCATCTTGGAGTAGTTGTTGCTGGGAGCACTTGAAGAGCAACTACTCTTGCTTGCCTGGGGTTGAGAACCACTAGATCCAGCTGCTACATAGCAAACATCCCCATTTGTGTTAACTGACACATGCCCCTCATGTGATGAGTTGGGGCCCGACTCTCCCTTCGAGTAGTAAGCAGCCGATTCAGTCTTTGAGCCTGAGCTAGTGTTGACTTTAGCTCCATACATACTTGGATCTTGAACCTGATCCATAGTAGGGATGGCAAAAAAACCCAAACCCGATGGGGAAAACCGAAACCCGCCCCGAACGGGGCGGGTTCGGGGACACTTAATCGGGGACGGGTCCGGGTTCGGGTTTTCCCCGTTTAAGTTAATCGGGTTCGGGGCGGGTATGGTATAGCCTGTACCCGCCCCGTATACCCGCCCCGTATACCCGTTTAAAACCCGTTTAATTAAATATAATTTTTATATTTATATATAATATATTATTTATTAAATATAATTTTTATATTCGGGTATGACTTATTATTTACATTAATTTAACTTTATTCATTAATTGTATTAACTTTATTTATATATTAGGTGTCACAACGGAGCTTGATTTGTATCTACAAGAGAAAGTTTGGATAAAAGAAACTGAGATTGACCTTTTAGCTTGGTGGAAAACAAATGGTGTCAAGTACCCAAGGTTGCAAAAGATTGCTCGAGATATATTGGCGATTCCAATATCTACCGTTGCTTCCGAGTCCGCTTTTAGTACAAGTGGTAGATTGGTAAGTCCACATCGTAGCCGTCTTCATCCAAAAACATTGGAAGCGTTAATGTGCGCCCAAAGTTGGTTGTTGAATGAAATCAAAGGTAAACAAACATTTTATTTTTTATTTTTAACTTAGCTACTATATAAACTTTTGACTTTTGTGATATGAATATAGCAACTTGTTCAGAAGAATCCGAGGCATATTGCCAAACTATTGAATATGATTGTGACGATGGTATTGAGGTAATACATATATATATGGTTTATCGTTTACATTTTAATATGGTTTAACATTGATTCTTATATAGTTTCCAATTAATATGTTAATGTTTGATTATCATAGCAATCCGGCGTGACAAGTGTTTGAATGGTTGAATGGGTGCGGTATGGACGTGTAAGAAGGATCAATCATGAAGTTAATTTCCGTTGTGATGGGAGAAATAAACATTTTTATGTATTAATAATGTCTTTTGTATGTGTAATGTGTTTGGATATTGAACTTTTTGTGTATTAATATTGTATTGTAATTTTGTATCATTTTCTTACAATCGGGTTTTAAACGGTGAACCCGACGGTTAAATGGGGATCCCCACGGGGAATTTAGCCCGTTTAAAAACCATTTATGCTAGACGGGTTCCCCGAATACCCGCGGTTTTCCCCGAATCCCCGATGGGGATTCCCCGTTTAGTCCCCGCGGGTTTTTAGACGGTTTTGGTAATGAGTTTTATAAACCGGGGCGGGTATGGGATTGGCATTCCCCGCCCCGAAACCGCCCCGTTGCCATCCCTAATCCATAGATGTCTCCTTTCTTACCATGTTAAGCTCAAAGGTCCTGAGCTTGTTGACTGTCGTTTCGAGATCATAAGTGGGAAAGTCCTTGTCTTCCCTCATCAGCACAGTGTATATCTCCCATTTTGGTGGGAGAGCATCCAGAAGCTTCTCAACAATCTCTTCTTCTCTGTAAGAAATGGAATAGTTGCTCAGTTCAGTCATCAGATGATAAAATCGAGTGATGATATCATCTAATGATTCATTCTTCAAATACTTGAAGACTGAGAACTGGGTCTTGAGCAGTTTTATTTTTGAAGCCCGGATTCCTACATTTCCTTCAAATCTGCTCTCAAGGGCTTCCCAAAGCTCCCTTGCTGAAGTGTACTTCCTAAAAGTATGAAGGATCTCCTGTGGAAGAGCCATGGTAATAGCAGCATGAGCCTTGCTCTCAGCCTCATACATCTTCTTCTCTTCTTCTTCCATTTTACTATACTTCTTGATTTGGTCACGACCTTCATACTCCATAATTGGTGGAATATAACCATCCTGGATGCATACCCACATCTTCGCATCCTGGTATTTGACGTACTGTATGAACCGATCCTTCCATGCAACGAAATCGGTTCCCTTCAGCAATCTTGGGGCCTTGGTAGCCGACCCTGCTTCAACTTCCATCTTCACTAACTCAGAGATGTTGATCGACGGCATTTTTTTTTTTTTTAAGTACTGTAGGCGAAGTTACGGATAACTTCGCTTGAAGTAGGCGAAGTTGTAGAGAACTTCGCTGAATAACTTCGCTGAAAACTCTGCTGATTAACTTCGCTGATTCTTAACTTCGCTTAAGGTAAGCGAACTTAGGAATGAGGCGAAGTTGTAGATAACTTCGCTGATACAGGCGAACTTGAGAAGGTAGGCGAAGTTGTGGATAACTTCGCTTAACCTTATATCTTCGCCGAAACCCTACGTACAGTGACGGCAACTTCGCCTGATGAACACGGACGTTTTTGAAGATCTGGAATCTGGATTTAACAAGGTTTTTGATGGTGCAAAGGCTTGAATACTGTGGTAGTAGGTAAGATTGACTTAGAAACACGAAAACACGTCCCGCGAATAGTCGAAACGGGACGAAATCTATAACCGCGTGAATATCCCGAACCTCACAATCGAGCAAATGCTCTGATACCAATTGTAGGTTCCCTGGACGGATCGCACGAGATATCGCGGTCTACTCAGGTGCGGAATCCCTGCGTAGATCGTTACGAGTATAGAACACAAACACACGAATACACGAAACACGTTATATGTTATAACCGAACTCACGTGATGTAAATATCACTGTTACAAAACACACGTTACCGAACAAACTCGATTCACTGAAAAACTCACTAACTGATTAACCTAAACCAGCCGTAACCTATCAATATAAATACACGACAACTTCGCCTGATATGTTCAGGCGAAGTTGTCCATAACTTCGCTTGTTCAACAAGTTCGCCTAGGCGAACTTGTTGACAACTTCGCTTGTACAAAAACATAAATAACATTACAGACTCGATTACAGACACTAGACTATGAACTACTGACATTTATGCACCAACAATGAGAGGTAATGTTGTAGTAATCGACTTAGTCGAGAACATAATGGTTTAGTGATTAAGGCTGTAACTTGCCTTTGGAGGAATTTAATGCCTCGAAAAGCATTGAAGGTCAAATTGAAAAGACGTTGTATTTGTTGTATTTTTCAAGATATGATTGGAATGATTTGGCCGAAATGCTGGTAGTCAAGCTTCAGTCAGTAGGTAGACTCCCATATCAGGTTTTATTGTAAGATTGTCTCCCATGGGTAATTTGATAGGTTCAATAAGTGATTTCAACTCCAAGAAAAAAAAAATATTGTTCAACAGACTAGACTTTTGGGTTTATAGAGATACAAATGAAGAAGATTATATTATGGCACCTTAACCAAAGATCTATCATCTCACATTGTGGAAGCTATCAATTACCGAAAAGTGCTTGTTTGAGGAATTTGGATCGATCAAGAGTGTTCTAAACAATGGGATGGATTCCTACTAAGAGTAAGATAATTCGAGGAATTGGCTTAACTCAATTTACTTCCCAAAAACGAAATGGTTATATTACGGAACACAAGGTCAAACCATTACATATGATCCGGTTCTTGATTCTTCTCCAAGTAGTAAAAATAAAATAAAACTAAGAGTTTTTAATATGGTGTAGCATATCCCGCGAAGCGAAAGAATTTTAAATAATGTTTACAATGATTTTTGGTAAAGAATCTATTTAGTTGATCGCGACCCTATGAGAAGTATCGTTTCGAGAATACAACTTGAAAACGAAAATTAATGAAATTTGTTGTTTTCAATGAGGAAAAAGAGATGTGAGTACGCAAATATATATGTATATACAATGAAAATATGATGTATTCCAAGAAATGAAATAATATTATAGTTGTATACTTTCTAAGGTTGGTTTCATGCCCTATTGGGAACCAACCTCGTACCACGAGGTTAGTAGGTATAATCATTACGCTTTAGAAGGGAAGAAAGACAGAGTGTGCTCATAGGAGTGAAAACAATGTTATAGACATGAAGTAACTGAGTTGGACTTAGACCGAGGATTCGTCATAGGTGCCAACAACTTCCTCCACTTAGGCTAGTTTAGCCTTAGAAAAGTCGCACGAAGTTGTCTAGTAGGCAATGTGAATAAGATATCACGAGGATGTTGATTCAAGTCACGTTTTTTTTCAACTACTGGTTTAATAGACTTAATTGTGAAAATATACTTACTAGACATACTATAGTTACAATAATTCATAAAGAGTATGCACGAAAAATATACTTACTAGACATACTATGAATATAATTTGCGTGCCTCATTTTTATAGAAAGTCTATAATGTTATATCATTTTAAATAGAAATGTATGGATAAAACGGTCATTAAGCCGCCATCCCAAAGAAAAAAAAATTAGATAAGGCGTTAAGTGAATTTCATTAAAGAGTTAATAGATAACTCCAATGAGGAAAAGTGTTTAAGAAGAACTAGACTTTTGGTTAAAATAAACTTCGGCACATTTGTAAATCATCCGAAAATTTTACTTAATTTTAACAAAATTCATAAAGAACTTATATAATCATTTCATTAAAGTTTTGGTCAGCTTTAATAAACCTTTATATCTGGTTTATAGATTTTAAGAAAAACTTAGTTATCTCTAACAAAATTTGAAGAATTAAAATAGTTTACAATCAAAGTTGTTAACATATACACATCAAGATGATTATAATGGCCCTATAAGGATATGAAGATAAACTCTTAGAAATAAAGTAGAGCTAGAATGTATCTAAGAAGAGTTAAGGTTTCCAGGGTTAAGGATGAAAATAATGCGAGTTGGAATGATCCTTAGTCTAGGTTTTGGGTACTAGATAGCAAGTTCCAAGCTTCTATAGTGTATCATTGCATATAGATTACCTCACAACTATAAGTTTACTAACAATTCTTGTTATGACAAATTGGGAATTTGAGATTTCAACATTCAAACCTACATGCTAGTAGTGTGTCATGAGGTTCATGAGGTGTTCATAAGGATCATTGCATAGTCGTTAGAGTCGAAGAATTAAGAAAAGATACAATATGGTAGAAAGGCTCCAAATTATTATCTACTGGTTAAAGTAATGAAATATTTTTATAACTATTTTTGGAAACATCTTGATAAAGGAACAATTTTAAAACACGATTCTAAAGGAAAATGCAGAAACAATACCAAGGATTAGGTATATGATCCTATTGTTCGGATTACGAAATTAGTTCCCCAAAGAAGAAAATTCAAAAAATTTTTAGTGCTAATCTCGAGGGTTCAGTGGCGCGACATTATCCATGATGAAAGTAATTTTTGGAGACTGAATGTTAACACACCATGGTTGAGATGGAGTTAGCACGATTTGGTATAGATGATGTCAACACTTGGTGTTGATGCGATTGTTTAGCAGTTCTAAATATCATTAGCGTCAGCCTTTTGGAGCTATAGATATAAGTGGTGTATCGAAGACAATTCACTATACATCCCTTTGGGTAATTTTTTGTAACATGAGTGGCAAGATCATGTACGGATGCGACACACTTTTGACATGTTATATGGGCCTAATGTGTATGAAAGTGAAGTTGGAAAGTTCCCGCGTAAGGTGGGTTTGTTCGAACATATAGGTGGCTTATCACTATCGAGGTTTGTGCATGTTAGGAGACTTGGCTATAAGCCAGAAGTGGTAGGTTGAGGATTGTTTGTGAGTATATAATAAGGTTGGTGATGTTCACTTGTCTTTGGCCGAGTTTTCCGATTCCTAACCATTATATCCTATGTATAATATCATCACCATTATAGAATAGTTACAACAAAGTAAATATCGTGATAGAAATGCGTCAATGCAAAGAATGTCGGGTTAGTTCCACGTAAGTCGTTGCTAGTAGCCAAAGAATTTATAGGATGCGTCGACAATTGAAATGGGTGGCCGATAGGATACGTGGAAGGTGTCTCTTACATTAATAAAATAGAGGAAAAATAAATCAAATCTTCCACACTCCTGAAAAGTCTCAACGTTTCCACATGTACCAGGCGTGTCTACTATAATGCTAAAAATGATCCCGATGTGGTCGTCGCGTTGGATTAGAAGTTGTGTATGACAGAAGGTCAACCAACACATATGTGTCAAAGAAGCAGAAATGTCAGCTTATAGGAGTACTAGTTTGAAATGATATGACTATGGAAAGTTTTGTATACATTCACTCGAAAGTCACATAGGATAAGGAGAGGAACTGATAAAATGACAAAGAGTTCATTAAGCTCCAAATGGGGGTACCGTCATGTCGTAATAATTGATAACTCACAAAGTACTTTAAGTTATAAATTAGTGATGTTACCAGTTTTGTTGTTATAAGTATATATTAATGATATTTTGTAACAGTCGTTAGGTGTGTTGGTTACCATAACAGGATTACCAGAATTCACGTGCACGTGCAAATTTATAATTACGTTGATCACCCATAATTATAAATTTGCCTTGCATAGTCACTCTAGTTTTCTCCTATCATGTGTTTTATATGAATTTTGTTCATAGTTGTAGTTTTGTATTTCCCTAAGCAAGCTCTTATGGCAATCCTAGTAATGCAATATGGGCTCCTATGTTACTCAGTCTATGGCTTTATATGGGTAGCGATGAAGGTAAATCACGTAACCTTCTTTGCTAACTACAATAAATAAAAGCTTAACACAAAAACGGGGTCGAATTCCCCAATTAGTCCCGAGCATAACACGCTCCAGTTAACATAAAATTCCTTCTCAACATAAAATGCCCTCTGGCAATGGCATACACTCTCGAGCATAACTCGCTCCTATCAAATTAGTGTGCCCAATAAACAACAATACTAATCACGTGTGCATAAAGGTCTTACAAGTATCCATAGAAAAATCGATAGCTTATCATGTATGCACACTTTCAAATTAATAAGGTCATCACTTCATTGTTAATCCACTAAATTATGTCTTAGAGTTCTCTAAGCCAATTCATATAACTAGTCAATTCCAATAGTCAACCCTTAGAGTTCTATTGATCAAACTTAAGTGTTTTCATATACCTAATTCATCAGGGTTTTTGCAGTGTCAGAGTCTTAGCGGGTAGGGATCCTTAAAGAATTTCGGTTAAAGCTTAGAAATCTCCAATGATTTTTCTAATTCCTGAAACCTTTGCTCTGATGCCAATCTGTCACACCATGCCATGGGGGCCTGGGAGTTTTATGGACAAATTGGTACCATGTGTAAGCAGCGGAATATTATTGATAAAAATAAGTTACAACGTCTACACTAAGTATTTACGACAAGGTGTAACTACACAACTATCTCTTCTCTGACACTGCTACAATCCCGAGGTTGGTTATACTAATCTTCTTGGCATCTAATCTTCATTATTCATGTTCGGCATACGCCTCTATCCTTAAGCATTCTTATTACAAAGCTAATCTAAATTTCTATCCCATAGTACCTGAATACATGCTAAAAAGTGTCAACTAAAAAGTTGGTGAGTTCGTGAGTTTAGCTCACATACACATAAAACAGTTCATTAATAAAATCTCGCAACTTTGTGTGTATGTAAGTATAAAGCATGGTGCACATCAATCAAGTCCACAATCAAACCTGCAACTAGCATAAGTATCCCCAACTCATACTAGAAGTTAAACCATCCCGGACTATCACCCTGCTAAAATCAATAGTCAAACACGTAGATTATATGCCGCAACGATCCGCGGATCTTAGTGTGGTTTACCAATATAGGGTCACTGTGCGTGGGGGTCTCCCAAATAGTACTATCCATACAAGCCTCTGGCCCATTCCCTCGGGCTAATGATTGTGTAAAAGTTGGGACAAAATTTAGCAGTAAAACACCTCTTGATAAATATCACACCATAAGTAAAACCAGCATGTATCCAGCCCAAAAATTTTAAGTAAAAAGGGCAGCATGAAACTCACCTCAGTCTGTATTCAATATGTATATGAAAGATTATCAAGGAGCTTGCACAATGCTAGAAATCACCAAGTACACCTAGTATATATATTAATCAACAATAAGTTATCGAAGAACAATTTAAAATTCACATTTGGTATTGCGTTCTAGTTAATTCTAAGTGTTTTCTAACACATTTGGTTCTCGATGAGTAAAGTTTCCTTTTATGGGATGTTTTTACTTAAATAACTTAATAAGATTGATGTTTTGTGTTTAGGTATATAATTCAACTTCCGGGAGTTTTACTTTTAGTTACCTTGGTTCATTTGTCGGGCTTCGATAAAGTTTCCATTTTGGAAGTTTTCGGTTAGGTTTCGGGTTACCATATGGCTAGAGAAGTTATATAATTTATTCATACAAAAGGTTAATGATTATTGGTTGAAACAACATGTCATGAGATTACGAAAGATATAACGATGCCGGTTATGACCGTCTTGTCCATTTTCAACAATATGTCTTTAGAGAAATGTGTAAATAAACGAATACTTTGTTAATCTAAATCTCCCATTTTCCAGAAACATATATGTTAAAAAAATTAGTTATTTGCAGGTCTGATATTTCACAACTTTTGGGGCTTTACGGTCTTAGTCTCCGTACGTTCGTTTACCGTTCGTTTTAGCAAAAATCAAGTTAAAGACTTGGTTAGTTTTTGTAAAATAAGTAAACGCTCAAATTAAGGCTTTATTAACTTATATTTGCTGTTAAAGATCAGAAAATTCAAAACTTAATATTTTTCAAACGCTCGTTCGGGTTACGCCGGTTTTACAATAACTCGCGTTTAAACGCTATTTCTCAACAAAAAGGGGTATTGTAAATATTGAAAATGGTTTATAACATTATAATAAATAAGTTTAATTATATAACTTCTGAAAAAATATCGAATTTATATTTTTGAAGTCTTTTAGTCTTTTGAAGCCGGCCCGTTCGTCGGTTTTAACGAAACAACAATTTTAAACTTGTAAACGGGCCCTTTTCTAAATCCACTTACCGTTAAACATTTTGTAACTAATTTATGGCCATTTTTACTCAAAGGTTTCTGTTCTAAAACCATATTCATGTATTTTCAGTTTTTAAGAATTAACCGGTTTTTCTTTTGTTCCAAAAATGCCCTTAGCCACGTTTATTGATTCAAATCCGTTTTTCCCCAGAAAACAGATTTGGACCTGTCATAATACCTATTAATGACTTACTAAAAGTTTTATATTGATGTTAGGATGTCGGGAACCCAAACAGTGCCTTCGTTTCGGATTCGTCCCGTTAGCATCTTTATGTTATAGTTTTTAGTAAAACTCACTTTGGTTAGAAAACTTGTTAGGATATGCTATAGTACACAAAATTAAGTTGTTTTTAACAATTCATGGGTTCTAAAAAGATTATTTAATGTAGCTGTTACAAGTACGAGCCCGGTTCGGCCCGCTCGGGTTCTAGTTCGATTTTAAAATGATGATTCGCATTAAATGGTTCCGGGTCAAATTATCGATCATCAAAATATTATTTTTAGGGCTGCAAAAATATATCATAATATTGCGTTGGTCGCAGGGCTTGTTTCTCAATTAAACAGGTTACAAAAATGACGGTTTGTAAGGTTTTTAACACTCAGTTCTAATATTGTCTTTTGGGGCTGGTTTATACCATATTTAATGATTTAAACAAGTATGTTTAACTTCTGGAAATTATGCTAAAAGTCCAGAAGTTAATAAGGCCTCGTGCCGGATTTGTTTTCAAGCTAGTTTCACTCAAACGAGTTACCGGATGGTCTATAGACTGGCCACGGTTTTAAGGGCTGAACTTTGTGTAACTTTTAGGGGTTCATGGTCAGAGTTTTCTGTAATAAATTTATACTTTTCCGTTTTCATTTTATAAGTTTATACCTAGCTCACTTTATTACCGAAAATTCCCTTTCGCTCTTATATTTATTTATAACTTGTTTTTAGTTAGCGAAACATGTCGAGACCTGTTTTAATACACAAGAGTGACTTGTTTAAAGTTTCATATTGGTATTAAGGTGCTCATAACCTAAATAGTGGTTTCGGTTCGTTTTGGGCTCGTTAGAACCTTTTGTTTGGTTTTAGAAATACTTATAGGTTACATCAAGTTTTGGGGGTAGATTGTTTCTATATATTTAATCCACTGAAAGTATGAAAACGCCTTATAGGAAAGTTAGGTTTTAGGTTCGGGTTCTTGGGTTTAACAAACGGGTCAGACTCCTAATATATTTTTGTAAGTTTATAGGATTAAAATGGTTTAGCTTTGTGTCCCGTTTGTTTGGCTTTAAAAACTGTGTTTTATTGCTTAGGGTTTTATGTTTGTAAAATTAGTTATATTGCTAGTAACGAGTTCAGGTTCTGGAACAAGTTAATCACATGTACATGATTTTGATTCATCATGTACACAACTGGTTAATCAAAGGACAACACCTCGGCTTCAAAAACACTTAGAATTAAACGAGAATAAAGATAAACAAGAACTTGTGGTTACCTCGATCAAATGAACAGCTTCCACATATTTCTGGAGAGTTTCTACAAGTTCAGTTGATCCGGTTCTGAGGGTAATCTGATTGCAAAAGAGGAGGAATCTAGTGCTGGAATTTTGTACAGTAGTAGGATTAATAGAACGATTATAATATGAAAGATTAGAAATAACAAACAACTGGCAGACCTCTTGTTCTTTATTCACAGCGTAGGCTTCTTTAGGAATGGAGCAACATCGATTTCCAGGAGATTGCAAGGACATTGTGAATGAAGATTGGGGGAATATTAAAGAAGGAAACCACTTGCAGGGATTTCTTGAATGGGGAGCTACATGAACATGGATTGGGGAAGAAAAGATCGATGATGATGAAAATGTCCATGGTTTTGATTGGATAGAGGAGAGGTGGTAAGATTTGCCAGGAGATTTTACAAGATTCTCAATATAATATATTATGTGATATGTTTAAAAATAATTTGGCAAGTAAGATTTTAAAATAAATACTAACGGTGTAGGATGAAGAATAGGACTTTTAAATTACCATGTGACTCATACAAGATAATACAACATGTCACAATCTTGTTATTCTGTTTTCGCTCTGTTCAGTTTGGTGTCGGGACATTATTGTAAGTAATTGTTTGATGTTTGAGTTATTTATTTTGGATGCTCGGTTGTATTAAATACTCATTGGATGGTTCGCATACTTTTTGAAGTTATCCGGTTTGTTCGGGGTTAAGCGACTCTAGCTTTAGTTTGATTAATTTGGGCCGAGCCATCTTATAAAACGTGGTATTATTATTAGGCTTATCCCTATCTATCAGGTTCTACAAAGTTATAGGGCCGATCCCATTAGTTACTTCAATGGCTCAGGCGAAGCCCTTTGACATACGGTTCGCTTCGACTATTCGACTGACATCATCTAATGATAAGTTCTTAAAACAAAAAAAAATTAGCCCTATTTTTGGGGTTGTTACATTATCTTACCGCAAAAACATTAGTTTTTATTGTGTTTTATGGATCACGAGCTTAACTTGGATCCCGCTGTTTCAAATCTCCTTAAAGATTGTCTCATATGAGATGACCACTTTAAGTAGTCGAATGCGAGCGTTCCGCTCGCCATCCTAATTTTTGGTGTTGAAACAATAGAACCACGGTGGTTCGTGGACTAGTGCTTTGACATGACGTTGAATTCCGATTTATTATTTTTGTTACAATCGATATTTGAGTCGAAAACATGAAAAGGCGCGGTGGTACGCGCACATGTATAGACTCCAACAAGGTAATTTTGTAAAAAGTTTTAAGGTCGGAATATCAAGTCATGGTTGTTCATGCACGATTTTTCCGCCTTTAAATCTTAAAAGATTATTATTACGTTTCAAGAATTTAAACCATTTTCCCTTTATTTTGTTATAAATTCTTATCACAAGTCTTCATTTATAAATGTTATATTTTTTTTTCTTATTGTTAATAACTCTTTTATATCTCGATTTTATATGGTAAAGTTTTACACCAATTTTCTCATTTTGATTTCACAAAGATTTTTATTGCAAATTTCGTTCATTAAAAATCTCTTCGATTTAAGTTAAAAAAAAAGTAATAACAATAATAATAAATATATGTATATACATAGTTGATGTATTCACTATGATTTTAACATGCCATTTACTTTCATTAAGACTATTTATAAACAAAAATCTTATTATATAAATTTCATTATGTTAATAAGGTTTTATGATAAATTTCATCTCAACTTTTCAAGTAAATTTCCTATTATATAAATTTTAATTGTCTTTATTATATAAATTTTAATTGTCTTTAAAGTCCTTGTACAAAAATCTTATAAAAATTTTATTTTTGTAACTATTCTGTTTATTTTGGACGATCACTCCAAAATTTTAATTATTTAAACTTCTCACGACATTTTTAATTACACTACATTATATAATACACGTGATAGAATTTTCATGACCCAAGTTTATTTCCATAACAGCTTTCACCATGCAATCCTTGGTTTATTATAAATTTTCACGAATAAAATTTACATCATACGATTTTCCGCGTTTTAAAATTTTTATGATAGTTTTGCCATGGTCTTTCAATAAAGTCACAAACTTATAGCTTGTAATCTTCTTGAAATTCTCATGCAAAACTTCATAGAAATTTTACTTTAAAGACAAAAAAATCGTTTACTCGTGATTTCTTGATTTACAATGCCGGTCATTTTAACTTACCACGATATTTTCGTTACACGATATTAAGTAATGAACTTGGTAAAAAAATATAAAAAAAATAAAATAAAAGAAAAAAAATTTTCATTACGCAACTTTGTTTTCCCAAGGACAACATTCATCATTTAATATTGAAACCTCATAACAAATTTTAACATTCAATTTACGTATTTTAAATTTACTCATAAGCCAAAAAAAATAAAATATTTTAATCTTTATAATTTTTTTTTGTGATTCTCACGCTCGAATCTCAAAAATTCTATTTATATTATATATATATATATATATATATATATATATATATATATATTCATATATATATATATATATATATATATTTATATTAACTTGTAATTTTAATTATCAAAATTTTCATGGACATTTCAAACATTATTTATAGATTATAATATTTTAAATTTAATACCTACTATTAGACAAAATTTCCCTAAACGCAACCACAAGTTCCCAAACACCCGTATCCCATCTCAAACTCCCGCCATAAATCAAACCATCCTTACACTTCAAAATTTTTCCCGCGCACTCAAATCTTTACTCAATATGAACGAAACCTAAACATCCAAAAGTATACCCGCACCTACCCAAACCCCATGCAAGTCCAAAATATACAAAAATCAACCCAACAAAAGGCCCTAACTACCGACACTTCTACGCCACGAAAACCTATCAAACTCACCATCCTAATGCTTCAAAGACACCGACAAACACACTCACGAATGCTTGAAACATATACAAACCAAAGTTTACCCAACTATGACTCAAAACCCTTCGACCCATGCTACGTCGAGTCACAAACCATATCGCCACAACGTTCCCATCCAACCATAGAGTTTGATATCAAAATAGCAACCCAAACACTCCTAACAAAATACATGTATAAACCAAATCTCAACCCAAACTAGCCAAGATCGAAATTATCCAACCCATCAACTTAACCCCGAGCTCAAATAAGCCAAACCTCACCTATTAGCCCAACCACTACTCACACAAGCATCCAAGCATAAACCACTCAAACGACCTAAACTCAACAAACCTCATAAATCCAACTCAAGAAAACCAACTACGCAAGCCAACCAAAACATACTCACTCTTCACCAAATTTCCAAACCATTCACCATTCGAAGCCTAAAACCTCTCCCTACACACGCAAGCTTCGCTTTACCCTTAAAATTATATATATATATATATATATATATATATATATATATATATATATACAACTAGTGTATTTAAAACAACCTCATGTGTTCAAATAATCACTTATAGATTATAAACTCTTTCATGATTAACGGTTTACATGTTATGTCCATATTTTATAAATTATCTTTGTAAAATGTAATATTGTCATGACAACAAAATTTGATTATGGGGATTTGCTTTCAAAGATTATTAAACGATTATATGAGTGATTTCAAGATTTATAAATATTGTCACCTAAGGTGATAAATCTCATAAAGACTTTATAAATTCGAGGTTTCATTTCGAATGTTGAATGCGGGATTTATTTAGTAACAAATTTCAACTTTCACCATATTGCATAAACTTAATGACCATGGCTTTGCAAATCTTTTGGGACGCGTTTAAAAATATTTTATATTGTTACACAAATTTGTGCTCAATAACTATTTACGCAAACTATTACTCCTTATTATCGCAAGCATTATTTTATATGTATTTTTTATCACAACCGCTTATTGTATACAAATTCCTTTAACAAATTGGATTTACAAGATTTACACTTGATAATGATCAAAACGTTTCTCTAGCTACGCGATACCGCGATATATTGATATTATTATATTCATTTTCTTGGAAACAATAAAACGACTTTACTTGAGATTTCAATTTCGATGTTATTCTTATATTTTCAATGAGCATATAAAACGCGATTTACATATTTAGTTATTAATTCGAGTCACACAATTAACGCGATTTTTCTTCATTGATAAGATGTTTCGACGACAATATTATGCACATGAGATTTCATTTTAGTGTTTTGATTTTGACCGAATTCAAGTTATCCTATGACAATTTGTGTAATACTTTTGAAACCTTAACTTCGCCAAAAAAAAGAAACCTCATTTATCTTTTAAACGATATTTTCATGACTATGTTATTTATATTTGAGCATTTATGTAAACACCGTTCTATACATTATTTTATATCATTTCATCTAATCTATTAATGGCCTATGTGTGGCTGTCTACAAGTTTTGGCGCTATTAGAAACCGTTATTATAATGACGATTATATAAATGGTTTCACGATAGTGGCCGTATTCACGTTTTATCACATTTCATCGATTGTTTTGGTTGTTAACTAAATACTATTTTACTTATATTGATGCACGTATGCGCCACCCCAAAGAAACTCACCTCATCCTCATGATTTCACGAAATCGTATTCTCAATTACTTATAACCTCAAGTTTATACGCATATGAAACTCATTGTACGACATTATTGTTAATTGTAACGTTGTGTACCCCGACCTTATGTACTCACTTTTGGGTTTCTCATTTACACCTATCGGATTTCTCATTTTCACTCTTTGGATTGTCGTTTCCTTTATTGGATTTCTCATTTCCTTCTATCAGAGTCCTTATTATTAAAATTTAACATATTTATGCACGTTTTAAATGTTTAAGATTTCAAATAATAATAATATATAAATATGTCTTTTAAACTACACAATGGGACGAACCATGTGGACCATACGATGATCTAAATAACTATGGGTGCACACTTAATTATCGAAATCCCCGTATGGAAGCCATAGTAAGTACACTTGTGTGCGATAACTCAGACCCGAGGATGATGGCAGAAAAACGATAGAAATGCGAATCGTGATAAAGGCATGGTGGATACGCCGCCGGTACATCCTATATATAAGTGCTTTTATCATGTTTCTCATTTGTAGTGTTTTTCGAGTCATGCTAGGATTTGACGTTATTCTTTGCTTAAAATTTGTTCATACAACTATCTTACAAAGGACAATATTCGTTAATAATTACTCTTTGTTCGATTTTATTTTAATTTCGGGACGAAATTTCCAAAAAGTTGGGGATACTGTGACATTCGTCAAATTTGAGTCTCGATTTACATTTGTTTTGTAAACTTTCATATTGTAAACCCGACTTAATATTTCTAGAACCTTATTTAATTATCATGTAATATTATTATATACCTCGACCATCAATAAATCGATATTGGTCATATTATAGTGTCGTTAAGAAAAACTTAATGGGTTTAAACTGAGTTTTGTAAAGTTATAAGCTTTGGAAACCTTTAAACTCGGTTTAAACCATGACTGAAACTAGGAGGGCCTTTTGTGTAAATATGTAATATAAATATGAATAAACCATAATCCTAACATATATTATCTAACATAAACTATCCAGCCGCCACCCCCCAGCCGATTTTCAGGCAAGAAGCCAGCGTCGGCCACCTGACGCACCACCATCTTCGGCCGTCCCTCTCTCCCCTTTTGGACCTCAACCCGACACCACCTAACCCTCTCTTCCTCTTGCGCACTTCCGGCGGCTCTCCCTCTCCCTACGCGTTTTTTCGGCGACCGGAAATCCGGCCGCCGTGTACTCGCTGAACTCTCTCTCTCTCTCTGCGCCTCACTCTTTCTCTCACTCTCGGCTCTCTCTATCTCATCTCGGTCTCTCGTCTCCCTCACTCTCTCCGTCTCTCTTTCTTTCCCGTCTCTCTCTCTCTCTCTCTCTCTCTCTCTCTCTTTCGCGTATCTCTCTCACTCTCTCCGGTCTCTCTCTATCTCTTTTCTCTCTCTCTTTTTTCATTTTCCGGCGCGCCTCAGGCGGCCAGAGTTGGCTTTGGCAACCCTCCGTTTCTTCATCTCCGGCAGCCTTCATCTCCGACGACTCGCAAACATATAATAGGTAAATTTAATTCGAGTTTTGGGATTGTTATTTTCGTATAGAGATTGTCATATTGAAACCGTTAAAAATCGGTTATATAATTTGAAACGGGTTGATTTGAGTATTGAGTTGTTTTGAATTGGGTAAAATATGAACGATCGGGTAATGGATATGCTATTTTCTTATGGGTTTAAATTAACAATTGTTATTTTGGTTCGTTGGTTTGTACATAAGTTGTTGAACTAGAGGTCACGGGTTCGAGTTTCATCCCAGACCGATTTTGTGTTATCGTTGTTAAAAGTCGTATAATTAGTATAAAACTATTTAAAAGTTAAGGATAAAGCTAAGTTATCACATTCTCATTCACTGAAGTGTACATCCATACATCCATATCTCTAACTTCATGACAAAGTAAAATGATTATTAAAACAAGTCCTGAGCTACCAAACATTTACACAATCACACAACACATTCACAGAGTCACACCTTTCAAAAGGTAAATTCTGACGACGGTTCGTATTTCCATCGAAGCCTAACAAATAGGCGTCATTAGTACTTTTCTCCACATGTATGTGACGAATTTATGAAGCCCAAAATCATCCTATATAACGCAAATCAAGTTTCTGGTCAACATGCACTTTTTCGGTAAACCGATATGAACATACGCAACAAAACAACATCCTTGTTCATGATCTCCGCTCCATAACCTAACCAGATCCTACCACCTCTGAACCACCACGATCGACATCACAACAGAACCGGCGTTAACCGGCAACCCTTCATTCGTCTTTCATGTAAGGCAACCCTGTCACTTATATTTACGCTTAC
Organism: Bidens hawaiensis; assembly: GCF_021521415.1. Taxonomy (NCBI): domain Eukaryota; kingdom Viridiplantae; phylum Streptophyta; class Magnoliopsida; order Asterales; family Asteraceae; genus Bidens; species Bidens hawaiensis. The sequence continues at coordinate 442,665 of NW_027491300.1, read as the reverse complement.
TTACATGTGTGTATGTTTGTTTGTGTATATATAAACACAAACATATAGACTTACTCAAAGTATAACTCTGCTAAAGTTTTCCAATGATACTTTGCGATCATCGGCAAACCAAAAACAAACTAAAATCAATAAGATAACTATGCTACCTATTTTCACCTTGTTAATAACTTTCGTCACTCCGCCGCCTCTCGTAGAACTGAAGATAAACTTCCGACTAAACCGTGCTTTTTCCGGCAAACTATGGAAGAAGATGGCCAATTGCAAAGTTATTTTATTAGCTTCTTCTTATTTAATTAAATCTAATCCTAAATAAGTTTGGTGGTCTCAAAGTCTATAAAACATATGATTATCGTTTAATGCTCATCATCATCATCATCATCGTACTCAGTATATCCCACCAATAGCAATGCTATGATAACATACTCTTTTTTTATTTTTATAATGAATAAATGTTTGTTTAAAACTAATATAATTCCATTTTGTAGATATTATAAATCATATATAGATAAATATATGAAAACCAATATTTAATAGTGTAAATTATATAGATAAATAGATAGATATAGTTCAATCAGGTAAGCATAAATTCTATGGGGTTGGTTCTTGTTAAATTTCACCTTTACTTATTTATTTGTATATTATTAAAGTTTTCATAAATGGAGTATTATTAAGTTATTAACCAACTTGATTAAATTGTTAAGTCATCACAAATGGTGTAAGCATGATTGATATATTATTAACTATAAATTTTGATTATTGTTTATACAAATAACAATGAGTTCTACGACAGGTTATATAATTATAAAATTCAAAAGTATATTAGTTTTATATATAAAGATATTATGTGTTTAAAATAAAATTACATAATTCAATTTTTGTAATACACACTTTAAATCCAACAAAACAAATACAATTCTAATTTGAATATGACTCATATGTAGATAACTAAAACGCACATAAACAAGTTATTATTATCACAGTGGAACACTAAAGGTACGGATCCGTACTCCCACTCTTCATTGCTTTATATTCAATTGATATAAACCCATTGAGTTAACATAAATTTTATAACTCCTCACGTCCTTGAATTATCAACTCACTTGGATGCCCGTTGGATTCCAGTTCTGATTAAACATTGGATTTAACTTTCATGTCATGCGATATTATTATGTTTGATTATACTCATTATCGCATGTTCCGATATATGTTACGATAATATATTTTCTATGAGTTATGTGAATAAGATTTGTATTCTGATACCCTGAGTACCGCTTCTCGTGGAGTGTCCCACGAGCATGTTGTTGCGGCATCGACAACATGTGCACCATCCATGACGGTGAGATCAGTTCACGGCGTTTCTTAAGTACAAGTGTGGTACATATGGCTATTATGAGGCGTATGGATCGATCCTAAGATTAATATTAAGGAGATGGATAACGGGTATGCCAACTCGCCATCTCGTGTGATAAATATCCAGAAGTAGCTACCTGTATATTGTCACGTTTTATGTTCACTCATGGGTACATCCGTATGATACGTTTTAGTTTATTTAATAAGGTTACTTTGCATCGTATCATCAACCGTAAGTTCAATCTAAATTATGTTTCATTAAATCATTAATTGTTTGAGCCTATTATTCCGTACTGAGCATTCGGCTCATTCCGTTATTTTTATTTTTATACAGGTCCACAAGTTATTTTGGGCGAGATTAAGAGAGCGAGGAATCAAACACCAGGATCCTAATAAAATATCTTTTCAACCATGCTAGGGTGTAAATTAACCTTAAGTTTGCCTTGTCTAATGTGTTATACCTTTGACTGGTCAATATATAAAATTATGTGTTTTGTTCAGAAACCATGTTATTGTGACATGTCAGCTCATCTGGGCCGAGGTGTTACAATCAACGTTTGAAGCAGGACACGAACTGGAACCATCAATATCAGACACATTAGGAGCACCTTGCTCACCACCAATAGCTTCATCGCCGTTATCATCTCCAAACCGCTTAATGAGTTTTTGTTGTAGATCAAAGTATAGAGTAGTGAGACCACCCATGCTATCTTGAAGTTCTTGAATCTTGGAGTCTTTGTCAGTGTTGCTGGCTTCAAGCTCTTGAATATGGACATCTTTAACCACATAGTCTTGTTCAAGTTCAAAGACCCTGCGTTCCAAAGCATGGACATCAACGGGTTCGGGTTCTAACACAATCCCTTTACCCTTGTCTTGCAAAAACTTGTCTTGCATAGAGAGAATGTGGGAAATCTTTTCAGTGGCACTCGAGCTTCCTTAACCCACTGGATCAAATAAACCAGAGGGTTCAGTAGATGACTGAATATGAGCTTCAAAGTAAAACTCTTGCAGTATGTCATCATCATCTAGATCTTGAGTGTGTTGGGCTTCAGTAGGTAGGCTTTATACATACTGGGTCTCCATGATGGGCTCAGTTTGTGTTGGTTGAAAAGTTTGCATAGAATCACTTGCTAGAACACCCGTTCTTGGATCTTTATTTCTACGTTTGCATGAAAAAAGATCGGTGGTTGGCTCATTTTTAAAATCATCATCATTTGTCACACTAACTGGCCGAGGAGGTTTCAACGCAGTTGATTGGAGGTTCTCTTTGAAAGTCTCGAACGCTTCAAGCTATTCGGCTGTAGGTACTGTTTGCGGTACATGTTCTTGATGTTCTTCCTCCAACGGTTGAGAATGAGAAGTATCAGCATCATCGTCAGATAAAATTTCAAAGGCAGTGGAAGGCCTACAGGAACAAAGTGTTCCTCAGCAACAACAGCAACAACAACTTCAGTTTCAGCAAATTGACCGAATTTCACCAATGGATGAAGTCTTAATACATCACTTTGGCCCCTTTCCTTGATTGCTTCATTAGAACAAAGGTATTCGGACCCATGGCTTTCAGATCAAACCTCTCCACAGATCGATTCAACTCAGGATAGTGAGAATCAAAGATCATTTGTAGAAACCTTGGATACATCAGAAACATCTCCCTTTTCTTCCCCATCAAGTTGCTTATCATCTCATTGAACACAAAATTCGAGTAGTTTTAATTCCAGTTCATGATCAAAGCAACAGTAGCTGACATCTGAGTGTGACTGATCTCGTCGGAGCCCCCCATTCTTCCCGAGACAAGAGTGAAGAATGTGTGAATTTGAAACCTCTAGTAAGGATGAAATAATTTCTTGATAGCTGGAGGATAAGCTCTTTCATAGCCTATACATTGCACGATCTCTGCCACTGCCTCAGTTGAATATCTGTAGGGTAATCAGGTTGATCTCCAAACAACAACACTTCACGAATAATGGCTTCAGAGATAACCATAGGTCTTTTCTGTATACTTGAATCAATAGTAACTACTCCCCTGGCACCTCGTTGATTGATTGAGGCATGGTTCAAGAAATCTGTCACCATCTTCTTGCAGATTACAGGATTTTCTCGTAATGTGTGATAAATCCTACACGTATTCAACCCAACGATCATAGATTTGAATTCCTTGTGAGCTGGAGTAGGATCAAACAGACATCCAACAATATTGTGCGTATCAACATACTTGATAGGTTCCTAATCAGTCATGAGTGCAACAAACGAGTCAAGTTAGATACTCATTAACTGATGTCCATAATCAATCATCTTTTGGATTTGATAGGTTTTTTTTAAGTTTATTAAAAATAAATAATATCATAAGGACCAAAACTTAAAACAATGAAACTATAGGCCCGGTATCGAATATTAGTCCAAATAAAAAGTATATTTAATCTATTAAATGAGTTCTCTGTCCAAAAATATATGTTCTCTATCAAAATAAGGTGTTCTCTGTCAATGATGAGAATTTTCGGTCAATAATAAACGTTTTTGGTCAAAAATAAGTGTTCACTGTTGAATAACAAGCCTTGACAGCAGAGAATCAGGGGTTCTGTGGTTGACCAAGAGTTTTTGGTCAACCACACCCGAGAACCCAGAAGCCCCGAGATCTCCAACGCACCAAATCCCTGATTCTCTGCTGTCAAGGCAATGAAACCCTTTCAAAACCGTCTCGAATCCCATGTCATCTTCCCAAACGCACCAAATCCACCATTAACAAATAACCTGCAACTACTTGAAACTCATAATACAACACGATTATACACCACAATCTCATTCACACAATCAAGATTTCACAATCAAAACATCCCAATTAAACCAAGAACTTATTAATAACAGGAGATGTTTCACACTGAGCCAAGAACAATTCCGAAAGAATTCCATTTACCTTTATAGATTAGTGAAAGCAATTTAGTCGGTCGGGATTGTAGCGAAAATTATTTTGATGACAAGAGTGATTTTTTAGATTAAGAGAGTATTATTGTCGATTTAGGTTTTGATAATAATATTCACACAAGATTTTAATGCCTATTAAACTTCAAACAGTTTTTTAAGATATTGGTCGAGAACAAATGGGCCCTTAGTTTCATCTGGACCAGGCCTCGTGGGCCAAAAACAAAACACACCAGGCCCCCATGGGTCGAGAACGCAATTAAATACCAAGCTCGAACCGTGTTTTATAAAAAAACGATTCCTTAACGCATTTGTTTCGAAACGAGTAAATATGAGGTAAAATATAAGACGTAAAATAAAATAAAAATGAAAAATATAAAAATAAAATAGACATAGAACCAAAATAAAAACTAGTTTCACCACTCGACTTTCAGTAGTTCTAACATATTATGGGATCAGATTTCAGTTTTGTCACATGAGTAAACTTTTATAAAAAGATCCTAACATGGAATCATATTGACTAAGATGCTTTCACAATGATTCATTTCTAGCATTTTTATGACATAGAGAACAGGTTGATAACATGTATTTAGATACTTAGCATGATTATCATTGCATCAGTGATATGCATTAGGTTCAACTAGGCATAAAGCTTAAATGGACATCACTTATGGACCTGTGATGCCTCTTATCTCTTCTCAAAGTGTATTTGGCTTTCGCCAGATCACCTCAATTTGACTCCAACTCCCTAGTGCTTGATCAAAAGGTTTTTGACTCTGACTTGTACTATACAAACAAAAATTTTAAGCTTTAAGGTTGACCACTGAACTTACATGCCGCCTGGACTTACAAGTCTTTCATTTAGAGTGTTTAGGACTCACTTGAATGCCCCACCCTTGTAGTTCTAGTTTAACCCTAAAACAAATTTAAATTCAAGATTATATACTAATATTACATTATTTTTTTTATCAACAATTAAGGAACAAAATATTTTTGGTGATCAAGACACTAACGGACTTGTGTATGATTGGATAATTGCTTTTCTGCCTATCATTCAGAGAGATATATCTAGAGACATGCATAAATTTTCAAAATGACTCTCCACAGTATGTTAAGCAGAATTGGTTTATATCACCTTAGACTTTTACGCACCATGAAAAGCTACCATACTTGTCAATGACTATTCGAAAGCCTTTTTAGCCTAATAACTTCACACGTTAGGCACACAGAATCAATTTAACTATAATTTCCCAAAGGTTGGATCAAATTTTCATTTAGAAACATATTGAGCTTCGATAAAGCTTTTAACTGAATAATCACTTTCCAATTAGAAAAAGAACCAAAAGCCACAAATATTTTTAATTTTATAAAACACACGTGACGGGTGCGTTGGAGTATGACCCGTAAGTGTGCTTAATCGATATAAAAGTGTATGCGTTAAGTGTTAATTTCATGGAAATTGGATAACTACTGTTTTGTGATTATTTGCTGGATAAAAGGAGGTTCCGGAGTTATTATGGTGTATAACGAAGAAATCAAAGGAACCGGAGACTCGAGAAGGCGAAAATAGGAGTAAAACGGAGCTGGTGGTTGAGGACCACCGTGGCCCACAGTCTGGACCGTGGGCCACGGTCCAACTGATCAAATTGACCAGAACCCACCGTACCGTGGGGTGGTCAACCGTAGAGGGGATCGTGACTCACTGTGTGGACTGTTGGCCACGGTCCGGCAATTGTAACTGCCGGTTTTCACATATTTTAGTTCGTTTTTGGTTGTCTTTTCACTTATCTCTCATTCAAGAACACCCTAGAGACGAATTTGTAGTCCAAGAACAATATTTTGGTGATTTTAATCATTAGTTTTGTGTTTGTGATTCCTATGCATACCATAATTGATGTGATGATGAATCCAACTGTGTGTGGCTAATTCATTTTGTGTTCTTTCCTGAATTGTAAGGATTTCAATTGAATATTTGTGAATCCTTTATGTTATTTGTGGGATAGTAGTTTGATCTTATGATTTTATTACTATGGTGATTGTGAGTTTAATTAGTAGTTGTTAGTATAGTATAATTCGTGTTCTTGTCTATCAGTTCTTGGTGCCATAGGCAATCAGGATTTACTGGAAGGGAATTAGGGTTAACTATATAAAACTGATTATCGAGTGACAACCTTGCGTTTTTACAATCCAAGTACTTCGTCCTCTTTTATCACAATCAAATGGATTTTCACGAACTATGTTTATGTAGTTTATCCCAAAAGTAAACGTTAACATTATCAACCTTAGAAACCTAAAATCGGGAGAGAGCATTCTTTTTATTAATCCACTTAAACTCGTTAAATTGTTTTTAGTTACTTTTGTTAATCAAATCAACCAACAAAATACTTGAATTTATTTTCTGCATTTTAGTTTAATATAGTTAAATCACAAAGCTACTTAGTAACACATTTTCCAAAACTCCTTGTGTTTGACACCCGCTTATCGCTATTTAATTAGTTATAATCTGTTTATTTTTGAGTGAGTCTTCGACCTCACGTCAAATTTTAGTGCCGTTGTCGGGGAGTAGTGCGCAACATGTGTTAACTTTTGTTGCTTTTGTTCATTATTTTTGGGTTTACGGTGGTTGTGCTAGTGTGCAGGTAGTTACAGGTGTATGCATACTAGAGGCTCTAACAGGTCATTACCACTAGTTATCGATCTTGAGATTGAATGAACACTTCGAAGAAACCGAGTCCTGCTTCAGGAGAACAAGCTTCTTGGTTCACCAACTACATTAAACAGCACCATGGATTCACCAGCTCTCACTTCGGGTCAAACAATCCTAGCCACACCTCCACCAGTTTCACCTCCACCGATCACTACTACCATATCAACTTCATCAAGTGAATTGAAACTAACTCACATAACCGAATCCATAACTGCTCAATACACCTACTCAACATCATCAACATTGCTACCTATTACCAACCTTTTTCCTAACTTTGTTGCGTCATCATTTCAACAAAACCAACAACCACCCTTTCAACAACCACAATCAAGCTACCAATATCAACCCCACCTTTCATGCAATATTCAAGGACACGAGGTTATGGCTATGGGTATGGGTTTGATAGTAAATTTGAGGGGTATGAAGTTGAAGGTTACTACATGGGGTGATGGAAGTCAAAGGGTAAATCCGGGAAATTTTGCTTATGGTCAAGCGCAACAAACGGAACCGGTGCAAGAAATTAATTGACAACCACCGCTGGTTGTTCAACAACGAGTTCAACCACCACCGGTTGTCCAATAAGAACAAGCTCCATAACAAGTGCAACCACAAGGGCAACAACAAGATCAACAATTTCAACAACAAATGCCCCAACCACAGTTTCAACAATTTGCACCTCCAAGGCCCGTTTATAGGCAAATGGGTTAACCAAGAGTACCAATGGGGGTACCAAGAAGGCATGCAAAAGAGTTGTTAAGGCGGATTGAAGCCCATTTTCGACCGATAATTACTAATAATCCGTGTACGGTGGTTATTCCTCACAATCAACAAGGGGGGATATTTGAGGTGAGAACAAATTCCCTCCAAAGTCTACAAAAGTATAAGGGTCTAGCAACGAAGGAACCTTACTTTCACTTGGAGGCATATGACTCCATTTGCAACATGATTGGGGGTCAAAGTTTTACATCGGATGAAATTAAGTTGGTCTTATTTCAATTTTTGTTTGAAGACAAGGCAAAGAGATGGTTTTAAACTTTACCTTCAGCATCCATTTATACTTGGACCGAAATGCAACAAAGATTCTTGGAAGAATTTACACGACCCAAAAGACCAATGATGCAAGAAGGAGTTTGAGAACCTTCTAACAACAATCGGGTGAGATTTTCATGAAGCATTCGAGAGGCTTAACATGATGATTAAAAATTTTCCTCATCATGGTATTGCTCTTTGGGAGTTGTTAAATGCTTTTCATGAGGGGTTGAGTATGGAAGATGAACGGGATTTGAGGTCGGTCACAAATAGTACATTTGGTACCAATTATGAACAAGATGATTGGGCATATTTGGAAAAAATGGCTGTTACATCGAAGAGAAAGGCTCAAACCAGAAGAAGAGCAAGGTCGACAATTGGAAGACCACAAGTACAAGCCGTGGAAGAAGGAGGGGTACAAGTTATTAATCAGGTAATCGATGTTTGTATGAATTGTAATGAGTTGGGTCATGCTTCGGAGGTATATGCGGTAGGTCAAGTACACATGGAGGAGGAGGTGAATGCACTTCAAGGGGGAGGTGGTAGAAATTACAATATGAACTCCAATACTTACCACCCCGGTTTGAGAAATCACTCAAATTTTTGATATGGAAATCCGACTGCTCAATCAAACCCGAATTTCCAAGGGAATCAAGGAAATTATGTTCCTCGCCAATAATATAACAATCAAAGTAATTTTTATGGAGGGAATAATCAAGGGTTTCAAGGTCAAAGGAGTGGCGGTCAATGTGGGTCAACGGGTCAAAGTTTATCAAGTGGATATGAAGTCATGGACATGTTAAAGATGACGCAACAAGACATGCAACGGAGAAATCAACTTGGTGAAGCCCGAATGCAAAAGGATGAAGTTCGAGATAAGGCCATCCAATCGTTGACCACTTAAATGGTCAACTTGCAACCGAAGTGTCGGAGTTGAAGAAAAACAAGGGTCAAATGCCAAGCGACACCAAGGTAAACCCTTCCCATAGCTCATCCCGTAACATTCCTTTTAACCATGTTAGTGTATTAATAAGTGGTAAAGAGTATAAAACTGATTTGTCACCGGGTGTGGTTGATGGGGAAGTTGAGGATATCACGGGAAATGAAAGTGATGAGGATGAGGCATCACCCAAAACTTTTTCTAAAGACCCAACTTTTGGAAATGATATTGATAAACCGGGTTTGGGAAATAATGAAAATAATAAAGGCAAGGGAGTGGGATTAAGTCAAGTCCCATTTCCCTCGGCTTTAGTTGACCCGGGTATGAAAAATATCATTTCAAGAAGGGGTCCTCAAAAAGAAGATATGTGGGAAGTTTTTAAACAACTAAAAGTAAATTTACCTTTACTTGAGGCAATTAAGCAAGTACCTGCTTATGCAAAATTTTTAAAAGAATTGTGCATCCAAAAGAGACAACAAAAAGTTCCTAAACGGGTTGATTTAACCGAGCGGGTAAGTGCGGTCTTGAAAGGGGATCTTCCTCCTAAGCTCCAAGATCCGAGAACGCCTTTAATAAATATTCAAGTAGGTAATTGTCAAATGTCAAAGGCGTTGTTAGATCTTGGAGCCAGAGTAAGTATTTTATCGGGGGGTTTGTACGACCAATACGATTTTGATACTTTAAAACGGGTTGAGACAACGATTGTGTTAGCCGATTTGTCTCATAAACTATCCAGAGGGATTGTGCAGGATATGATTGTAAAAGTTGAAGAATTTTACTATCCAGTTGACTTTTTGGTCTTAGACTACTCATCGGTTGACTCGATCCAACACCAATATGTTATTTTAGGTCGACCACTGCTCATGCTATTATTGATTGTCGATCGGGTACGGTTGATATGGCTTTTGGAAATAGGAAATGATATTAAATATGTTCACTAACGGCTCTAATTCTTTATGTGGTGATGAGTGTTTCATGGCAGATATAGTTGACATGTATGAACCACATGATTATGAGAAAGATGCTGTGGAAGCGTGTGTTTGGGATTTTTCTGAACATGTACATCTTTGTGCATTGAGGATGGAAGAGAAGAATTAGGACGTGTTGGCGGTAAAAAAAGGACGACCACCATGGAATCATCAAATTGAAAGTCGACCGACCGAGATCGATTCGGGTACAAAACCGTCTTTGGAATGCCCACCAAAATCGGAATAGAAGGATTTTCCTAGCCACTTGAAGTATGCGTTTTTGGGGGATATTGACACACTAACCGTCATTATTGCATCTAATTTGGATAAGTCGCAAGATCAAGAATTGTTGAAGTTGTTGAAGATGAACAAGGCGGCTATAAGTTGGACAGTTTCCGACTTGAAAGGCATTAGTCAGTCTATAGTCATGCATAAAATCATCACCAATGAGGATGCAGAACCAACCCGAGAGACTGAAAGAAGGTTAAATCCAAATTTGAGAAAAGTTGTGAAGGAGGTAATAAAGTGGTTGGATGCGGGAATTATCAATCCCATCTCGGATAGTGCGTGGGTAAGTCCTACACAGGTGGTACCGAAAAAAGCAGGTATACAGGTAATTAAAGATGAAGGTGGTGAACAAATCGCCACCAGACCGGTCACCGGGTGGCGAGTTTGCATTGATTTTCGTAAATTAAATGCCGCTACATCTAAAGACCATTTTCCATTACCTTTTATTGACCAAATTATTTTAAAATTATCGGGTCAAAAGTATTACTGTTTTTTGGATGGGTACTCGGGCTATAATCAAATTGCTATTCACCCGGATGACCAACACAAGACCACCTTCACCTGTCCGTATGGAACTTTTGCTTTTCGATGAATGCCTTTCGGATTGTGTAATGCCCCGACCACATTTCAACGTATATTTTTTTCGGATATGGTTGGGGATTCACTTGAGGTATTTATGGATGACTTTTCCATTTTTGGTCCAACTTATGAAACTTGTCTCAATAAATTTGAAAAAGTTTTAAAAGGGTGTGTTGAGACAAATTTGGTTTTAAGTTGGGAGAAAAGTCACTTCATGGTGCAAGAGGGTATCGTGTTGGGTCACGTTATTTCAGAAAGGGGAATGGAAGTGGATAAGGGAAAAGTCCGGGTAATATCATCTTTACCTCCACTTAAAAACATTAAGGAGGTAAGGTCATTTTTGGGGCATGCGGGTTTTTATAGGAGATTTAATAATGGTTTTAGTGTGATCACAAAACCATTATGTAATATGTTGCTAAAAGATGCTCCTTTTGATTTTACTAATGAGTGTTAATGTTTGAATAAACAATTGGTGAAAGCCCCCATTTTGCAATCGCCGGATTGGTCAAAGCCGTTTGAGATGATGTGTGATATTACTATCGGAGCGGTTTTGGGTCAGTGAATTGATAAAAAGCCGGTGGTAATTTATTGTGCGAGTAAAACATTATCTGAAGCACAACTTAATTACACAACCACCGGAAAGGAATTGGTTGCGTTAGTGTATGCTTTGGTTAAGTTTCGCTCGTATATTTGAGGGAGTAAGGTGATCGTTTATTCGGACCATAGTGCGGTTCGGTATTTGATGGAGAAGAAGGATGCAAAAGCGCGTTTAATTCGGTGGGTATTGCTTTTTGCAAGAGTTTGATTTAGAGGTTCGGGATAAAAAAGGGATGTGAAAATGTAGTGGCAGATCACTTATCCCGAATTCCATTGGAGGGTGTTGATGATCCGATGGAGATAAATGAATAGTTTCCCGACGAACAATTGTTAGCCGTGTCAACTGCACCATGGTATGCCCACTTTGTGAAGTATTTAGCCACGGGGTCTATTCCAAGTCATTGGGTGAAGAAGAGAAGGCAACGATTCATGGCCCATGTGAAACAATATATTTGGGATGAACCGGAGTTGTTCAAGATTGGTTCGGATCAAGTGATAAGGAGGTGTATTCTCGATTCCGAGGTGTGGGAGGTTTTGACTCATTCACATGCATTGGGGTGAGGAGGTCATTTTAGCGGTCAGAAAACGGGCTATCGGGTACTTCAATGTGGTTTTTATTGGCCCACCATTTTCAAAGATGCCAGTGAGTATGCCCGACATTGCTTGAATTGCTGATAGATGGGTAGTATCTCAAAAATGGATGAAATGGCATTGCAATCGATTTTGGTGTTAGAGATTTTTGATGTATGGGGCATTGACTTCATAGGTCCGTTTCGATTTTTATATATTTTGGTTGCGGTCGATTATGTGTCCAAGTGGGTAGAAGCGGGTAGCAACAAAAACCCATGACCATTCGGTAGTTTGCAAATTTGTTCAAGCAAAGATCTTTGCTCGGTTTGGAATTCCGCGGGTTATTATTAGTGATGGTGGGTCGCATTTCAAAAATTTCAACTTTGGGAAGCTTTTAAAAAGGTACAATGTGAATCACCGAATCTCTACTCCTTATCATTCGCAAAGGAGTGGACAAGTTGAAGTGTCCAATTGACAAATTAAAGAAATTCTGATGAAAACGGTGCGGGTCGATAGAAAGGATTGGTCATCCAAGTTAGATGATGCTTTGTGGGCATGTCAGACCGCCTACAAAACTCCTATTGGTACAACTCCTTATCGGTTAGTATATAGGAAGGGGTGTCATTTACTAATGCAGTTGGCACATCGGGCATTTTGTGCGATCAAGAACGTGAATGGGGATTATAAGGAAGCGGGCAAAATGAGAAAGTTGAAATTAAATGAGATTGAGGAAATTCGGGATGAAGCATATGAATGTGCTTCTGCATATAAAGACAAAGTAGAAAAGGTTCATGATGCAAAGTTGAGAAAAAGGACTTTTGAAGTGGGTCAAAAGGTGTGGTTGTACAATTCAAGGTTGAAGTTGTTCCCGGGTAAGCTAAAGAGTAAGTGGATGGGTCCATATATCATCACAAGAGTGGTTTGGTTTGGTGACGTGGAGATAGAAGATGTTAAAGACCAAATGAAACAAGTGGTGAATGGTCAAACACTTAAGTCTTACTTGGAAGGAAAGGACATCAATATGCTCGATGTGGATAGGGTGAGTTACTTGTTAAGCTCACCGGATGAGGTAACAAATTAATAGGCCAAGGTATGTTGTATATTTTAGTATAGGTTAATTTAGTTTTTATTCAACTTTGGTTTTAAAAATTACTCTTCTCGCTTTGGAGTGTGTCCAAATCAAGTGTGGGGAAATTCCTTACCAATGTTAGGGACAAATCGGGTTTTTCATGGGGGGTAGGGTAATTTTTATTTTATTGTTTTTAATTTTTATAAGTAAGTTAATTTTTGATTAATTAGAAAAAATAAAAATTTGGAGTGAACCGTGGACCACGGTGTAGACCGTGGGCCATGGTGAATGGACCGTGAGGAACGGTGGCAGACCCGAATTGACACACTTGGACCGTGGCACACGGTGTGAACCGTGGGCCACGGTCAACCGTTGACTATCGGAAGTTATCATCAATCGTGGACCACGGTGTCAACCGTGGCCCACGGTGCGACTGTGACTGCACATAGGGAACCCGTTTTTGTTCGATTAAAAGAGAGAAATTTTATTTTTAACACAATTCTACACCACATATTTCGCCTACCTTCATTATTTACTTCCATTCTCACCATCTCAAACCATCTTCTTCCCAATTACTCTCTACAAACCCTAACCCTCATATCATAACTTCTTCATATCACCATCAATTTCAAAGATTTTTAACCCTATTTTCATTGGATTTTCATAAGGATTATCCACTCATTGTTAAGTATTAATTCGTTTGTTGAGCATTGGGGTGATGAATTTCTTAGGAAATTTTGGGGGGTTTTTATTGTTGTGTGAAGCAAGAATTAGTTTTCATCTTATTCAATAATTAAGGTATGTTCTTTGTCAACTTCCTTGTATACATTGAAAAATTTGTTAAGGTAGAATTGAATTGATTAGAACTATACCCACTAGTTTGTTTGAGTAATTAGTATAATGGTTGTACATTATGGTTGTGGACAACAAATAAGAGTTATAAACATATGGTTGTTATATTGACAAGTTGGAAATCATGTGTTGAAGCAATTATTGAAATTTTGGTAAATTGATTAACGAGTGAATATCCACAACCATATTAACAAGCAAGTGTGGGGAGGTACATGTTGAATTAACTTGGTTTTTTTTAGGTTTATTGTTGCGCTTAGATGGGTAGAACCTCAGATAAAGGTAAAGGGAAGGCATCATCTTCTAGCGGCCAAGAAGCCCAAGCAAAGAGGCAGGGATCACACAAAGAACAAGCATGAGTTCAAATACCAACTGAAAAATCCAATTGGAGGGGTAAGGTGTTGTCAACTTATGCGCCAGAATGGCAAGCGAGATTGTTTACAGATAAAATTGCCACGTTGCAGAATAGGATTGAGGGGTATATGTGTGAGAAATAGGTGACCGACCCGGTTTTGAGGCGTTCGGGTTATTTGATAAATTTGAAGCGTTAAGATGGGAAGCGACGCTTAAATGTTATGATGGAGAACATGATACTTCGTATGATCGGGAAATTGAGGAATGGGTATCAACATTAAGATGTCCCACGTAAAAGAAAGGTTATGACATGGAACTGACCGGAACAGTAAGTGGACGTGAAGTTGTAATGTCATTTGACACATTTAATCAGATTGCCCCATTTGACAGCAAACCGAGCAACTCGTCTGTGTACCCGTTGGTCAAATATTTGTTTGAAAGCCCCGACAAGCATCCACAATGGCACAACATGTTAGAAAAGGTTCTAAAAGGGGGTCGAGGTTTGAGTACACAGATTAGGAGGAAGGACCTGAAGATCGAAGCAAAGTTGTTGATGTCGATTTGTTTGTACAATGTGGTGCCCCGTCGGGGGGACATTTCAATTCTAAGAAATAGTGACATTCCCGTGTTGTACGCACTGATGTGCGGGAAACCACTCATCTCTTTTCGCTATTTGGTGATGCACAACATTTGGATCAGTCGCGAAAGCAACAAAAGGAAGTTAATACCGCATTGTCGACTGATCACAACACTATTAAAGAGACATGGCGTGATTAATGAGAATTCTATGGGAATGACTAAAGTGTTCAAGGAATTCAAGTTGACGGATCTACCGGGGTGGATATATACACAAACTGATTGACATCATCAGCTTGTAAGCGATAATGTGAGATGGAAGGTGATAAGAAAGATGTAGAAGCGGATATGGATGAAGTGGTAGAACAACTGGAGGACATGGGTGAACCGGAATACATGGATGTAGGTGGTGGTAGTGGTTTCCAACACGGGGGTTGGGATTATTCTGCGGGGTATGATTCGTACGGTAACAACTGGGCTCATATGGGGACGACGAACGAGGTGGTAGAATGACATAGGCCTTTAACCTACGAAAATTGGTCGGAAGAGTCTCGTGCTTTATTTGACCATCAGACCTTTATGGGGGCTTATGCTGAGCGGGCCGAAAATGAGAGGCATGACAGATTGGAGATGTGGAATCGTGCCTAAGGTTACGGGCGGGAGCACGAGATGAATAAGCGATATATGGATGATAGGAAAAAACGCATGCATGATCAATGGCATGCAGGCGAACCGGTTGTACCGGATCCACCAATTGTGGATTACACGACCCTACCACCATTTGACGGTTCTATATGCTATGCTGAACTCTTCATCATTCAATGTGGGTTAATCCAATGCAGTCAATGGCACCACCACCACCACCACCACAAGGAGAAAGTAGTAGCGGCGGCGACAGAGCGTTTAATTTTGGGCAATTTTCAGACTTCATGACGTCCATCTTTGGGCCGGCCCAACCGCCTTACTTCTGATTGAGTCTCGTCATGCCAGGTGAGCACTGTTCTTTACATTTATGTATAGTTGTTATCATTTGTGTTTTCTTTCTTATTTTTGGGTGGATGAGAAGAGGATGAAACACTTATGATTAAGTGTTGTGGGTTGTGAAG
Organism: Bidens hawaiensis; assembly: GCF_021521415.1. Lineage (NCBI taxonomy): Eukaryota > Viridiplantae > Streptophyta > Magnoliopsida > Asterales > Asteraceae > Bidens > Bidens hawaiensis. The sequence continues at coordinate 426,767 of NW_027491300.1, read as the reverse complement.
GAAAGAAGGGTTTTTTTTTTTAATAATAGTTTGTTTAATTTGTTTGTCTCAAAACCGTACATTGGGGACAATGTATCCCAAGTGTGGGGATAAGGAAAATTTCGTTTGTTTTGAAAGTTTTTGAAAAAAAAATATAAAACTAATAAAAATAAAAATAAATAAATAAATACAATTTTTTTATAGAAATTTTAAAGAAACCGGAAAGTGGTAAGATAGGTGGGGTAAGGTTCGGGTCCCTTTTCATGGTCACAATTCCCTAAATTTTTCCTAGTTGTTTTTAAAAGGAGGTTGTTTAGTATTCTAATCAATGTTAACATGCTTTTGGTGCAATAACTTGCATAACATGTTCATTTACACTCGAGAATTGAGAAAGTAAAGATTGGTGAGAAGGTTGATATTCTCCGATAGAACTTGTACAATTAGTGCATTTCGAGATCTTAGCTTGGCATGAATGTGAAAGTGATAGAGGCAATTAGGTCAAAGCCTCGTCTGGATGAGTGCGAGTGTGGGATTTGGGGGTTGGGCCTCATACATTACATATATGAGCGTGGATAATGAGAGGGGCAAGGGGTTGGTTCCCTTAGAAAACATTGTTGGACCTATTCTTTCATTCAATTAACCCCGGTGTTATATTGCGAGACGATCCGACTTAATAGGTTTCTTTGTAATTGTTTAAGTATTTATCAATAGGATGTATTAAGCATTATGTTTATTATGCTTCAGAAAAAAAATTGTGTTAGAGATGCAATGTTCATGTATTATGTAGTGAAAAAAAAAGAAAAAAAAAGTAGTTAGTGATGTATATAGTGGTTTATTTCATTGTTTACTTAGTTGTTTTGTAATAAGCTGGAACGAATAGTTTGAGCTACTTTAAATATTCCCTTCCGTACCCTTACACTTAGCCTCGTTATAACCCGTTTTAAGCCCTCTTGATTTGCATTTGTGTCAAAGCATTTATGTAGGTGAAGATTTTATGATTGTACAAGCGTATGCGAGGAGAATTGGTTATATGTGTAAATTTTTGTTATGTATGGGTAAAATCCGAAAGCATGTAAGGCTTGGTTAGAATCCTATGGTTTAAATAGAACATAAAGTATACTAGTGCAACCCAATTGAAGTGAGGGAATAGGGTATGACTTGGGACCTTGACTGAACCAGAATTGTTGGTAAGATTGGTGGTTATAAGTTGAAAATGAAAAAAAATTGTTGTTGAGGTGTTGCTTGGGGGCGAGCAACGGTTAAGTGTGGGGATGTGAGGGGTGCATCAGAGCATGACCCGTATGTGTGCTTAATCTATATAAAAGTTTATGCATTAAGTGTTAATTTCATGGAAATTAGATAACTACTGTTTTGTGGTTATTTGCAGGATAAAGGATGTTCCGGAGTTATTATGGTCTATAACGAAGAAACCAAAGGCATCGGAGACTCGAGAAGGCGAAAACACGAGTAAAACGGAGCTGGTGGCTGAGGACCACCGTGACCGTGGGACACAGTCCAACTGATCAAATTGACCAGAACCCACCGTACCGTGGGGTGGTCAACCGTAGAGGGGACCGTGACCCACGGTGTGGACCATGGGCCACAGTCCGGCAATTGTAACTACCGGTTTTCACATATTTTAGTTCGTTTTTGGTTGTCTTTTCACTTATCTCTCGTTCAAGAACACTCTAGAGACGAATTTGGAGTCCAAGAACAATATTTTGGTGATTGTAATCATTAGTTTGGTGTTTGTGATTCATATGCATACCCTAATTGATGTGATGATGAATCAAACTATGTGTGGCTAATTCATTTTGTGTTCTCTCCCGAATTGTAAGGATTTCAATTTAATATTTGTGAATTCTTTATGTTATTTGTGGGATAGTAGGTTGATCTTATGATTGTATTACTATGGTGATTGTGAGTTTGATTAGTAATTGTTAGTATAGTATAATTCGTGTTCTTGTCTATCAGTTCTTGGTGCCATAGGCAATCGGGATTTATTGGAAGGGGATTATGGTTAACTATATAAAACTGATTATCGAGTGACAACCTTGCGTTTTTACAATCCAAGTACTTAGTCCTCTTTTATCACAATCAAACACATTTACACGAACTATGTTTATGTAGTTCATCCCAAAAGTAAACGTTAACATTATCAACCTTGGAAACCTGAAATCGGGAGAGAGAATTCTTTTTATTAATCCAGTTAAATTCGTTAAATTGTTTTCAGTTCTTTTTGTTAATCAAATCAACCAACAAAATACTTGAATTTATTTTCTGCATTTTAGTTTAATATAGTTAAATCACAAAGCTACTTAGTAACACATTTTCCATAAACTCCTTGTGTTCGACACCCCCTTATCGCTATCTAATTAGTTATAATTGGTTTATTTTTGAGTGAGTCTTCGACCTCACGTCTTGGAAATCTACCATACTTATCAATAACTATTCAAAAGCCTTTTTAGCCTAATAACTTCACACGTTAGGCACACAGAATTAATTTACCTATAATTTCCCAAATTTTGGATCAAATTGTCATTTAGAAACATATTGAGCTTCTATAAAGCTTTTAACTGAATAATCATATCACTTCCCAATTAGAAAAGAGAACCAAAAACCACAGATATTTTTAATTTTATATAAACACACTCACACTCTTTCTGATTTTTTTTTTAATTTTGTAACACACACACACACACACACACTCTTTTTGAATTTATTTTTATAACACACGCCACACACACTCTTTTTGAATTTTCTCCCCCTAAATTTGTGCAAAATTTTAACGAAAAAGAAAAACTTTTATGTACAAATTTAACCCCCAAAAGTCTCAATCGCCGAAACGTAGCATTTTAAGGAATCCTACAAGCACATTAAATCTGGTTGTTCTGGCCTGTTTTATAAATAAGTCCGGCACATTATTATCAATGTGAACTTGTTCAATTTGACTCAATTTCTGGTCTTAACAGTCACGAATGAAATGAATTTTTATGCATTGCATTTGGTTTTTGAATGCTGAACCAGATTTTTAACAATAGAAAAAGCAACATCATTATCACAAAAGATAGGAGTGTCAAGAAATTCCAAACCGTAATCCAGCAATTGGTGTTGCATCTAGATAACCTGTGAGCAACAGGCAGAAGCAACAACGTACTCAGCCTCAGTAATGGATGTGGACACCGTTTGTTGTTTCTTGCAATGCTATCAAATGAGTCGATCTGCAAAGAATTGACATCCAACAGACGTAGATTTCCTGTCAATATCATCACGTCCATAATTACTGTCAGCAAAAAAATATAAAACAAAATATGAGATTTTGGGATACCAAAGAACTAGCTTCGGTTGCCCTTTTAGATATCTAAAAATACGTTTAACAACAGTTAAGTGAGAAAGTTTAGGATTAGCCTGGAATCACGCGCATTAATAGACTGCAAACATGATGTCGGGGCGACTGGCAGTGGAATACATCAGGGATCCGATCATTGATCGATAGTATGTTTGATCTACGGATATCCCTTCAGGATCAGATGATAGAAGAGGTCTTTCTTCCATGAGAGTCACCACACACTTAGAATCTTAGAAATCTAACTTTGCCAACATGTCTTCTACATATTTCCCTAGGTGTAACAAAATTCCTTTTGAAATCTGACGAACCTGTAGCCCTAGAAATTTCGTCATCTCCTCTAAAGAACTTATCTCAAACCTTTTCATCATTACCTCCTCAAACTCAGAACACAGAGCATTGCTGGTGGAACAAAAAATGATTTCATCCACATAAATCTGAACCAAGATCAGATCTTTCCCAACAGTTTTGAGAAATAATGTCTGATCGATGGTCCCTCGCTTATACCCATGCCCCAGCAGATGAGCCGTCAAAGTAGCATACCATGCCCGAGGAGCTTGATGAAGACCATAAATAGCTTTGTCCAACTTGTTGACGTGAGTAGAATGCTTCAAATAAGTAAAACCCGGTGGTTGATCCACGTATATTTCCTCCTTTACTTCTCTATACAGAAACGCCGTCTTGACATCCATCTGATAAACCTTGAAATCCATGTAGGAAGCATATGTCAAGAAAACTTGAATGGCCTCAAGACAAGCCATGGGAGCATATACTTCGGTGTAATATAAACCCTCAACCTAATGAAACCACGAACCACAAGCCGCGCCTTATTTCGAACAATAGCCCCAATATCATCCTCCTTGTTGCGGAAAACCCATTTCGTACCTAATGCCATTTTCCCGACGGGTAACTCAACCAATCTCCAAACCTTGAGTTTCTTAAACTGATTCAACACTTCATGCATAGATTCCACCAAACTTGGTTTTTGTAATGCCATTTCAACGGACTTCGGCTCAATCTAAAAGATAAAACAAGAATACAGGCAGTTGTTAATGTTACCTTTCTGACTTATGGTTGAGATGCCCGTTTCAAAAGGACCTGTGATATTCTCGATTGGATGATACCGTTGAATTCGTGTTGGAACAAAGTAATCGGGAACGGAACTCGTTGTCGGTAAGTTTGTTGGATCTCTAAGGGGTTCAGAGAGAGGGTTCTTCCATCCAGATGACGAGGTACTGTGCGAGTCGAGGTACTAGAAATACATTCGTTTGGTATGACGTCTGGAAATAAATGCTACCAAATATTTGACGATTGGTACTCTCCACCTCTACTGACGAAACATCAGTCGCAGGTGTCTCAGGTGTATGCAATTCACATTCTTTAGGAGACTTTCGTGAAGAATCAGTCTTAGTAACATGTTCTTGTGAACTTAAGGACGAAGGCTGAGCAGTATCAAACAATTCCGACGGATCTATACCTAGCACCGGAGACTTTTGGAAACCAACAGAGATGTCTTCTTCTTCATCAAAAACATCCGAAATCCCTGCACCTGAATTTCCTGCGTCAACAACTGGAAACACATTAAAAGGCTTAAACAATTTATTATACTCAAATAACCAGTCAGGACCAACATGAGCATCGGTTTCATTTTCCTCTAGCCAGCACATCATAAGATTCCACAATCTCCTTCATTGCCTTATTATAAACTCTGTTGGTAGTGCGACCGGCATACCCAACGAAGTAGCAATCATCAGCTTTAGCTCCAAACTTTGGAGTTGATTCGAGATACGGCAGAGTGCATGGGCATCCAAAAGCACGGAAGTGTGCTACAATGGGCTTGTGACCATAGACCATCTCATCAGGAGTCTTCATCTGTGTTTTGCTGATCAGCACCTGATTTTGAACATAGCACGCCGTGTTGACTGCCTCAGCCCAAAAGAACAGAGGTAGCTTCGAGCCGCACAACATGGTCCTTGCGGCCTCAATTAGGGTTCTATTCCTTCTTTCAGCTACACCATTTTAATGTGGTGTACGAGCTGAGCTATATTGTCTGAGCAACCCATTCCGGTACAGTAGTGATTTAGCGTTGAGTTTTTGAACTCCGTGCCATTGTCACATCGAATCCCTTTTAGCTTTAAATTGAGTTGATTCTCCATTAGCACCACAAAGCGCTTTATCAATTATGCAGTTTCACTCTTACTTGACAAGAAAAACACCCAAGTAAAACGTGAGTAGTCATCATTTATAACCAGACAATATGAACTGCGAGAGAGACTCAATACATGAACAGGACCTAACAGATCCATTTGAAGCAACTAAAAAACTGAGGAAATGGTATTGACCAGTTTTGGCACATGAGATTTACGATGATGTTTACCTAAAGCCCAAGCTACACATTTCTCAATTGTTAAAAAATCTTTAACGGGAAAACCGCGAACAATGTTGTTTTTAGCAAGACAGTTTAGAGTTTTAACATTTTCATGACCTAGTCGACGATGCCAAAGCATGTCATTAAGTTCCGACACTTTTGAAAATAAACATGTGATTTCTTTAGGAACATTTTTATAAATGTCGATCATGTATGCATTATCTTTTCTTTGTGATCGAACAAGAACCCAATCTTCTCGTATGATGATACCAGGTATTAAAATCAGACATTCTTTGTTTGTAAGATGGGCTTAAAAACCCTTGTCACAAGTCTGCGAGACACTGAACAGACTGTGTTTCAAATCTGGAAAAAATTGACATTTTCAAACTTAAGAGCACCATTACTTACAGTACCCTTCAATGTGATCTTCCCTTTTTCTCCTCCCGAAAGGAAAGATACCCTCCATTAAATTTTTGAATGTTGTGCAGTTAAGAGATGTCTCATGTCATGTGCCTGGAATAGTCACTATCAACATAGCAAGGTTTTATGATTTTCCTCCATAGCTGTTCCTGCACGATGTGCGAGATTAGTTAGTATTTGGTACCCAGCCCATGGTAGGGCTGGGTTGACCAGATTCATCTAGGCATGTTAAGGATTTCCATGACATGTCTTCCTGGTTATCTAAGATCGAAAAGGAAACTTTTGGTGATTTGGACACCGAAGATTTAGGCAACCATTTGTAGTCAGATTTCAAAAATTTTGACTAGTGCAAGCGGTTGTCTTTGTCTCTAGTTTGCGGATGGAAGTCATGTTGGATTTTGGATTCCAGATCGATTTTTATCTAGAGGCCGGTTTTGGTCTCGAGACTGAAATCGATTTTCCATCACGCCTTTGAAACATGGCAAGCTTAGTATGATGAGATTTCAACCTTTCAGCCTTGTTTCTTTCCAATCACTATCAGAGAAATTTTACCTTGTAATACCTTGATTTATTAGAAATAAATTTATTGTAGGTATTTCGAGGCATATTCCTCTGATTATGTTCGTAGTATGGGACATAAGGACGGTCCATACATTTTCTAGCAATGTGACCAGGAATGCCACAATTAAAAGATGTTTGCCTTTTAATATAAAAAATATAGTGGTCAACCCCTGGTCTTGACCTGTTGTGTGAGCCAGTTTGTCCCTCTTTGGCCTGAACATTTGATTTATTACAATTATGCACACATGAACTCCCTTCTTTAACAAACTTAGGTGACAAATGTTTATGCAAAATCTTATTTTTATCAGTTTTATTTGAAAGCAAACCACAAGTTTTAAATGTCTTAGAAGGATCAACCACACAATTGTTTGTACTCTTAAAAACAGAGCCCACACAAACATCAGTAGCTACATAATCAAAAACAGGCAAATTTAAAGAAATAGTAGAATTTAAGTCTTTATTAGTTAAAAAAAATTGATCTTCCTCCTCATCAGTACAATCCTCTATAATTACTTTATCTGCACGTGAAGTAAACACATTAGTATCGTTCACTCTCAAGGTTGGTTCAGTATGTTTGAGTGAACCATGACCAATTTTTCCATTTATAGTCATCTTGCCATACTGCATGAACAGTTCCATTGATTCCTCTTCATTAGTAAGAGGTAGCCCAGTGTAATTATCATTATATGGAGGAGGAACCACGCTGTACCCAATACCCTCACCCTTGTTCTCTTTCCATTTTAATTGTTTTTCAATCATAGATTCAACAACAACACGAGAGACATCGAATTTCATAAAGTTGAATTCAATGTTTTCAAATTTATTAGTTAATTTTGCAATCCCCAAATTAGAAGCGTCTAACTCGGCAATTTGTTGTTTGGCATCTAAGTGGTGACAACATTTTACGCTAAAATCCTTTTGAAGTTTAGTGAAATCCTTTTGCTGTGCTTCTAGTTTATCTTTTAAAGATTTTTCAAGTTTCTTAAGGTTGAAATTTTCATATTTTATACCTTCCATTTCTCTAATCAGATTACTGTTGTGAACTCTATACAATTCTACCTTATTACTGCAAGATTGAGAACACAATTCAGAACTTACCTTAGATGAGCTGGGAGAAGTAGAGGCCATGAAAGAAAACTGAAGATCCTTTACTAGCTCATATGCATCATTCTCTTCTTCAACAACATCAATATGAGCAATGTTCGCAGTTTGATTGTTTATGTTAAGTGCTTCCATCTGGTAATTCCAATCAAATTGCTGAGCCACCAATCCCCGCTCATTCTCTTTAGAACCAGCTGCATTTTCTCCTCCAGCACCACTTACCGGAACCAATGCCCTTTCCCTGTTTCCCTCCTTGGCTAGATTCGTGCATTCACGAGCGAAGTGACCCGCTCGTGACAGTTATAACACCTCAGAGTGTCTTTATTGAAACCCACCTTCTTTTCAGCTGGCATGTTCATGTTGTTTCTGTCTGTTCTCTAGGTAAACTTCTTTACTCCAAACACGGCTATGGCTATTTGCCAAGAAATGTAACATCACGGAAATTTCGAGCAAAAAATGTCAAGATATCAAATTATAGGGACCATTTCTGCCAATTTGCAAACTCAAGGGTTTAAAATGTAAATTATGTTTTCCTGACCCATCGCGCTACGCGATGGACCAGAAGAGAGACCCATCGCGTACCGCGATGGGTTACCTGACACATTGTGACACGTGGCACACTGTGGCATCGTCTGCTACCACGTATCACCACGTGGCAACACGTCCACCACGTGCACAATGCCTGCCACATGTCGCCACGTGGCAGGTCTAGTGTGTGACTCAACAAGCCTACATCGCAATACGCGACGGGCTTGCCAAAGGGGTCGTCGCGTACCGCGACGGGGTCTAAAATTTGCTATAATAGAAGGCCACGAGTTCAGCCATTCTCACATCCAAACACACATACAACTCTCTCTCTAACCTCTCTCTAAAACATTGGGAAGCGTGCCCTCGATCCACCTCGAAATCCATGCCCATTACCTCGATTTCCGTACCACATCCCGACAACGTATCAAAGAAGAAGGTATCATAATTCCAACGTCCCAACGATCATCTTGAAGTGCGTGCCGTGAAGAATGAGTGCCTCGTAAAGCGTGTTGACAGGGAAGAAGTATTGGTTTACCTAGAGTTGTGTGCAAGGAGAAGGTGTTAATCAAAGGATAAGGAAATCAAACGACGACGAAGTGCTGCCCAAGTGTATAGGGTTTATTAAGCCAAGAAAAGGTAGGCATAATGCCCGAATAAAATAAAATATTAGAAAGGCTTAACCCTAAAGTCGAGGTTATACTCGATACCTCGATAAACGAAAGGAAAATATAAAAAAGAAAGAAAAAGAAGAGAAAAGAAATATAAATATATATATGATTATATTTGTGTGTATAATGATTCTTTGTTATTAATATTATTTATGTAATAATGAGTACTCTTAAATAATAAAGAAAAGAATACGTTTCTTAAAGAAGAAGAATCATAGGGTTTTATAAATAAACTAAAAGTTTATAAATATTAATTTTTAACTAAAGGTTTTAAAGTAAAGAATAATAAATCGAGGTGGCGATTTTAAAACAAGACTAAAGGTTTTAAGTCGGATTGTATATCCGACTAACAAAAGTTATACTCGTACTATAGGTGCGAGATAGCAAGGGAAAGACCCAAGGACGGTGTTTGAAGCCGATCCCCATTTGAAAAGGTGAATACGCCCCAATTTTACAAACCTTTTTTCAAACGAGTCAACTTGTTATGTGAAAAACTTTACATGAGACTAAGTGTCTCTAAAAACAATGTAAATAAGAGTAAAAGTTTAGCCCTCAGGCTGTAGAATACGTTTGTCTGTATTTTTTTAAAATATTATATATATTTTTTTTAAAAAAAAATTTTAATTTTTTTTTCAATCAAATAAACCAAACAATTTACTGAATCATAAAACCATAACGAAAAGCAAATTCCAAATAAAATAAAACTTCAAACAATGGTTCATCACAAGCCTAGGCAGTCTAAGGGTTTAGCCAACAACCATACTCATGAACAAAAGAAAATAAATTGGTTCAAATAATGAATTCATAAAGATAATAATAAATTCAAACCAATAATAATAATGTTTGGTTGAGTAGGTGTCAAACCCAAACGTTCTCCGCTCGAACCAGCCCAGCCTTCTCTCTTCTCTTCATCTGCCTCGTCGCTCTGATGTTAAACTTTTTTCGGCACCTCCTCCCCCACCAAATTATAATCAAAATCAATTAAAAATACCCTCTAGCTAGCTTGCTTCCCAAGAATTAATAATAATCCCTATTTTTAAACCTTACGTAAATAACTCCCTTTTATGTGTCCTTCTTGAGACAGCCCAATCGGAGGCCTGGGCTGTTTAGCCTCCAAGTCCAAAAACGAGACCAACACCTCCACAAATTAATTGGCTCACCATATTGTTAATTGGTCGAATCGAATTGTTACCCTTTCTTGACACAACCCACATTCACAATAATATGCATATATATGAAAGAAAATATAAGCATGAAATACATATTATAAATAACTCATTTAACTTTCATTCGTTCCAACTCCAAATATTATTCAACAATTTTTACATGGACAATCTAATCTCATTTAATTTTTAACTCTAAACTTGTTTAATATAAACGGTCGTGTAATGTACCTATCGTATACGAGTATATCAAAATAAACGGATTAATTATTATTATTGTTCAACTGATTTACTCGTTTGTCCCAAATTTAGTAAAAGTACCCAATTTTAGCTCGTTATTTTCTATAACCTTAAAACCCCACATATGAGCTAACTAAAATTAATATTCAATAAAAACATTGCTCAAAGCACTTAAAAGCGTATGAAATATTTATAATATTTATATATAATTTGGCCCATATCAGTCTGGATCCTTACATATGTGGTAAAATACGGTGGGCACATCGCACCACGCTTCGTCACGACCTCCAGCCACGATGGGCCGGACCTAAGTACGTTCGAGTGAGACTGACCATGTGTATATTTATGGTACCTAAGTTATGATGAAACGCTGCGGTATTTTGCTGAGGTGACCTAGTGTAGAGACTCGAGTTTATAATGATGTTGTTTTAACTTAATTATTCCTAAGCCAAGATGGGCCGAGGCTTACGTGGTCTCGAGGGGTAATTGAGTAAAGGAAAATATTTTAGCGTCAACATATTCACCACCATTCGTTGCTGACGTATTTTCTAATATTTTGCAGGTAACCAAGAATAGAGTTTAAAGGACGAAGGGCTCAAGAATCCGATGGCTCGGATATTTTTGTTTAAATATTAAATATAATGTTTTTGTAAAATTATAAACAAGTAGACCTAAGTGGGACTTTTGTCTCGTCTTTTGTATTGTAAATATTTATAACTTAATACCACATGTTTTATAAAGTCTTCAGCTAATAACTCGTAACTCTGATTTATTTACAAATTTGGTACCAACTATTGATCACACTCCTAGGCCTAAGATAGGGGTGTGAAAGGTTGGTATCAGAGCCATCGATCTAGCGAATTGGGTATCATAAAACAATACCCAAGCTTCGATCCAAGCATAGGAAAATATTATTTGATTATTTGAAATAGGGATAAGATTGGCTGGTAACCCTTTCTTTCCCTCTCCACAATCTAAACCACCTAAATTAGATGTCTTTCGAGAAATTAATGGAGTATTATGATCTTGAAGTAAGAAGAGCAAGAAAATATTACAAATTCCCAAAGGACATTATGAGTAAAGATTACTTCGAATCATTCTTCAATTCCGACGAGGATCACAATCAAATCGAGCCATACCATTATCCTAGCAATGAGCAAAGTCCGATCTACCACCTAGACAATACTCCACATAAAAATACCAAGCACCAAGACACTCAAGCTACCATCCGTCAAGTCTACTCATATACCAACCATTTGAAGTCCCAACCTATCATCCTTCCGAGATTCCTACTTACCAACCATCTAAAATTCCACCATATTACCCATCTGGAGGTTCAACACACTTACCACCAAATCCTCATCCTTCTTACGCTTTCCTCTCCAACCGACCAATCAAGGAGGAAACAAGATCTCCCTCATCTGACTGGATGCAATTCCACTCGGATCAGCGAAGGTGGCATACCGGAACTTCTATAATGGATTCTGCTGACTCCCGCCTCAATAAGGAAATGCCATCTCACAAACCCAGAATGAGGGTGATGTTTCCGTACGAGAATGTTCACTTGCCTGCAATGTCAAAAGAAACTGCCAAATTAATGGAAGAAGAGGAACCGGAATAAGAAGAGGAGACAGAAGAAGAACCCGAATAAGAATACCCCAACAATCCGAATGAAGAGACAACACCTGAGGAAGGACCATTCACTCAACAAACCCCAAGTTATGGTTTTGTTGATCCCTACATGCAATTTCTTCAAGAGCTCAAAGGCAAAGCATCATCAAGCTTCCCACCGTACTCATGCCAGATTCCATCAGTTGAAGAACAAGCGAATGAGATCCGAGAACAGAATGAGGCCGCCAAAGCTTTCTTCAACTACCAATCCGATGTGACTGCTTCTCCATATCCGAATCCAAGAAATCATTTTGATGTGGTTATTATGGGGTACCGTGATCCACCACCCCGCTACGGATATCCCAATGATATTCCCCAGTCACAGGAGGAACACCTGGATCGAGCCTTACAAGAGACGGACGATTTGAGAAAGAAGACTGATATTGATGGGAAGAAAAAGAAGAAGATAGGAGAGACGCTTCTTCCTAAGTGCAACAAGTTAACCAAGGTGGTGAAGAAATTCATGAAGGATTGAGATGATGGTGTTGATGGCGTGTTTTCAAGAGAGGAAGTTTACATGTTAAGATAGTCTGTGTGATATGTGTAACATATGATGTAATAATGATAGGTATATATATATATCATATATACGATATATATAAAGATGTTGTAAAATAACATATATATCATTTTTATGATATATATGTGTATGAAATAAATAAAACTTATGTTTTAAGAAAAGAAATATATTAAAATTTCAGATAAAAGAAAAAGATTGAAAAGAATAAAAGATAAAAATGTCTCGACAAAGCGATAACAGGGATGCTTCCCGTAGAGAAGCCGGGAAACGAGATGAAAAAGGAAAAGGTCCTGAAAAAGAACAAGAAGAACCAATCCTGATAAATATTTAAATCAAATCCAACAAATGATTAAGAAGGCTGTTAGAGATGAATCTGAAGCTAGATCACAATCTAGGCAAACTAAGCATTCACAATCTGCCAACCATTCTCGGAAATCTGTTTCTAAACCTCGTTCTAGACCTTCTTATATGGAGGAAAGTGTTCATGAGTCGAATATGGATGGAGGTGTTAGACAAGAATTTAAGAAACTCAAGATCGGTGGGTGTTCGTTCAAAGATTTTAAATACTATGGACCGAAAGAATTCCATGGTGACAAGGAAGCCATCACAACCGTGAGGTGGCTTGAAGAGATGGAGACGATTGTAATAACAAGAAAGTGTTCCGACGAAGAGAAAATTCAATATTCTGCCCTAATGTTCAAAGGTGAAGCCTGGGAGTGGTGGAATACAATGATCATGAGTAAAGGAAGGGAGATGATGTACAACCTAATGTGGAATGAGTTTAAAGAGTTGTTGATGGCAAAGTTTTGTCCGATGCATGAGACGGACCAAATTCAAACCAAATTCTTGAATCACAAGGTTGTTGGAACAAACCTTCGTGAGAACAAAACAAAATTTCACGAATACTGTCGTTTGGTTCCTCAGCTGGTCATTCCTGAATCCAGCAAAGTAACACGTTATATTTGGGGACTACCACGAGAGATTCGTGATATGGTGAGGTCTCACTTGGCGCAAACCGCCGATTTTGCGATGGAGTTGGCTGGTTATTTGACGGGCGGAATGATCCGCAACAAAGAAGAGGATAAGAAGGTCGTAAAGACACACGACTCGAGGAAAGGTGGAGACACCCGCTTCAAGGGTAAGGGAATTGACCAACGAAGGTCTGGCTTTAACCCCAGCATTCCACAATGCAAAACTTGTAAAAAATATCATAGGGGTAAATGCCATTTCACTCCACGAGTTTGTGAATCATGTAATAGACCCGGCCACGCAACGTCCGACTGTTGGAAGAAGAAGATGACGTGTTATAATTGCAAGGAGATGGGGCATTTAAGTTTCGAGTGCCCGAAAAATAAACCCGCAGTTGGTGGTGCGGGTGGCAGTGGTCAAAAGAAGGAGCCAAAGAAAGGCAACGCAAGAGTATTCGTCCTTAACACAAAGAAAGCGGCCGATATACCGGAAACCATTACCGGTACGTTCCTAGTTAACAACAATTATGCTAGAGTCTTATTTGATTCGGGTTCCAACTTATGGTTTATAGATTATAACTTTTGTAGTCTATTAAACGAACCTTTAATCAAACTTAATAAAACTCTAAACGTCGAGACTGCTAGTGGCGAAACTATTAAAATCTCCGAAGCGCTAGAAAATGGAAAAATCTTATTAGCCGGTTATGTTTTGCCTATCCAACTATTGCCTATGTCTCTTGCGGGTTTTGATATTGTATTGGGTATGGATTTGTTATCCAACAACCATGCTCGTATCCTTTGCAATAGCAAGACCGTGGAACTTCGAGCCCCTGATAAATGAACCATTCGAATAGAAGGGGATAAAGACGCTGGTCAAGTTAGCCTAACCTCGATGATAAAGGCTAACAAATGTTTAAATCAAGGATTCTTAGCATTCATGGCCTACGTAACCGAAGAATCTAAACCCAAAGAAATCAAAGACGTTCCTGTTGTTTCCGATCATGCCGATGTCTTTCCCGACGAACTTCCTGGAATTCCTCCCGATCGTGAAGTAGAGTTTAAAATCAATCTCATTCCTGGTACCGCTCCGATCGCTAAAGCTCCATATCGCCTTGCACCAACTGAAATGAAGGAGTTAAAGAAACAACTCGACGAGCTTCTCGAGAAAGGCTTCATTCGACCAAGTTCATTGCCATGGGGAGCGCCAATTCTTTTCGTCAAGAAGAAGGATGGATCCATGCGTATGTGCATTGTCTACCGAGCTCTCAACAAAGTAACAATCAAGAATCGTTATCCACTCCCTCGTATCGATGATCTCTTTGATCAACTTCAAGGCGCAAGCTTCTTTTCTAAAATCGATCTTCGTTCCGGTTATCACCAACTCAAAGTTCAATCCGAAGATATCCCAAAAATTTCCTTCCGAACAAGGTATGGCCATTATGAGTTCACCGTTATGCAATTTGGACTTACTAATGCGCAAGCTGCGTTCATGGACATGATGAACCTAATCTGTAAGCCTTACTTGGATAAATTTGTTATCGTCTTCATCGACGACATACTCATTTATTCTAAGTCAAAGGACGATCATGAAAATCATCTTCGAACTCTGCTTGAAATTCTTAGAACCGAGAAGTTGTACGCCAAGTTCTCAAAATGCGAGTTCTGGTTACCCGAAGTGCAATTTCTTGGTCACATCATTAATGTCAACGGTATTCAAGTCGATCTCGCCAAGATTGAAGCTATCTCTAAATGGGAGATACCAAAATCGCCAACCGAGATTCGAAGTTTCTTAGGTTTGGCCGGCTATTACCGTAGGTTCATCCAAAACTTCTCCCGAATTGCTGTTCCCTTAACTTCTTTGACACGCAAAAACATCAAGTATGAATGTGGAACGAAACAACAATAGGCGTTCGATATACTCAAACAAAAACTTACCCAAGAGCCTATACTGGCCTTGCCAGAAGGTACTGATGATTTCGTTGTCTTTAGTGATGCGTCTCATTCCTTCTTGGGATGTGTACTAATGCAACGAAAGAAAGTAATCGCTTACGCCTCTCATCAACTCAAGGTGCACGAAAAGTACTATACAACTCACGATCTAGAATTAGTCGCCACAATCTTTGCATTAAAGATATGGAGGCACTATCTCTATGGAGCAAGATTTACCGTGTACACTGGTCATAAAAGTTTGAAGTACATCTTCGATCAAAAAGAACTTAGCATGCGCCAACGACGCTGGATGGAAACTCTTAACGACTACGACTGCGAGATTATTTATCATGAAGGTAAAGCCAACGTTGTGGCTGACGCCTTGAGTCGTGAAGAGCACGAAAAACCGAAAAGAGTCCGAGTGTTAAGGCTAGAACTTCAAGTTAATCTTTTTGAACAAATCAAATATGCTCAAACTCAAGTGATCAATGAAAACCAAATCTCCGACGAAAAACGTAACGGCACCATTGACTCGCTAGTCAAAGGTGACGATGGTATCCTTAGAATGTGAAACCGGATTTGGGTACCAATCGATGGGGACTTGCGTGAGAAAATCTTGAACGAAGCCTATAAATCCAAATACATGATGCACCCCGGTAGTGACAAAATGTACCAAAACCTAAAATCAAATTACTAGTGGAATGGGATGAAAAAGGATATCGCTTCGCATGTTGCGAAATGTCTAACTTGTCTAAAAGTCAAGGCTGAACACCAAAAGCCTTCGGGATTGCTCCAGCAACCCGAACTTTCCGTATAGAAGTGGGAGTTATTAACCATGGATTTTATCACCAAAATCCCGAAGACAACTCAACAACACAATGCTATTTGGGTAATCGTTGATAGGTTAACCAAGTCTGCTCACTTTATACCTATCAACGAGTCGTACTCAATGGATAGATTAGCGCGTATTTATGTAAACAACATCGTTGCTTTGCATGGAGTACCGCTATCTATAATATCTGATCGAGACAGTCTTTTCACGTCTCATTTCTGGAATAGCTTCCAACAAGCGCTTGGTACGAAGCAAAACCTTAGCACTGCCTATCATCCAAAAACTGATGGGAAAAGCGAAAGGACAATTTAAATGTTGGAAGATATGCTCCGCGCTCGTGTGATAGACTTAGGTGGAAGTTGGGATGACCACCTACCCCTAATGGAATTCTCGTATAACAATAGTTATCAAACAAGTATTCAAGCCGCACCATTCAAGGCGTTTTATGGCCGAAAATGTAGAACGCCCGTGTGCTGATCTGAAACTGGAGAAAATCAATTGTCCGGACCCGAGATAGTCCAAGAAACCACCGAAAAAGTTCTTCAAATCCGAGAACGGCTTAAGACGACACGTGACCGCCAAAAGAGTTACGCCGATGTCCGTCGAAAGCCGTTAGAATTCAATGTTCATGACAAAGTTCTATTAAAAGTCTCGCCATGGAAAGGCGTCATTCGCTTCGGCAAGAAAGGAAAGCTAAGTCCTCGATTCGTTGGACCCTTCAAGGTACTTGAACGTATCGGCACTGTTGCGTATCTCGTTTGCGACTGCCCGAGGAAATGCAAGGAATACACGACGTATTCCATGTTTCGAATCTGCGTAAATGTTTAGCCGATGAATATCTTTCTATGCCATTAAAAGATGTAAAAATTAATGAGAACTTAAAATTCATCGAAAGACCAATACAAATAGAAGATTAGAAAACGAAGAAACATAAAAGACAAACCTTGAAAATTGTGAAAGTAAAATGGGACTCACGAAGAGGGCCCGAATATATTTGGGAACTCGAATCGGAAATGAGAAATAAATACCCCAACTTATTCTCGTAAAGCAATCTCGAGGACGAGATTTATTTCAAGGTGGGGAGGATGTAACATCACGGAAATTTCGAGCCAAAAATGTCAAGATTTCAAATTATAGGGACCATTTCTGCCAATTTGCAAACTCAAGGGTTTAAAATGTAAATTTTTTTTCCTGACCCATCGCGCTACGCGATGGATCAGATGAGAGACCCATCGCGTACCGCGATGGGTTACCTGACACATTGTGACACGTGTGCCACGTGGCACACGGTGGCACCTTCTGCTGCCACGTGGCAGGTTTAGTGTGTGACTCAACAAGCCTACGTCGGGATACGGGACGGGCTTGCCAAAGGGGCCGTCGCGTACCGTGACGGGGTCCAAAAATTGGCTATAAATAGAAGGCCACGAGTTCAGCCATTCTCACATCCAAACACACATACTACTCTCTCTCTAACCTCTCTCTAAAACATTAGGAAGCGTGCCCTCGATCCACCTCGAAATCCATACCCATTACCTCGATTTCCGTACCACATTCCCGACAACGTATCAAAGAAGAAGGTATCATAATTCCGAAGTCCCAACGATCATCTTGAAGTGCGTGCCGTGAAGAATGAGTGCCTCGTAAAGCATGTCGACAGGGAAGAAGTATTGGTTTACCTAGAGTTGTGTGCAAGGAGAAGGTGTTAATCAAAGGATAAGGAAATCAAACGATGACGAAGTGCTGCCCAAGTGTATAGGGTTTATTAAGCCAAGAAAAGGTAGGCATAATGCCCGAATAAAATAAAATACTAGAAAGGCTTAACCCTAAAGTCAAGGTTATTCTCGATACCTCGATAAACAAAAGGAAAATATAACAAAGAAAGAAAAAGAAGAGAAAAGAAATATAAATATATATATGATTATATTTGTGTGTATATTGATTCTTTGTTATAAATATTATTTAAGTAATAATGAGTATTCTTAAATAATAAAGAAAAGAATACGTTTCTAAAAGAAGAATAAACGTAGGGTTTTATAAATAAACTAAAGGTTTATAAACATTACTTTTTAACTAAAGGTTTTAAAGTAAAGAATAATAAATCGAGGTGGGGATTATAAAACAAGACTAAAGGTCTTAAGCCGGATTGTATATCCGACTAACAAAAGTTATACTCGTACTATAGGTGCGAGATAGCAAGGGAAAGACCCAAGGACGGTGTTTGAAGCCGATCCCCATTTGAAAAGGTGAATACGCCCCAATTTTACAAACTTGTTTTCAAACGAGTCAACTTGTTATGTGAAAAACTTTACATGAGACTAAGTGTCTCTAAAAACATTGTAAATAAGAGTATAAGCTTAGCCCTCAGGCTGTAGTATACGTTTGTCTAGATCCTTACATATGTGGTAAAATGCGGTGGGCACATCGCACCATGCTTGGTCATGACCTCCAGTCACGATGGGCCGGACCTAAGTACATTCGAGTGAGACTAACCATGTGTATATTTATGGTACCTAAGTTATGTCAAAACGCTGTGGTATTTTGCTGAGGTGACCTAGTGTAGAGACTCGAGTTTATAATGATGTTGTATTAACTTAATTATTCCTAAGCCAATATGGGCCGAGGCTTAGGTGGTCTCGAGGGGTAATTGAGTAAAGGAAAATATTTTAGCGTCAGCATATTCACCAGCATTCGTTGCTGACGTATTTTATAATATTTTGCAGGTAACCAAGAATAGAGCTTAAGAGACGAAGGGCTCAAGAATCCGATGGATCGGATATTTTTGTTTAAATATTAAATATAATGTTTTTGTAAAATTATAAACAAGTAAACCTAAGCGAGACTTTTATCTCGTCTTTTGTATTGTAAATGTTTACAACTTAATACCACATGTTTTATAAAGTCTTCCACTAATAACCCGTAACTCTGATTTATTTACAAATTTGGTAACAACTATTGATCACACTCCTAGGCCTAAGATGGGTGTGTGACAAGAAATATCCATTTCCTCCACATCATCAGGACGGATTTGATCTAACTCAGCAACTACGACTGGATGAACCAAATCTCCATCATGAAAAGCATTGTAGCAGTTCATGAAACCTGCCATTAGGGCAATGTTTTCTTGAGTCTCCTTTGGAATAGCAGTAACTTGAGTGGGAGACTGACTAGAAGACCCAACAGCCGATTGAGGCTTAGTTGGTGGAGCAGGCTGTTGAAAGAAAACAAGAGTAGGTTGTGGTGGTGGCAGAGTAAATTGACCTTGAGAAGTTCTAAACATTGAGAAGTTGTTATGAGCTTACTGTGGCTGAGTATATTGATCTTGAGATGAATTAAACATAGAAAAATATTCTTGTGACATAAGAGCATTATTAGAAGCAACACTATATCTAGTCGCATTATAGGAATTAGCTTGATTAATGGCACGTTACTTGTCATTCATGTCACAGGACTTAATGATTGCCATCACCTCTGACAAAGTTCATCTGGCTAGGTTCTTTGTCATTTTGATCACTACAACATTCATATCCTAGATTTATGGTAGAGAGTTGACCAACTTGTTATTTGTCACAATAAGTGTCAGATTATTGTTTGCAGATTGCATTTAAGTGACCAAGGTAACAAATCTTTGAAGCCGTGTCTCCAAAGAGTCTCCCAGAACATGATTGAACATGTTAAAATTTTGTCGCAACAAATCATGTCGACTCCTTCTAATATCCGCATTTCCCTCATACACCTCAATAAGGGCTTCCCGTAATTATTTTTCAGACTGTAGCTTTCTGAATCCTTGAGCAATTTCATGTGAAAGTGCCATTGTTAGAGTGGCAAGAGACTTCTCGACGGGCTTTACAGTTACTTCACTACCATTTTCTCTCTGATAAGTGATGGGTTGAGGACCCCTGACAATGCTTCTCCGTATCTTTGCATCGTTCATCTTCACGTATTTTTCGAACATGAACTTCCACTCAACAAACCCCTCATGAGACAATAGACGGGGTACACGAGTGGCAATTCACATAATGGAATCCAACTCTTGATGTAATGCATCATTTGATGATGTGTTTCTTAAGTGGTCCATTTCAATAAAAAAAATCCAAGTAATCCGTCCAATGGGCCAACTGTAAGTCCAACAAAAAATGGCCCAATATATAAAGGCCCACAAGCAAACTGAAGACCAAGAACCCAAGAGCCGAAAACATGAGATTGATCCCGAGAACCCTAGAGCCGAAAACACTAGAGTAGATGTTAGTGCACGTTTTTGCGTCTTGAGTCTTTGTAATTGTAGTTAACGTATTTGTTTTATATTTAATGTAATAATTAGTTTAATTATTGTCTAGTTAGTTATGTGTAAGGTCTAGTTCGCTAGGGGATGTTAGCGAACTAAGATTTAAGCTTATTCTCTCCTGATTCGTTAGGGGATGTTAACGAATCATGGGGTGTTTCATCTTATTAATGTATGTAACGAAGTAGCGTCTGGTTCGCTAGGGGATGTTAGCGAACCAGACCTATCTTCTATATATAGTGAACACTGTTCACGTTTAATTTAAGTTTTGAGATCTAATTAACGAAACTCTGTCCAGATTCTCTCTCAATCTTCATCCTAATATTATACAATTACTATTATATACATATTGATAATACATACATACATACATACATACAACACTGAATCAAAGTTAATTATGAGCTAGATCTATAGTTAAGGTATTAATCTATTATAAACATATTTGAGATCTGTTAATTGTTGTTGGATTGATACGAATCGGGTTCCAACAAGTGGTATCAGAGCCGTTGGGGCTCAATTACACTTTGTTTGGTGTTTATTTAGAATTTTAGATTACGATTGTTCTGTTTTAACGAATTTGAATCAAATTAAAGTTAATTGAATTAATTATGGTTGGTTTGGATTGAGTTTGAGTTGATATGAGTATTGGTAAATGATTGTGAGTTGGAATTGAAGTTTGGATTGTTTTTGAGTGAATTTGGTATCAGTTTTGGTTTAAGGCCGAAACAGGGGTGTATTTTGGTATAATCGAGTTGGTTATCGGAGGAAATTGATTACGAGGTTAGATGTATTGAATTCGCGATCGTATTACGAGTGTTTTGGTTGGTTACTTGTGTGATTTGGTTTAGTATCGAGTTCGTATTACAAATTTTAAGTTTCAGGGTTTCTGGGTTGGTGTTTATCATTTCCAAATTTCTGGAAATTCTTGTTGAAGATTTGAAGATTCAAAGATGAACACGATTCACTATGTTGATTTGCTATCATTTTTATTTTGATTCGTTCATTAAGTTCGTCAATTCGTTATTCATTTCAAGTGATTCGCTAGCCAGTTCGCTATAATAGTTGATTCGTGTGATCTAATTCGTTATTTGGGGATAACTGATTTGTGTGACACGTGTCCACTTTGGGATTTGTGTCATAACAACCTTTGCCACGTGGCATAAGGTGTCAGAGTTTGTTTCAAGCGGTTGTAACAACCTGATTCGTTATAGTTGATTCGCTAATCAATTGTAGCTGGTTCGTTATCTATTTCGCTAAGTTTTCCTTAGTGATTCGCTACTGAATACTTTCAAATTCGTTAAGTTTATCTTATCAGTTCGTTAGTCATTTCGTTAGTTTGACTTTCTGATTCGTTGACCTTCTGATTCGTTAGATTGATTCATTAAACTCAATTGTGATTTATTGTCTGATTCGTTATCTGATCAATCTTAACTTCGTTAAGATTTGATTCGTTAATCTACTGTTCACAGTTCACTACAACTGTTTACAGTTTGTTAAAATTCTCATTCGTTAATCTTATTCGTTGGTTTATTCGTTACACATTCAAATTTAAAAAAAAAACTGTCAAAAAATGGCCGGTATGTATGCACTAGCTTCTCAAAACATGTTGATGCAACAAATGTTGCAACTTGATACCGAGATAGGTTCACATTCGAAATGTCCAAGATTGATGAAGTTTAGTGACTTTGCCAAATGAGAACCTCGGTTTCGTGCTCATCTAGGATCAGTTCATCCTGATTGTTCATATTGCTTAGATGAAGTTTATACTGTTCCTATGATTGGAGATGAGACTATCGGATTTAGACCTAAAGCTATATCTCAATACTCTCAAGAGGAGAAGAAGGCACTAGAGATAGAGACGAAAGCATATACTACTCTAACTATGGCTTTACCTGAAAATATATTTCATCAAGTGGGTAGTATTAAGATATGTGCTTCTCTATTTCAACATATCAGAATGAGAAGTATGGGAAATACGGCTGAAAGCAAAAAGGTGATGCTTAAGTTTCAATTCAGAATCTTTAACTTACTTAAGGTGAAACGGTTGAAGAGATGACTACGAAATTCAATCACTTGATTGTAGAAATGGATAAAATGAAAATGGAAATTTCTGAGATTGACAAGATTGATACTATTAAGAGTGCATTACCATGTTCGTACTCTACCTTTCTAATGGTATTAAAAGAAAACAGCTACTTCAACGAAGACTTGACTGCAAGTGAGTTTTTACAAAATATGAAGCTCGCGAGTATGATCTCAAGTGTCAAAAATCATCAAAGGAAAGTCAAGATCCTGCTTTCTATGGGGGTAGCATGCATTAAGTTCAACAATTTCACCGATCACTTCTTTTCTGATACAGAACGCAAAAGAGAATGAAACAACTATTTATAGTGATCCTAGAGCATGTTTTTATACTGCTGGTAATTCTGGATCACCAGATGTTTCTTCTGGTACAGGAAGTTCGTCTTCAACAAATCAATACTCATCACCTCCAAACGTCAATATGAAAGAAGCTGAACAAAACTTTGCCTTTCTATCAGCTTTCATGACGTCTTATGAAAATCTGGTTAGTAGCAAAATTGCCACTAGTGATTTAACTGATGAAGACTATGATCAGATTGACCCAGACGACTTAGAAATCATGGATTTAAAATGGAACATGGCAAAGATTGTTCGAAAGGTAAAAATACTCATGCAAAGAACTGGAAAATATCTTCCCGCTCTAAACAAGAAGTTGGGATTTGACAAGTTGAAGGTGAAATGTTATAATTGTCAAGAATTCAGTCATTTTGCAAAAGAATGTGACAAACCGAAAAAGGAATATAATGGTCCTCGTGGTCAAAGTTCATACTCTTCAACACCACGAGGTAATGATGCTGAGAAGAAACCATCAAGTTCCGGGTCACAAGCGATGTTAGCCAATGGAGATGATTGGTCACAACGATTACTGTGCAACGATAATCAAGCTAATTTGGCTTTGTTCGGGTTGACTCAAGATTTCCATGGAAGTGAGGTGTCTTCTGATAATGACTCTGGATCGGATTC
Source organism: Bidens hawaiensis (assembly GCF_021521415.1). Taxonomy (NCBI): domain Eukaryota; kingdom Viridiplantae; phylum Streptophyta; class Magnoliopsida; order Asterales; family Asteraceae; genus Bidens; species Bidens hawaiensis. Next base: position 403,146 of record NW_027491300.1, on the reverse strand, counting down.
TGATGATTCCTGTGACAAGCCTACAACAGTCTTTTCATGCATGGCTAAGATAAACAAGGTTAGTCATTCTATTTCTGCTACCTCATATGTTAAAGTAGATTGTGCTGATTGTGAATCTAACAAATCTAAGCTAGAATCTTTAAAGAATCACAATGACAATTTAGTGAGAGAAATTGCTTCTCTAAAATATACTTATCGACCATCTCTTGAATCTCAAATGAGATCCAGTGAAAAGATTGAAGTATTGTCGACAAGTAATCATAATCTCAAAGCTGAGTTATCTGTGAAATTGACAATTAATGATCAAAAGTTTCAAGAAATTTTGAAACATCGTTCAAAGATAACCGAGTTTGAGAATGAGGTTCTTGAGTTAAAGAACAAATTGGGTAAATTTCGAAAATCATCTTTTCTATTGAATGAAATTATTGAAGTTTCTGGAAAACAAAATGATTCAAAGAAAGGTATAGGTTTTGTTGAAATTCCACCACCATTTCACTATGATTATAAAATTAATCCTTTTGCTCCAACTGAGGAGGATGTTATTCGTAAAGAGCCTGTGATTTTAAAAAATTCTAAACATAGTAAGTCTGAAACTGTTAAAACCCAATCTGTTTCTCAGAAACCTCATGTTCAAAGCAACAAAGTTTTTGCTGAAAATGTTGACAAAGTTATCATTGAGGATGTGTTTGAACCGGAAATTATACACAAGAACAAGAACATTCCAACTTCTAATCACATACTGTGTGAACCTCATGAATTTGAGGAGGCTGTGTATGGTTCGCACAAAACTAAGATGAAACAAGATGTTTTTGTCAAACCAGTGAAGGCTAAGAAATCAGAAAAACCCAAAATTTATGATGAGGATTTGTTGCGTTTCATAAATCCTAATGCATCTTAGCCATCATCTGCTCGTGTGTTTAAGTTAAAGGGGATGGACACAATGTTCGCTGAGAAAGACATTCCAATAAGTATCATTAAACCTGAACTGATTGAGAGTGTGTTTCACAATGAAACTTCCAACGTTTGTGAACTTGAACGTCAATATGCTCAAGCGAAAACATTAGTTCCATCTGACCCATTGACTAAAGCAAAGCAGGTTTTAAAACAAGCTAAGAAAATTAATTTTGTGAAGTCAACTAGGACAGATACATTGAAAAGTTTTTCGAACTGTTCTAATTTAGATTTTTACTTGAAAAAGAAATCTGAATTATTTGATGAGTTTGCTAAGAGCATGACCAAAAATGTGAGTCATCATCAAACTTCAGAGTCATTCGTTCCAACTACCTCTCAACATCATCGTGTAGACATGCGAAGCTGTTTTCTTTGCGGTCAGCAGGGTCATGTAGTGGGGAATTGTAGTCAGAAGAGCTATCAGAATCTTCATCCTTTTATCAAGGATCATTCCAAACCAGTTCCTTTGGTAAAGGAGATTCTGAAATGACCTGTGTCGTATGCTGATGATACTCATATTATGTTTTCGAACATACATCCTCGAAAAGTTGTTCATGTAAATGAAACTCATGGTTCCGTTAAACCTAAGTTTATTCCTACTAAACCATTATGAAAAAATGTTAATTTAAATGTGGTTCAAGCTGCATATCTAAGACAAAAGTCAAAGAAACCAGTAACTTATTCTCAAGTTGCTGAACAACAATTGAATGCAACTAAAGTTAACTTTTCTCAAGGAAACCAAAAGGTGCCCAAGACCGAGGTCTGGGCTGCCTTTTTGAACTAATCATTTTCATTTGTGAGTAGGGTTCATCCAAGACCATTTCTGGTGAAAACTGGATCATGGACAGTGGATGTTCTCGTCATATTACTGGAAATCTCAACCTCTTATCAAACGTGAGAAATATTCAAAGGGGTTATGTGGCGTTTGCTGGGAATTCTGGGGGTATGATTACACAGGAAGGTGATGTTTCAAATGGGAAGATTACTTTTGAAAAGGTTAACTATTGTGATAAAGTGTACCATAATTTATTGAGTGTGTCGCAAATCTGTGATAAGCAATACACGACAGTATTTACAGATAAAGAGTGCCTGATTTGGAAACCGGGTTACGTAATTCACGAGGACATGGTTGTCATGCGATCGCCTCGATCAAATGATATTTATGTCTTAAATATGAATAATAAAGTATCTACATCGATCGAAACGTGTTTTGTCTCGAAAGCAACAGAGAAAGACTCAGTACTTTGGCATCGAAGAATGGGTCACATACATGTTCGAAAGATGAATTATTTAATTGCAAACGATCTGGTAGAGGGGGTGTCGTTAAAGAATTTTAAGTTATCCGATCACTGTGTTGCTTGCAAGAAAGGCAAACAGAAAAAGAAATTGCACCCATCTAAGTTATTAAATTCCATTGATACTCCGCTTGAACGTCTTCATATGGATTTATTCGGTCCAGTGAAACGTGCGAGTATTTATGGAGACTGGTACTGCCTAGTTGTTACAGATGATTATTCACGATATTCATGGGTTCTATTTATGAGTTCAAAAGATCAAACACCAGGTCTTGTTCAAAATCTAATCACTAAGATCAAATCACTTTACAAACTGAAAGTGAGGAGAATTCGAAGTGACAATGGTACTGAATTTAAAAATAATGTATTGGATTTCTTTTGTATCCAAAAGGGAATTCATCGAGAATACAGTGCCCCATATGTACCACAACAGAACGGTGTAGCTGAAAGGAAGAATAGAACGATGATTGAAGCTCCTAGAACGATGCTTGCGGATTCAAAGTTTCCTGTCCAGTTTTGGAATGAGGCGGTGAATACGGCCTGTTATACACTTAATCAAGTTCTAACTGTTAAACGACTCAAGAAGACCAGTTATGAATTATTGAATAATCGTAAACCTAATTTAAAGTACTTGGAACCATTTGGGTGTCTGTGTACTATGTTGAAAAAGGATGTTGGAAAGTTTAATGAAAAAACCATTGAGGGTTATTTCTTGGGGTATGCGTCTCCTTAGAAAAGAGTGTTTAACTTTACGTCTGGTTGTGTTGAAGAGTGGTACCATGTTGACTGTCAAAAGTACACTACTCCTCCACAAGGGAAAGGTCCCGAGTGGATGTTTGACTATGATGGCTTATTTAATTCCTTCACTCCATCAACTGATCATCCAGATGAAGATTTAGTTCGTGCTTATTTTGAAGAACATTTGGAAATTCCAAGGTTCGCAAGTTCAAATAATGTTGAAGCTCCAATTGGTGATCCAATTGAAGAACCTGATAATGAGTCTCCTGTTCATTATGATAATGCTTCTACTTCATCTAATGATAATGCAATTGTAGATCAAGTTATTGAACTTGATAGTGATGTTTCATCTCCTGAATTGGGTGAACATTACACTAATTTATTTGAAAATGTTGCTGTTTATGAAAATCCTACTCTCAGGATTCATAATTACCATCCACAAGAAAACATTATTGGTGATCTTGATGTAGGGGTTCAAACACGACATCAAGTTGCTTCTTCAAGTGACAATAATGCTCTATGTGCTTATGCTGACTTACACTCATCTGAAATTGCAACTATTGCTAAATTCACTTGCTTTTTATCCCAAGTTGAGCCTACAACTCCTCATGTGGCTCTGCAAGATCCATCTTGGGTAGAAGCCACGCAAGAAGAATTACAGCAATTTGCACGTTTAGGTGTTTGGGATCTTATTGACAAACCTGCTAGAGTTATTAAAGCAATTCCGACTAAGTGGGTATATAAGTGTAAGAAAGACGATCGTGGGGTAATTGTGAGAAACAAAGCACGTATGTTGGTACAAGGTTTTCATCAGCAAGAGGGTATTGATTACACTGTAGTGTATGCTCCAGTTGGAAGATTAGAGTCGATTCAAATCTTCCTAGCATATGCTGCTTACAAGAATATCAAGGTGTATCAAATGGATGTTAAGAGTGCTTTTCTCAATGGTGAACTTCACGAGGAAGTGTTTGTTTCACAGCCTCCTGGTTTTGAGGATCCTGATTATCCTGACCGTGTTTACCGATTAAACAAGGCATTATATGGTCTACATCAAGCCCCGAGAGCTTGGTATGGCACGCTCGCCGACCATCTGACGGATAACGGCTTCAAACGTGGAACTGTTGACTGCACTTTATTTTATAAAAATATTGGTGATGATCTTCTGCTCGTTCAGATTTATGTTGATGACATAATCTTTGGGTCTACATACGACACGTTGTGTAAGGAGTTCGAGAAGTCTATGCAAACCAAGTTCGAGATGAGCTCGATGGGAGAGATGAATTTCTTTTTAGGGTTGCAGGTTCATCAGTCTGCGAAGGGAATCTTCATTCATCAGACAAAATATGTGAACGACGTCTTGAGCCGATTCAAGATTACTGCCGGAAAAATCCCTTCTACTCCTCTTCCCGTTGGTCACAATTTATCACTGGATGAATTGGAGGATACCGTTGTTCCGACCCTCTATCGTGCTATTATTGGATCTTTAATGTATTTAACTGCTTCTCGCCCCGACATAATGTTTGATGTTTGTTTATGTGCTAGGTACCAAGCTAGTCCCCGAGTGACTCACCTGGCAGCGGTCAAGCGTATTCTGCAATATCTAAGGGGAAATCCTGACATCGGGTTATGGTACCCCAAAGATGATAATTTTGATTTTACCGCTTACTTAGATTCAGATTATGGGGTATGCAAGATCAATTTAAAGTCTACTACAGCGGGATGTCAATTCTTAGGAAGCCGGCTTGTTTCCTGGCAGTGTAAGAAGCAGACAACGGTCTCCACTTCAACCGCTGAAGCTGAGTATGTTGCAGCCTTGAGTTGCTGTTCCCAGGTTTTGTGGATACAACAACATCTTCGCGACTACGGTTTGATGTTTCTTACTACTCCAATCTTGATTGATAACTCTGCTGCTATTAGTATCACCAAGAATCCCGTACAACATTCTAAAATGAAACATATCGAAATTCGATATCATTTTATACGGGATTGTTATGAAAAGAAATTAATTGATCTTGAGAAAGTGCACACTGATTTTCAAAAGGCCGATTTATTTACCAAAGCGTTTGATAAAACACGTTTTTATTTTTTGATTGGTTTAAATGGATTGAAGACCCTTGCTGAGATCCTAAAGTTAGGATGATTATCTTTATTTTTAGTTTTCTTCTAGTTTACTATTTTTGTTTTTTAGGTTTTAGGGGGGTGAATTTCTAGAAAATACAAAAATATTGTGCTTTTTTTTGTATAGATAAAACCCAAAAACATTAGAAAACTTTGAAAAATCAAAAATATTGTGTTCTTTCTTGTTCTATTATTTAAAAACTCCAAAACATTTTAAAATTTGAAAATATCAAAAAGATTGTGATTTCTGTTTGTACAGATAATTTTGAAAAAAGCAAAAAGAATGTGAATTTTCTTGTTTTGTAAAGAAAAATCCGAAAAAGACAAAAAGATTGTGTTTTTAGTTTGTAAAGAGAAAAACCAAAAAGATTCTTACTTATGTTCGCTGAAAATTATGTCATTTGCTTCTATTTTGAAGGAAATATACTTGTATATGTTTGATCCTGATAATTTCGTGTAAATCTTCGGGTTAGCCATATACCTGACAAATGGATAGTACTTGGGGCGTTAGTTATGCTTTTTACTTTATTTTTAGCTGAAAATTTAGTCAGTTATTTAAGTTTGTGAAGTGTGCCTGCATGTTTTGTTCCTATTCTCTACTTGTAGATGGATAGGATAGCAATTAATTTATAAACTTAAATTAACTGGGGCAATTTAAATCATTTTGTTTAATGCTCCTCAAAATTTTCAGTTTTTGAAGCAAAAAGGGAAAATGATAGTACATTGATTATTTGACCCCAAATCCAGAAAGAAATAAGCTTAAAAGACTGTGTGTTTAATCATTGGTGCATTGATAGGTCTTAAACAAGCTGTGAGAGTAAAGTAAGTGATATAAACTTAAAGAAAAGCCAAATTGAAAGAGGTGTTAGTCTCTAGCAAAAGTCTCGGTGAAGATGGCAGAAATTTAATAACCGGTCATACTCAAGCCTTATAGTTGTTGATCACCCAAAAATATAATAAAGCAAATAACAAGCGTTAGGATTCTGGACACTATGAGTCTTTATGCGGCTTAATCATCTAGGTATTCATAAGCATGAATATTTCACTCGATTTCTAGAGCAAACCCAAAGTCATTAAACTTGATCACCGTTGTACTTTGTACAATCTAAATTACTGACTTGATCAAAATCCGCTGTTAGTAATACAATTGTTCCTCCCTTGCGTGCGTCTCAATACCAATAAGAAACGGACCCCAGGGGATACAATGTATGTAAGCCGACAGATGGACTCCTGCATACTCACTCACGGTAAAGGAAACTTGATGCATTGCTCAAAATTTCACAATTGGTATAAAAAATTTTGATCAACACTATAATGGTTTAAGTCAAGTTGGGGTTATTTGGCAAAAATCAAATTAAGCTTGAACCGAGATTAGGGGCTGATAGTTTCTGATATTCTGTGCGCTAATTGAACCATAAATCATAGCACAAAAACGCTCGAAGGTTTGTTATAAGATTTAAGTGGACAACAATATCAATGACCGACTTATCGCCAGCAGTAATATCGCTGATATATAAAACTGTGATGGAAGGACATTTTGGTCAATATGATTCTCTGCTCAAACTCAACAAAAAAAAATACAAAAATATGTACTGCTTTTGATAAATCATTAAAAAAATCACAAAAAGATTGTCCAATTTTTATGTTCGGATGCTACTTTGTAAATACATTCTTTAATTTTTACAAAATATCAAAAATATTTTACTCTTCTTACTTTATATATTATTTAATATTTTAATTTTTGTTTCGTAAAAGTGAAACGGTCTTTAAAGTATTCAATTATCGGGATAAAAAGGTTCTCGATAATTTAGTTAAGTTAAATTTTTTTCTTACTTATTTAATTAATTCATTATTTAATTCATTTATTTATTTATGTTAAAATTAAATAAAGTGTTTAATTCGTAAAAAACTAATTCGTTAAGTATGGATAAAGAACTAGGTGATTCTTTAGCGAACTAATTTTCAGTTCACTCACCTAATTCGCTTCCGCACTCTGTAACGAATCATCTCTACTTCGTTATACATATTTAACGAATCAAGATACGATTTACGTCTAATTCGTTACTCTGAGGCAACGAATTGGAATAGCGAATTACCTAATTCGTTTTTAAGAATTCAAACGAATCGCTTGATTCGTACAAAGAGTACCTTGGGTGGCATGTTAGGCTATATAAGACAAGAAACACGAACAGTCCTTCACTGTTCGTCTTCTTCCTTCACCCTAAAGTAATCTTTTTCAAATTTTTCTCTGAAATTCGACTTTCAAATTTCGACATTTCAAGAATATCATTGTGTTTCTAAGGTATAGATGATCACAGCGATGTGATTTTCGTCAAAAATGACTGTGTATTAATTGACTAATTATGGACTTTTGTGGTATAAGGGTTTTCCGAGTTCATAAACCCTGATTTATTTAAGATATATTGGGTTAATGTTGGTTATTTATGATTCAATGTGATCGGAATGCGATTCCGATACCCTTGGTAGACTTTAATCGAAGATTGATTCTAGTTTGCCGGGTTGATTGTGTTTACATGGTTTCGAGTTCTTGTTTACTCTGGTTAACCTAAGTCTTTCTGGGTTTTGAGTCTCAATCTCAAAACCATGAGCTTAATAATGTGTTTCCGAGTTCAATACGCTTAATGTTTTGATTATCCGACGATAGTTATGGACTAATTGAAGCTTGATTCGTGTTGTTGACTATCGGTGTTCATCTTAATTTTGACTTTGACTATGCGGGTCAAAGATTAAGTCTAATTTATTGACCATTCGTTATCTTTAGCGAATTGGAACTGCTTCGTGTTCAATTCGTTAAGGAAATACACGAACGAGCTCAGCGAATCAGTTTCTTAACGAATCAAATTTGGATTCGCAAAATCTGTAACGAACTAGACTTCAGTTCGTTATACTTGTATAGTTGATTCGCTTTGTCTCTTTCGTTAACTTATTTACCTGATAGCGAATCGCTTGATTCGTTACTGGATGGTAACGAATCAGAGCGATATATAAACGAATGACATTCCTTTTTAATTATTTAATTAAATTTAAAATTAACATTTAACTTAAATAAAGTATTTCAACCCTCTAAACGCGTAAATAAATTGAATACACCATTTCTAAATAACTAGATATATATTGGTGCTTAATGCATATTACGTCTTCACATTCCTTATATTCGGTCATATTTATACAGTTAAAATGGCTGATCAAGTAAATCAAGATCCACCGGTTGCCGATCAAGGGCAACAAGATTAACCACCACATGGGCAACCACCTCAAGCACAACAAGAAGCTGTCGTTTTATTACCTTCTGACAAAAAGCACAACATATGTGCTTATGTTGACTAAGATGTTGCTGATATTGCTACATTTGGAGATATGTTGGCTTTTCTAAGACGGTCAGTGATACATTATGCCATTACTGCTCGACCTAAAGTGTATCTGAGTATTATCAGGCAGTTTTGGGCTACTGCTGAGTTTGTGGAGATGGAAAATCATATTCGAACAACGATTAATAACTCGCATTATAATTGATGTTGAAGTAATTCGGCGTGTTCTTCGGTTTTATGATAATGATAACAACCCGAGTAAATTTGACAAGCAACTGGTCAAGGGTTTGTTTACACGTGTGCGTTATGGTGGAGATATTGATAAATCTATGTTGAACAAGAATGGTTTATGCCCACCATACAAGTATCTTCTCCATGTTCTTATTCGTTGTATGAGTGGTCGTCATGGCGGTTTTTGACGAATGTCGACTCAGTTTTCAATTAGCCTTTGTAGCGTTAATTTTGAACAAGCCATTTACTTGTCTGAGCTCGTCTTCGATCATTTGAAAGAACAAGTTGGCAGACAATTCAGTCGAAGAAGTTCTTAATGTATCCTCGATTCTTGCAGTTGATTATTCAAGATTTGATACCTAATTTAGCTATTTATCAGACCTTGGTGAATGATGTGCTCCACAGGAAACAGATTCTGATCGATCGCAATGAAGACTACGACTTGGCTATGAAATTCCAGAGCGTTGTGCGTGTATGTCATGAAAATGGAATTCATAGTTGCAGAGACTGGCAGTCCAAGTGCTTCAAGTAATTTAAAGACAAAGAGCTCAAGACGAGGGGGTGTCTGTTAGTGCACGGTTTTGCGTCTTGAGTCTTTGTAATTGTCGTTAACGTATTTGTTTTATATTTAATGTAATAATTAGTTTAATTATTGTCTAGTTCGTTATGTGTAAGGTCTAGTTCGCTAGGGGATGTTAGCGAACTAAGATTTAAGCTTATTCCCTCCTGATTAGTTAGGGGATGTTAACGAATCAGGGGGTGTTTCATCTTATTAATGTATGTAACGAAGTAGCGTCTGGTTCGCTAGGGGATGTTAGCGAACCAGACCTATCTTCTATATATAGTGAACACTGTTCACGTTTAATTTAAGTTTTGAGATCTAATTAACGAAACTCTGTCCAGATTCTCTCTCAATCTTCATCCTAATGTTATACAATTACTATTATATACATACTGATAATACATACATACATACAACACTGAATCAAAGTTAATTATGAGCTTGATCTATAGTTAAGGTATTAATCTATTATCAACAGATCTGAGATCTGTTAATTGTTATTGGATTGATACGAATCGGGTTCCAACAGCAAAAAACATCAATATGAACCCGAGAACTCTTGACCTAGTTGCTGAGAACGATCAAATGTAGCCGAGAACCATGATTATTGCCTGAGAACTATCAAATGTTGCTGAGAATGATCAGATACTGACAAGAACCCTTATTGTTCTGATAACACCAAGAACTATGTTAGCCGAGAACCAATGTTAATCAGGTTAATTTTTGAAACCAAATAAAATCTCAAGAATTCAGAAATTTGAATTAAATTCAGAGATCAAATAAGTTATCTCCCAAAAATAGCTCAAACAAACCCCGATGAACACGAAGAACATACAAACACCAGAGATCTTGATTTACCCAAGGAGTATCAACCAAAACGGATCTTGAATCTTTGATATCACCAAAACCGAGACTAGAATAGGTCTATAGGCCCTGATGCAAATTGTAAGACCCAAAACAAGGATCTTTCAATGTGATATCAATAAACTCATTGTTAGGCGGAAACTAACAACGAATTGATTTAAGAGAAACAAGAATAAACACAAATCAACACAAGATGAACTTCAAAACACACATTATATTATTGTCGGGTGCTTAAGCCCTTAACTAGGATTATAAGATGATAAGAATACGAGACATTGTAACCCTACTGACCACACACCATTCTGTTAATGACCGACCCCAATAATTATCTAGTTACAGTGTGTATATAACCTTAAACAACTATAGCCCAAGCCCAATACAAAAGCCACAATATTAGCGTCAGGTGCTTAAGCGCTTAACTAGGATTACAAGATGATAAGAATACGATACGATGTAACCCTACTCACCACACATCGTTCAGTTAATGACCGACCCCCATAATGACCTAGTTACAATGTATATATAGCACTGATATAATGCTAAATATATATGTTTCCCTTGTACATTTTATTTAATATTTAGTTAGTTTTTGTTCTTTTATGGTTAAGATTTGTATAATACTAATATTATTGTGTTTTGTAGGTTCCAGAAGTTAATCGTGGTCGAAAAGGGCGAAAAACTAATCAAAATAGCCAAAATGAGAAGCCGAAACGCATCAGGAAATGAACCGGAAGGAGAACCGGTCGGACCGGCCGGCCAGAGTGCCCCTCTAATTTTTCACGCCACGCCTCACGGCCATGTGGGCCATTCATGGTCACGGGGCTCGGCGACCCAAAACTTCTAGAAAGTTTCGTATTTAGGTTAGTTTAAGGCTCAGTTCACTATATAACCTGAAATATATCCTGCTGCCACCAAACGAATTTTGAGTTTACTTGAGCTATTATTCGAGATTCTTGGTGGCTTTGAAGGTAAGAGAGAAACCGTGAAGAGTTTTACGTTCAAGATCGTAGATACGGGTTTTGTCGCCTATAATCTTTCGTTTCTCATATTTTCACCATGTTTTCGGATTTATTTACTTTGTTTGATTTAGATTACATGATGCTAGGCTAAACTCTATAAACTACCTATGTTGTGATGAACCTTTGTTTGGTTTGATTTTGATTGGGATTTCGTTCGTTATGGATTTTTAGTTTTAAGTAAATTGTTGAGTTTGATTTAGTTGATGCATATGATTGTTTCATAGAATAGGGTTTTGTTAGGTCATTTACTATGTGTTCTTGACTAGTTTGTGATTGAATTCGAATAAGATCATAGAAACAATAAAACTAATTAAATAAATAAAAGTGAGCTACTAGCCTAGAAAGTTGTAAGGTGATAGGTTATTGATAGATTTTTTGTTGGTTAGGATTGCTAAATTTAGTTCTTTGTAAGGAGTCCATCTAGGTTTGATTGTCAAATTACTCTATTAAGTCAACTGAGTTTGCTTAGCTATCTTTGATTTCTGCGTTGTAAGGTAGGATTTCGACATAAAGATACTTAATCACAAACAATTAAATAACCGTAAGGAAGTTAAATAACTAAAACTGGTGTGCCTTAAAACTTGTTAGAAACTCATAGGTGTCTTCTTGAAGAGTCAAGGGTCCTGTTCGGGTTTTCTGTCAAGGGTTTATCTTACGATCCCAGTTCCATAACTTAAGTTTCCTATAATTGATAGCCATAACTTAGGAGATTCTAGCTCAGGTACTTACTTTCATCATTTGAATTAATCTAAGTAATTTATTAGTTTTAATTAATTAGGGTTTTATGAGTTTATTAATATAATAATTAACTAGGGTTTAAGAAATCATTAGAGTTTATTATTATTTAAATAATTATGGTTAAGTTTTAGTTTAATTTTAATTAGTTTAAAAACCCTCCCTTAAACAATATTAATAAATAGTCGTGTCATTTTAGTCGAGTCTAATTTGCTAGTTTCGTAATTTAAAGAGTCTGTGGGTTCGATATCCGGACATACTAAATTGTACTAGAGTTGACCGGTACACTTACCCTTTAGTAGTTTAAGTTAAGTTTAAGAGTCTAGAATTATTACTTAGTGTCTAAATTAGCATATTTTAGTTAATAAATTATTTGACTACTTTTAGTACATCAAGTACCAAACCACTATATCCCAAGCCCAATACAAAAGCCCACCAAAAACGAATGTTTTCGGTTTTACATAATAATCAAACCCAAGCCCAATATATTAAGTATAAACCATCAAGCCTAGCCTAACATCTTCCAAAAGTCTTGGTAATAAAAGTAGAAAAGTAATATCATGTCATACTCAAGCCTTATGTCTATTTGATCTCCAAAAACTAAAGTTCTAAAATAAAAGCATCTAGTTTATGGTTAACACATTAATGGTGTATGGTCTTATGGCCTCAAATCCTGTATTGATGGGAGGCATCTGGTTTCTGGACACTATGAGTCTTCATGCGGCTTATTATCTGGGTATTCATAATCTGAATACTTAAAGAGGGAACCCTAAGTCAATAAACATGATCATTGTTGTACATCGTACAAACTCATTACTGACTTGATCATCGTACAAACTTGATCACTGCGGCGCAAGCTTTCGATGGTCTAACCGGAAACTAGTCATGCATCATCATTTCCGAGATCAACAATCCCAACTCATGGCAGATTTCATCATACATCATGAACTTTCTCGTTCAAAATAACCAATTTCATGGGCGTGATGACGAGGATGCACCAGCCCACATTAACCGGCTCTACCGCCTTTTAAAACTTTTTAATTTACAAGTTGCTACTGAAGATGCTATTTTCTTACATCTTTTCCCTTTTTCACTTGCAGGAAAGGCAGCTCTTTGGCTTGACACTCAGCCACCTGGCACGTTCACCACTTGGGAAGCACTGCGCTCAGCTTTTATCAAGATATACTTCCCACCTACTAAAGCAACTTATGTTCGTGATCAGATTCACTCCTTTCACATGGAGCCGGATGAACTGTATTGCCAAGCATGGGAGTGTTTTCAAAATCTACTATCTCGTTGTTCACATAATGTTCTTACACCATGGGCTCTCGTTGAGAAGTTTTACAATGGGCTGAACTACGAAACCCAAGTTCGTTTCGACACAGTCGCGGGAGGAAATTAAATGGTGAAGAAGAATGTCATCGAATGCAACGAGATGTTTGAAAGCTTTGCTCAATCGGAATACGCCAAATGGCCACATCGCGATAATTCCATTCCCGCAATTAGTACACCCTCATCTGCTTGAGGTGTGCACCATGTTAATCTGGACATTAGTGTGGCCGCTACTTTGGAATCTTTGACTAGAGATGTGAAGGAACTCAAGGCCAAGGTTGATAAGTGTGAGGTTTGCAGGGGTGGACATGGCACCTTGGAGTGCCCACTGATGAATCAAGAGCTCGATTCTATTGCTGGTCAAAACAGGTTTCCAAATGCCTTTAACAATAGCAATAATGAGTTGGAACAACTACAAGAACCCGAATCAGAATAATTCTAATTGGCATCCGTCCGGTGCACCGCCTGTTTTTCAAAATGCTTATACTCCAGGACAAGGTCAATATTTAAATAATAACAATAACGGTGTTAATGTTAAAAATAATGTGTAGGATTCGAGTGGTGGAATGGGACGTTTAGAAGATATGATTAAGCAAATACTGGAAAGAGATCAAGCTACACAGAAAAATTTCGCCCAGCATGACCTATTTTAAAGAATTAACAATCATCGTTACTTGACCTTCAAAGGTCCGTTGGTGATATTGCTCGTCGTTTAGAAGAGAGGCTTCTGGGTCCTTTTTCGGGTATTCCTCAAACTAATTTGGGTGCTCAATTGAAAGCCATTTCCACTCGTAGTGATAGGGTTCTTGGTCCGGAGAGAGTTACTAGAGAAGTTGAGAAAGATGGGGACGATGAGTTGGTCGATGAGGATATAGAGATGGAGGTTTCGGGAAAAATATTGGATAACACACCAATTATTGAGCCATAAGTAGAGAAAACAATCGAGAAGAAGCCGGTTGAAGTCCGGCCACTAGACGTCATTAACCTTGCCTATGCCTCGTGTCTCGCTCGTCTAAAGCATCAACAATATACGAAAGATTACGGGCATTTTATCGATATATTTAGCCAATTGAAGATTAACCTCCCGTTCATTTAAGCCCTCCAGCATATGCTTAAATATGCCAAGATTTGGAAGACCTTCTTAAAAGAAAGGATAAGTTGGAGGAGCTTTCGAGTGTACCACTAAATGGAGAGTGTTCTGCGGTAGTTCTTAATAAGTTAGCGGAAAAGTTACCCTACCCTAGCGTTTTTACCATTCCATGTTTTTTCGAAAGAGACACGAAGTGTCAAGCATTGGCCTATCTAGGAGCTAGCATAAACCTCATGCCATATTCTTTATATGAAAAGTGGGTCAAGGAGAGCTCACCCCTACTCGTATGACGTTGTATTTAGCCGCTCGTTCCGTTAAGTATCCGAGGGGTGTCGTGGAGAACCTGCTCGTTAAGGTCGATAATTTGTTTTTTCCTGCATATTTTGTTATTTTGGATATGGAGGCCGATGAGAGAGTTCCTATAATTCTGGGTTGTCCGTTTTTACCAACTGCTAAGGCAATCATTGATGTTTTTGAAGGCAAGATCACTCTCAGAGCCAGCGATGATAGTGCCACTTATATGGCTAAATCCATGAGACATCCAAGTGGTCAAGACGGTCTCATTGATCCATGTCATCTAGTTTACTCGATAGAATCATTTATATCCGGAATGGGTCCACGTCATGACGATTCCGGTTCGGTGAGAATTATTGTGGAGAAGGAGCGAGAGGTTTCTAGTTCTCGAGTAATGGTGAAGTGTGTTAGAGAAATTGGAGGTGGTAAGGGAAAGTTTGAGAAGGTTCGTGGAGTTAGAAAGAAGAAAACCAAGATTGATAAATGGTCGGATCGTGATTCGGTATCTTTAAGGGCATTGGAGTTCTACCGAGGTGGAGGAAGCTCCACTCGGTCCGCCACATGATTCGTTTAGCCTGAGTTCTTGAGTGAAAACTCAAGTGTAGAGTTTGTATATTTCTATTTTCTTTTATTTTTCTTCGAGTCACTAATGTTAGTATTTATTAGTTTTGTTTTGTGTCGTTGAGTTGGATCAATGAATCATTACCATCATGGATAGAGGAATGTACGAGAACTTAAGAGGTTCTAGGTAAGTTTTTCACGTAAAAATGACATAAAATGGTAATAAAAAGACTTGGTAATTTTTTTTGAAAATTTTTCTAAGGCATTTAAGCTTTAGAAATTCGTAAATTTCTATTAAAAAACCTCGCCGCGCCGCGCGACGCGAGGATGCGAGGCAGGCTAGGGCGCCGCACTCCGCGGCAAGGAGCTCATCCCTGGTCGAGTAGCGCGACCATGGGTGAGCGTACCAGAATTTTGTTTTATTATTATTATTATTTATTATTTCTTATTATTCCTTGTGTTATCATTCAGGTGCGATTCTTTGTGTTTAGTTTGGTATTTTGAGTCATGTTTTAGGGTCTAGCTGTTCGAGTCTTGTATAATTGATCGACTCACGAAGGAAGTTTTGGTACTTCGTCTTTGTTTTTGTTTTTAAGTTTTGCTAATTTGAAGAAATATTGAGCTAGATACGATCCCCAAGGATGAATTTAATGAAAAAGACAAGTGTGGGGATGGAGTAGCAGTGGAGCCGTATAATTTACGTTTATTTTTTTGCTCCTGATTATTTTATGTATTTGTCGGTTGGTGAAATTCTTTGAATGCATAATGTCTATCAAGGTTTATTTGATAAGATATATTATTAGATATTGTTAAATTTTTTCTGTTTACGTTCATGTGTGAGAGAAGGAGTTACTGTTTGTTGAGCATGTTCGTAGTTGGAGGGCATTTATGGAAAGAAGACTTTGATATCATATTTCATGCGCATATTACCAGCTAAGTCTTTTCCTTTATCTAGCTTATTAACTTTTTATTTTATTATTGTTTTTATTTTTAGGTTTTTAATTTTTTGTAGTCCGATTTTATTTTATTTTTATTTTTTTAAGTTGTCCTTAGCCTTGCAATGAAGACAATGCAAATTTAAGTGTGGGGATCGGATATTTGAGTCGTAGTTTAAATTTAACTAAAAAATAAAAATAATAATTAAAAAAAAATTGAAAAAACTGAAAAAAAGGTTTTGAAAAAATGTCCCTTGAATTTTAGTTTTTGCGTTATAGTGGGAGATGATGATATTTAGCCGAAATTGGTTTTCAAACTACTAATAATATGAGATAATATAAAAGAAAACACACATAACTTGGGATGTGTCGGTAGGCTCTGCAGTGAGAATGAAAGGGCAATTTGATAAAATGGGTAAACGGAAATCGCTTGTGGGTAAAACATTTTGTCCGTAGAAAATAAGTAATGAAAGGTCGGCCATACTCAAGCCTCAATTTTTGGTATGAATTGTATAAATATTATGAATTTTAAAATTTGAATACGTGATCATATGATGCTTGGGTAGGTTTAACGTTAGAGTATGCCAAGTAGCCGGTGATATAAATCTTAAACTGTCTAGCTTTAGTGTTTTTCATTTCATTGGCTTATGGTTTTATAACCTTAAATCTTGTATTGATGAGATGCCTCGGGTCCAGAGACTATGGGTTTGTATGCAGTTTATTCATCTGGGTATTCACAATTCCTAAGTGGGGTTGTGAATATTTAAATAAAGCTAAAAAGAGCAAACCCGAAGTTATCTACCACATAAGTCATTAACTATGATCAATACGTACTTAAAGTACAAATACACTACTGAGTTGATCATCCACGTTATTAGCCATGTGGGGTCCCCTTGCTCGCGTCTCATTACCATTAAGAAACGGACCAGAAGGGACACGCCACATGTAAACCCTACAGATGCATTAGTGCATACTCACCTATGGTGATGGTTCGGGGTATTGCTTGATAACGGGGGTATGCCATGTTGTGGGGAACACTAGCTAATCAAATAATTATAACTTAATAGTATCTAATGACTACTTGGTAGACTTTAATGCTTAAGCTTAGGTGGATAAACAATACCCGTGATCGTCTTAACTGTTCATGAAAAAAACAGAGAGAGCAATAAAATTTTTTAATCTGCTAATTTTAAGGTTTAGGTCAAGTTGGGGTGGTCCGGTCCGGTAAAACCTGAAAGTAAGCGGGTCTTAATTGTATAAACCAATGAGTAATATAATTGTTGGATCTTATTTGTCACGGTAAAGATTAAGGAATGGGTTTAAGTGGACAACAATATCGGTGATCGCGGTTTCTTGCGTTTTTCTGAGATTTAAATTAATCTATATGTTTTTAAGACTGTATTTTCCGATTCTGATTCCATTGCATTAGACTTTTTCAGGGATGAAATAAGAATAAGTGTGAGGATATTTAATATAATGCTAAATATATATGTTTCCCATGTACATTTCATTTAATATTTAATTAGTTTTTGTTCGTTTTTGGTTAAGATTTGTATAATACTAATATTATTGTGTTTTGTAGGTTCGGAACTTGATCGTGGTCGAAAAGGGTGAAAAACGATTCAAAATAGTCAAAACGAGAAGTTGGAACGCATCAGGAAATGAACTGGAAGGAGTGACGTGAGGTCGAAGATCCACTCAAAAATAAACTGAATACAACTAGTTAGATAGCAGTAAGCGGATATCGAACACAGGGAGTTTATGGAAAATGTATTACTAAGTAGCTTTATAATTAAACTATATTAAACTAAGTGCAAAAGTAAATTCAAAGAGTTGGTTGTTTGGTTTTGATTAACAAAAATAGCTAAAGCAATAAACGAGTTTTAAACAATATAAGAAAGAATGCTCTCTCCCGATTTCAGGTTTCAATATTGAAAAAATTAACGTTTACTTATGGGATGAACTACAAAAATATAGTTCGTGAAAATGCGTTTGGATGTGATAAAAGAGGACTAAGTACTTGGATTATAAAAACGCAAGGTTGTCACTCAATAATCAATTTAGTATTGTTAACCCTAATTCTCTTCTACCAAAATCTCGATTGCCTATGGCATCAAGAACGGATAGTCAATAACACGAATTTATAGCATACTAACAATTACAAAACAAACTCACAATCACCATAGCAAAATAATCATAAGATCAAAATACTATCCCACAAATAACATAAACGATTAACAAATATCTAATTGAAACCTTACAATTCGGGAGAGAACATAAAGAGTACTAGCCACTCATCATTCGGTTCATCATAGCATCAATTAAAGTATTTAGATGAATCCAAAATCCAATTCAACGATTACAATCACCAAAATAAAATACTTGCTCTCCAAAATTCGTCTCTGAGGTGTTTTGAATGAAAGATAAGTGAAAAGGCAGCCAACAACTCATAATAATATGTCCAAAATCGGCAGTTACGATCTCTAGACCGTGGCCCACGGTCTCCACCGTGGGCCACGGTGGGCTTCACCGTGGGATAGAGGCCACAGTACAGTGGCCTCTGTCCATTTTTGTTACATTGGACCGTGGCCCACGGTCTCAACCGTGGGTCACGGTGGACTTCAGCCTCGCATTCCAGTTTTCACTTCTTTTGACCTCTGTCGCGCACACCGGTTCCTTAGGTTTCTTCGTTATACATCATAATAGCCTCGGAACCTCCTTTGTACCTACAATTCACCGAACACACCGTAGTTATCTAATTCCACAAGATAAACCAATTCAATGCATGATTATTACGGTCTTAAATCACTTAAGGGTTTTCCAATGGACCACCCGTCACATTCCCACAGTTAACCGTTGCTTGCCCCCAAGAAACATCTCAACACAAACTTTCTATTACGTTCATCTTGTAGCAACCAATCTTACCACAATTCCGGTTCAGTTAAGGTCCCAAGTCAAACCATATTCCCTTATTTCTATCGGTTGCACTAGTTCACTTGATTTTCCATTTAAACCATAGATTTCTAACCAAACCTAACATGCTTTCGGCTTTTTACCTATAAATAACACACATTTACACATTAACCTTTCCTTGGTGATCATATATACATTTCCACAACTAATCAATTCTCCTCGCATACGCTTGTGCAATCATCAAATCTCCACCTATGTAAATGCTTTTAACATGAATGCAAATCAAGAGGGCTTAAAACGGGTTATAATGGGGCCAAGTGTAAGGGTATGGAAGGGAATATTGAAAGTAGCTCAAGCGATCCAATTCGACGTATTAAAAACAAACTAAGTAAACAATGAAATAAACAACTATATACATCACTAACATCATCATCATTTTTTTGAGATATTATAATACTTGAACATTGCATACTTGGACATTGCAACTCTAATACAATTTTTTTTATAAGCATAATAAACATAATGCTTAATATATCTAATTGACAAATACTAAAACAATTACATAGAAACCTATTAAGTCGGATTGTTTTGCAATATAACACCGGGGTTGATTGAATAAAAGAATAGGCCCAACAAAGTTTTCTAAAGGAACCAACCCCCGCCCCTCTTGTATCCATGCTCATATATGTAATGTATGAGGTCCAACCCCCCAAAACCCTCACTCTCGCTCATCCAGACGAGGCTTAACCTAAGTGCCTCTATAACTTTTTCACTCATGCAACGCTAAGATCTCAAAATGCACTAATTGTACAAGTTCTATCGGAGAATATCAACCCTCTCACCAATCCTTACTTCTCATTTTTCAAGTGTAAACGAACGTGTTATTTATGGATGCTAACCTTGGTTAGAAAACTACATAATCTCCTTTTTTTAAAAAAAAACAACTAGGTACATGTTATTTAGGGATTTATGACCATTAAAAGGGACCAAAACTTTACCCCGCCATCTTACCACTTTCCGGTTTCTGTAAACACAATTTTTTTATAATTTTTCTGATTTTTTTTAATTTTTCTGATTTTTTAAACGAAATTTTTCAAAACAAACGAAATTTTCCTCATCACCACACTTGGGATACATTGTCCCTAATGTACGGTTTTGAGAAAAATGAAACAAACTACTTCATAAACACAACCTTCTTTTCAACACAACCCATAATACTTAATCATAAGTATTTTGTCCTCCACCTATCCACCCAAAAACAAATAAAAACAAAAATAATAACAACTATACATAAATATACAGATGGGGGTTCACCTGTAAGGCGGGTGGGCCGGCCCAAAGATAGATGTCACGAAATCTGAGAACTGGCCAAAATTAAACGTCCAGTCGCCGCCGCTGCTTTATTCTTCTTGTGGTGGTGCCATTGACTGCATTGGGCTGACCCACAAGGAATGATGAAGAGGTGGTTCAGGATAGCGTACTGAACCGTCATATGGAGGTAGAGTCGTGTAATCTACAATTGGTGGATCCGGTACAACCGGTTCACCTGCATGCCATTGATCATGCATCCTCCGATCCATGTATGTCCTATTCATCTCATGCTCTCACCCGTAAGCATTGGCATGGTTCCACATCTCTAACCTGTCGTGCCTCTCTTTTTCGTCCCGTTCAGCATCGGCCCCCATGAAGGTCTGATGGTCAAATAATGCGCGTGACTCATCCGACCAATTTTCATACATGGAAGGCCTATGCCTATCCAAAACCTCATTCATTGACCCCACATGGGCCCAATTGTGACAATCGTCAATTTCAGGTTAACTCCGTTAACTCCGTTAACTCAACTCCGTCAATTCAAACTTTAGATCACTGAATCTATAACGCACACCTCATTACATTTAAACTAGGGTTTAAATGACGCTTGACACTTACTACATGTGTAGTCTTTCGGGAATTGCATCGAAACGCAAACGAGTTGACGCAAACGATTAGTGAATAAACAAAAAAACGTCAAAACAATAATTATGTGATAATTATGTGTTAGACATATGTGTTACTTGATTATGTTATGTGGAATGCTAAACAAGAAACAAGAACCCAATTAATTAAGCTAGAGATGTAACATTTGGAAGTTTAGGGACTAAAGTGTAACATGTTATTATTATTAATATTATAAAACCCTAACCTCTCCTCCCTCTCCCTCTTCCCAAAACCGACGGCCAAACCCCCCCCCCTCTCCTCACAATCGGTTCACACACACACATACCTCTTGGATTTTGATCTTGTCTTTCACAATTGAAGCATCCTATATCCGTTTCTAGCCATCTCCTACCTTCCTATTGCTTGTATTGGTGCTTTTGAAGGTATAAATTACAAACCCTAGGTCCGATTTTTCCTATGTATGGTGTTCATATGATTGTTGTTGATTTGATGGTGTATTGATGATGATTTGATAACTAGTTTTGATATTATTGCATGTTAATTGTTGTGTCTTTGAGTTTGAGATCAAATAAAACCCTAACTATATATGTATGGTGTAATTGATATGCATGGATAGTAGTTATGGTGTCTAGAATGTTATATGAATGATTTGTGGTCCATAGATAGTTAAATTGTTGAGTTTGGATGCAAACAGTTTCTGGACAGATTGTGTTGTTGATGTTTGATTGACTGTAACGGGGTGTAAAAGTGAAAATTGATTGAGATAATTGATACTACAGTAAACTAGGTTGAGTCTAGTTTCTAAAGAATATAAATTTGCAATTTTTGGACGTGTAAAAGTTAACTTTTATGATTTTACAAAAACGTTGTGCAAAGCTGAGTTGTTAGACTTGCTGTTAGGTTGTTTTGTAAATGTTATATCTCATGAACTACGAGACCAATTGGGTTGGTTCCACTTTTTAAAGTTGACTTGTTGAGTTAGGAACCTAACCCAAGTGGTCTTGCATTTATTGGATTTTTCGTTTAACAGGAATTTCAAATAAAATTCTGTTGCGCATGAATTTGACTATTATGAGTTTGCTGTAATGATTTGATTATTGTGAGAAACCTATGTGGAATAAAAATATAATAAAATATGTTCTGGAAACCTAGGACATGTATGTTTTTGTGATGATTTTTGGTAAACTAATTGTGATGCTATGATCGGTGGGATAGACTAGTTTTTCAAGTAGAAATTCTGTCGTTAAGAAACTAGTTGCTGAATTTTGTGAAAGTTGCATGAAACAACGTGATTGCTAATTTATTATCGTGTTTTGACCAAATTGCCCTTGAGGGGAATGATTGCTAATTAATTGTCGTGTTTTGACCAAAATGCCCTTGCGGGGAATAATTGCTAATTGATTGTCATGATTTGACCAAATTGCCCTCGTGGGGAATAATTGCTAGTTAATTGTTATGTGTTGACCAAATTGCCCTTACGGGGAGTAATTGCTAGTGATGTACATTATGAATGCATGACACGTAAATAATTGCTCACACATGTAACGTATCACAAATACACATGTTAAAGTCACACACGATTCACAAACGAAACATGAAACATGTTGTGTGCATAGGTATTATGTGCCGGGTCTAGAGACACGATTATATTCCGACACTTAGAAAAATCTCTTTGTTGTTTTAGAACGCTAGAGAGAGTTTTTCTGTGACGCGCATCTTGGTGAATTATTTTGGGAATACTTCGCAAACAGTGAGTTCACTTACCCCTTTTAAACTGTTTTCAAACGCTTTTCACTTGGGGAGATAACATACTCCGAAAAAACGCATTTAAGATTTTGTTAGTATAAATTATATATCACTTGTAAAGACTAAGTGGCAAACGCGTTAACTAAAGTCCTTCATTCACATCGAACCATTTAATATTGGATAATAGCGAGTCATTGTTGAGTAGTACTACTGGGTTTGACAAACCCCACCCAACGCTAAACTCGACTGGAGGTCGAGTGGGTGTAATCTTGGCTAAACACATACCATGGTCGGGATAGACCTGGTGGCAAGGCAAGTGATAAACAGTCAGCTTCGGTGTCGAACACTTAGTAATACTTGTTTTATAGGCTAGCTACCTATAGATATATAATTGACATAACACTATCTGGTAACGCTTAACGCAAAACGCTGAACGCAAAACGCTGAACGCAAACGCTAACGCTTTATTTTATTTGAACTCGTGAACTCACCAACCCTGTGTTGACACTTTTAGTATGTTATTCTCAGGTAGCCGAGGCGAGAGCGCGGTTTAGGATCATGCATTGCTTGAAACACTTTTAATTATGCAAACTTATTTTAAACTGTTATCATTGGGTTTTAAGTCGTCCTGCGTGACGCAACATTGGTTTCTATGGTTTTACGCTTCCGCATTTAATTACTCGTAAACGTTTTCATGGTTTTTAAAACTTTGTTTTATGGTTTGATTATAACTTATGATTCCGATCCTGTTAGTTCACACCCTCTGACGGTAAAACTCCGTTAGTGGATTTTGAGGGTGTGACACCAATTATTACCATTGAAGTTATAACCATCCGAATAATCCCAACCCTCGTGTTGGGAACTGCTGCCAACACCCACATCCATGTAATCGAGTTCACCTACCTCTTCCACCTGTTCTATCTCCTCATCCTCATCTACTTCCACATCTTCTCGAATCACTCTCCATCTTATGTTATCACACAAAAGTACATGATGTCTATCGGTTAGTGTGTAAACCAATCCCGGTAAATATGACAACTTGAACTCTTTGAACCCCTTGGTCATTCCCACCGAGTCTTCATTGATCACACCATTGTTCTTTAGTAATGCTGTGATCAGTCGACAATGCGAAATTAACTTCCGCTTATTGCTTTCCCGACTGATCCAAATGTAATGCATGACTAGATATCGGTAAGAAATAAGGGGCGTCCCGCACATTAATGCGTACAATACAGGAATATCGCAGTTCCAAAATATCGAAATATCTCCCCTCGGGGCATCACATTGTACAAGAAAATAGACATTAATAACTTTGCCTCAATCTTCAGATCCTTTCTCCTAATCTGATCACCCGAACCTCCACCTCTTTTAAGAACCTTTTTAAGCATGTTTTGCCATTGAGGATGCTTGTCGGGACATTCATATAAATCTTTGACAGAAGGGTATACGTGTGAGTTGCTGGGTTGGTGTCAAAAAGCGCGATCTGATTAAATGTGTCAAATGACATCAACACTTCCTGTCCTCCCACAGTCCCAATCAATTTCATGCCATTACCTATTTTGTACGCGGGACATCTTAATGTAGACACCCACTCCTCAATTTCCCGATCATACAAAGTTTTACTCTCTTCATCGTAACATTTCAGAGCTGCTTCCCATCATAAATCCTTAAATCTGTCGATTATCCCAAAAGCCTCAAACCCGGGATCGGTTACCTCTTTCTCGCACATGTATCCCTCGATCCTATTTCTCAAAGTGGCCATCTTATCAATGAACAACTCAGCTTTCCATTCTAGTGCATATTTTGACAACACCCCACCTCTCCACGTGGGTTTTACCGTTTGTACTTGCACACGTGCTTGTTCTTCATGTAACCTCTGTCTCTTTGCTTGGGCTGCTCGTCCACTTGAAGACGACGCCTTTCCCTTTCCTTTATATGAAGTTCTACCCATCTTGGTGTTGTAGAAGTTGAAGATGAAGGAAGCTTCAAAACAAACCAAAACCCACAAAATTTTTGAACTTATTTGTCCAAAATAGACCAGCAAAACAAGAGATTCTTTAAAATGCAATGATATAATTGAAACCCTTGTGAAATTCTAGTCAAAATAGACTCAAAAATCGGTTGAATTGGTGAAGATATGAGAAAGTTATGAAGGTTTGAAGTGCGAAGTTAGGATTTGTAGAGATGGATTCTGAGGAAGATGGGTTGAGTTGGTGATAATAGAAGTAAGTAATGTAAGTTATGTGAAATATGTGGTGTGAATTGGTAAAAAAATTGATTTTTTTCTTGTTTATTTAAGCCCTACACCCGATAAACATGTGCAGTCGTCGCCGAGCCGTGGGCCACGGTTAAAACCGTGGTCCACGGTGGACTCAGGTCTGCTCGATGGTTAGAAGTGGACCGTGGCCCACGATTCTGGGTCACGGTGTGATTGTCTCAAAACAAACAGAAGACATCGTACCGTGGTACGTGCCTTCACCGTGCTTTACGGTTGACCACCGTGGTCCACGGTTCACTATAATTTTTTTTAACTTAATCAAAAAAACTAAAAGGAACTAAAAATAACCAAAATGATTAAAAACTTATTTACCAAATTAAAATTCAAAATTACCCTACCCCCCATGAAAAACCCGAGTTGCCCTCAACACGGTATAAAAATCATAAAGACTTCCCCACACTTGATTTGGACAACTCCAAAGCAAGGAAGGTAATTTTTAAAACCAAAGTTGACAAGAAAAAAAAATTAACCTATACTAAAATATAAAACATACCCTGGCCTTTTAATTCGTTTCCTCATCCGGTGAGCGTAACAAGTAACTCACCCTATCCACATCTAGCATATTGATGTCTTTTCCTTCCTAGTAAGGTTTAAGTCTTTGACCGTTCACCACTTGCTTCGTTTTCTCCTGAACATCTTCTATCTCCACATCACCAAACTGGCCCACTTTTGTGATGATATATGGGCCCATCCACATGCTCTTTAACTTACCCGGAAATAACTTTAGCCTTGAATTATACAACCACACCTTTTGACCCACTTCAAAAGTCTTTTTTCTCAGCTTTGCATCATGGACCTTTTTTAATATGTCTTTGTATGCGGAAGCACATTCTTACGCTTCATCCCAGATTTCCTAAATCTCATTCAATTTCAACTTCCTCAATTCACATGCTTCCTTATAATCCACATTCACATTTTTGATTGCCCAAAATGCCCTATGTGCCAACTCCATTGGTAAATGACACCCATTCCCATATACTAACCGATAAGGAGTTGTACCAATAGGAGTTTTGTAGGCGGTTTGGATGACCAATCCTTTCTATCGACCCGCACCGTCTTCATCAGAATTTCTTTAATTTGTCGATTGAACACTTCAACTTGTCCACTCCTTTGCGGATGATAAAGAGTAGAGATTCGGTGATTTACATTGTACCTTTTTAAAAGCATCCCAAAGTTGAAATTTTTGAAATGCGACCCACCGTCACTAATAATAACCCGCTAGATATCAAACCGAGCAAAGATGTTTGATTGAACGAATTTGCAAACTACCGAATGGTCATTGGTTCTTGTTGTTACCGCTTCTACCCACTTGGACACATAATCGACCGCAACCAAGATATATAAAAATTCATTTGAGTTTGGAAACGGACCCATAAAGTCAATTCCCCATACATCAAAAATCTCTAACACCAAAATCGGTTGCAATGGCATTTCATCCCGTTTCGAGATACTACCCAACTTTTGGCAATTCAAGCAATGTCGGGCATACTCACTTGCATCTTTAAAAATGGTGGGTCAATAAAACCCACATTGAAGCACCCGGCAGCCCGTCTTTTGACCGCTAAAATGACTTTCGCACGCCGATGCATGTGCATGAGTCAAAACCTCCAATACCTCAGAATCGGGAATACACCTCCTTATCAATTGATCCGAACCAATCTTGAACAAGTCTGGTTCATCCCAAATATATTGTTTCACTTGGGCCATGAACCGTTGCCTTCTTTTCTTCACTGAATGACTTGGAATAGACCATGTTGCTAAATAATTCATAAAATGGGCATACCATGGTGTGGTCGACACGGCTAACAATTGTTCGTCGGGGAACCGTTCGTTTATTTCCCTTGGTTCGTCAACACCCTCCAATGGAATTCGGGATAGGTGATCCGCCACTACATTTTCACACCCCTTTTTATCTCGAACCTCTAAATCGAACTCTTGCAAAAGTAATACCCACCGAATTAAACGCGCTTTTGCATCCTTTTTCTCCATAAAATATCGAACCGCGCTATGGTCCGAATAAACAATCACCTTACTCCCCCAAATATACGAGCGAAACTTATCCAAAGCATACACCACTGTAAGCAATTATTTTTCGGTGGTTGTATAATTAAGTTGCGCTTCGGATAATGTTTTACTCGCATAATAATTTACCACCGGCTTTTTATCAACTCATTGACCCAAAACCTCTCCGACGGTAGTATCACTAGCATCACACATGATCTCAAACGGCTTTGACCAATCCGGTGGTTGTAGAATGGGATATTTCACCAACTGTTCCTTCAAAACATTAAATGCTTGCAAACACTCATTAGTAAAATCAAAAGGAGCATCTTTTAACAACAAATTACATAAAGGTTTTGTGATCAGACTAAAGCCTTTAATAAATCTTCTATAAAAATCCGCATGCCCCAAAAATGACCTTACCCCTTTAATGTCATTAGGTGGAGGTAAAGATGATATTACCCGGACCTTTTCCTTATCCACTTCCATTCCCCTTTTTGAAATCACGTGACCCAACATGATACCCTCTTGCACCATGAAGTGACTTTTCTCCTAACTTAAAACTAAATTTGTCTCCACTCACCTTTTTAAAACTTTTTCTAATTCATTGAGACACGTTTCATAAGTTGGACCAAAAATGGAAAAGTCATCCATAAAGACCTCAAGTGACTCCCCGACCATATCCGAAAAAATACTCATCATACAACATTGGAATGTGGTCGTGGCATTACACAATCCTAAAGGCATTCGCCAAAAAGCAAAAGTGCCATACGACAGGTGAAGGTGGTCTTGTGTTGGTCATCCGGGTGGATAGCAATTTGGTTATAACCCGAGTACCCATCCAATAAACAGTAATACTTTTTACCCGATAATTTTTTAATAATTTGGTCATAAAAGGTAATGAAAAATGGTCTTTAGATGTAGCGGCATTTAATTTATGTTAATCAATACAAACTCGCCACCCGGTGACCGGTCGGGTGGCGATTTGTTCACCTTTCATCTTTAATTACCTGTATACCTACTTATTTTGGTACCACCTATGTAGGACTTACCCATGCACTATCCTAGATGGGATAGATAATTCCTGCGTCTAACCACTTTATTACCTCTTTCTTCACAACTTCTTTCAAATTTGAATTTAACCTTCTTTGAGTCTCTCGGGTTGGTTTCACATATTCGTTGGTGATGATTTTGTGCATCACTATAGATGGAGTAATGCCTTTTAAGTCGGCAATTGTCCAACCTATGGCTGCCTTGTTTGTCTTCAACACCTTGAACAATTCATGCTCTTGAGACTCCTCCAAATTCGATGCAATAATGACCGTTAGTGTGTCATTATCCCCCAAAAACATATACTTCAAGTGGCTACGCAAATCCTTCATTTCCATTTTCGGTGGGCTTTCCAAGGACGATTTTGTACCCGGATCGATCTCGGCCGGTAAACTTTCAATTTGATGAGTCTATGGTGGTCATCCTTCTTTTACCGCCAACACGTCTTTATTCATATCTTCCATCCTCAATGCACAAAGATGTACTTATTCAGAAAAATTAAAAACACATACTTCCAAAGCATCTTCCTCATTATCATGCGGTTCACACATAAATTATTAGATCCGTTAGTGAACACATTTAATCTCATTTTCCTTTTTCCAAAAGCCATATCAACTGTACCCGATCGACAGTCAATAATAGCACAAGTCGTGTTTAAAAACGGTCGACCCAATATAACATTTTGTTGTTGGGTCGAATCAACCGATGAGTAGTCTAAGACCAAAAAATCAACCGGATAGTAAAATTCTTCAACTTTTACTATCACATCCCATACAATTTCTCGGGGGAGTTTATGAGATAAATCGGCTAACACAACCGTTGTCTCAACTCGTTTTAAGGGACCAAAATCATATTGGTCATATAAACCCCTCCGGAAGAATGCTTACTCCGGCCCCAAGATCTAGTAACGCCCTAGACATTTGAAAACCGCCTACTTAAACGTTAATTAAGGACGTTCCCGGATCTTGAAGCTTAGGAGGAAGATCTCCTTTTAAAACAACACTTACCCTCTCAGTTAAATCCACTCGTTTAGGCACTTTTTGGTGCCTCTTTTGAGTGCATACTTTTTTTTAAAAATTTAGCACACGCGGGCACTTGTTTGATTTCCTCAAGTAGCGGTAAATTCACCTTGACTTGTTTAAAAACATCCCACATCTCTTCTTTTTGAGGACCCCTTCTTGAAATGATATTTTTCTTACCCGGGTCAACTAAATCCGATGGAAATGGAACCGCATTTGGTTCCACTTCCGTATTTTTATCTTTTAAATTTGAAGTTTGACCCGGATTTTGTAACGGTTTTTCAGAAGTGACATGTTTAGTAGGTTTATTAATTTCAATTTCATCATCACTTTCATTACCCGTTATATCCTCAACTTCCCCATCAACCAAACCCGGTGATAATTCCTTTTTGTATTCTTTACCACTTCTTAAAACACTAACGTGGTTAACAGGAACATTACGAGAAGAGTTTTGAGAAGGATTTACCTTTGTGTCGCTTGGCAATTGACCCTTATTCTTCTTCAAGTTCGACACTTCAATTGCGAGTTGACCCATTTGTGTGGTCAACGATTGATGGCCTTATCTCTAACTTCATCCTTTTGCATTCTCACTTCATCAAGTTGTTTCGTTGCATGTCTTGTTGCATCAACTTCAACATGTCCATAACTTCATTTCCACTTGATGAACTTTGACCCGTTGATCCGCTTTGACCGCCACCCCCTTGACCTTGAAACCCTTGATTATTCCCGCCATGAAAATTACCTTGGTTATTATATTGTTGGCGAGGAACAAAATTGCCTTGATTTCCTTGAAAATTCGGGTTAGATTGAGTGTCTGGGTTTCCATAGAGAAAATTTGTGTGATTTCTTAACCCGGGGTGGTAGGTGTTGGAGTTCATGTTGTAATTCCTACCACTTCCCCCTTGAAGTGCATTCACTTCCTCCACCGGTGCTTGACCTATCACACACACCCCTGAAGCATGACCCAAATCGTTACAATTTTTACAAACATCAATTACTTGATTAGTGGTTTGTACGTTTCCTTCTTCCACAGCTCGCACTTGAGGTCTACCAATCCCCGGTCTTGCTCTTCTACCGGTTTAGGCCTTTCTCTTTGAAGTGACCGTCATTTGTTCCAAATATGCCCAATCATCTTGTTCATAATTGGTACCAAATGTACCATTTGAGATCGACCTCAAATCTCGTTCATCCTCCATACTCAACCCCTCATGAAACACTTTTAACAACTCCCAAAGAGCAATACCATTATGGGGACAATTTTTAATCAACATGTTAAACCTCTCAAATGCTTCATGAAACATTTCCCCTGATTGTTGTTGGAAGGTTCTCAAACTTTTTCTCGCATCGTTGGTCTTTTGGGTCGTGTAAAATTCATCCAAGAATCTTTGTTGCATTTCGGCCCAAGTATAAATGGACGCAGAAGGCAAAGTGTAAAACCATCTCT
The DNA here is from genome assembly GCF_021521415.1 of Bidens hawaiensis. Taxonomy (NCBI): domain Eukaryota; kingdom Viridiplantae; phylum Streptophyta; class Magnoliopsida; order Asterales; family Asteraceae; genus Bidens; species Bidens hawaiensis. Next base: position 372,703 of record NW_027491300.1, on the reverse strand, counting down.
TCGCCTTGTCTTCCAACGAAAATTGAAATAGAACCAACTTAACCTCATCCGATGTAAAACCTTGACCCCAAATCGTGTTGCAAATGGAGTCGTATGCCTCCAAATGAAAGTAAGGTTCCTCCATTGCTAGACCCTTATACTTTGGAAGACTTTGAAGTGAATTTGTTCTCACTTCGAATGTCCCCCCTTGTTGATGGTGAGGGATAACCAACAGAGACTGATTATTAGTAATTATGGGTCGGAAATGGGCTTCAATCCCCCTTACCATCTCTCTTGCATGCCTTCTTGGTACCCCCATTGGTACTCTTGGTTGACTCATTTTCCTATAAACGGCCCTTGGCTGCGCAAATTGTTGTTAAAAATGTGGTTGGGGCATTTGTGGTTGGAATTGTTAATCTTGAGGTTGCCCTTACGGTTGTTGAATAATCGGTGGCGGTTGAACTGGATTAACAACAACCTGTGGTTGTTGTTGAGTTTGTTGTTGAACTGGTGGTTGAGATTGTTGTTGAATAACCGACGGTGGTTGTTGTCGATTAAGCTCTTGCAATTGTTCCGGTTGATGCCATTGGCCATAACAGAAATTTCCCGGATTTACCCTTTTGCTTCCATCACCTCCCATGTAGTAACCTTCCACTTCATACCCCTCAAATTCACTGTCAAACACATATCCGTATCCGTCACCTTGTGTTATTGGATGTTGCATAAAAGGTTGGGGTTGATATTGGTAGCTTGATTGTGATTGTTGAAAGGGTGGTTGTTGATTTTGTTGAGATGATGATGATGATGCACCAAAGTTAGGAAAAAGGTAATAGGTGGCAATGTGGATGATGTTGCATAGGTGTACTGAGCAGGAATGGGTTCAGTTGTGGGTGGTGGTTGGAGTTCACTTGATGCTGTAGGTATATTAGTAGTGATCGGTGGAGGTGGATTTGGTGGAGGTGTAATCGGGATTGTTTGACCTGAAGTGGGAATTGGTGAATCCATGTTGCTGTTTGATGCAGTTGGAGAACCAAGAAGCTTGTTCTCTCTAAGTAAAACTCGGTTTCTTCGAAGCGTTCTGTCAATCTCAGGATCAATAACTAGCGGTGACGACCTGTTAGAGCCTCTAGTATGCATACACCTGTAGGTACCTGCACATTAACACAACCAGCGTAAACCCGGAAATAACAAACAAAAACTACTTAATCTAACACACGTTGCGCACTACTCCCCAGCAATAGCGCCAAAATTTGATGTGAGGTCGAAGACTCACTCTAAAATAAACCGAATACAACTAGTTAGATAGTGGTAAGCGGATATCGAACACATGGAGTTTATGGAAAATGTATTACTAAGTAGCTTTATAATTAAACTATATTAAACTATGTGCAAAAGTAAATTCAAAGAGTTGGTTGTTTGGTTTTGATTAACAAAAATAGCTAAAGCAATAAACGAGTTTTAAACAATATAAGAAAGAATGCTCTCTCTCGATTTCAGGTTTCCAATGTTGATAAAATTAACGTTTACTTGTGGGATGAACAACGCAAATATAGTTCGTGAAAATGCGTTTGGATGTGATAAAAGAGGAATAAGTACTTGGATTATAAAAACGCAAGGTTGTCACTCAATAATCAGTTTAGTATTGTTAAAACAAACTCACAATCACCATAGCAAAATAATCATAAGATCAAAATAAGTACTTGTATTCTACTAAATCTCGATTGCCTATGGCACCAACAACGGGAATTTATACCATACTAACAATTACAAAACAAACTCACAATCACCATAGTAAAATAATCATAAGATCACAATACTATCCCACAAATAACATAAACGATTAACAAATATCTAATTGAAAACCTTACAATTCGGGAGAGAACATAAAGAGTACTAGCCACTCATCATTCGGCTCATCATAGTATCAATTAAAGTATGTAGATGAATCCAAAATCCAATTCAACGATTACAATCACCAAAATAAAATACTTTCTCTCCAAAATTCGTCTCTGAGGTGTTAAGAACTCCAGACCGTGGCCCACGGTCTCAACCGTGGGTCACGGTGGACTTCAGCCTCGCATTCCCGTTTACACTTCTTTTAACCTCTGTCGCTCACCCGGTTCCTTAGGTTTCTTCGTTATACATTATAAAAGCCTCGGAACCTCCTTTGTACCTACAATTCACCGAACACACCGTAGTTATCTAATTCCACAAGATAAACCAATTCAATGCATGATTATTACGGTCTTAAATCACTAAAGGGTTGTCTAATGGACCACCCATCAAGGAGAACCGGTCGGACCGGCCGGTCAGACCGGCCCCCTAATTTTGCATGCCACGCCCGCACGGCCATGGAAGCCATTCATGGTCACGGGGCGCGGCCACCCAAAACTTCCAGAAAGTTCGTATTTTGGTCAGTTTAAGGCTCATTTCACTATATAAACACCCTTAACCTTAACCCGAAATATATCCTGCTGCCACTAGACGGATGTTGAGTTTATTTGAGCTATTATTCGCGATTCTTGGCGGCTTTGAAGACAAGAGGGAATATGGTGAAGAGCTTTATGCTGAACACACAGATGATGAGCTTCAATCAATACGAATTAGTCATATTGATTAGATCTAGGATCTACTTATGTGCTATACGTTATGTGTTTAGGTTATGATCGATAATATATATTGAAGTATTGAGAGAGCAATTTGGTAGAATAACGATATACTATAAATCAACACTTAAATTAAACAAGGCATGAACAGCCTTATATAGACAACGAGATGCCATTCATTATATGTCCTGTAACGAATGGCCTCCATTCTTCTAGCATTACATACGTTAACTTATGGTATAGTGAATGACTCATTCGCTATTCCCCATTCGTCAACATTCCATGACGAATGAATCTAATACATAACGACTGAGGTCCATTCATTAAACATCCTTAACGAATGAACCATAATTAATAACGAATGGGCTCATTCGTTAAACATCCTTAACTAATGAGCCTTACATAACGAATGGGTTTAAATTACTTGACTCGAGACGAAAAAACCGTGCATTAACAAACACCCCCTTGTCTTGATCTCTTTGTCTTTAAATTACTTGAACCTCGAAGTCCTCCAATCTCAGCAACTATGAATCCTGAACGCATGACACACACGCACAACGCGTTTGAATTGCATAGCTCGATCATAATCTTCTTGACGTTCAATCAAAATCTTGTTCTCAAATAATACGTCATTGCCAGTCTCTGATAAGTTAACGAGTCACATCGGATCGATAACTATTATGAATCTGGTCTTCGAGCCTTTTCCCAGCACAATGACCGCCCCGTCTGTCCGATTATCGTAGTACCATCGACTGAACGATAGGTGAAGACTCTTTGGAAAAGTCTTCACCGGTACACGTTTCATGGTTTTAGGCGGTTTAACTTTAAGTACAAGTTTCCTCCAACCCGTACGAGGATCAATTTCATCAATGTACTTACGGGTGGGAACTTGTGGCTTAAAGAATTTAAAACCATGGTTGACCTCGAAAAGCAGATGTTGGGGAAACCATTCTGCTAGTCGATCTCCATCACGATTAATAAATGGTCGACAGGCGAGTGTCCGTACATCCCACCTCGGCAGTTAGAGAACGTCAGTTATATATTGAAAATACTGAACGCCGTTCTCTCACTTAATAATGCATACTTTCAACTCTGAATCGTACAACCAAGACACAATATCACCTTTAACTGTTTGCACTGCTTTAAATGTAGGTTTTTGATTGGCTTTGGCACGTGCAACAGCATCCCGTTGTTGTTCTTGATCGACGTACCTATAGCCTTCAATGATCTTTGTTGTTCGAGTCTTGTTGCGAGCCTTGAACCAATTTACAATGTCAGTCACAGATGGATCAGACTCCCTTTCAGGCATCTTTTCTTCCTTCTATATAGGCTTTTCCAGATGGTCTTCAGCAACTTTAACATGATCTTCAGTAAATGTGTGAACACCCTGATCAACGTTTGAAAGATGATACAGATCAGGATATTCCTCTGCTGTGACATCTTCCATCTCGATCTCCTCATCTTCATAGATAAACGACCTATTCCCGTGTGGAATACTCGCATCAAGCAGCATGTCATCATCATTAATAACTTCCACATCTTCCCCAGACTCTAACGCGTCTAACTCTTCATCTTTCACCCCTAATAATAATGAGATTTTTTCGTGAGTTAGGGCATGATCGATGAATTGTCCTTTTTCGATCTCGTCTGTGTTGGTAGTTCTCATCATCACCCCTTTATCATCCATAAATAATACGGTGTTGGGTTTGATTGACTCGATAGGTTGAACGTTTGTCTGTAAGGCCCCGTTACTGGTACCTCACATTTGGAAGTTGGATTTACTCATTCACATAGTTCTATTCATCAGAGTTAATAAAAACATTCGCGGAATATAAAAACTTTCATAAAACATTTCATGACAATCAAAAACTTGTCTTAAACAAACAACTTGTCCTTCAAAAACTAAATAAATAAAACATAACACGTCTTGAGTCTTCCGATGCCAGCCTCTTATTCAATGCCACGTGTTCCCTTCAAGCGAGCTGCCTCATCCTACTCACCTGCGTGCATACTAAAAGTCAGCTACGTTTAGTGAGTTCTAGTTAATCACATAACATACATTACATACGTACTAACATACTTTCATATTCTATTCCATACATACTTAACTTCATATCTTACGTTATAAAGAGCATTACGCCCTACTTTCCTCGAGTATTATTAGGGCCCGGTTCCCTCTTACCTCGAGTATTATTAGGGCTCGGTTCCCTCTTACCTCAAGTATTATTAGGGCTCGGTTCCCTCTTACCTAGAGTATTATTAGGGCCCGGTTCCCTCTTGCTTCGAATATTAGTAGGGTCCGATTCCCTCTTCATTACCATACAACCATACATCATTTCACATACATACATACATATATCATGCATACATTATTCATAACGTTACAACCCGACAATACGTGCAATATCCGAAGATCGTTCACGTATTGACGAGCAAACATTTATATATTTCACATAATCACATAATGCATACAATTATCACTTAGGATAAATGTATTAACAAACACGTCGAGTATGCACACAGCCCCGAATACATAACAAGGAATGGGGCTAGAAACTCACCTGGATCCTGTTTTTTTCTCCGTTTATCGTAATTCCCTTCTGTAATTGTGCCCTGCTAACTGTATATAGGGTACACGTGTTAAAACCCGTCCTATACGATCTTTTGCCAAAATGGCTAAGTCTAGCGTAATCTAGATGTTCGTCCGGATTACATTTACTTAGATTATTTTATTTATTAATTTCTATGGTATTAGTCTTTTAACTATTAATATTTTTAATTTCTATTTTAGTCTTTTCTTTATCGATTTCCCGTCATGTGTTTATAAGTTTTTTCACATTTAAACGCATGTGTGTGCATGTATACGACACACGGGTTACCTTATGCGTATGGATTTCCAAGTATACCCTTATGTAAGCGGTTATGTCTTTACAAGTATATGCACTCGGGTTCAACTATCTAACTTGACTATCGGTATTAACCAGGGCTAATTAAGTCATATAGATTCATTATATTTGTCGGGCTTTGCTAACGAATAAACGAGTTCGGTCTTTAGTTATTAAAATGTGGGTCCAGCCCGAAACAAGTATGGATAATATGGGCCGGGTATTGATACAACAGCCCAATACCTCCTTAACTATATCATCAGGCCCTCTTCATTTTCTATCTGTATTTCTTGTTCTTATCACAGCCGTTCCAGATGACTGAGTCTCCCAGAATCGATTACAAAGTAATCGATGATGATATTGACTGATTGTACAGGCCACTCCATTGTAATCGATCTCCCTTGTATGCGCCATGCCCCTATTGTATTCGGATCTCACTGTAGTCGAATCTTTTTATATTCGATTACAATGTAATCGATTTGGATTGTGTTCGAGTTCATTGTAAAAGTCAGGTTGTAATCGAGTCTACTTGTATGCGAATCATCAAAGTAATCGAGTTTCAATGTAATCGATCTGGTTAAAGTAATTGAGTCTAATGTGTTCGAGTTCGGTGTAATCGAATTCAGATTGTAATCGAGTTTAGGTGTTAATGAACAAAAAGTAATCGATGGGACTGATGTAATCGAGTATAGGGGTTTGTAATTGAGCTCAGGTTGTATGCGAGTTCCAGGTGTATGTATTGTATTCAAATGTTACTTGTAATTGAGTTCCAGATCTGCAATTGATTGTAATCGATTTCAACAATTGTAATCGAATTCCTCTAGGAATCGATTACAATTGTAATTGAGTTTTGTAATCGGGTTCTACAGTAGTTGTAATTGTATGCGAGTGTGTATATATGTATATTTGTATGCGGCTGGGTTTATTAAACTTGTATTCGAGTTCCGTTGTGACCGGGTTTCATGTATGCGATATTAACTTGTAATCAACTTAAGCTGAGTGATCTAGTCTACTGTTGGAATCGAATTGACTAGTAATCGGGTCTTATGGTGGTCGATTACTATGTAAGCGAACTGCCTCATGTAATCTAGATCGATAGCTCGAAGTAATCAAACATACATATTGTGATCGATTTATTGTAATCGACTTTTGATTTATTCGAGTCCTGTGTAAGCAAATCAGATCTTATGTTCTTCATGGTTGGGCTGGGCAGATGGGTTTTGGGATCCCACCCACTACCCGTTTACCATTATTATTATTATTATTATTATTATTATTATTATTATTATTATTATTATTATTATTATTATTATTATTATTATTATTATTATTATTATTGTTATTATTATTATTATTAACCTTTAACATTAATCAATCTTTCCCCTTAAGCGCTTTCGTGACCATTTCCGGGTAAGGCTTGACTCGGGAAATCATAAAGTTTGGATCTTTAAACCTTAAACGTTCAAGACTAGATTTTAGGGTTCCTTTTTAACGAGTCATCCCCATTTTGGGTTCGTTTCCTTCATTAACATCATCAAGTTTTCAACTTTAATGTTTGTTTAAAGCCGATCTACTCTAGATTCAAGTTTCAAGACTAATCGTTTATTAAAACATAAAATTTAAGCTCAAAAAGATACCTTTATGGGTTCGTTTGGTTCCGGCTAGCTTGTTTATGAATCTTAAACCTTGGATCTAACTTGTATATAGAAGATCTAGTAATTGTTAGCTTGATTTGGCCTCGGATCTCTTTCTTTCTCTCTTGGCCGTTTATGTATAATAAGGAAGGGGTGTGTGTTTGGAGTGTGTGTAGAGATTATGGAAAGGATGGAATGAGAGTTAGGGTTTTGGAATGGTTTAAAGGGGTATTTATATCCCCTCAAAGCCCATGGACTCTAAGCCCATTCCCCTTTTTACCCACTTTAATTAATCTAGGTCCATGATCCTTCCTTTAGTTGATATTAATTAATTATTAACGCGAGATTACTAAACGTAACTTTCTTTATTTAATATTAAATATTTATTTAACACACGATAACTTAACGAAATATTTATTTAATATTATAATTTAACATTATAATAATTGGGATGTTACAAGTCTTCCCTCCTTAAACAGGTTTCGTCCCCAAAACCTTACTATTACTTAAACAGATTAGGGTAGAACTTGCGCATCTCATCCTCAGTTTCCCAAGTAGCATCTGAACCTTTGCGATGCTTCCATATTACTTTTACCAAGGGTATAACTTTGTGACGAAGTTTCTTCTCTTTGTGATCAACAATCTCTATCGGTTGCTCAGTGTAATTCAACTGTTCATCAACCTCGATGTCTATCAATGGCACGTGAGACGTGTCATCGGCTAGACATTTCCTCATATGAGAAACATGGAAGATTGAATGAATTCCTTCTAACTCGTCGGGTAAATCCAGCTTATAAGCTCCTTCACCCACGCGATCTATAATCTTAAACGGTCCAGTGTACCTTGGACTAAACTTTCCTCTTTTCCCAAAACGGATAATCCCTTTCCAAGGCGAGACTTTGAGCATCATGCTGTCACCAACATAAAACTCAATTGGTCATCGCCGCTTATCAGCATACGACTTATGTCTGTTTTGAGCAGCTTTCATTCTGGCTTTAATCTGATCGAACTTTGAAAACATTTCTTGAACCACTTCTAAACTTCCCATTTCATTCTGGCCAATCTCACCCCAACACACCGGGGTTCTACAACGTCTACCGTAAAGCATCTCAAACGGTGGCATACAAATACTTGAATGGTAACTGTTGTTATAGGAGAACTCTGCCAGATGCAGGTGATCATCCCAACTTCCACCAAAGTCTAAAACACAAGCACGTAGCATATCCTCAAGGGTCTGGATCGTCCTTTCGGATTGTCCATCTGTTTGAGGATGATACGCCATATTGATATTTAACCTCGTTCCCATAGCTTCATGGAACTTCTTCCAAAATCTCGAAGTAAACCGAGTATCTCTATCTGACACGATCGATAACGGTACTCCGTGTTTAGTCACAACCACTTTAATGAACAAGCTTGCTAACGTTTCTGACGAGATAGCCTCGCATATGGGTAGAAAGTGAGCACTCTTGATCAAACGGTCCACAATCACCCAGATGGTATCATGTTGCTTAGCTGTACGAGGTAGCTTAGTTTTGAAATCCATAGTGATGTGTTCCCATTTCCATTCAGGTATCTCAAGCGGTTGCATTTTCCCATAAGGTTTCCGATGTTCGGCTTTGACTTGTAAACAAGTTAAGCACTTACTAACATAATCCACTACGTCATTTTTCATTCCTGGCCACCAGTAGTCTCTTTTCAAGTCTTGATACATTTTTGTAGCTCCAGGATGAATCGAGTATCTTGACTTTTGAGCTTCATCTAAGATTCGACTTCTAAGATCACCATGTCGTGGGATCTACATACGGTCAAACCTAGTCTTAACACCATGCGTGTTTTCCATCAACTCATCTTGTTGGCCATAAATTCTTTCTTTCTTCACTAACTTATCATCTACTAACACCTCTGACTGAACTTTGATAATTTCTTCAAAAAGTCTTGAATTCATAATCAGCTGTTATGACTTTACTGTTGCAAGGACTTCCTCATTCTTACGACTTAGCGCGTCGGCGACCACATTAGCTTTACCAGGGTAGTACTTAATTTCGCAGTCGTAATCCTTAATCAACTCCAACCATCTCCTATGTCTCATGTTCAATTCCTTCTGTTCAAAGAAGTACTTTAAACTCTTATGATCCGTGTAGATGGTACATTTCATCCCATACAGATAGTGCCTCCATATATTGAGAGCATGTACTACTGCTGCTAGTTCTAAATCAAGTGTCGGATAAGTACTCTCATGGACTTTCAACTGTCTAGACGCATAAGCTATCACCTTTCCTCATTGCATCAACACGCAACCTAACCCACGATGCGAAGCATTAGTACAAACAACCAAATCCTCGTCACCCTCGGGTAAAGCAAGGATTGGAGCTTGCGTGAGTCTCTTCTTTAACTCCTGAAACGCCTCTTCTTGAAACTTACCCGAACTGAATACTATCAACTTTCAGGTCATACCGGTTAACGGTGCGGCTATCTTGGAGAAAACTTCGATGAATCTCCTATAGTAGCCAGCTAACCCTAGGAAGCTTCGTATATCAGTTGGATTCTGCGGAGTCTTCCAATTCTTTATCGCCTCAATCTTAGCTGGGTCCACGGTAATCCCTTCAGGATTTATCACGTGACCTAGAAATGTCACTTCTCGCAACCAGAACGCGCATTTCGAAAACTTAGCATACAACTTCTCTTCCTTCAGAACTTCCAACACTTCCCTCAGATGCTCGGCATGATCAGACTCGCTCTTTGAATAAATCAGTATATCATCGATGAAGATGATAACCGACTTATCCAACATCGGCCGACACACCCTATTCATCATGTCCATAAATGCTGCAGGAGCATTCGTTAGACCGAATGACATCACGAGGAACTCGTAGTGTCCATACCGCGTCCGAAACTCTGTCTTAGGGATGTCTGCCTCTTTCACTTTCAATTGATGATAGCCTGATCTGAGATCTATTCGTGAGAACCAACTTGAACCTTGCAATTGGTCAAACAGATCATCAATCCTTGGCAAAGGATATCTATTCTTTACCGTAAGCTTATTCAACTCACAATAATCTATGCACATTCTCATGATTCCATCCTTCTTCTTCACGAATAACACTGGCGCGCCCCACGGGGAAACACTTGGTCTAATAAAACCCTTTTCGAGGAGTTCTTGTAGTTGGGACATTAGTTCTTTCATCTCGGACGGCGCTAGACGGTAAGGCGCTTTCGCGACGGGTTGGGCTCCCGGTACTAAGTCTATCTGAAATTCTCTCTCACTCCGGTGGCAACCCCGGAAGATCCTCAGGGAATAATTATGGGTATTCGCGCACAATAGGAACGTCTTTCAATTCCTTTGTCTCGGCCGTAGCGTTGAAAACATACGCCAGGTAGGCACCGCACCCTCGCCTTAACAAGCCCTCGCCTTTTATCATTGAAATGAAATTAAGCCTAGAACTTTCCTTATCACCATAAACCGTCACCGCACTACCATCCAAGGACTTTAACCTTATCACTCTACTCTTACAACTATTTGAGCCTCATACTCAGACAACCAATCCATTCCCAAAACCTCATCGAACCCTCCTAAGGTCATAACATACAAAGTAACAGGGAACTCATCTCCCTCTAACTCTATCTTACAGTCCTTAACCATTTTTATTATTTTAACCAAAGTGTCACTAGCGATTTCTACTATAAAAGTTTCAGACACTCGACAACATTTCATTTTAGCTAATTTACTAAAGGGCGTGGCTACGAAACTTTTGTTCGCACCAGAATCAAATAACACAGAAGCGGAAACACCATTTACTAGAAACGTACCTGTGACGACATCGGGAATCTGCTTGACTTGTTCTTGAGTCAACATGTAGGCTCTGGTCTTTGGCCTTGTTGGTTCGGCATCCTTCTTTCTGCTTCCTCCGGCTCCACCATCGGTGCATTCCTTAGCAAAATGACCTGTTTTACCGCACCTGTAACATACGGTCTTAGCGCTGCACTCATGAGCATAATAACCTGTCTTTCCACACTTGTAGCCAGCATTAGATCCAACTCTACACTCCCCAGCATGCATCTTCCCGCACTTATGACACGTATCAAAACTAATACCCCACATACATTCTCCACCGTGCATCTTACCACAAGTCTTACACGACTTCCTCTCCCACACCTTCTGCTTCTTGTCTTTGGAGTTCCACAACTGAGTACCAGGTCGTCTAACAGGAGAGACCCACTTCTTATCCTTCTTCTCCTCCCCCACAACAACATCATCCGCAGCCAGGTCCTCATAAACCATCTCTGCGAGTTCAACAGCAAAGTCAAAAGTAGCAGGTTTATTCTCCCTGACTAGTACGCGAACTTTTTATGGCAATCCTCTCACATAGCACTTAATCCTCTTAGCTTCAGTGTTGACCATATCGGGCACCAACCTAGACATTCGGTTGAACTCGGTGGTATATTCACGATGTGTCATCGCCCCAGCCTTCAAGTTCAGAAACTTCATCTCCGCCCTCTCAACCTCAGCGTCAGCACAGAATTTCTTCATAACCAGTTCTTTCAGATCCTCCCACCTCATAGCCTTGATTTCCTCGCGGCTCTTCCTCTGCTCAATCGATTCCCACCAATACATCGCCTCATCTTCAAACGATTGGGTGGCATAACCGACAGCTTGATCGGGACGGCACTCGCTAATGCGGATAATCTTGTCCATAGTGGTTACCCATTGAAGAGTAGCGATTGCGTCTCCCAAACCAGTCAACTTCGTTGGGTTGCATCCTTTGAAGGACTTGTAGTTGCACCCACCTCGGCCTCTTTTCCTGTCATCAACCATCACAGACTTAACCCCACTCAAGGCCTCCCTCTTTCCTTTCTCATCTCTCCTACCATCACCACCCTCCCCTTCAGCAGTTATTTCACGGCTTCGAGCAGACCTTTCAGGGTTCAAGTTCTTCACAGCAGCGGCTACAGCTTGAACGATAGCTGCTTGAGATGCGGGATCCAGTTGAACCCCCTCATTGTTGTTCTGGTTTCCTCCAGCTGTGCTTCCTTCATCTCCGGTGTTAGAAGCTGTTTCCAGTGAAGGTTGTTGGGCACGACGAGGCCTACCACGACGTCTAGTGGCCTTCAGTCCTCGCAATTACTCCAGCTCCTACATTTCCTCCCGTTCAAGCCATCGTATTCTAAAAGGGAAAACACAAATGTTATCACTCAAGGAACTATATAGTACAAGGATAGTAAGGCTAACAGGTAATAACAGTGGCCAGTTGTGATTAGCTGATCACGTTACTTTCCGTGTCCTATACACTTCCCTTTATGAGTCTATTTGTGCTTATTCTAATCGCAAACAGTTAAACAAGCAAGAAATCCTATCCATATCAATCAAGATAACATTAACATTTATTATTTAACCATACACTTTACCTTTACTGGGTTTGCTTGAGTGACATATGGCATTCTTGAAATGGCATCTTTTACTTAAATCCCATTCTCTGTTCGAGTCTAAGCATGTATAATGCTTAAATCTCTCGAACTTTGCTCTGATACCAACTTGTAAGGCCACGTTACCGGTACCTCACATTTGGATGTTGGATTTACTCATTCACATAGTTCTATTCATCAGAGTTAATAAAAACATTCGCGGAATATAAAAACTTTCATAAAACATTTCATGACAATCAAAAACTTGTCTTAAACAAACAACTTGTCTTTTAAAAACTAAATAAATAAAACATAACACGTCTTGAGTCTTCCGATGCCAGCCTCTTATTCAATGCCACGTGTTTCCCTCAAGCGAGCTGCCTCATCCTACTCACCTGCGTGCATACTAAAAGTCAGCTACGCTGAGTGAGTTTTAGTTAATCACATAACATACATTACATACGTACTTACATACTTTCATATTCTATTCCATACATACTTAACTTCATATCTTACGTTATAAAGAGCATTACGCCCTACTTTCCTCGAGTATTATTAGGGCCCGGTTCCCTCTTACCTCGAGTATTATTAGGGCTCGGTTCCCTCTTACCTCGAGTATTATTAGGGCTCGGTTCCCTCTTACCTCGAGTATTATTAGGGCCCGGTTCCCTCTTCCTTCGAATATTATTAGGGTTCGATTCCCTCTTCGTTACCATACAACCATACATCATTTCACATACATACATATATCATGCATACATTATTCATATCGTTACAACCCGACAATACGTGCAATATCTGAATATCGTTCACGTATTAACGAGCAAACATTTATATATTTCACATAATCACATAATGCATACACTTATCACTTAGGATAAATGTATTAATAAACACGTCGAGTATGCACACAGCCCCGAAAACATAACAAGGAATGGGGCTAGAAACTAACATGGATCATGTTTCTTTCTCCGTCTATCGTAGTTCCCTTCTTTAATTGTGCCCTGCTAACTGTATATAGGGTACACGTGTTAAAACCCGTCCTATACGATCTTTTGCCAAAATGGCTAAGTCTAGCGTAATCTAATGGTTCGTCCGGATTACATTTACTTAGATTATTTTATTTATTAATTTCTATGGTATTAGTCTTTTACTTATTAATATTTTAATTTCTATTTTAGTCTTTTCTTTATCGATTTCCCGTCATGTGTTTATAAGTTTTTTCACATTTAAACGCATGTGTGTGCATGTATACGACACACGGGTTACCTTATGCGTATGGATTTCCAAGTATACCCTTATGTAAGCGGTTATGTCTTTACAAGTATATGCACTCGGGTTCAACTATCTAACTTGACTATCGGTATTAACCAGGGCTAATTAAGTCATATAGATTCATTATATTTGTCGGGCTTTGCTAACGAATAAATAAGTTCGGTCTTTAGTTATTAAAATGTGGGTCCAGCCCGAAACAAGTATGGATAATATGGGCCGGGTATTGATACAACAGCCCAATACCTCCTTAACTATATCATCAGGCCCTCTTCATTTTCTATCTGTATTTCTTGTTCTTATCACAGCCGTTCCAGATGACTGAGTCTCCCAGAATCGATTACATAGTAATCGATGATGATATTGACTGATTGTACAGGCCACTCCATTGTAATTGATCTCCCTTGTATGCGCCATGCCCCTATTGTATTCGGATCTCACTGTAGTCGAATCTCCTTATATTCGATTACAATGTAATCGATTTGGATTGTGTTCGAGTTCATTGTAAAAGTCAGGTTGTAATCGAGTCTACTTGTATGCGAATCATCAAAGTAATCGAGTTTCAATGTAATCGATCTGGTTAAAGTAATTGAGTCTAATGTGTTCGAGTTCGGTGTAATCGAATTCAGATTGTAATCGAGTTTAGGTGTTAATGAACAAAAAGTAATCGATGGGACTGATGTAATCGAGTATAGGGGTTTGTAATTGAGCTCAGGTTGTATGCGAGTTCCAGGTGTATGTATTGTATTCAAATGTTACTTGTAATCGAGTTCCAGATCTGCAATTGATTGTAATCGATTTCAACAATTGTAATCGAATTCCTCTAGGAATCGATTACAATTGTAATCGAGTTTTGTAATCGGGTTCTACAGTAGTTGTAATTGTATGCGAGTGTATATATATGTATATTTGTATGCGGCTGGGTTTATTAAACTTGTATTCGAGTTCCGTTGTGACCGGGTTTCATGTATGCGATATTAACTTGTAATCAACTTAAGCTGAGTGATCTAGTCTACTGTTGGAATCGAATTGACTAGTAATCGGGTCTTATGGTGGTCGATTACTATGTAAGCGAACTGCCTCATGTAATCTAGATCGATAGCTCGAAGTAATCAAACATACATATTGTGATCGATTTATTGTAATCGACTTTTGATTTATTCGAGTCCTGTGTAAGCAAATCAGATCTTATGTTCTTCATGGTTGGGCTGGGCAGATGGGTTTTGGGATCCCACCCACTACCCGTTTACCATTATTATTATTATTATTATTATTATTAACCTTTAACATGAATCAATCTTTCCCCTTAAGCGCTTTCGTGACCATTTCCGGGTAAGGCTTGACTCGAGAAATCATAAAGTTTGGATCTTTAAACCTTAAACGTTCAAGACTAGATTTTTAGGGTTCCTTTTTAACGAGTCGTCCCCATTTTGGGTTCGTTTCTTTCATTAACATCATCAAGTTTTCAACTTTAATGTTCGTTTAAAGCCGATCTACTCTAGATTCAAGTTTCAAGACTAATCGTTTATTAAAAAAATAAACTTTAAGATCAAAAACATACCTTTATGGGTTCGTTTGGTTCCGGCTAGCTTGTTTATGAATCTTAAACCTTGGATCTAACTTGTATATAGAAGATCTAGTAATTGTTAGCTTGATTTGGCCTCGGCTCTCTTTCTTTCTCTCTTGGCCGTTTATGTATAATAAGGAAGGTGTGTGTGTTTGGAGTGTGTGTAGAGATTATGGAAAGGATGGAATGAGAGTTAGGGTTTTGGAATGGTTTAAAGGGGTAATTATTTCCCCTCTAAGCCCATGGACTCTAAGCCCATTCCCCTTTTTACCCACCTTAATTAATCTAGGTCCATGATCCTTCCTTTACTTGATATTAATTAATTATTAACGCGAAATTACTAAACGTAACTTTCTTTATTTAATATTAAATATTTATTTAACACACGATAACTTAACAAAATAATTATTTAATATAATTTAACATTATAATATTTGGGATGTTACATTGTCCAATCCTGATAAACAACTAATTGCTTATCATTGCCTTCACCACTACCACCACTCGTACAAGCACCAGAAGATGAGCCATGAGCTTGTTTCGACTCACTCCCACCAGCACTCGGATCCTTGTCATCATCATCATTCTTCAGCTTCTTTAAAGCGTCATCATTACATGTTAACTGATGGGTCGGGGGCAAAGCATGAAACGACGCAGGAACAGGATGCACCGGGCCCTGTGCATGGTTGATTCTCATAAATGAGACGTCCAAGGGTTGTGTAGTTATCATCTTCGGTGTAGGAGAAACCACTGTTGTAGCAGCAGCAGGCCTTTGAATTGTAGATAAAACAAATTGTGGAATTAAGCAAAGCCAAGGATCAGACGTAAGAGTAGTCGTCAATGTGAGTTCCGGGGTGCTGGTAGTAAGTGACACCACCGGTCTTTGAAGTGCATAAGACCTCGGCTGTTGTGGACCAATTGACACACCAGAAACGTGCATTACACGACGTTTGGGCGGTTGACCTTGAGCTATCGCCTTGCCCTTTCGCTTACGTTGAGCAGCCTGTGAACTTGCTGCCTCCTCGTTGGCACGTCGTCTATCACCACCGTCATCACCATCATCCCCTCCATTATCATTACCACCTGGTCCTTCTTCACGTTCAGAATCTGAGTCGTCGTGAATCCAACTATCATCAGAAGGACATTCATATAAATGATTTGCCAAGTGACCAATCAAACATTTGGTTCTTGGAAAATCCTCCGGTTCTTTGTTCTTGTAGGTCTTCATCCTCTTCATGGTGTTAGCATTCATATGTTCTAGCTTTAACACATCGTTCTCTAGTGTCTGATCAATCATCAAGTCAGGGATTAAATCCTAAATTATCAGCTAGATAAAGTGTGGATACGTCAAGAATTTACTACGACGATTCTTGATCAAGCAGTTCTCTTTGAGATGGTAGAATATCAGCTCTGAGAAATTGAAAGACTTGTTTAAAATAAGAGCTACGAACGTGTTGTAAGTACTTGTATGGCGCGCACAAGTACGCCTTGTTATACTGGGAACGATCGAGTGCACTTGAATAAAATATACACTGAAATAACCCACGAATCAGCATTCTGTCAAACTCACATGGATTGTCCATGTTGTCCACAAATCTAAGCACTCGTCCACAAATATAACGATCGGCTTGTTGTTGACCTCAGCGAAAATGTGATTCTCGGACTCAATGTAACATGCTGAATTCCAGAAAGGACGAATAAAGCTGAAGTGGACCAGTACGTTAGCAGTAATAGCATAGAGAATCCGAGATCGTCGTAAGAATGCTATAATATCTTTGAATACGTCCTGATCGGGAAAGTCATCTTGAACAAAAGCACATATATTGTGCTTTTTATCAAAAGGCAGGAGCGGGATCTTAGGAACTTGTTGTTGATGGACTTGCCATTGATCAGCAACTGGTGCCTCTTATACAATTTCATCTGCCATTTCTGAAAATAGACAAACCCGAGAATTAGTAAAACCGAACATTACTGATTAAATTATTTAAGAATTAAAAGTTTAATTTTGAAAATAATTAATAAGGGTCATTCGTTATTATTCAAATATTAGTTCATTCGTTATGACATATGGGGTTATTCATTATAACGAATGACCTGATTGGTTATGACAATGATCGCGAATGAATTAGAGTTCATTCGTTATCAAATTACACGAAGGACCTGATTCATCATATAATCTTAACGAATGGATCCCCGAATGGATCTAAATCACGAATGAATGTTCATTCGTTGGCTGTAACGAATGAACACAATAATAATCAACTTTAACCCCATTTAGTTAAAGTCAAAATTAATTAGAACATTGACAGTCAACATGCAATTGAAACTCCAATTAGCACATGTAGCACGATGAAATAGCATAATTTAAGCATGAATGTATTCGCATGACCATCGATAATCCATCCTAATTAGCCATTTAGGTTAAAATTCTCTAAAACTATGGTTTAAGTTCATAAGTTAAACCCGATGTATAAACTAATTAATTAATCCATGAATCAACCATGGATCTTGACGAAAATGATTGCGTTTTGATCGCAGTTACCTTATGAATCTGAAACAATGCTCAAAACACGATTTAGTGATGGTCTAGATTTCAGAGAAAATTTTGCAAGAGTTTTGGTATGTGAGTGCGAATAACGAGGTGAAAGAATGAGACCTTTCATTCAACCCGTGTTCATTATAAGCGACAACCCTTGCACACATTCCCAGACGACGAATGAGCTCATTCGTTAATTCAAAATTAACGAATGGTCTTATTCGTTGGTTCATTCGTTAACCCCGGTAACGAATGAAAAATAGCTTAAAACACATAACGAATCAATTTAGATTCGTTCTTCATTCGTTATCAATACTGATGACGAATGGGGTCATTCGTTATGAGCGTAGCGGAAGCGAATGATGATAACGAATGTACTGAATCGTTATCCAAATTAACAAATAAATGACTCTCATTCGTTATCCATATAGATAACGAATGGAATCTATTCGTTATGACTTCTCATAACGAATAGCCATTAAATTAATCTATTTAAATATTAAAACCTTTTTCATTTTAAATTTCAAATATTAAATAAGGCATCGAAACCCGTGTCCCGATGAACTTTACCTTAATAATCTTACCAGTCAGAATAAGATGCAATACCTTAACATACTTTACGTTCAAAACACATAAGTTAACTGTATAACTGTATTAACTTAAAATCATTAAATAAAATAAAAAAAAATTAAAATCTTTTTGGTATTTTCTATTCAAATATGTACCCTTTTAGCTCAAAAATTGAAAATAAAGAAGAAAACGAAAATTGAAAATCACAATATTTTTGGATTTTTGAAAACTAAAACAAATAAGAAAACTAGTCTACGAAAACAGTACATATTTTTGTGAGTTAAGCAGAGAATCATATTGACCAAATTTCCCTTCCATTGTAGTTTTATATTTAAGCGCTATTATCACTGGCGTTAAGTCGGTTATTGATATTGTTGTCCACATAAATCTTATAACAAACATTTGAGTATTTTTGTCATATGTTTTAATTTTGAGTTAAGGCACAGAATATCAAAAACTATGAGCCTCTAATCTCGGTTCAGGCTTAGTTTGGCTTTTACCGTTTCACCCCAACATAACCTAAACCATTATGTTGCTGATCAAAATTAAGATTTTAAAGATTTATAAACTAGATAATTTTAGCTCATATTCCCCACTAGAAGGTACACCCCCGTTATCAAGCAATACACCAAGCTTCCTTTACTGTGAATGAATATGCACGAGTTCATCTGTGGGCTTACAGACATTGTATCCCATGGGGTCTGTTTCTTACTGGTATTAAGACGCGCGCAAGGGAGGAACAATGTATGACTAACATCAGATTTGATCAAGTCGGTAATGAGTTTGTACAATGTACAACAGTGATCAAGTTTAATGACTTTGGGTTTGCTCTAAAAGCATTTTGAAATATTCATGTTTATGAATACCCAGATAATTAAGCCGCATGAAGACTCATAGTGTCCGAAAACCGGATGCATCCCATCAATACAGTATTTAAGACCATAAAGCCATACACCATTGGAGCGTTAACCATAAACCAAATGCATTTTATTTTGAATTTTTGTTTTTAGTGATAAGACAAACATAAGGCTTGTGTATGACAGGCTATTAATTACATGCTTGCCTTCGTTACCGAAATTTTTGGAAGAGACTAACACCTCTTTCAATTTGACATTTCTTTATGTTTATATCACAAAGTTTATCTTAACAGTTTGTTTAAGAGCTATCAATGCACCAATGCAATTAAGCACTCAACCTTTTAAGCTTATTTCTTTCTGGATATGTGACTAGATGATCAATGTACTATCATTTTCTCTTTTTACTTCAAAACTCATTTTTGAGGAGCATAAAAATTCAGTCGCCCCAGTCACTTTCAGTTTATAGATAAATGGCTATACTATTGATCTACAAGTGGATAACAGGACCAAACATGTAAACATATTCCACAAACTTAAATAACCGACATAATTTTCAGCTAGAGGATTAAATAAAAGGACACAACAATCACCCCAAGTACTTTCCATTTTCAGGTAAATGGCTATCCCAATTATATACAAGTAAATATCGAGACCAAACATATACAAATATATGTCCTTTAAATTTGAGTAACGGGCATAATTTTAATTGAAAGAGTGCAAAAATATTTTTGACATTTTTAAAATATTCGAATGTTTTTGGATTTTGTCTATACAAACTAAAAATCACAATATTTTTGTATTTTCAAATTTTTACTGTTTTTGAATTTTCTCTATACATACAGAAATCACAATATTTTTGACTTTTTCATTTTCTCCCCCAAAACCCAAAATCATAAAATAAGCAAACTGAAATAAACAAAAACAAAAATAAAGATGATTATCCGAGCTTAAGGATATAAGCAAGAGTTTTTTAAACCGTTTAAACCAAGTAAAAAGTTAAAGCGAGTTTTATCAAATGCCTTGGTAAACAGGTCAGCTCGTTGAAAATCCATGCGCAACTTTTCAATATCAATTAATTTCTTTTCAAAACAATCGCGAAAGAAATGATATAAAATTTCAATATGTTTTGTCTTAGAGTGTTGCACATGATTTTTTGTGATACTAATAGCAGCAGAGTTATCAATAAATATGGGAGTAGTAAGTAACTTCAAACTGTAATCCCGCAATGTTGTTAGATACAAAGTGTGAGCAGCAACTCGAGGCTGTCACATATTCTGATTCTCCGGTTGAAGTGGAGACCGTTGTCTAGTTCTTACACTGCCAGGAAACAAGCCGACTTCTTAGAAATTGACAACCCACTGTAGTAGATTTGAAATTGATCTTGCATCCTCCATAACCAGAATCGGAAAACACAGTGAGTTCAGAGCTATCATCCTTGGGATACCATAACCCGGTGTCAGGATTACCCCTCAGATAGTGAAGTATATGTTTAATTGCCGCTAGATGATTCACTCGGGGACTCGATTGATACCTGGCACACATTCAAACAACAAACATTATATTAGGACAATAAGAAGTTAAATACATTAAAGACCCAATAATTGCACGGTAAAGGGTTGGTCAATAGTATCTTCCAATTCGTCTGGTGACAAATTGTGACCCGCGGGAAGAGGCGTCGGAGGGATTTTTCTGGCAGTTATCTGGAATCGACTCAAGACATCGTTCACATATTTCTTCTGATGAATAAAAATTCAAGCGTCAGACAATGAACCTGCAACCCTAAGAAGAAATTCATCTCCCCCATCGAGCTCATTTCAAATTTCGTCTGCATCGACTTCTCAAACTCCTTACACAGTTTGTCATTTGTAGAACCAAATATGATGTCATTGACATATATCTGGACGAGGAGCAAATCATCACCAACAGTCTTATAAAAGAGAGTGCAGTCCACAATTCCTCGTTTGAAGCCATTACCGGTAAGATGGTCAGCAAGTGTGATGTACCAAGCTCTCGGGGCTTGGTGTAGACCACAAAGACCCTTGTTTAATCGGTAAGCACGGCCTGGATAATCTAGATCTTCAAAACCAGGAGGCCGTAACACAAATACTTCTTCATGAAGTTCTCCATTGAGAAACGACTCTTGACATCCATTTGATAAACTTTAATATTCTTGAAAGCTGTATAAGCCAAAAATATTCGTATAGCTTCCGAACGAGCAACTAGAGCATATACCTCAGTGTAATCTACGCCTTCTTGTTGATGAAAGCCTTTCACAACAAAACGTGCTTTATTTCTCAAAATAACCCCACGATCATCTTTCTTGCGCTTAAATACCCATTTTGTTGGAATAGGCTTCTTCACTCTTCCATGTTTGTCAATAAGATCCCAAACACCAAGTCGATTGAACTGTTGCAATTCTTCTTGCATTGCTTCTACCAAGGAGGAGTCTTCAAGCGCTTTATGAACACTCGTTGGTTCCATTAGAGATAAAAAGCAAGTGTATTTTGCGAGATTCATGATACCCGATGAGTGCAGATCGGCATACACACACAATACATTAACGTCACTTGAAGTAGCAAGTTGATGACGTGTTTGTACACCAGCATCAAGATCACCAATGATGTTGTCCTGAGGATGATAAGTATGAATTCGAATTGTCGGACTCTCAGGCACAGCAACATTATCAGCTAAATTAGTCAAATTCACTTCAGCATCATGAGATGATCCACCAATCTCATGACTTTCAGGAAATGGAGCTGAAGAATAATCAACAAAATGACCATCATCTGATGAAATAGAGATAACATCAGATGTATCAGAAAGATCATCTTGTGGAACATCATCATAATCATAAAGAGCATGTCACACCCCGGCTTAGGGCCTAGGCGTATGACCAATAGTTGGTATCTGTTTTGTAAATATATCAGAGTTGCGGTTTATTTTAGCTGAAGATTTTTGTTATAAAATATTAATTTATTTGAAAATTTCTCGGATAGTGAGTACCCGAGTGTTTGATTTATAAATCATGTTTGAAATCTTATTTATAATATTTTGATAAATTAAAATCGAGCCATCTCTACCTTGCGAGTGTCTATCTTCATGAATGACTATATTTCTTGCTACCTGTGCTAATCTGTTTCCCTGAAATATGGGGAAAAATACGTCAGCTATATGTTGGTGAACACGTATGACTCTATAAAACATTTGAATGACAATTATAATACAAGTTTGTCTACTTCCGACATACTTCCGAGCCACATAGCCCTGAACAGAGAACTAGTCATGACCGTTTAGCCTGCGGCTACCTAGCCTTTGACTGATTAGGCTTAACAGTTATGTTTGGATCCAGACACATGCGTATTCGGTCTGAGTTGATTTTATTTTCTATTTTTTATTATAATGTAATAGGGATCATGTAATCTCATGTAAACATTGAGTGACTCGTTAAGACAAACACCCGTTCATCTTTCCGAGTATAAATATGTTTTGACGGATTGAAAAGGTTTTAAACCTTGACTATGAATGAATGATTGATTGATGAATGACCTATAGTAAATAGGTTTATATAAATATCCGGATCATCTCTTGATCCGGCTGCAGACCTTTATCTGGTTTTGGTAGGTTTAAACCTTGACTGATCATTAGTTTGAATAAAATATCAAGACATATAGTCATTTTGTTTATTTACCAATCATATGCTGAGTTTCTTCTTCATGAAGAAACATCTATAATTTGTTTTTTCTTCAAGAACAAACATTCATTAACTATTATCTTTGTATGTAAAATATTGTGTTTCTTAATCATGAAGAAATAATATTTTAACTATATTTCATGTATATAAAATGCTACGTTTCTTATTCGTGAAGAAACTACATTTAGACTATATCCTTATGAATGAAAAACTTTGTGTTTCTTAATTGTAATGAAACATTACTATAATCCTTTGTATGTTTAAAGCTTATGTAAACATAATTATGATCAAGGTTTGGGCTATATCCCTGACTATGGTCTAAGCCATGTAATATAATAATAAAATAATGACTTAGGTAGAAACCCTACCTTATACGGGTATTTCAGAGATTATGTACCTAAGCTTGCATGAGCAGCAATTATACTCTATGTCGCGTACTGGTATTTAAATCGTTAGAACTTCGGGGCTTAGCACACTTCGGTGTTGGCACGCAAAACGAGGCGACATATGGTGGTTGTCTCTCGTGCACGTACTTCGAGATAGAATGTCGGGTTATTTCCGGGTGGAATGTACTTCAAGGTATCGTCGGTATATGGCATGGTTTACGAGGTGACGATTTTCGGGTCGTGGCACGGAAACCGAGGTAGAAAGAGTAATTATAGAGAGAGAAAGGATTTTGGTGTGAGAGATGAATGAGCTATGAACCTCCTATTTATAGAAAATTTCTCAGCCCATCGCGATACGCGATGGGTCTTGGTAACCCTGTCGCGTATCGCGGCGCCGTATTTTCTCTGCCGCCATACTACAACCTGACACGTGTCCTGTGGGGTGATCAAGGTCCATGGTGATACGCGATGACCTTTCTACTGGGCTCATCGCGTAGCGCGATGGATTACTGAGTTCAAATATTCCTTTTTAATCCCTTGTCTTAAATAACTTGTCACATCTTGATCTTTCTTCCATTTTCCAGAAACAATAAGGTGGCTCTCAAGCAGCGATGCGAGCGTGAGAATTGCAAAGTGCGCCATCAAAGCGCCACATTGCGCCCATCGCCCAACGCCCTTCGCTCGAGGCCGTGCCCGAGCCTGTGTGCGTCGGGTGCTTCGCACCCTCCGCTAGGACCACTGGGTGCATGCTAGGCATAAAAGAATATTACTATGGAAATTTTCTTTCTTATATAGAGCTTCAAATTCTTTACCACTTTCCATGTGGGATGCGTTTTAACTTCCTTATTTATACCCATGTGGAATGCTTTCACTTTCTTTCATCTTTTCATGTGGGATGGAATTTCCTTATATCATATCCTTAACATGAGATGCCTTCTTTATGAAATATTTTTATTTCCTTGTAAAATGATTTTATTTTCTTTATTTAAAGTTTCTTATTACTTAATTTAAAGAATAATTTTGATCCTTTAATTTTACTAAGTTGTCAAATTTAGACCAAAATTTTGGCGATGTTACATCCTGCCCACCTTGAAATGAATCTCGCCCTCGAGATTCGTTGTGAGTGATTTCTTACTTCTCGATTTATGATCAGATTCTATATATTCTATTTCTTGAGTTTAACTATAGTTGTTTGTATGATTAGAGTTTCTGATTTGTTGTCAACTCACATCTTTGGATGATATATTCAGTTAATAGTTCAGAATGCCATAAGTAATTGTAAATTGCTAAGCACAGTGGCCAGGTTCGTTAGATATTTACCTTACCTTGTGTATTCTAAACATTTACTGATGTTAACTAGATTGTATTTTGAATTTAGTCTACCGAATCCTATTTATCCATCTCGTTAACTTTCACAATATCAATTCTTGAATCATGTAATCCTTTACTTCATGATATTAACGGATTCCTTCTGATTATCAATTATACTTTCGAACTTTCAAAGTTTAGATGTTCTTGTGTCTTAGTTTAATTCGTTCTCTTTATTTCATCTTTCTATATATGATGATTAGATAACATAGTTTCTTATATTTTGAAACTTTCAAAATTTTAACTATTTCTTTTCCTTTGTATATACACATTCTTGTGTAAAGATAATATGTGTATGCTAATATCTTTCTTTATATATGTTAGGGATTTTGAATACCCCTTCTCTATTACAAAACTTCTTGTTTAGACACTAGTTTACAAATGGTTTACAAGAGTTAACTATCTATTTCTTATAATATTGTTTTCTTTTATTCTTGATTACCAAATGCTCATCGTGTTTCCTTCTTCTTATTGTTGCTGATCATCTTGTTTCTTATTGTGTTTTTGAACATTCCCTTTTTAAAGTGTCCTTTTTCTCCACATTTGGAGCATGCAACTGCTTACCTTCTACAGTCTTCTTTAGAATGACCGGTATTATTACAGAAAGTGCATGTGATTGCTGTATTGCTCTTTTTTTGTTTTCGACATTTTCCAAGATGTCGTTTACCACAGTTCTGAAAAATTGGTCTTTTGAATTTAAATGTTTTCTCCTTTTTGATCGTTTTCATTTGTTTGACCATTGCTCTTTCTTTCCTTTTCATATTATTTTTCTCTTTAACCTCCATATTTCTTACCATACTATTGATTGATTCCATAGCCGAGGAGGTTATCTGTGGCATATGAGTTCTTACTATATCTCCTATCTCTTTGGGCAACCCAGATATGTATTGAATAACTTTGTTGTATTCTGAGTCATCTAGACGCGGAGTTGATTGACAATAATCAAGGAACTTAGTATTGTACTCTATGAGATTTGTGGCATCCATCTTAGTTTGAATATGATTGATTTCAGGTATGGGGCAAAACTATTGTAACACAAGTTCTTTGAATGCTTCCCATTTCATTTTATACAAAGTGCTTCTGCCCTTTCTCATGATTAGAGTGTTCCACCATTCTAGAGCTTCATCTTTGAATTTCAGAGATGCGTACTGAATATTTTGAATCTCAGTACATTGACTAATAATGACGATGGACTCGATTTCCTCAAGCCATCGTAAAGTTCGTATAACACCTTGGTTTCTATAAAATTCTTTTGTTTCATAGGTTTTGAAGTCTTTAAAACTACAACCTTGCATTACTAAAGGATTCTTAGAGTTCTTGCTATTCGTGTTGGAACTACGAAGATTTTTATTCTGATGCGAAGGATTTCGGCATGGATGAGTTCTAATATCCTTATTTGAATGTTTAATTTTGTATATCTCTCCTTTCATGGTATCGGTAACAGGAGTCATTGCGTCATGAATTATCTCTTGCATTTTGACTAAATATTGTTCATGAATCTCACGGTCAGGTTCTGTCATGTTCTTGTTGCTTCTTTGATTGAAAACTTCATCATTATTTGTTTGATTGTTTAAGTTCGTCATTCTGTAATGGAATTGCGTCAATATCAGAGAAACTTATATGCTGATGATATACTATATGTTAAGGGAACTTAATACTACAAGTACAAGAAATATGTGAAATGTTCAATAAGTATGTCGTATTCTTAGAGGTATTTCTTTTTAAATAATATAGGATAATCCATATGTTTTGCCTCTTGTATGATATATCAATATATCTCATAATTACCATAGCATTCTCCAAATATCTTGATGATGTTTGATAAGGTTCTATAAAGATATAACTACTTTTCCCTTTATTGTATGCTCTTAAAATGACTAGTACATATCTTGTGTACATACAACCCATGAGAATTTCTCTAATTCTCTTTCTAGGTTTATTTATGTCTCTTTTACTAAATATTTCTTTGGCATTGACTTGAAGTTACTTATCCTTTGAATTTTTTTTTTCATCTGGACTTTTCCTTATGCTAATATTCTCCTTCTTCCAGACTTGCTGGGAGAATTACTCTAGAAGTTTATGCTTTCTATTTCTTGACATAATTTAAAGATAAGTTTAGTATTTCGACAAAAGTAAAACGTATATTTTATTTATGTTGTAGTAGCAAGGATGTACAAAACTACTTTTGCTATAAAGATTACAAATTTAAGATCCTTATTGCCTAATTCTTCCAGCAAATGATCAGTTTCTTAATCTTGTTTTCTTTCTTGGTGTTTTCGTTTGTCTCTTCTTCCTTGTTTCCCATTTCTTTCTTTTGCATTGCTTCTAATAATTGGGTGACATTGGTTTCATAGTGAAATGAATTATCTTCAATGTCATATATTTCTTCTAAGGAGTTCTGATTCATATTCAAACATTCTCCTTGAGTGTGGGCAAAGTAAGGATTTTGAAATGCTGGATAACTAAAATATTGTTGTTCTTGATAATTAAATCTACTTGATCTTTCTCCATGTTCCTTTGGAATTATCTGAGCTAATGGGATGTTAGAGTCGAATGAGTTTGAATCTTTTGTTGTTGTCTGATATGAATCTTCATCGCTAGATATAGGAATTGGGAGTAGAGACGTTCCAATGCATCCTTTTCCTTTACCAGATCGAGGTCGACTTGTATAACTATTGTGATCGGACATATGCGTGAGGTTTGATTAAAGGTAGGATTGCGTTCCTATCTTATCCGTAATATTTGAATATTCTATGATTACAATTTAGATATTTTTCAATCAAATATCTGATTTGCTATTACTGATAGTTCTGTAATAAGATTGATTGCCAGGAATATACTTCGGTTGACCTTCTTCATATGGCAATTTAAGAATTTGTCGATTGTTCTTTGACTGATAAAGCTTGTATAATAGCTGTTATTACTGGCCATGTCTGATGACTCAGATTCCAGTGCAGTGAATGAATGTCTAGCTACTTGGCGTACATACCCAAAGTAGTTTGTACAGATTATCTTTAGGAATATGTAAACTTTCAATCTTTGCTTATCCCTACTTTATTCAACACGTAGTTAAAGCTTAGGTACTAATATATTAATACCTAATTCATTGAAACCGATGGCTCTTATTTATAAGATTGATATCTATCTCTGATCAAAGCCTAGGTATGATTAAATACCTAATTCGCTAACATCGATGGCTCTGATACCAACCGGTCACACCCCGGCTTAGGGCCTAGGCGTTTGACCAATAGTTGGTATCTGTTTTGTATATATATCAAAGTTTCGGTTTATTTTAGCGGAAGAATTTGGTTACAAAATATTAATTTATTAGAAAATTTCTCGGATAGTGAATACCCGAGTGTTTGATTTATAAATCATGTTTGAAATCTTGTTTATAATATTTTGATAATTTAAAACTGAGCCATCTCTACCTTGCGAGCGTCTATCTTCATGAATGACTATATTACTTGCTACCTGTGCTAATCCGTTTCCCTGAAATATGGGGGAAAATACATCAGCTATATGCTGGTGAACACGTATGACTCTATAAAATATTTGAATGGCAATTATAACACAAACTTAGTTTTCTTGACAATCTCAACGGAAAGATGTTATCCTTCAACTATAACACAAACTTAGTTTTCTTGACAATCTCAACGGAAAGATGTTATCCTTCAACTGACGTGCAAAGACGATATGTTGAAGAATTTTAAAGGAAACGACAAAGACAAAGACCCTGATGCTGGTACAAGTGGTGGTGAGTAGCAACAACAAATAGGTACATCTGGTACGTCTGCGGGGGTTGGTATTGAAGGTGGGGATAAGCAGATAATGGTGTACTGTGACACTACTAATGATCAACCCATTGAGTCGATCAAGGCCAACAAAATTTTATTTATGGACAACAAATGTGGTGTTGTCATGAGCATGGAAAACACAGATGAGATCGAGGAAGGGGAATTCGTTGATTATGCTTTATCTCGAGATCAAATCTCGTTATTGCTTGGTCCGAATGATGGAGAGTTGGATGCATTGGAGAACGAGGAGAATGTTAAAGTTACAGATGATGAGGTCAGGTTCGACACGAGTATCCCATCTCGGGATACGTTTTTTAATTATGATGACGTTGAAGTTGAGGATGTGATAGCTGAGGAGTATCCTGATCTATACATGCATACCAATGTTGATCAAGGTGTTCCATTCTTCACCACAGAACATGTACAAGCAGCTGAAGAACATCTTGAGAAGAAGAAGAAGAAGAAGAAGAAGAATAAAAAGAAAGTCTCTGAAGCTGGTTTGGGTTCGAAGGATCCAGCATTCGAGAGTTTATTTAAGGTACGCAATAAAGCTCGACTTTCGAAGATGATTGAGGCTTATAGGTATGTGGAGCAAGATAACAAAAAGCAAGACAAAGCTCATGCAACGGTTTACCAAATGACAACATTCAAAGCTATGAAGATAGTCAAAGGTGATATTGTGTCTTGGCTTTATGATTCTGAGCTTAAAGTATGCATCATTAAGTGGGAACACGGTGTGCAGTACTACCAATATATCCCCGATGTTCTTACTTTACCAAGGTGGGATGTACAAACGCTGGCAAACAGATCGTTTGTGAATCGTGGTGGAAATCAAATGGCAGGATGGTTTCATCAACACTTGCTGTTTGAGGTAAATCATGGTTATAAGTTCTTTAAGCCACAAGTTTTGACGAGAAAGTACATCGACGAGATTGATCCAAAGAACAGCTGGATAAAGCTTGTTTTGAAGGTTAAGCTGCCTCGAACAATGAAACGAGTGCCTATAAAGACTTTACCCTAAATTCTTTATCAGATATTCAATCGGTGGTATTAAGATAACCACACTGGTGAAGCCGTTATCGTACACGATATGGGATTAAAGACGAAGTTCATACGGGTAATTGATCCGTATTTAAGAATGAGATCCGATTTGCTGCTGTTAAAGATTATGATCGTGCTATGCAATTTCAACATGTGGTGCATGTTTGCGACACATTTGGAGTTCATAGTTGTGCGGACTGGAAGACAAAGAGATTCAAGTGATGGAAGACAAACAGCATGAGATGATGGGGAGTTTGTTAGTACATTGTTTGTCATCTCGGTATTTGTTTATCTTGTAATTTATCTTTATTTATGTAAAAGGGCATTTTGGCAATTTATTAGTCCATTCGTTAGAATTATTTGGTCACTCATTAAGTATGTTTAACGAATGAATCCATACGTTATGATTATTGGCCATTCGTTAAGGTTGTTTAACGAATGAGTCTATTCGCTATTTTTATGTACCATTCGTTAAGGCTGTTTAACGAATGAGGTATAGCGAATGAGTCATTCGCTACACTTTAAGCTATGTTAGGGATTGAAGACGAATGATTCCCATTCGTTGATGGCATGTATAACGAATGGGATTCATCTTCCATATATACTTGTAACCCGAATCGTAAATTAATGAGCGTGTGTTATTATTATCAGAGTGTCATTACGCTGCTCAAATTCCCTCTAAACGCGCACACACTTCACAACGTATTGCATATCAATCACCTATAACATATCAGAGAACTAGATCTGTATTAAGTATGAATTGAAATCGATTCGTTCGTAATAGGTTTCTCAATATATATATATATATATATATATATATATAGGAAGGATACAATGGTAGTTTCACCAAAACCCTTAAAATTTAGAGTTTTACAAATTTAAAGGCTTAAGGTACAAATCTTAAAGCAATACAATGAGTTCCCGCTCCCTGTAGACTTCAGCTGGAAATTGAAACAATTTCAAATTTTCAAATTTTGAATTCCTTCTGGTTTTCTGATTTCTTCCAAAAGTGCAACCGAAATTTAGATGATGCCTCTCTCTCTCTCTCTCTCTCTCTCTCTCTCTATCTCTCTCTATATGGCTTAGGATCCTCCCATACCACGAGGGATCCTCCCACACCAATTTTTTCCTTTTACGTCTCGTATAGCACATGAATCGTGTCAGTTTTTGTCGGATGTTTGTCGTTCATTGTAGTGCCTCGTATAGCCCTATACGAGACGTAGAGGCCTATACAGGCCTTATAGACAATTTTTTGAACATAAATTTTTGACAACCATATATTTATATGATTTATGACTTTAAAATCCTATGTAGCCATCATCCAAATATATTATCTGACTTGCACCATATTTTTATAGCACTTTCAGCCGCTCTCCTTTTCGACCCTTACATGTTTCGTTTCACTTATATAGAATTATGTTTTATATTGAAAACTTGAATGATATGATATTTTAGAATAAAATAAATTGCCTATTAAAATTTACATAACATACTTGGCTAAGTAATTTGTAGCACTATACGGCTCGTATAGTCGTTTTCCTGCAACGCTTAACAGTGTTCAAAGGCAAGATGACTTTTTCTGCAAATGTTTTTTGTATGATCGTATAGCCCTATACAACCGTATAGGTTTTATGGTGTGTTAGGGATCAATACGAGCCATTAAATACCTATACGGCTCGTATAGGCCTATAGAGTCGTATAGGATGCAAAACGCTGTTTTTTTGTCCCATGTCAGTGATGCGTAGCCTATACGGCCTGTATAGTCCTATAAGAGCCGTATAGGCATATCCAGTCAGATGGGGGTGGTTGATGAGGATCACATCACATGTCTCTATATATTATAATTTCCTACAATTTGAGGCCTCACGTTGATCCCCCCTCTCGTGCCACCAGATCGCTCCATTCATGAATTTTGGCTTCTCATTCAATCCCTCCTTTAAAATTAGCGGGTCATGGGTACTATCCAAGGGTCTCGATACCCAGATTAGGAAAACGGGTTAAAAAACACAAACGTCCTTCAATCCAAGCTAACACCTAACAAACCCTAAAACTTTATTCCCTCATATCAAGCAAACGATAATTCCGTCCTGGCTAAAGATCTATGGATAACCAATCTTCAATAACCGAATCCTTATTCAACCAATTTCTTCTCCAATCTAGCCTTCAATCATCACTACTACCGTCAAGAAACCCTAGATGAACCCTAAATCCGATTTCTTAATTGAATTTACTTTAGATCGATATTATATCTCAGTGTGGACCCTTTTCTTCAATTGGTGTATTCATGAAATCACCAATCTTCAAAACTAAAAATAGTAATAGTTTCTGCGGCTGATTCGATTACTCGCAATCGCGTATTTATCAATGGCGAAAAAGATGAACGAGACAAATAAATGGGCATTTTCATTGTTGGTAGAGACGGAACCGTTTATGGAGAATGTGGTTAAAATGATGGAGATCATGGTATTGAATGAATAGGACCGGAGGATGCATTCGATCACTCCATTTCACTTCATCGGTTACTTTGTTTCGTGTTTGTTTAAAGAAATTTCTTCATCATCATCTGAGAGATGGTTAATGTATTTGAGCTCACAGATCATATGTGCAACAACAAATGAAAAGATTATTAATAATAAAAAATTGCAAGTTTATTCAATTTTTTGTTGTTGGATTAATAACAATGTGTTATTTTGATGATTTGATTGTAGATATGGAGTTAATGGTGGCCAAGGTGAAGCCATGCCATCTTCTCGATAGGTTCATCAATCTTGCTGATAAAATTGTGTATTTGCTTATATATTGTATGATGCTATTATTTGTGTTATAGGTCAAAGTAAACTTTTATTTTTTGTATTCTTAGCTTCTTTTTCGTCTATTTATGTGTGTGTGTTGCATGTTGTTAGCTATCTGACTAAATTATGATAATAAATGTGATTGTTGAATTTGTGGTTTTCTCTTTGTGTTTGTTTATCTAAATATGTTTTATTTTTAATTGAATGTTGTCATCTAGACGTTAAGACGAGCTGTGATGATCCACATACAACATGAATTTTTGGCTTTTGTTACTCAACGGGTAAAGACAGTCAGTCACTTAGAAAACCACTTTCTTATTTTGTATGTGTATTTTGATTGTCTCTTTCTCTTTTCTTTGGATTTATTAATTATTTGAAGATTTTCTTTGTTTGATAACCGAGTTGTTATTTGGTTGCAGGATTTGTGCTCTAAATCTAATCGGTGAGATCCATGGTCCGTGTAATTATCTATGTTGAGGGCTCACTGCATCGAAGTATAATTATGATTTGGGCTCAATCTGAAACAAAAACCTAAAATTAGTGTTTGGATTTTTGTAAATTGTTTGGTTTTGGACTGCTAATCAGGCTTATTTTCTCGATATTGTTTTTTATATTCACAATAATATAAACGAGAAATGTAAAAAAAAAAAACCTTGGTCAACGAGTACCACGAATGCCCCGTACCGCTTGCCTACATGCTCTTATTTTGTCACCAACATGCGAGTTATCATGTCAAGTATGTTTATGATTCATCTTTTTTCATACTTAATTTTCACGTTGTTTTGAAAGACTTATTATAATGATATATAGATTCATGAAGAAGCTAAGAAGTCTGCTTATCAAACCGGGGTAAAGGTGGTTGTTGCTTATGGTTGGGTTCCGATTAATCAGCATGTGTGTTAATATTAATAACGGGTTTATCCGTTTGTATTTATTATGGTCTGCATGTTATTCAAATTTATTTTTGCTCTCTGTGGTTTTGTTTGGTTGTATAATTCCCTCTATGGTTACTTGGGTCATTTAGTATTTGACGAATTCTCAGATATTGGGAGTATTAGGAGGCATTTAACAATGGAATAATCACTTTAAGTTAATACACCACTAAATGGGGTAAAAAAGAAAGAAAAAAAGAAAATGAATATGTGTGGAGAATGCAAAATTTACAGTCCAAAATCCAAAGTGTATGGCATGTTCACAAACGTAAACGAACATAAACAAACAAATCTAAGCAGATTTTGGGATAAGAAAAGTGCTAAGTAAAGATTGAAATCTTCTCAACCTCTCTGAAATTGGCTAAGTATGGACTCTGAGCACACTTAGGCCTCCGTGAAAGCTTTTTACTTATCCTAGCAAGGTATTTTGCCCTTCAGGCAAGGTTATCTTCTTGAAGTCTTCTTAAGTGTCAATCCGAGCAGGGTTCACTTTGTCTAGCAAGGTTGTTCTTCAAGTCGAGCATGGTTTTCTTCCTAGAAAACCCTTGACTAAACCAAGCTAATAAAGCCAAGTACTTTGGAATATCTAGTAAGGTTTGATAAATAAACAGTGGTCCAAGAACGCTTAAAGAAAGTTGTTAAAGAAATATTTTAAGGACTTTCTCTAGCAAGGTTCAACTCCAAGCAAGCTACAGTGCTACCAGTACATCTATAGTGTTACCAGCACACTTTAGTTTGTTCAATAAGTTATTAATTAACAAATTAGTTAAAGGGATTTCTGAAGAACAAGTTTGCTTGTAGGATCATATCGAGCAAAGTTTTCTATGGTCAAGATGATTGAAGTCTGCTAGGAAATATTCTAAGTAAAGTCTACCCGGAGAACTGTTCCCCAGCACAGTTTGGTTACCAGGTCTGCTCGAAGAAGACAAAAGCCGCAAAGCTTACTCGAAGACCTGTTTTACACTTAGATTCTTTTGTAATATGATTTTCTGATTATGTATCAATCATTAGGGTTTTTAAAAAGGAATGACAGCTGTCACGAGGCAGGCCTATATATAGAATAATTTAGGGCATGCCTCCTACGGACACACCCTGAAAAGCCTGATAATATTCCTTACATTGAGTGTGACGGGTGTTCTTTAACTCGTACTGACAAACATTCCTTATAGAAACCCTAATCGATTTGCATTTGTATTAATCTTTCTATAAATGGAAATCTTTTGAGTTGATGTTTGCGTTTGTTACATTTTACACTTGATTAGCAACAATTAATGTGTTACTGATTCCGCCTTTAACATATTAGTGTTCTTACCTTAAATAGTAGGTCGTCAACCTTCTTGTCGACACTATAAGTGTGGGTTGCGACATTGATTGTGAGTGATATTTCCAATAATAGGGACCGACAAGTGGTATCAGAGCTTGTTGCTGCTATTAAGGTCAAGAACTGTTGCAGATCTGAAGAAGAAGAAGAAGAAGAAGAAGAAGAAGAAGAAGAATAAGAAGAAGAAGAAGAAGAAGAAGAAGAAGAAGAAGAAGAATGACTTAAGCATAATACTATTTCATTGAAATATGACGTCAGCTGCTATGTTCTACATTTCCTTCCAGATCTACAATATTTGGGTGTTTTCTTTCTTTTATTTGAATTAAAGTTTTAATCTTTAATCTAGTTCTTGCTCTAATCTGAGCAGATACATCATATCTTAAGATTTATCTACAGATCTGATTAATTTTTAAGAAAAATTTAAAATCTGTCTAAGTTTGTCAACTGTTTTCTCTTTGTTTCTCAAATATTTTCTAAAAATCACAAAAATATGTCTGGATATGATGAGCAAGAGGTTTCAACTAACAAAATTCCAAGGTTATATGGACAAGAAAACTTCATAAAGTGGAAAGTTCTCTTTGAAGCTCTAGTATGCTACAATAATGTAGATATATAGAATTCTATCAAGAATGGACCATATGTACCTGATAGAACAAATACCAACAAAGTTGTTGAAGTAAGAATGAGGAAGGTGGATGATAGAGCTCTTGCTTTGTTGAAATTGGGACTTTCTTGGGAGATTCTGACAAAGGTTGTTCACCATGCCACTGCTAAAGCCATGTATGATGCCATTCTGGAAATGTTTGAAGGCAACTTAGAATAAAAGAAAATCAAGAAGGAGAGGCTCAAGCAGCAGCTTGATAAATTTAAATACAAATATCGTGAGATGCTGAAGTCAGTGTTGGAGAGATACCTGGCAATAGTCAATGATATCAGGACAACAGAATATGTGGTCACTGATTCTGACTTGAACACAAAACTATTGTCATCTTTGTGGTACACTACAAGCAAGTTTATTAGGCAAAAACCAAATTATGATGAACTAAAGCTTGATGATGTGATTTGCTTTCTTCAAGCAGCTGAAATTGAAATGATAGAGAATGAGATGATAAGGGAGGACAAGCCTTGTTTCCAAGTGTCAAATGCACTCATTGCTCCAATGGAAAACTTGTCTGTGAAAAACCAACAACAAATCCCAATTATTGAAGAACCAAATGAACATGGTTTTGATACACCAAAAGGTTTTGTTGGTGGAAGTTCAAGTGGTCAAGGAAGTTAATCAAGGTTCAAAGTTCAAATTATTGATGACAATGACTCTGCCTCAATGGCAAGTGGACATACACCTTTTAGTGGAGGTTATGTTGGACAAGGAAGTTAATATCAAGCATTGTTTTCAATGTTCACAAAATCTTACAATGCTTTTATTGCCAAAAATAAGATACACACAAGTGTTGTCCAGGATGATATTGAATAGATTGATGCTCATGATTTGGAAGATATGGACTTGAAGTGGCAGGTTGCCATGTTGGCTTTAAGAAGAAAAAGGTTGTTTAATAGAACTAGAAGATCTCTTGTTTCAGGACCAAATGAAAGAATCGGGTTTGATAAGTCAAAAGAAATTTTCTACTGCTATCAACAACGTGGACATTTTGTAAGAGAGTGCAACCAACCAAGGAACTTCCAAAACAACCAATTTGCACAACAAGAAATCAATATCAATTCCAGCAAGGCCGGCCAAGAAACCACAACAACCCCAACTTGAACAACAATTACCAACAACCACAACAAAACAATCAGCAAGTTGTACCTCAAAATCAAAACTACCAGAGAAATAACAACCAAAACCCTCCACATGCTCCCAGCAACACTAACAGAAACAACAATAACCAGCCCATAAATCAAGGAAATGTTACATTGGCTGCTAACCAACAAGATGGTAATTTTGACTGGAGTAACTATGCTGATGGTATAAGCAAAGAAAATGTTGCACTGATGGCTCAAACTAAGAATGCAGCTGGATCTTCTTCACATGTACATTCACACTCAATATCTAAATTACTTGAAACCATTGAATCTTTAAATTTGAAGATAGGAAATCTTGATAGTGAATGCTTCAGTAAACAAAGTATGTTAAATGTATATGAAGCAAGTGAAGTTACTTACGAAGAAAGAATCCAAAGTCTTGAGCAAGATTACATGGACAGTTACAGAATACAATCAAGGTATGTAACTGATATTGAAGGTTTGAAGAAGATGGTAGTAGAAGAAAAAGTGAGGTATATAACACTCCAAGTTGAAAATGAATTTTTGAAGAATTTGTTGTCAATTGGAAATATTTGTGGCATTCTGAACAAGATTAAAGAAGAAGACAAATATAAAGTTGTTCATCCACCTTTTAACAACAACTACTCATTGAAAGTTGATAAAGAGAAGAGAGAATCATACCTTAATCAATTCATAGATGTTTTTCATGATAAAGAGGAATTCCTTGACAACTACAAAATGGTAGAAGTGAGTGAAGATGGAGAGTTTATGTTGAAAGAAGATGTGAAAAATGTTTGAATGTGAAGATCAGAGATGAGGACTGTTAATGTGGATGATCTCAGTGATACAAGTGAAAAATGTTCAAGTTTGGATGATCCAAAGGTAGAAAAGGGAGAAAGTTCAAGTTCACCAAGTAAAATTCCACTGTTACCAACAATTACACCAAAGATGAGAAGAAATTATGAGCAAATGAGAAGAGAACAAGTGTCATTTGGCATATGTGAAGGTTCAAATATGTCAAGGGTAACCTACAATGCTCTAAAGCCACCAAGCAGAAATGTTCTGAGAAGATAAAGATCAACAACAAGAAAAAGACCAATGAAACTTTGATCAGTGACAACTTTATTCCTGTGTATCATGTGTTCTCCAATCAAGAATTATTTGATATTGGTGAGGTTGAAACAGTTGAAGAATATGAGAGGAGGCAGACTAGATACAAAGGAAATTTGGATGAAGTACCAATCAAGATGGAGAAAATAATCTTTGTGAAAGGAAAGGTAGAAAGGCATGATATAAAAATTGAAGAGTTTGTGCCAATTTCTATTGATTTTGATGGTCCCAAAACTCAAAAGACCATTGGTATTGAGCCACCAAGACAAAGTGAAAGGTTTAAAAAGGGAAATTCACATGAAAGTTTTAAAGGAAGAGTATGGTGCAAGAAATGTGATGAGTATGAACATCACACTGATTCATGCCATGAAAGATTTGCTTGCAAACCAATTATTGTTCCAGATGAAATCATGTTTGGGAAAAAATTTGGTTTATATAAGAAGAAGTATGATGAATACTTAGGCAAAGAGAAGAAGTGTGATGAAATGGAAGTAAAAGATACTAACTCAAATGATGTGAGAAAAGAAGAAACTGTGGTGAATGACAAGAGCACTAAGGATGTTGATGAGAAGGCAAAGAAGAAAATAGTCTAACAAGTGAAGAGAAACTCACTGCCCATTAAATCTGAATCTGTTGTGAAAAGGCATACACAACCTTTAAGGATTTTTCCAAACAAAGACACCAAGTCAGTGAAGTTTGATGATTCTGAGAAATCACCAAGAGATGGAAAGAAAAGTAATAAGGGTGTGTTCTTAAGGAAGAAGTCAAGGGAACTCAATGGTGATGAAAAATTTCTGATAAAGAATGGATTTGAACCCCATGATTTTCTTTGGAAGCCAAGGAGTGAAGTTCAAGTATCAAAAGAAATAGATGTGAGAAATGAACAAGGGATTATGTGGTTCAAGAGTGCAAAAGTATAATTCCCTATGTGAAAAGCCAAATTGACAGTGGCTATGACTCTGATGAGTCTGATAGTTGTGAAGTTGTGTACGAAGATCCTAATCCTATTCTCAATCCTAATGCAACACTTGTCCATGTCACTAATGATCTGCAAGTTTATTCAGCTTGCATTTCATTACCAAACTGATCATTTTCTTTTATATGTGCAGGGACATTCCACACCAGTCAATGAAGTATGGTATATGGACAGTGGATGTTCCAGGCACATGACATGTGACAAGAGGTCACTTATGAACTACAAAGAAAAATCTAAAGGCCCGGTTGCATTTGGGAGTGATTAAAATGGAGGGAAAATTGTATGCAAAAGGAATATTAACTAATGAAAAAGTCACTTTTGACAATGTGTTCTATATTGAAGGATTACAATATAACCTTTTGACCATTTCTCAAATGTGTGATAAAGGTTATAAGGTAGGATTTGAAGATTCACATTGCTTCATTCTCAAACCTAAATTCATAATTCCTCCTGACATGAATATGATGATGGCTCCAAGAAATGGTAATCTCTATGAACTAAATATGAAGGATGCTATTTCAAGGGGTGGTACATGTTTTGTATCTAAGGCCACTGAAAATGAAACCAGATTGTGGCATAGGAAGCTTTATCATGTCAACTTAAAGAACATGAACAAACTTGTTAAGGGTGAGCATGTAATTGGTTTGCCTACAAGGGAGTTCAAACTTGATGACAATTGCATCTCGTGTCAAAAGGGCAAGCAGCACAAGTCATCACACAAGACAAAGCTCATCAACACAATTGATCAAGTACTTGAAATGCTTCACATGGATCTCTTTGATCCTGTAAGTGTTCCAAGTATTGGCAAAAAGATATATTGTTTAGTGATCATAGATGATTTTTCAAGATATACTTGGGTTTATTTCCTAAGTACAAAGGATGAGGCTGTTGAATTGATTAAGAGTTGTGTGACCAGAGTTGAGAATCAATTGGATGCAAGGGTGAAAGTAATGAGAAATGATAATGGGACTGTAACACCCCGTAACCGCAGCGGAAACGTAAACGGGGTGCGACAGACTCGTCTGATATCAACCACATTGCTTATAAAGAAAGCTGAATACATTAATATACTTCAAAATTACATTATCTCGTATTTCATTACCGTCTAGGTGATACACACATCATACAATACGATACATAATTCTATTTATTATAATGTATCCTAACATTCCGCACGCAAATCTTACACACATCAAGCACTTAGCACGTAAGCAATCACTTCATCTTAGTTGTACCTGAAAAGCATGTGAGAAAACGGATCAACTACGAATAGTTGGTGAGTTTCACAATTCGAGTAAACCATGATAAATCATTATCATAAAATAATATTATTATCGATGTAATTATGCTGAGCCCACAAGTGAAACCTCTGACTATCACACACAACCCCCGTGGCATATCCCCCGCCCACGGACCCGTGGCATATCCCCCGCCCACGGAACTGCCCCAAACCGCTATGCCTAACATTACATAGCAAAATAAATA
Organism: Bidens hawaiensis; assembly: GCF_021521415.1. Taxonomy (NCBI): domain Eukaryota; kingdom Viridiplantae; phylum Streptophyta; class Magnoliopsida; order Asterales; family Asteraceae; genus Bidens; species Bidens hawaiensis. The sequence continues at coordinate 332,734 of NW_027491300.1, read as the reverse complement.
TAACACCCAATATAGACATGTGCAACTGGCTGGGAAACATCAGCAAATCCATGCCGGACCAGTTGGGTTTGTCAGACCAATAGTACTATCCACACTCTACCGGCTTTCAGTTAATCACTCGTGTTCCGGGGCCTTAGAATGTTAGCAACTCAGACAACTACCATCTTAGTACATTTCCGTACGATTCCCGTACAATAAAAAAATATGTAAATCCACGCAAATCCATGCGTTCAGTATGTATTTAAACATTTCAGTAATAACATGCTTCCGCCCCGAGAAACTATTTAAAAACAATTCAGAAAAAGGGGCTCGTGAAACTCACCTTAGCACATGCAAGCAGGTAACAACAATCATTATCAGTTAACACGTCCAATCTGTAATATGATCCCTACGATCGTTATTATACACTTATTGTTTATATAATCTTTTAACCGTATCAACCGGTACATCTGGGGACACTGTTAACCCAGTACTGTACCCGAAATACTTCTCCGGACTCAGATTGTGATATCGTTTAGAGTTCCATGGTCACAATTACTATTAATCGTTTTTCTCGTTTTGCGTGCCTAGCACGGTTATCCGTTTTTATGTTTCAAAAATGAGTTTGGTCACACACGACCCGAAAGAAGTGGTTGGCTGATAATTTAATTAAATATGTGAAATTATAGCTCGGTTTAGACGTCCCGATTGGCCGCGGGACCCGTTTCCGTCTTTGGCGTACCGGAAAGTGTTAAAATAGGTTAAAATTACTCAAATCATCCGAATTATTTTCGGATGATTCATTTTTACTTGTTTAACTCATTTATATGAAAATAGTCCATTTTTAGGGTTTTTATACACCAGTCAGCTCGCTTAAGCGAACTTTACCGGTCACTCGTTTTAAGCTTTAAAAGTTTGTTTTTGCACAAATAATTATCCGTTTAATCTCGGATCTTGAAATTTTGCACAAAAGACTTTTTGACAGTGGGGAATTTTATAAAAATATTTCCAGAATTAATTTTTATATTTAAAATTTATTTATCTATTTTTAAACACCATTAAACACTAAATATGTCGTAAATCCAAACGATCTTAGAAAAATCCCAAATTTCTCCTGGATGTCCCCTGCCATCCACATAGTCCCCTGTAATTTTTCCAGAACCAAAATCTTCTTTTACATGCCATTTTCACTAAAACCGAGCTAGAAAACCCTAGAACTCGTTTAACCGAAAAGCATACTTCGACTTCTCCAACTGACCTCAAATTTTGTGTGTGACTTATAAATGATATAAAAAGCTTATCTGCAATTTTCCAGAATTTTTCATGATATTTAACCATTTTTCACCATTTTTGGCCAAAACCGAGCATTAAATTCACCAAATATTCATCCTTTGTCCAAAAATTACCAAAAATTCACAGAACTCTTATTTTCATGTGTAGAACATCCCTGTAAAATTTCATGATCCAACTCTAAACCATCAACAATCTGTCCCAAAACACATACACCGAACATAACCGAATATACCTTTCGTTTTCCGCCACTACAAGCTACAAACTCGTCTTTCCGCCTTATCTACCACTAAATACAGAACCTACAACCAACATACCACAATACCAAGCAAGTTACACTCACGATCAAGCCATTTCTTTCATGGTTTCGGTTATGATTCCAAAAACAAAGATTTAACCGTAAAAATTCGTTTTTGATTCGTTTAACTCCTTTCTTGGACCAAGATCCCTTGTATAACCCGTATACATCACTTGATCATGCAAGAATCAGTTTTCATCTTTGAAACCTCATTTTCTTGCAATTAAACTCAAGAAACGAAGATGGAAACGTGATTAACTCGATTCTTTACCTTGTTTTCTTGCTAAAAATTCTCGGTTTTGGTCCATGGAGTTGAGAGGATTGAAGAACTTGTTGAATTGATGTGTAAAAAAAAGAAATGAAGCCTAGGGGGACATGGTGGAGTCCGATCGGTTCAAGTGGGGCCCACCTCTCCATTCTTAGCCACATATTTGGATTCCCGTAATCCGGATAATGTTTTGGATAATCTGGTTCAGTTCGTTTTTCGGTTAAATGTTTAATTCGGCTTAAAACGAGGCTAAAACGGTCGTTTTTCGGCTTAAAAATGAAATTTATATAAAACCGATTTAAAAACTTTAAAAACTTAAACCATGACATTTATTAACTTAAAACATCATATCATTAATTATCGCGCATCTTTTTCGGCTTGATCGATCATCTCTTGCTCGGTTTGGTATTAAAGGTTTCGTTTAATGTACCGACGTACCATTAAATCGAAATTCTTTTTCTGTGCCGTACTTTACTTATCCCGAAGCATTAATGCTTCGTAACATCACTAAATATTATAGATATCGTCTATAATTGAACCCTCGATTCGTTCGGGTTTCAATAATTATCGATCGATTAATCGCATATTCAATGCGGTGAATTATATATTCACGTACGATCAATACAATGAACCATGTATTCTCGTATAATTACCATGGTAACTCATGTACCCGACATTAAATATGACGTAACTATCGTCTACCGGTTAGGGTATCCCTGATTTCGTCGGAATCGTTACATTCTCCCCCCGTTAAGAAATTTCGTCCTCGGAATTTTACACGCCCACTATCCCCTTTCGAGAGAAAGGTGGGGGGTTTTTCCTTCAGAATTCACCCTCGCATTACCAGGTATAATCTGGTCCTCGCTGTGAATTCCACTTAATCTTAATCAATAAAGCTTGGTATGTCCAAACTGTTTAGTTTTCCCGTCTACTATCTCTACGGAATTATTTATCATATCAAGCATGTCTTCTATGAGTACTTCCATTACTAGTACTTTCGTTGCCTCGTCGCTTAGGTACTTTTCAATCCGTATACATGGCAAAACATCATGTATAATACTTAGCCCCTGGAGTACTTTAATCGATAAACTAAATGACCAATCATGGAGATAGTCTCATGAGGTCCAATATATTAAGGAGCTATTCGGTTTTACCAAACCTCATATCACCTCTCTAAAGTGATGCCTTAAAAATGCATTGTCACCTCTTTCCAGTGACAATGGTTTCCTATGAACGTTGGCATAAATCCTTTGCCAATCTCACGCTACTTTCAACTTATCTTAAAATATTATAAATCCGATTGGTTGATTCTCGAATCAATCCAAATATTATGGCTTGAGTGACGCCCATTTTCGATTTAACAAATTGGTGATAATCACTTTACCCATAGAAAGCTTCAAGCTCTCGATGCTTCCTTCCCCGTCTTCCAATATTGGAAGTAGGATGACTATTTCGATCTGAGATCATTGAAAATGGTACTCCACGACGAGATACCATTTCACCATCAGGAATTTGGGCGAGAATTCATTGTGGTAATCGACATAGATTGGGATGGAATGCGAGGATTGGTTAATCGATCCGCGATTACCCAAATTGCACCGTGTCTTTGATATATCTTTGAAATTTGCGTCCCGAATCCATTGTAATTTATTCCCACTATCATTGGCGAATTTTCTGTCGTTGTGGCGTTACCTAGGGTTTTCGGTATGCAGCCTTATCTCTTGCATAATTTAGGTATTCACCAACATACGTAACCATATCTTTCTCCAAACTCGGCCATTAATAAAATCCTTTCAGATATTCGTATTATCAATAGTCTAATCCGATCCCCGATGTATGGAATATTTCGATCTATGCGCTTCGTCCATGATTAATTCACGAAGGTCATGGAGGGTCGGGATCCAAACCAATTTTTTTGAAGTAGAGAATTTCGTCCACGCGTTGTTCGAAATTCTTCTCATTGCCGTAAAGTTCCTCCTTTTCCAATTGTTCCTCTTTCCAACGCCTCACGTTGAGCGACTCGAATTAGGTCCGAAAGGTTCGACTGGACTATCATCCCCAGCACTCGCACTCGCAATGGCTTAACCCGATCTTTCCTACTGAAGGCATCGGCTACGACGTTAGCCTTGTCGGGGTGATAACGGATGTCACAGTCATAATCGCTTAACAACTCGACCCATCTTCGTTGCCCTCATATTCAGTTCTTTCTGATCGAATATGTGCTGCAAACTTTTATGATCGGTGAGGATGGTGCACTTCGTACCGTAGAGATAATGTTTCCAGATTTTAAGTGCGAAGATAACCGCTCCCAGTTCTAAGTCGTGAGTAGTGTAATTTTTCTCGTGTACTTTTAACTGTCGGGAAGCATAGGCTATAACCTTATTATACTGCGTCAACACGCATCCTAACCCTTTACGCGATACGTCACAATACGCGACAAAACCATCGTCTCTATCGGGGAGACTTAAAATCGGCGCTTGGCACAATTTTAATAGTTTCTATCTTATTTGGATCTTTGTGAAATCCTTGTTGCTTTACAACATGACCAAGGGATTATGCCTTCTTTATTCAAAATCACATTTCGAAAACTTCGCGTATAGCTCCTCTTGCTTTAACACTTCCACAATTTTCCTTAACCGTCGTTCATGCTCTTCTTTACGTTGCGAATATATCAAAATATCATCAATGAATGTTATGACAAATTTGTCTAAATAAAGTTATAGACTTGGTTCATGAGTTCCATGAATGCTGCCGGCGCATTTGTTAGCCCGAAAGGCATAACTAAGATTCATAATGGCCGTAGCGAGTCCGAAACGCTGTTGTTGCAACGTCCTCCTCTTGGATTTTTCATTTGGTGATAACTATATCTAAGATCAATTTTCTAAAAATAAATCGCCTCTTGCAGTTGGTTGAACAGATCATTCACTTCGAAGAAGTGAATTCCTATTCTTGATCGCCCCTTTATTCAATTCTCCCTATCAATACATATCCTGACACTTCCGTCCTTCATTTCCCAATTAACACTGGTGCACCCCATGGTGACTAACTAGGTCGTATAAAACCTTATCCAATAATTCTTGCACTTCTGTTGGTGCAAGTCGGTAAGATGCTTTAGCAACAGGGCCAGCTTGAGGCATTAAATCGATTCTGAATTCGACCTGTCGGGTTGGCGGTAATCCAGGAAGTTCTTCTGGGAAAACTTGTGGAAATTCGCGTACCATCAGGATATCTTTTATATGTTTTCTTTTAAATACTTTGGCAATCGCGTTTGTTAAATACACCACGTCTTCTTGTCGTAAATATTATAACATCTCAAGATGAGATTAGAGTGGTAACATAATACCGTACACTTTTCTCTGTATCTAATCGCTTCATCGTCCGAATGAGAGCTTCTAATCATCTTCTTTTCATATTTGATTTCAGCTTCATGTTGAGTTAGCCAACCCATGTTAACTATTACGTCAAAACTTCTTAACTTTACTAGTCGTAGGTCAATAAGGAAAGGATTAATCGTTCAGAATAATAGGGCAATTCCGAACAATTTAGTTAACCATTAGGGATTCACCGTTAGCGATTCTACAGTATAGGGTTTTATAGTTTCACTAATCGGTATCTTTCCAAATGATAGGAGGTCAATAGGAACTAACTTCTATCGATGACCGTAAAAATATCACTGAAGCCTATTGATTTAAAACTACCACGTACTTAATACCACCTTTGGATCATGACATGCTTTATTCGAATTACTCACAAAGCACGGCTCCTTGCTCGATCAGAGATTGATGCTTGTCATGAGGCTCGTCTTCCAACGACACCTTGGTTCAACTTTGGGCAATTTCTCTTGAAACGTTCTGTACTGCCACATTCATAGCAAGTACAACTGTTTGGTATAATTTGGTTTCTTTGGATGGATTGTTATTGAAGTTGTTGGGTTCGGAGTGGTTGTACACGAATGGGTTGGGGTTGCCGGTTCACATGGCTTCAATTAATTCTACAATTGGGGCATTACGTCCATCTTTACCACACATGTGGCCTACTATCACTCGACATTCTTCTTCCTACCGATAACCATATTTTTCCACATTTTAGGGAAGGACCCTTCATGCGGTTCATGTTTTCACACCAGAACTAGTCTTAGTATAATTCTGGGTTGTGGATATACCTACTTATTCAAAAGCCTATCTTGCACTATACCGTTATCATTTCTCTTCTTCAACACTCGACGTCTCACCTAACGTCCTTCCAGTCCGCTTCCCATAGAGTCAAATATATCAATGCTGGCTTGTGACACAACCCTTCCAAAGGTTGTATATCTTACAGGATTAACTATACTCCTTATCGATGGAGTTAGTCCCCAATATAGTGCTCACTTCGCTTAGTTTCAGGAGTAATTAGCCATGTTACCAGACATGACAATTCCTTCAAACGGTTAGCGTGTTTTAAGTTATCAGCACACAACATTTCTATCTTTCATAGCTCAGTTTCCAATATTTTAGTTTAATTACTCGAAATAAAGTGCTCTAGCACAAGAATTTTTAAATCCTGACCATATCATCTGAGCAATAATTTTCTAACTATAATTTTGTACCATCGTGTTCCATCACGATACAACATAATCTACCAACATATCTGTAGCATAATTCACTACACAATGTTCTATCCTCTTACCAATATCCTTAACCATTTCGATCTTTTCTATCCCCTCGCTAATCTATTCCTCTCTTTACCATCAGTAAACTATTAATAATTTCCTTAACACAACCAACAAACATATCCTTCATACCGGATCTAACTCATTACGACTACTATTCATGTTTAGTTTATAACTAATACTTGTAGTCATAATAGTATTCGGTGGGACATTAACACTCTTAGTAATAACACTAAGAATTGAAATATTCATAATCATGTGATTGCTCGATCTATAAGTCTGCGATCACATTTGCATCAACACTAGCAGTGATCTGTGATACGACATTCGGTATCATCATCTGCTATCTTTGAGCAATCAACTGAATCATATCAATCTCCATCATTGGAGTTACTCTTTTTATGTCATTCTGCCGTACTCATCCCGTACGCAGTAATCAATATTAATCTCACCGTTTAACTCGTTACCAGCTCAATCATAACAACAGGTACACATACACACCAAATATTATCATACATATTACACATACCAGTATCTAGTATATATATATCCCACAAATATAATAACACGTGGACTTAACCTGACGTCGGTTAACGTTTAAATATGTATCATAACCCTTGTCACCAACCGACATATAGATCTTTCTCAACAAAGATTAATGTTTAATATACTTGATTTCAATATCCTTCTGCATGTCAGCATAACCGATACATGCTCACCGTGAGCACCAAACGATTACGTACCACGGAGTTATAATATCCGTGTCCATTCGTATATTCGGCATACACGGAATACCACCTACGAACGAACAACCAACTATGCTATAATGATTCCAACACCTCTTTGTGTATGGGTAATCATTTTATTCGAGTATACATGGGTATAAGCCTCTAACAGATGTAAGGATAACATAGGGAGTTGCAAGGTTCGAGTTAATCGCGCAACACGGGTTGCCTTCAAATATTGTCAATTACTATTATGGGAAACTCTATCACCTGCTCAGTCAATGTCCTCAGGCGTTCTAGGTTCGCTAAAATCGGTAATTCTCGATCTGGAGGTTGTATGACTCATATGTTTGAGAGTGAGAAATACATATATATATTTCTATATATTATTTTCATCTGCTCATTTATTATCAAAATTTTTTTTTTTAACGGAATAAGAATGGGTTCACGTACAGGTCCGTCCTTACGTGAGGGTCGGTAGTTCGGGTGAACATAGGGAGTTATTAAGATATACGGTACCGGTGTTGGTAGGGTAAGGGATTTATCAATTTTGGTTGGGAGTGACGGTTACTAGATATTTCTGGTTAATATCAAACGGGAGATCTAACTTGGTACTACCATAACTATGGCCCAATAAATCAGACTTATCATCAACCGATGCTCTAGAAATTTCAGCATCCTCGGTACTTTTATTATTTCATCCCCCGGTTCCTTATTGTTGGAATTTCATATGCCCGAGACACATATTTATATTAATGTGGCTAACTGTGTTTGATCCAAGTCGGGTCATACCCAATAACAAGCTAGACAACACCAAATGTATTCTTTTAATGATTTGATCATTTAAACGAATACCGAACACTACATGTTTAGAAAATTGGTTTTCTAAACAAACACACTTGAGGATTTAAATAAATTATCTGGATAATTTGTTTATATAAATTAATTATTTAATTGGTTAAATAATTATATAAATGTATGTACATTTTATAAAAATGAGTTTTATAAAATGAATGGAGATGTTTTAAATGGTTAAAACAAAACAAAAAAAAAATAAAAATAAAAAAAAATAAGTATAACCGGCCACCCCATGTGGGTGGGGGTTTTTGGTCCAATTAAATTGCATGCTTCCTTTGCATGTTAGGTGATCTTGTTTTAAAAACTCTCCATACAAATTACATGCATTTGGTCCTACTCTTGGCATCTTTTTCAAGTGTTTTCAAGCTTCAAAATCTCTCTCTCTCTCTCCAAAAACTCACGGCAGCAGCAGCATGTTTTAGGAGAGCTTTGTGAGCTTGTTTTGTGTTCATAAATCCTAGCAAAGCAACTTGGTGTTGTCACAAATAGCTTGGGGTATCACACTCTTGAGGTCTTCTTCTTTGGAGGCTTGTCATTCATCCACCATCCCCTTCAACAACTCACTTGTTCTTCTAAAGGTAGAAGAAGGTACAATTTACATTTTGTGAGCATCTTGTTCTTGTAATTTTGATCCTTGGCTTCGGGTTTTAGTTTTAACATAATGGTATGTTCATTAACATGTTTTAAAACACTTGCTTCCGTTGCATTTTCTAGTTAAATATGGTTAACTTGAACTTTGATAATCTTGTATAAAACCCAACAATGGCATCAAGAGCCGGTTACAAGGACTTATGCTCCTTACATGTTCCTAAATTTCGGGTTTTTTCATGGGTGAAAAAGGGGTCCGAAAATTTGGTGGATTTTACCCCTCATGGTTTTGTAAGATCTTGACATGCATGGAAAGATCTTAGGAAACCATTTAACATTTGGATGTTGAAATATCAAAATTGTAAATTTTGGGGGGGGGGGGTGGTCGTAGCCTCTTGGGGGGGGGCACCTTTTGTCTTTGTGATATTTTGGGCATTGGTTGCTTAGGTTGCATGCTTAGAACATTTGGTATGTTTGGATGTGTCATAACCGAAACCTAGACCTTGGATGTGTTGATTGTTGTTTTGTGTATGTTGATTATGTTTATTATTCAATATGGTTGTAATAATTCATAATTTTAGGCTTGTGTAATTTATTTGTTCATAAATGGTATGTAATAAGTAGATTAGTTGCATTTTCTTCATTTTAGAAAAATATGTATTAGGATACATGTTGTAAAAATTGAAGATGCAAGAATTGGTGGATTTGGGCCTTGGACCGAAATTTTGGGCTTGTTGGGCCTCACCGGCCCATCATGGGATTCAAGCCCATTAGGCCCATAAATTTCACTCTTGGGCCCAAGAAGACTTTTGGAAGTTTGGAGCCCATTAACAAGCCCAACAAGAACACAACAACTTGGAAAGGATACTTGAAGCATTTGGATGCAAGATCAAGTGGGAGTCAACATTCCATCCTTGTGTCATGTTTTGTCCCTTAGGTGTGACTTATGACCTATACTTGTTTCGGCTAACAAGTATGGTCAAATTTAGCGGTTTTCGGTTATGACTATATTTTGCATGTGTATGCTTGGTTGTTTGTTTTACTTTATGTAATATGTGGTTGATAGATATTAGGATACCCAACCGTCACATAGGAACGACAACAAGCATAAAACGGGTTCTAATATATATTTGGTAATATCGCGTCAATTAGTTTAATTAAATGGGTTTATTAAAACTAAGCGATCACTCACTTATAATAAAATTGGTTTTATTATAACTAGAACCTTGAAAATTGGTTTTCAAAATCGCCATATTTCTAAATGCATGTTAGGATATGGCATAATGTTTTTCAACTAGAATATTTGAAAATTTAAAATCCCTTTTTCATAATTACCAAAGAAACAAGTCTAACACCATCCTTTTGTATGACACTTAACGTATTAGGGAACTTTAAATGGGATAAAGGTCACCTAACCATTTTGAGCAAACTAATATACTTAGGGTAATATTAACATATTTGTGGGATAAAGGTCACCTAACCACTTGTATGTTAATCTTACATGTTTATACAAGTAGGACGACTTGAATTGGAAACCATGTGATAAAGGTCACCTAAGCATGGGATCCAATGGTGTTGATGGGATAAACATGCCAACATGAAATAAGGATTTCGAATGGTCCCATACCTCTAGAAGTTGCAAAGGGTTGCAATTGTCAAGGTTGACTACCTTGTTAAATCAAATAACGGGATAAAGGTCACCTAACCGAAATTTGATTTATCGTTGGATTCTAGAATTTAATTATTATTTTAAAATCTGGAATAAAAGGGTATTAATAATTAAATTGATTATAATACTAAATAGAACTTTGTTAAATTTTGTAGATGGCCGCTAACAATGCAAACACCTCTACCCATAACACCCGTAACCTATCCTTAAGAACCATCCTTGAAAAGGATCGTCTAAACCATAATAACTTTATGGATTGGTATCGCAACTTGAGAATAGTTCTCAAGCAAGAAGAGATATCATATGTCTTAGACGATCCCATTCCCGATGAGCCTAACGTGGAAGATGAGGAGGCTTATAACGATTGGGTCAAGTACACCAAAGATTCGGTGCAAGCCTCTTGCCTCATGTTAGGGACTATGATTCCCGAAATCCAAAAGGATTTCGAGCATCATGGGGCATACGACATGATAACTCAATTGAAGGAAATGTTCCTTCAACAAGCTAGAGCGGAACGTTTCGAAACGGTTCGAGCGTTTCATGCATGTCGTATGGAGGAAACCCAAACCGTCTCATCTTATGTCCTAAAGATGAAAAGCTACATCGAAAAGCTTCGTAGGTTGAATTGTCCCGTGTCTAATGAGTTGGCTACGGATTTGATCCTCAACTCTTTGACCAAAAGGTTTGAAACCTTTGTCATGAATTATAACATGAATGGGTGGGACAAAAGCATTGGTGAGCTTCACGCAATGCTAAGAACGGCCGAAGCGGGAATGGGTAAAAAGGCTTTACCCGTTCTAACAATCGATGAAGGAAAAAGGGGACATAACTCCAACCCCAAAGCAAGTGTTGCTAAGGGCAAGGGCTACGTCCGAGGAAAGGGAAAGAGGAAAGCCATCACGCCCATCAAACCGAAGGAAAAGAAGCAAAAGGTTGCGGCGCAAGATCCATGCTTTGAGTGTGGAGAGATAGGTCATTGGAAAAGGAATTGTCCGACCTATCTCAAAGCGTTAAAAGATAAGAGGGATGCGGGGCATACCTCAGGTATTATCTTTACTATACATATTGAACTAAATGTTATTTCTTCAAATACATGGGTACTTGATACCGGATGTGGAACTCACATTTGCAATTTGTTGCAGGGGTTCAAAAGAAGTAAACAACTCAATAAAGGGGACATTAGTCTCTTTATGGGCAATGGAGCAAGAGTTGAAGTCCAAGCCCAAGGAGACTACATATTAAATCTTCCAAGTGGTTTGGAAGTAATTTTGAAGAATGTTTTGTATGCTCCTAAGTTAAGGAGAAACATTATTTCCGTGTCCCTTTTAAAACAATGTGGCTTTGATCTTAAATTTATAGATTATGATATTCATGTTTTGATGAATGGCATGTTTTATTTTAAAGCTATACCCATGAATGGTATATATGAAATAGATCAAAGTGGTATGTCACATAGTAGTTCAATGTACAATGTCAGCACCAAGAAACTCAAGAAGGACTTGGGTGATTCCTATCTTTGGCATTGTCGCCTTGGACATATAAGCAAGAATCGCATGCAAACTCTTCGCAAGAGTGGTATTCTAGAAACAAATGAGTATGATTCATTTGATGTATGTGAATCTTGTTTACAAGGCAAAATGACAAAGCAACCCTTTAATAAAACTTTTGAAAGGTCAAAAGAATTATTGGGTATCATACATTCGGATGTATGTGGTCCTTTTAGACCAATGACTAGGAATGGTGAAAGATACTTCATTACCTTTATTGACGATTATAGTCGATATGGTTATGTGTACTTATTGAAACACAAAGATGAAGCTTTTGAAATGTTCAAAGACTTCAAAACTGAAGTAGAAAGACAACTCAAGACCACAATCAAAGTACTTCGTAGTGATAGAGGAGGTGAATACCTAAGTGGTGTTTTTCAAGATCATCTTAAGAGTTGTGGAATTATTTCACAACTTACTCCACCTGGAACACCACAACATAATGGTGTGTCTGAAAGGAGAAATCGTACCCTATTAGATATGGTTCGATCGATGATGGCTAGAAGCACTTTACCTCTATCATTTTGGGGCTATGCTTTACTTTCCGCTGTTCGCATATTGAATATGGCTCCAACCAAGAAAGTGGAGAAGACACCTTTTGAAATATGGCATGGAAAGGCTCCATCGCTATCATTCTTAAGAGTTTGGGGTTGTGAAGCTTATGTAAAGCAATACACCCCAAACAAATTAGAAGTCCGATCCACTAAGTGTATCTTTATAGGTTATCCTAAAGATGATTTAGGATATTACTTTTACGATCCTAGTGAGCAAAATGTTATTATTGCTCGAAAGGGTAAGTTCTTGGAAACTAAGTTCCTTAAGGAAGGAACTAATAGTAGAACAGTGAAACTTGATGAGGATCAAGAACCACAAGATGATACACAATTGGTTGATACTAGCACTCAACAAGAGGTTGTTGAAAGTGATCAAGTGGTTGATCAAAACACACAAAACGTTCGCAGATCTGGTAGAGTTAGCAATCCACCTGAAAGATATGGATTTTTTGTAGAAGGTTGCTACGTGGTAGATTCGGATGAACCAAACACATACCGTGATGCAATGTCCAAGAATGATTGTGACAAATGGCTTGAAGCCATGAACGTTGAGATGCAATCCATGTATGACAACCAAGTTTGGGAATTGGTTGAACCACCACTCAACTCCAAAGCTGTTGGAAGTAAGTGGGTTTTCAAAAGAAAAACTGATATGCATGGAAACTTGGATACTTATAAAGCAAGACTTGTAGCTAAGGGTTTCACTCAAACTCAAGGGGTTGATTATGATGAAACTTTTTCGCCTGTGGCAATGCTAAAGTCTATTAGGATATTATTTGCCATAGCTGCACATTATGATTATGAAATTTGGCAAATGGATGTCAAGACCGCTTTCCTAAATGGATATCTTGAGGAAGATGTCTATATGGTTCAGCCTGAAGGTTTTGTCGATCCAAAACATCCTAATAAAGTATGCAAGTTAAAGAAATCAATCTATGGATTGAAACAAGCATCTAGAACTTGGAATCATCGTTTTGATGAAGAAATCAAAAGTTTTGGGTTCATCAAAAACGCTGATGAGGCTTGTGTGTATAAGAAAGCTAGTGGGAGTATAATTACCTTCTTAGTATTGTATGTCGATGGCATTCTACTATTTGGAAATGACATTCCAACCATGGAAAGCGTTAAGGCTTGGCTTGGAAGTAGATTTTCCATCAAGGATCTTGGTGAAGCTGCCTATATTTTGGGAATAAAGATCTATAGGGATAGGTCAAGGCGCTTGATAGGTTTGAACCAAAGTACATACATTGATAAGATCTTGAAAAGGTTCAAGATGGAAAACTCCAAGAAAGGTTTTGTACCTATTCAAAGAGGGACCATATTGAGTTCAGCTCAATGTCCAAGCTCAAAGGGTGAGCAAGAGATGATGAAACAAATCCCATATGCTTCTGCTATAGGATCCATCATGTATGCGATGATATGTACTAGACCGGATGTGTCATGCGCTTTGAGCATGACAAGCAGATACCAACAGAATCCAGGAAACAGTCATTGGATGGCTGTTAAGAACATATTGAAATACCTTAGGAGAACTAAGGATATGTTTCTGATATATGGATCTGGTGAGGAGGAACTCGCTATAAAAGGTTACACGGATGCGAGCTTCCAAACTGATCGAGATGATTCTCGATCACAATCTGGGTATGTGTTCACTCTTAATGGAGGAGCTGTCTCTTGGAAGAGCTCAAAACAGGAAGTGGTAGCATTGTCCACTACAGAATCAGAATACATCGCCGCTTCATTGGCAGCTCAGGAAGCTGCATGGTTGAAGAAATTCATTACTGATCTAGGGGTGGTCTCTACCATTCAAGACCCCCTAGAAATCTTTTGTGACAACGAGGGTGCGATTGCACAAATCAAGGAACCTCGCTCGCACCAAAAGACAAGGCACATAGAGCGGAGATTCAACTACATAAGGGATGAAGTTGAAAAAGGAAAGATATGTATTCGCAAAGTTGGAACTGATCAAAATCTTGCGGATCCATTCACGAAGCTCCTAGAAAGACCGAAACATGAGCGTCATGCGAGTGGCTTAGGACTTCGATATTCTAGTAATTGGATTTGATCTATTTTGTATTTACGTTTAAAAGACTTTTGTAATTTAACTCTTTTATATGATTATGGAATCTTGAGTTAAATTCTAATTTTGCATGTTTTAATCCATGAATAAGTTAACTTATTCTAAAAGTCCGTAGTCGATCACATTTGTGGGAACAAATATGAAGCAAGACTATTATGAACTAGGATTGGTGGATATTCATAAGGAATGAATATGGAGCATAGGTTTGCTGCCAAGGTTCATAGATATTTGTGGGATACAAATATTGGACCGACCCGCTCTCAATATTACTACATGGAGTCGATGGACCTGATCATTAGTAATTTTGAGTAAAGGAGAATTTCATATTATCCTTAGACCTGAGATGTATACTGGGCCTTGATTTTCACCAAGTATTACACTTTGACTCTCCCCTTCGCTATTCGTAAAAGATGGTACATAAGGATGAGCTCGGGTGAAGTATAAAGTGATAGTGAGAGGCGTATACAGTCAAGATGGAATTTGTTCCTCTTATGTGTTGAGAGTTTAGATGTCTAAGGCCTGATAAAGTTGAATTGTAAAGAGAATGATCACCTATGTCTCTTAGATTCAACATGACATCTAGTAACAAAGGGATATAATGATAGATTCACCTAAATCATATCAAGTAAGGAACTTGAAGGGATGATGTTATTGAATGGCACTTCGTCAAACACATTAAGGGTGGTGAACCGTTGTTAGGCGGTATTCAGCACTTGCATTAATTTTCTATGTATCTCGTGCAAGTGGGAGATTGTTGGAATTTCATATGCCCGAGACACATATTTATATTAATGTGGCTAACTGTGTTTGATCCAAGTCGGGTCATACCCAATAACAAGCTAGACAACACCAAATGTATTCTTTTAATGATTTGATCATTTAAACGAATACCGAACACTACATGTTTAGAAAATTGGTTTTCTAAACAAACACACTTGAGGATTTAAATAAATTATCTGGATAATTTGTTTATATAAATTAATTATTTAATTGGTTAAATAATTATATAAATGTATGTACATTTTATAAAAATGAGTTTTATAAAATGAATGGAGATGTTTTAAATGGTTAAAACAAAACAAAAAATAAAATAAAATAAAAAAAAATAAGTATAACCGGCCACCCCATGTGGGTGGGGGTTTTTGGTCCAATTAAATTGCATGCTTCCTTTGCATGTTAGGTGATCTTGTTTTAAAAACTCTCCATACAAATTACATGCATTTGGTCCTACTCTTGGCATCTTTTTCAAGTGTTTTCAAGCTTCAAAATCTCTCTCTCTCTCTCCAAAAACTCACGGCAGCAGCAGCATGTTTTAGGAGAGCTTTGTGAGCTTGTTTTGTGTTCATAAATCCTAGCAAAGCAACTTGGTGTTGTCACAAATAGCTTGGGGTATCACACTCTTGAGGTCTTCTTCTTTGGAGGCTTGTCATTCATCCACCATCCCCTTCAACAACTCACTTGTTCTTCTAAAGGTAGAAGAAGGTACAATTTACATTTTGTGAGCATCTTGTTCTTGTAATTTTGATCCTTGGCTTCGGGTTTTAGTTTTAACATAATGGTATGTTCATTAACATGTTTTAAAACACTTGCTTCCGTTGCATTTTCTAGTTAAATATGGTTAACTTGAACTTTGATAATCTTGTATAAAACCCAACACTTATCCGGGTCTTATTTCTCAATTCATGTACCCACAAGATATGTACATATATATATATATATATATATATATATATATATATATATATACACACTAGCACGTATAAATAATATTATATACTTTACACATATGTTGCCATTTTTACCTATTAATGTACCCCGTGACTTCCCCTGAATTCCCTCATGCGGACAAGTATGTTATTATGTTTCGGACCATAATAACTCACTTGTCCATCCAAGTTCATCCAGACCTCGTCACTATAACTTATTAGTTGATATTCAGATCCTATAATACTTGAGCTACTGGTTATATTTTAGGTATCTTTTAAAGACATCCTAATTCCTTATAACCAATGGCTCTGATACCAACTTCTGTAACACCCCGTAACCGTAGCGGAAAAGTAAACGGGGTGCGACAGACTCGTCTGATATCAACCACATTGCTTATAAAGAAAACTGAATACATTAATATACTTCAAAATTACATTATCTCGTATTTCATTACCGTCTAGGTGATACACACATCATACAATACGATACATAATTCTATTTATTATAATGTATCCTAACAATCCGCACGCAAATCTTACACACATCAAGCACTTAGCACGTAAGCAATCACTTCATCTTAGTTGTACCGGAAAAGCATGTGAGAAAACGGGTCAACTACGAATAGTTGGTGAGTTTCACAATTCGAGTAAACCATGATAAATCATTATCATAAAATAATATTATTATCGATGTAATTATGCTGAGCCCACAAGTGAAACCTCTGACTATCACACACAACCCCCGTGGCATATCCCCCGCCCACGGACCCGTGGCATATCCCTCGCCCACGGAACTGCCCCAAACCGCTATGCCTAACATTTATATAGCAAAATAAATATAACACCCAATATAGACATGTGCAACTGGCTGGGAAACATCAGCAAATCCATGCCGGACCAGTTGGGTTTGTCAGACCAATAGTACTATCCACACTCTACCGGCTTTCAGTTAATCACTCGTGTTCCGGGGCCTTAGAATGTTAGCAACTCAGACAACTACCATCTTAGTACATTTCCGTACGATTCCCGTACAATAAAAAAATATGTAAATCCACGCAAATCCATGCGTTCAGTATGTATTTAAACATTTCAGTAATAACATGCTTCCGCCCCGAGAAACTATTTAAAAACAATTCAGAAAAAGGGGCTCGTGAAACTCACCTTAGCACATGCAAGCAGGTAACAACAATCATTATCAGTTAACACGTCCAATCAGTAATATGATCCCTACGATCGTTATTATACACTTATTGTTTATATAATCTTTTAACCGTATCAACCGGTACATCTGGGGACACTGTTAACCCAGTACTGTACCCGAAATACTTCTCCGGACTCAGATTGTGATATCGTTTAGAGTTCCATGGTCACAATTACTATTAGTCGTTTTTCTCGTTTTGCGTGCCTAGCACGGTTATCCGTTTTTATGTTTCAAAAATGAGTTTGGTCACACACGACCCGAAAGAAGTGGTTGGCTGATAATTTAATTAAATATGTGAAATTATAGCTCGGTTTAGACGTCCCGATTGGCCGCGGGACCCGTTTCCGTCTTTGGCGTACCGGAAAGTGTTAAAATAGGTTAAAATTACTCAAATCATCCGAATTATTTTCGGACGATTCATTTTTACTTGTTTAACTCATTTATATGAAAATAGTCCATTTTTAGGGTTTTTATACACCAGTCAGCTCGCTTAAGCGAACTTTACCGGTTCACTCGTTTTAAGCTTTAAAAGTTTGTTTTTGCACAAATAATTATCCGTTTAATCTCGGATCTTGAAATTTTGCACAAAAGACTTTTTGACAGTGGGGAATTTTATAAAAATATTTCCAGAATTAATTTTTATATTTAAAATTTATTTATCTATTTTTAAACACCATTAAACACTAAATATGTCGTAAATCCAAACGATCTTAGAAAAATCCCAAATTTCTCCTGGATGTCCCCTGCCATCCACATAGTCCCCTGTAATTTTTCCAGAACCAAAATCTTCTTTTACATGCCATTTTCACTAAAACCGAGCTAGAAAACCCTAGAACTCGTTTAACCGAAAAGCATACTTCGACTTCTCCAACTGACCTCAAATTTTGTGTGTGACTTATAAATGATATAAAAAGCTTATCTGCAATTTTCCAGAATTGTTCATGATATTTAACCATTTTTCACCATTTTTGGCCAAAACCGAGCATTAAATTCACCAAATATTCATCCTTTGTCCAAAAATTACCAAAAATTCACAGAACTCTTATTTTCATGTGTAGAACATCCCTGTAAAATTTCATGATCCAACTCTAAACCATCAACAATCTGTCCCAAAACACAAACACCGAACATAACCGAATATACATTTCGTTTTCCGCCACTACAAGCTACAAACTCGTCTTTCCGCCTTATCTACCACTAAATACAGAACCTACAACCAACATACCACAATACCAAGCAAGTTACACTCACGATCAAGCCATTTCTTTCATGGTTTCGGTTATGATTCCAAAAACAAAGATTTAACCGTAAAAATTCGTTTTGATTCGTTTAACTCCTTTCTTGGACCAAGATCCCTTGTATAACCCGTATACATCACTTGATCATGCAAGAATCGGTTTTCATCTTTGAAACCTCATTTTCTTGCAATTAAACTCAAGAAACGAAGATGGAAACGTGATTAACTCGATTCTTTACCTTGTTTTCTTGCTAAAAATTCTCGGTTTTGGTCCATGGAGTTGAGAGGATTGAAGAACTTGTTGAATTGATGTGTAAAAAAAAGAAATGAAGCCTAGGGGGGACATGGTGGAGTCCGATCGGTTCAAGTGGGGCCCACCTCTCCATTCTTAGCCACATATTTGGATTCCCGTAATCCGGATAATGTTTTGGATAATCTGGTTCAGTTCGTTTTTCGGTTAAATGTTTAATTCGGCTTAAAACGAGGCTAAAACGGTCGTTTTTCGGCTTAAAAATGAAATTTATATAAAACCGATTTAAAAACTTTAAAAACTTAAACCATGACATTTATTAACTTAAAACATCATATCATTAATTATCGCGCATCTTTTTCGGCTTGATCGATCATCTCTTGCTCGGTTTGGTATTATAGGTTTCATTTAATGTACCGACGTACCATTAAATCAAAATTCTTTTTCTGTGCCGTACTTTACTTATCCCGAAGCATTAATGCTTCGTAACATCACTAAATATTATAGATATCGTCTATAATTGAACCCTCGATTCGTTCGGGTTTCAATAATTATCGATCGATTAATCGCATATTCAATGCGGTGAATTATATATTCACGTACGATCAATACAATGAACCATGTATTCTCCTATAATTACCATGGTAACTCATGTACCCGACATTAAATATGACGTAACTATCGTCTACCGGTTAGGGTATCCCTGGTTTCGTCGGAATCGTTACAGGGACTGAGTTCAAAAATGGGGTCATGGATGAGTTTTGCACTGCAAAAGGACTTCTTCAACAATTTAGCGCCCTAAAACTCCTGAACAGAATGGGGTTGCAGAGAGAAGAAACTGAACACTTATTGAGGCTGCAAGGACCATGTTGGCAGATGCTTTCTTGCCTGTCACTTCTTGGGCAGAAGCTACAACACTGCATGATATGTTCAGAACAGAGTCCTTCTCAACAAAAGTCAAGACAAGACTCCTTATGAGATTTTGTTTAAAAGAAAGCCCTACATCAAGTTTCTCAAGCCATTTGGTTACAAATGTTCATTGTTGAACACCAAGGATTACCTCAACAAATTTCAATCAAAATCCTTGGATTGCTTCTATGTTGGAGACTCAACACACTCAAAAGCTTATAGAGTTTATGTTACAGACCATTTGAGTGTGATTGAATCTTCTAATATAATTTTCAATGAAAACCAGTTCAACACAGTTGATGGTGCTGCATGGCTGTTTGATCTTGAAAAACTTATCAAGTCCTTCAAGATTTATCCTAAAGACTTTGATGACACTTTTTACAAGACAAGTGTGATTGAAGAGAACAATCAGAAGAAGTTGGATTTGGACAAGTTATGGTCCAAGGTTGCTGGAAAAAGAATTGAATATAAATTCATAAAGGATACTTCAATTGCTGAAATTGAACAAGTTCAAGATCTAGTTCAAGGTCAAGACCAAGATCAAAATCCAAGACAAGATCAAGAACATGGCAATCAAAACAATAAAGAAGTTCAAGATGATCATGTCCTGAATAAGAAAGATCCTAACAACCAAGGTGAAGTTCAAAGACAAGCTGAAAGGGAGGCAAGATTTGAAACCCTATTTCAAAACTTGAATATGGGAAACAATGGTGCTTCTACCTCACATCAGATTAATGAAGATGCACCTGAATTTCATGATGCAACAACTGATTTGGTCATTGACGAACCAAATCTCAATGACTCAAATCTAGACTCTAATTTGTCTACTAATGTGATTGTACAACCTCTTATGTTGAGAAGAATCATCTACCTTAGAACATCATTGGATATATAAATGAAAGAGTGACAAGAAGTGCATCTTAATCTGCAAACATTTGTTTGTACTCCTGCTTTCTATCCCAAATAGAACCCAAGAACATTGTTCAAGCATTGAAAAACAGCTGTTGGGTAGAAGCAATTCTAGAGGAGTTGGCATAATTCAGAGATCTATAGGTGTGGGAACTTGTAGATAGGCCACGGAACAGATATGCTATTGGAACTAAATGGGTTTTTAGGAACAAGAGGGATAAGAGAGGAATTGTGATAAAGAACAAGGTAAGACTTGTTGCACTGGGATGTCTACAAGAAGAAGGAATAGACTTTGAGAAAGTATTTGCTCCTATGGCAAGACTTGAGGCAATAAGAATTTTTTTAGCCTATGCTGCCTCAAACAATATAAGGGTATTCCAGTTTTGATGTCAAATCTGCTTTCTTGAATGGAAAAATAGAAGAGAAAGTGTATGTGACTCAACCACAAGGATTTGAGGACCCTGATTATCCTAACAAAGTTTCTAAGTTGAACAAGGCTTTGTATGGATTAAATCAAGCTCCAAGAGCTTGGTATGATGAGTTATCTAATCACTTACTAGATAATAGTTTCACAAGGGAAACTATTGACAAGACCCTCTTCTACAAGAAAAGAGGAAGAGATTTGCTTCTTTTACAAGTCTATGTGGATGATATCATTTTTGGCTCAACAAATGAACAAATGTGTCTGGAATTTGAGGAGGTGATGAAATCCAAGTACTCAATGAGCTCAATGGGAGAAATGAATTTTTTTCTTGGATTGCAAGTTCAACAAAAGGCTGATGGTATCTTCATCTGTCAATCTAAGTATGTGCAGGACATTTTGAACAAGTTCAAATGTCAAGATTTCAAAACTGCTTCAACTCCAATGGACACTCATGAGAAAATGATAGCAGATGAAAAGGGGGAGCATGTTGATAAACATGATTGAATATAGAGCCAATATTGGATCCTTGATGTACATTACTGCTTTTAGAACAGACCTTATGTCTGTTGTCTGTGTTTGTGCAAGATTCCAGTCAAGTCCTAAGATGTCTCACATGACAGCAGTTAAGAGAATCTTTAGATACTTGAAAGAAAAACCAGATTTGGGGATATGGTACCCAAAGAACCTTTCCTTTGATCTAATTGCTTATACTGATAGTGATTATGACGGATGCAACATGAGCAGGAAGTCAACCTCAGGAGGATGTCAATTTCTAGAAGACAGGCTAGTGTCATGGAAATGCAAAAAACTACAGTGTCCATTTCAACTGCTGAAGCTGAGTACATTGATGCATCTAACTGCTATGCACAAGTTCTATGGATTTAGAATCAAATGCTGGATTATGGTCTGAATTTCTTGAACACTCCTATTTTTATTGATAACACTGTTGCATTTTTCACTGTTAAGAATCCAGTACAACATTCTTGGGTTCTATACAAGCGACAATTTGGCTGACCTATTCACCAAACCACTTGATAGAACCAGATTCCATTTTCTTCTGAAAGCACTGGGAATGATCAACTCAGATGAGATCTGATTAAGGATGTGTGCTTTTTGTGCTAATTGACTATCTTTAAAAGAGTCTTGTTGAATGTTTGTGTGTTTAATGTGTGAATCTGTGATTTTTCATGATTAACTGATGTGTGCTTAATTGATTATTTGTACAACTTAAGTATCTGTGATGCTCAGGCATGCTATGAGTTAACATATATGATATCATGATAAGTGTTTGAAATGACTTATGTGTATGTGTGCTTATCTGATGTCTTGATTATGTGAAGAATCTGATCTGATGATGTTATTAGGATATGTTAGACTATGCATTGTGTGAAGTCTGCTTGTTTTGATGATGTCATTTATGATTGTGATTTGAGTATGTTACAATTGTTTGTGTCAAAATTATATGCTCAAATAAAAATTTCAAGTGAATTTTGATAAAAAAAAAACATTATTGATAAAACCGAACAAGTTAATTATGGTGCTGAGATATGATAAGATTATTCACTTCAAGATTTATAGAAGCTTAAAAGGTTTTTCAATGAAAATTGATCCAACCTTATGGGAAATGATAATACATTGGTTATTTCTGATGATCTTATGGATTTAATAGGCTAAAAAGACAGTTAGTACAGTCATTATCATGTATGGTTGCTTTCCATGATGTGTAAAATCTGAGGTGATATAAACATAATGGCAAATGCTAATCTTTATGTGGTGATACATAGTTGTCTTTGCATGTCTCAAGATACATCTCTCCGAATGATATGCAAAAAAGTGACTACCCAGTCATACACAAGCCCGTTGGTATTTGGTCAACCCAAAAATGAAACATCTTTATATATGACAAAGAACAAGTATGAGAAATATGAGAAAATATCAAAAATAAGAATAAATCAACCAAAGGTTGATAAGTATTTAAAATTTTTTATTTTATCAAACAAAGAGGGTTTTAATTAGAACTACAGAGATGGGGTCATTCAAATTAGTCCTGTCATGTCTCGAATGAAAGGCCTGTAAGTCCGGATGGCATGTAAGGCCAACGTTCAACCTCTATATGTTTGAAAACAATAATACAAAAATATTCAATAAGTTCTATCATAAACAATATATTTAGACCAAATTATAAGGGTTTGAAGTCAAATTGCGGTGATTTGGGGAAAGCCAAATAAGCTTTGAGAAGAGATATGAGGCATCATAGCACAGTGTTGACCATTTCTGTATTATGCTACTTAAATGAACCTTAAAGCATATCACCAATAAGCAAAAAAATCATGCTAAGTCTAAACATGCTGATAACCTGTCTGATATGTCATAATGATGCTGAGAATGAAGTAATGAGAGGCAACTTAACCAATATGATCCCAAGTTGAGATCTTTTCAAATAAATAAGGATGGAAATAACTGAAAGTTGATCTCTTAATGCATCATTTGCTCTTAAACAATGATCTTTATTGATATATTTGTATGAAACATGGTTTAAGTCAAAAAAGAGTTTCATTTTACCATTGAATATGGTTGAATATGTACTTTCGAGTAAGGTTTAATGAGTTTCAACCTTTTTCAAGTAAACTTAGATGTTTTTGTCTAAGTTTATTGTTTTCGAGTATTCTTTGATGTTTTTACAAACTTTCAAGTAGAGTTTAATGTTTTACTTGAAGTTTAACTATTTCGGGCATACTTGATACTTCGAGCAAGCTCTGATGATTTTGATCATTTCTAGCATGATTTGATATTTTTGAGATGTTACTAGCAAGCTTTATAGTTTATAATTTCTAACATACTTTGTTGTTTTGATTGAAAGTGCAACTGTTTCTAGCAAGTTATTTGAATATATTAGTTCTAGCAAGCTTTAGTGTTTTCAAACAATTCTAGCACACTTAGGTGTTTTGTATGAATTTTTGACTCATTCTAGCAAGCTTTGTGTTTTTAAGTGCTTAAATGAATTATTCATGTTTTAATCTAGTACACTTTGATATTAATAACTTTCGAGCAAACTTAAGTTTAAGAAGGTTAATTTTGTCTAGCATACTTGATGATTTGTTGAGATTGTGAAATTACAAGTGTTTTCAGGTAAACTTTGTTTATTGGGCACCCTTTATGTTCCGAGCACACTTTGACATTGGTAGATCATTTCAGGTGTTCTTGCATACTTGGTAATTTGAAAACTTTACTTTTCGAGTACACTTTGCATTCTTAAAGTTTTTCGAGCATACTTTGCTCCAAAGTATACTTGAATGAATATTTGTGAACTGTTTATGTATATTCGGGTAAGGTTTGTGATATTTAGATATTCGAGCAAGGTTGAAATTTTGAAATATGTCTAAGTTATTACTTTCGGTTTCTTTATTGATTCCTAGCAAGGTTGCCTATTTGATACTTTATACTTGATTATTTGTCTTGTGATTCATTTCTTGAGCAATCTAGTATTTCGAGTAAGCTTCCTTCACTTTATTCTCTTAGAGTATTTTTAATTACTTTAAAATATCTGAACTTCTGGAACGAGCAAGCTTTGAAAACTGGACTTTACCTAGAAAGCTTTGTGAAATTAACTTTTCCGAGCAAGGTTTGCTAAATGTGCTTTATCGAGCAAGGTTTTAAATGGGATGATATTTAGTTGGATATTTTAAATGTTTGACAGCTATTACTCACTAAATGAAAAAATCATTTAAAACCCACTTTCAAAAAGGTATAAAAGAAGGAGTTAGACAAATTTCTCACATTTTCACTTTTCTCTCTTTCCACTATTACATTATTACTCTCATTACAGAAACCCAAACGATTCATCCAAATCCTAACCCTAATTAACAAGCCCTCATATTACGACTCAGTAAGGATCAATTGATTGTTTTCTGACTGTGATTATATGGAATTGGGCAGTTAATTTTCATTTTAACAAACTCTATGGTTTATGTGTAGGTTATTAATTTGTCGAAGCACAGCTTCATAAAGACATTTCTTCTCTTTACTTCTTCAAATTATAACCTATTTTCTTTCAAAGTTATGAACTTTATGACTAATTTCTACTTTGAATGTATTTTTGTTTGTGCATGTACAGATATGGCGGACGAACTGACATATCCATTTGAGAGGAAGCACAATATGCGCACTCTTCTCAAAGTAACTGCTGATAATGAATAGGTGGCACATATGATTAGATGGCTTCAAAGATCTAATATGCGATTCTCGCTGACTAAGTGCCCTATGATTTATAGAAATCCCCATTTGGATTTCTTGCGCTTGGCTGAACTTCATGATGATCAAGACGGTAGGCGAATAGAGGCTACTGTGGCTACTCATGAAATCAGGGTTACTGAAAGATTAATTCGAGCAAGCCTACAGTAACAAGATGACGATCATAACCCTATCCACTTCTCCACTGATCACTTGTTGAAGATAGTTCAGGAGACAATAGGTTACCAAGGAAATGTCCATGAAGGACAATTTCAAAAGGGGATGTTCCCAAACCTTTATAGGTTCTTTCTTCACCATATTATTCAGGGATATGCCCCTCAGAAAGGCTCTTGGACACTGATGAGCCATGAGTTGGCTAATGCCACTTTGGCAGTTGTGTATGATCTGCCATTCAATTTCTCCAAGATGATTTTTGAAGGAATGGTTAGCATCTTGAAGAAGCCAAACAAAGAAAAATTCTTGGCTTACCCAAGACTTCTACAAATCATCTTTAATCGTGTGTTGCAAGATTTACCTACAATTGGGACAACTCATGTGCTACAAGATCTAAATATTTACAAGAGAATTGCAAAGTTGTCTAGCACTAACCAGTTCAATCCTATAATTGAGTTTGATATGTTACCATTGTTAGTTGATAACAATGTGGCTATTATGCCTTTTCCAGAACTAAGTTCTGAGGAGGATGAGATCGAAGATGAAGATTCTGATGACAGTGATGGTGGAGATGATGGAGATGCAGGTGATGATGTTAGAGGCATTGAAGGAAATATTGTTAATGATGAAGTTGCTCAAGCACAGGGGGAGTTCCAACACCAACCTTTAACCACACCACCTTCCCTACCACCACAACATGAATCATTTACCCAATCCCCACCCATACAAACACCACCTACCCATACCCAGAGCCCACCTCAAACCCAAGACCAAATTATTAACCAACCGCTAACCCAAACCCAAACACTAATTCATGAACCTTATATCCAACAACATGTCCCAACCAACCTACTTAACCTTCCAGAAACACCATTTCAATCCCCAACCATTCCCAAGACCAAGACCAACCTAACCAATCAATATTTGAAATCTCATATACCTACAAACCCTTACCTACAATCCAAAACATAATCCTTTACCCTCAACAAGTGAAAACATCTTTGAAAGACCAAGCCCACCCACTGAACCAACCCAACCCCAAACCAACATACCTAACCCTTTCACTAAACAACCAACCCAAACCCCTTCCTCTGGTGCTTATTTGTTTTAAAGAAACTTGGATTTAATTGTTGAAAATATTGGTCTGAGAGGGAGAAATGTGGAGTTGGTGAAGGAGAATGATGATCTAAAAGCACAGTTGGTAGAAGCATTATACAAAATTCAAGCCCTGGAGGCTGAGGTTGAGAAGACCTTAGCTGTACCAAAACTGGGGGAGAATATTCCTGTTGCAACTGGTGCTACTGCTATTGATGAGGAAGTTGTGAATGTGGATATGGAGATGAATGTTGATGATGATGGATTGAAGACTCTATGCAGTCTATATGGTGAGAGTGATGAAGAGGATGATGATAGTGGTGAAAGGCTAATTGATGATATTGATTATGAAGCTGATCAATCTGATGTGGGTGAACAAGATTATGATGCTGAGGATGTGTTGAAGAAGAAGGATGTGGAAAAGGAGACTGTTGAGAAGGAACCAGATGTGGTTATGGATGTGGATCAAAATATGGAAACAACTAAAAATATCTTGACAACTGAGGCCATAGCAACTGATGCTATTGGCACTGAAACTCTAACAGATGTGGTTATTGATTGAGGTGCAGAAACTGAGGAAGTAGTCCTGACTGAAGTAATTGAAAATGATGAGACTTCCAAGAAGTTTGCTGGGGATGATGAGGAGATGAGGAACCTAATGGATGATACTGAAAATTTTCCAATGAATCTGCGGAAGAAAGAAGGAGGAAAGATAAAGGGAAATTCATTGCTGAGACTGATGAAGATACACCTGTTGATATACAGGAGAAATATGTTGATGATATGCTTGATAAGGATGAGTTGGCTGAACAGGCTACCAAGATGCAAGCTGATATCTTGAATGAAACTTTAGAAAGGGAAAGAATTGCCAGATCCCTAACAGAACAAGAATTTGTCCAACAAGAGGTTTTGATTGAAGAGGCTCAAAGTTTAAAGAATTTGAATGAAGAAGGGGAACCTGAACAAGAGGTGATTGAAAGCTTAATCAAGCTAAGACAAGTGGAAGAGGTTGATAATATCATACCCCTGGTTATAGTTAATTTGAAGAAGGCTGAAGCTGAGAAATCTACTCCAACCACTGCTGAAAACATTGATGAATCAAATAAGCAGTTGGAAACCGAAGTTGTTGTAGAATTAGTAGCTATATTTGTCTCAAGAAAATGGATAAAACAAGTTGAGGAAGACATTGAGAATAATCCTGATGAATGGAGCTATGATGATGAACCTAAAAGCAAATTTGGAAAGATATACAAAAGAAAAAGGAGCAAATCAGATGCAAAGAATGATGATGAAGAGGAACTCAAGAAAAGAAAGACTGATGAGGCTGACAAGCCTGAATACATTGTTGAAAGTCCCAAATAAACTTATATTGAAGCTGTTCCACATTAGAGTTTATGCCAACTGATGAGCCCAACTTGAATGAACCAAGAATTGAAGCATTGGATGAATCAACTGAAGATGCTGATGATACTGAAGATGATGACAATGCTGATAATGATAATGTTGAGATTAATGCTGCTAAAATTGATACTGTTGACTCCCCACACATTGACATGACAGATGAACAAAGGCAGAATATACAGAAGATGTTGGATGAAGCTAGGAGAAACAATCCTTTGGTTATAAGATTAATTAGACATGGATACAAATTTTAAGCTTTGGATCCTATGACAGATGAGGAGTTGCAAAGATTTGTGGATAAAGAAAGAGATAAGATAAAGAAAATAATGGAAAAGAAGAATAGAGACTCAATGAGATACGTAAATTTTCTGAAATTACATGGATTGTTTGATAAAGACTTGAGTACAATGAAGTTTGTTGATTTGGAAGAACACTACAATTTGAATGTTGAAAGGGTAGAGAGAGGAGAAGGAAAGGTTGGCAAGGGAAACAAAGAAAAATAGATAAAAATGATGACCTAATGAAGAGGTATGGAGGCAAATGCAAATACTTGATTGACAGAGGTATGGCTATGGAGTTTGTTGATAGCCTTTCAAAGAACAAGTTGAATCTCACATCAAGAAACTCTCAATAAAGGATGACACTGATAAATCTGTAAAATGGCCAAGGGTTGTGACACTTGCTGAGAAAGAAAAGGCAGAAAAGAAAAAGAAATGGGAAGACGAACAACTCGAATGATTAACAGATTGATGGATGCAAGGGGGAGATTATCAGAAATCCAGGGAATGAGCAGAAATGAGAAACTGGCCTTATACTTGTCTGAGCTTGAAAAGGATGATCAAGAGAGAGCTCAATCCTCAAAGGCTGCCAAAGTCCCTATTGTTGCAGAAGTTAAGCCTGAACCAGTTGAATACAGGGATCCATGGGACTATGAGAATAAAACCAATACCATGAAAAGGTTAATGATGAGTAAAGGAATGGATGAAAACATGTTTGATCTTCTGAGGAAAGCTCAATTTAAACAATTATTTTATGAAGAGAAATGTGAATGGGAGAAACTGGAGGCAGAACAGAGGAACCCTCAAAATTTTGAAGTTGGACCTGGTGGAGTAAGATTTGTTCCTGCCGGTCAACTTGGAGATGAAAGGATTTTGAGTATGATTGAAAGGCTAGCCAGAGAAGGTGGAGAGAACTTTCTGGATCTTATGGCTATGCCAGTGGAAATGGTGATCTCCATGTTTATGAAGAAATTTGGGGAATTGGGGGACTCTAAATAGATGGGCTCATGGTAAGATGAGCTCAAGGTCCATAATATTGAGTATAAAAGCCTCCATAAAACCTTAGATCTCATACTCTTTCTATTTTTATCCAAACATCTCAAGAAACCCCACACTCAAAAACACACACTTCTCCATAATATCTAATACAAGTTCAAGAACAAGATCCAACCGTTGAGTATTCGTTTGTATCAAAGTAAGGAGGGAGATCTAGACTTAGTAACATACAAGATCCATGTTTTGAACCAAGCTAAAAAAGGTATGTTTTATGCATAAAATCATGATTCGTTATGTTTGGTTCGTTAAGAATTTCAAGATTTAGCTAAATGGGGTTGTACAAATCGATAAAGGTTAGAACTTTATCCTAAAAGAGCTAGAGCTAGATCTTAAATGTTAATAATAATAATAATAATAATATAATGATAACTGTAAATAATAATAAAATAATGATAATAATCAATAACAATAATAACATTCAATTAATGATCAGAAAGGAAATAAGGAAGGGAGGGAAATTGTGCTAATAATGAATATAATTAAAAGGAATGGAAGAGTTAACACATAGATCTTTTTGGTTCAGTTGGATAAACACAGGGGATGTGATTCGGGAGTCCCAAGTTCGAATCCCGAACATCGAACATGTTTTTTTTAATTAAGGGGAACATCGAATGTGCTTGCTAGTCCATATCCGAACAGCCTAAATCCAAGCCCAATAGCGAACAGCGAAACCCACGATCCGAACACCGAACCTAGAATACTAAAATCCGATACCCGAACCAGATTCATATCCGAATCTGAAGAACGATATCCGAACACCCTATCCGAACAGTCGACCCGAACGAGATCAATTGGGCTTGATCTTCAAGCCCAGCACCATGAAAGCCCATATGCTAATTAAGAAAGGTTGGGCCTGGTGTATTTAGCAACTTTGGGGCTTGATCGTTTGTCATTTCTGTTAAGTCCCGTAACTAAACCCTGTTAAATGTTATAAATTAGAGAGACATGGTTAGCCCCGTTAGCAAAAGAAATAACTAATAAATAAAGATAAAAGTAAGGAAAAGAAATTGGAAGATTTTCTTGTTGACCTGATTTAGCTACGGTTAACTTAGATAGAAAGTTAGAAGGATCTAAATAACAATACCTGTTAGCTTAGTTAACTAGATTTAACTAAGTTATCTAACCTAGTTAGTTGAGTTAATTTATTGAGCTTGGTTAATTAATACTTATGTGTTTAACAGTTAGTCGCGTCTAGTCGAAGAAGGGAATTACTATTTATATTCAGACGCTTACAGATCCAGGTGAGTTTCTAGGCCCCCTTTTCCTTTTAAACTTTTTTGGGGTTGTATGCATACTCGTAGGAAGAAAGTTGATATACCTCGCTTTAAATTCGTGACGTATATTGTATGTTATGTTATATAAATATTATGTATTTATATTGAATGTATGGAAGAACAAGTTTGTCGGTGCGTGAACAATCTTCGGATTTTACACGTGTCGTGAAAGAATGTGTGTAAGTTAAATGTATGCAAGTAAGTACATGCTTGCTAGTATAGGTTCCTTACATGGATAATAGTTAGTGTTCCTTAAATGGATATTATATAAATAAGTATATGTTCCTTGTATGGATAATAAACGTTGTTTCTTCTATAGATAATATATAGGGTTCTTGTATGGATAATAAACGTTGTTCCTTCTTGGATAAATCACATTGTTTCTTCTATGGATAATATATAGTGTTCGTTTTATGGGTAATACACATTGTTCCTTCTACGTATAATATATAGTGTTACTTATATGGACAATAGTAAATGTTCTCTTAATAGATATTATGTAATGTTCCTCATATGGATATTTGTAAAAGTTATTTAAGTGCAAAGAATAAAGCTAGAACTCACTCAGCGAGTAGCTGACTTTTAGTATGCATGCAGTTTAACGATTAAACCCGGTTTTAATGGTTTCATAATTATTAATCAAATTAATAATAAATAAGAAAAACGCAGCGGAA
This sequence comes from Bidens hawaiensis, assembly GCF_021521415.1. Taxonomy (NCBI): domain Eukaryota; kingdom Viridiplantae; phylum Streptophyta; class Magnoliopsida; order Asterales; family Asteraceae; genus Bidens; species Bidens hawaiensis. The sequence goes on along the minus strand of NW_027491300.1, from coordinate 301,409 downwards.
TATTAAACGAGTAATCACCAAAAACGGAACCGTACAGGATCCGGTTACATACGATACGAGTACGAGTACAACAACCAAAGAAGCATAAATATTAACTGACAATATTTAAGTTTTACCTCGGTTAATAAATAACCGGTTGAGACACCGAGAGCTAACGAACAACGCTAGGTGACCAAACGAGACAACGACCGACAATGGAGGTGCACTACGACATCCGGTAGTGGCGGTGGTGATTGGAACCGGTGACAGCGGCTGCGGACAGCAGCGGCGTAGGCGGTGGTTCGCGGTGGAGCACGTAGCAGCAAGCAGCGGTGGCGGCGGCGGCTCGTGATGTAGTCCGGCGGCGGCGGTGGTCCGGAAGGGAGCAAGTGTCCGGAGGCTAGGGTTGAGTGCAATAGAGAAAATAAGATGGTGGCTAGGTTAATCTCTTTTCTACTCCATCTAATATTATTAGGTTAACTAGTTATAATAACTAGTTAAGCTAATATGGGCCACCAAGCCCATCTCTAACAATCAAGCCAAGTCCACATATTATTATCTCGTTAATGTGCCAAAACCCGGTAAACATGCTTAAGCGGGTTTCACGTTCTTTACCCAAGGTGTAACTCTCACGGGTCATAACCCGTTCAGCCGCGTTGACTTAAGCGGGCCGGTTCATATTTCCAATAGTCTCCCACTTGGACGCATTCGGTTAAGTTTCTCAACGCTGACAACCAGCGGTGCTCTAGCTACACATGGATGCCTCCAACAGGTTATGACATTTTAAATTCATTAACCAAATAATCTTGGAATACACTGTTGCAAGATAATGAAAATATAGTAATCGTTGTCATCTATCCTTTCCGTATAAGAAATCAATTGAACAATGAGACATGGATCATATCAATCTCATATGGTGTTCAATCATTATAGTTTTCGTTCTCGAGTCAAAGTGATCCAATCAAACACACAGTAAGTTTGGGTGAGGCCTCACACTTTACCAATTTGAATCAACAAAGGCGCCATGATGTCTAACTATTACATTTCATGTAAGAGTACAGAATCCCATCTTGATTACATACAACTCCCACTAAACTTCAGAATACTCCCAACCAATGTCTTTATGACTGGCAGTTACGCGACAGCGTTTGACACTGATCAAAGAATACCTTTAGTAAACGAAAGTTCTAATATGTATCTCAGGTCTAAGGATACTAAATGAGCATACCAATATCAAATGCATCTTATGACTAAGATCCATGAAGACAATTTGATGCGAGTTACATCCAACGTCATTCATAATGATGTCTGTGAGTTTGGAAGTCAACCCTTTGAGTCCAAAGTCAGAATAGTCTAAATTCAGAATCGCTCCCACGAATCTGACCGACTACGGATAATTTAGAATACAATATTAATGGATTAAACGTATTAATAATGAACACAGTTATAATATTCAACGTTTGCATTTAACCATTAAATCAAAAGTGAACTCAAAAGTATAACTGTTTAAATGTTCATACATCCAAATACTAAATCAAAATAAATCACTAGCAAGCCTAAGCTCGATAGCATCTATATGCTGATCATGCTTGCCCTGAGTCATCGGCTTAGTAAACGAGTCAACTAGATTTTGATCTGTGTCTACATTGCTTATTATGATGTCACCTTGTTCCAGTATTTCTCGTATATAGTGGAACTAAAAATGTGCTTGGCCATGTGATGAAAATTGGGCTCTTTGGCTTGAGCAATAGCACCTGTGTAATCACATATCACGTCGATCAATTTTCTAAATTTGGAACCAGATCGAGGTTGGCTATGAACTTCTTCATCCAAGCAGATTATGAGCGAGAAACATCTCAGTCATTCTAGAAGTCAGCGTCAGTGTAACACCTTACAATGAGCTCCTCTTCCACTCCTCCAAACATGCTTACGATACGTCAGGTCTAGTACATAAAATAGCGTACATGACAGAGCCAATCGCTGAAGCTTATGGAATTTCTTGCATGTGCTTTGTCTCAATGTCCGTTGTCGGAGATTGCGATTTGCTAAAACGGTTCCTATAGCAATGGAACAGCTCATATCTTGGAGTTGTCCATTGAGAAGCGTGTCATGACTTTGATTATGTATGTACTTTGACTTAGCCCTAGAAGCCACTTAGATCTATCTCGGTAGATCTTGATTCCCAGAATATAAGCAGCTTCACCAAGATCCTTCATTATAAAATAAGATTCCAACGAGTGCTTAACTTCCTTAAGCATAGCAATGTTATTTCCAAGGATCAGTATATCATCTACATACAAGATGAGGAATGATATAGTGCTCCAACTAGCCTTTCTGTAAACACAAGGCTCATCTTCATTTTTGACAAAACCAAACTCTTTGATTTTTCTCATCAAAGTGAAGATTCCACCTTCGAGATGCTTTCTTAAGTCTATAAATGGACTTGTTCAATTTGTAAACCCTATTAGGATATTTAGGATCGACAAAACCTTCAAGCTGAACTATATAAACATCTTCAGAAAGATATCCATTAAGAAAAGAGGTTTTGACATCCATTTGCCATATCTCGTAGTCACAGTACGCGGCTATGGCAAGTAATATCCTTATTGACTTAGTCATAGAAACGGTTCATCATAGTCAACCCCTTGAGTTTGAGTAAAACCTTTCGCGACTAGCCGTGATTTATAGGTTTGCACATTTCCATGCATGTCGGTTTTTCTTTTGAAAATCCATTTGCTCCCTACTGCCCGACCATCGAGGGTAGCTCAACCAAGTTCCAAACTTGGTTATCATGCATAGATTGCATCTCGGCGTTCATGGCATCTCGCCATTTCTCAGATTCTAGATCCAAGATTGCATATTTGTAGTTAGCAGGTTCGTCATTAGACTCGGCTACTAATAAGACTTCGGGACCTTCTAAATGCCATAGGTATCTAGAATTTGGTACGGGAGTCCTACTACTTCTGTGAACGCTCATGTTCACCTCTGATGTATCAGCAACAACAACTTGTTGATCAGACGCTCCAACTTCCTCAGCGGTTGTTTGTGGTTCTTGAATTTCTTCAAGATCGACAATGTTATCTCCAGTTCCTCGATCGAGAAATTCTTTCTCGAGGAAGTGGCCTTTCCTCTTGATAGAAATCGAATTTGTATCAAGATGAAAGAAATAATAACCGCTTTGGTTATAGTATCCGAGGAAAACAACTTTTATGCCGCGTGGATCGAGCTTATTATCATATTCATTTGTGATATAAGCATCGCATCCCCAAACTCTAAGGAAAGACAAGTTGGGCTTTCGCCCATGCCATATCTCATATGGAGTTTTGTCTACCTTCTTAGTTGAAGCCAGATTGACAATGCGGGCAGCGGTCATAAGGGCATAATCCCAAAAGGAGTGAGGCAAGTTGGTTCTACACATCATCGATCGGACCATGTTTAGCAAGGTTCGATTTCTCCTCTCGCTCACGCCATTATGTTGGGGTGTGCCGGTGGAGTGAGCTGTGAAACAATTCCACGCTCTGAGCGATGAACTCTGAGCTGAGATATTATCCACTTCGATCTGATCGAAGCTTCTTACTGGTTTTACCAAGTTGGTTTTCCACTTCGTTCTGAAACTCTTTGAACTTTTCAAAAGTTTCATGCTTGTGTTTCATAAGATACACATAAACATTTCGACTATAATCGTCGATAAAAGAAACGAAGTATCTTTCATGGTTTCTAGACATAGTTCTGAAAGATCCACACACATCAGTGTGTCTGAGTCCTAACAGAACAATTGCTCGTTCATTTTTATGAGTGAAGGAGTCCTTGGCGAGTTTGCCAGCTAAGCAAGATTCACAATCGTCAAAAGAGTCTGGTCCTGTGGATTCAAGAATCTCTTTGGATTGGAGTCTTTTAACTCGTGTCTTGCTTATGTGGCCAAGTCGGCAATGCCATAGAAACATATCGTTAATACCAGATCTGATACGTTTAGAAAGATTAAATACATTATTGTTAATTTGAACATCAATCTCATGAATACCATTTCGAGGTTTATCCTCAAAATAAAAGTTATCATTCAAGTAGGCAGAAATAGCAATACCATTAAAAGCGTACTTAAACCCTAGTTCAAAAAGTAAAGAAACCGAAATAATGTTCCTGGTCAAACCAGGTGCAAATAAACAGTTATTCAAAGTAACTACAAGGCCAGACGGACAAGAAAAATGATGCGTGCCAGTTGAAAGAACTGGGACTCTCTTCCCATCACCAACGATGAGTTCCATGCTGCCTTGTTTCAGTTTCTTCCAGTTTTCAGGTTCCTACAAGACATTAACGATGTGGTAACCACATCCGGTATCAAATACCCATGTGTTGCTAGAAACAGTGAAAAGTTCAATAACGTATATGGAAATACCTTTAGAGGAGCCTTCACCATTGGCCCTCCTCTTTGCTAGCTCAGCTAGATGCTCGGGGCAGTTACGCATCCAGTGCCCCATCCTGTTGCACTGTAGCACTGGCGCTCCTCAGGAGGCGGCGATGGTACCTTTGCAACTTTCCTGTTAGTGTTGATGGCAGATTTGGCAGCAACATTAACCTTCTTCTTGCCTTTTCCCTTATAACCCTGATTCTTGGGTTTAGGCTTCTGTACACCAGCAGATCGGATCATCAGAACTTGATTGGTCCTAGAAGGAATGTTCATCTCAGCCGTTTTGAGCATGTTGTGCAGCTCCGGCACTGTCTTTACCCAGCCATTCATGTTGAAATTCATTACGAACTGGTCGTAAGAGCTGGGGAGAGAGTTGAGGATGAAATCCGATGCCATCTCATCAAGCATGGGATAATCAAGTTTCTTAAGCTGATCGATGTGCCCCTTCATCTTAAGAACATGCGCACTGACGGGAGACCCTTCTGCCATCTTGCAACTTATGAGTTGTTTTATGGTATCGAACCGTTCCTGACGGGCTTGTTTCTGGAACATGCCCTTGAGTTGTTCCAGCATCTCATAGGCACCAAAGTCTTCTAAGCCTTTAGCAAGCTCAGAAGTCATGATGGCTAGCATAATACAGGATACCTCAGCCGAGTCATCCCTATGCTTGTCAAGAGCTTTTCCAGCAGCGGTTGTGTTGTTTTCAGACTCGTTTGGAACAGGTCCATCGAGAACATACAGGTGCTTTGCCATTGTAAGAACTAGTCTTAAGTTGCGGTGCCATTCGATGAAGTTGGTACCGTTTAGCTTATCCTTCTCAATGATAGTCTTAAGTGCGTAGAGTGTGTTATCGTTTGACGACATCTGATTAAATAAGAAAAAGTAAATTTAATTAGTATTTTTGACGTTGTAGTCCTATTATTAATTACCCAATTACATTAATGAAATAGAAGCTTGAGAATCTGGCTTCCAGTTATTAAAGGCAGCTGTAGCATACAACATTAATAAGTGGTTAGGCAGACTGACAACGACTGTCAATTGTGAATAGAGCACAACTCTCGGTTATGAGGCCTATAGAGACAACGATTGTCTGTATAGAAACGTTTAGCCTCATCTTTACCCACTTTAAGTCTCCAGACAGCTTTAGCACGTAACAGGAGAGTAAATTAATAGTTTTCCTAGTGCAGTGACGTGTGAAAGGGCCGGATGTGTCAACGAAACGCTTTCACCTTGATGGGATAGGCTAGAAAACAAGTGCGGTGCTTTAGCTCCAAACACTCAAAATTTCGCAGTATGCCTCAAGTGTGACTTGTAGTAGGATTGGCATAAACTATTGGTTTTAAATTGGGATAAATTTTAGAACTACCAAATAGAGTAAAAGTCAAATTTTACTGTATATGTAATCGGGACAAAATGATGAACCCTTTCATCTCTCAGGACACTTAGTTTTAAATAACCTATTAAAACTAAGTTTTTCGCGATATCACTAACCAATTTTAAGTTAATAGTTAAACTATTAAGTTATAAAGTTTTGGAAAATCAAATTTAGTTTAATTTTGCAAAAACTCAATTGGTTGATTAAAAGTTTATTTTAATATATTTGGTATTAGGTTGGTGGTATTATAACCTATTATAATCAAGCAAGCAACCACAATAGCAAACAAGAATATGTAAATCTTAAATGACCAAAAGGTTATTGGTCTTGCTAGAGCCTATTAGCAAGACCAATCGGGTGAAGGGGTCACAACACAAACAACCACAAGACCAACCTGGTGCATCTGGTCATCTTTGCACAAGGATAGACTCCCACTGACTTCAAGAACTCCACGAGCTCGTCCTCGGTTTTCCTTCGGGTCTTCTTCATTACAATATTCACTAATACAAGTAATGAAAAACTAAACCCTATCTATTACAAGTTTGAACCAACAAAGTGGCCAAAAACCATAAAATAAAACCGAAAAATAAATACAACTTTTGAACCATCCCTATGGCCAAAAACCAAAAACCATTCAACCAAACAAACAAGGTCGGGCCAGATTTACATATTCAATAAAAATAAAATTGAGCAATATTTTGGTCAAATAAAATAAATAAAAATTGACCAAACCAAGATTGCTCAAAAAACATATCTAGATCAAAAACATGTAGATCCGGTGAAAAGACCGGATTCGACTCGTATGTTGTAACCAAGGCTCTGATACCACTGTTGGGTTCCAGTGGTGATCAGTTAACGGTTTAATGATTAAACCCGGTTTTAATGGTTTCATAATTATTAATCAAATTAATAATAAATAAGAAAAACGCAGCGGAATATTAAACGAGTAATCACCAAAAACGGAACCGTACAGGATCCGGTTACATACGATACGAGTACGAGTACAACAACCAAAGAAACATAAATATTAACTGACAATATTTAAGTTTTACCTCGGTTAATAAATAACCGGTTGAGACACCGAGAGCTAACGAACAACGCTAGGTGACCAAACGAGACAACGACCGACAATGGAGGTGCACTACGACATCCGGTAGTGGCGGTGGTGATTGGAACCGGTGACAGCGGCTGCGGACAGCAGCGGCGTAGGCGGTGGTTTGCGGTGGAGCACGTAGCAGCAAGCAGCGGTGGCGGCGGCGGCTCGTGATGTAGTCCGGCGGCGGCGGTGGTCCGGAAGGGAGCAAGTGTCCGGAGGCTAGGGTTGAGTGCAATAGAGAAAATAAGATGGTGGCTAGGTTAATCTCTTTTCTACTCCATCTAATATTATTAGGTTAACTAGTTATAATAACTAGTTAAGCTAATATGGGCCACCAAGCCCATCTCTAACAATCAAGCCAAGTCCACATATTATTATCTCGTTAATGTGTCAAAACCCGGTAAACATGCTTAAGCGGGTTTCACGTTCGTTACCCAAGGTGTAACTCTCACGGGTCATAACCCGTTCAGCCGCGTTAACTTAAGCGGGCCGGTTCATATTTCCAACATTTACAAGACGGAATATAACAATTAGATGTTGGCATCACATAATGGGCATGGCTGACAAGGATGCATGCAACTGAGGGATGCTGTTCTACATGTTGGACAGTTGTAGGCGTCGAGGCTATTTTTCAAAGGTTCAAATACTTTTCGGTCTGTAATTTTTACTTTTACATTAGTGGTTATTGTGCATGGGGTGGTCAGCAACAGTTCAAATAAAAAACAAAAAGTATCAAACGACTCAAAGACAATAAAGTAAAGATCATAGCAATGTTCGAGTAATTCAAGGAAAATTGGCACATAATATTGCACTGCCTCTTGATCCTGCTCATAAAGATAGTGTGCACCTTTAAACCTTTTTATTATCCATAACTCTTTATGTTAACAAGTTACTGCATGGATCAGTTGTTGCAGCGAATAGAGTATTTTGGTCAATATCAGAAGATAACAAGTTCAGCAAGGTCAATGTCTAGGCGGAATTTATGCACATTTGGTGTTTGATGCATTGCGTCTTGGAAATGAAGATTTACATAAAGGTCTAAAAATTGTCAGTTCAAACATACAAAAATATAAAGTTATGTTATATCTATAGTACATGATTATTTACAATGTATATCAAATCTTCATACAAATTAATGTGTATGCTATGTTATAAAGGTCTTGCTTTGTAATTGCGACACCTGAACATGATGGCCTTCGTCTTGCCATTCATGTTGCTGCTAGAAATTTGCTGAGGTATGCTATATAATGTTTTTTAGTTTTATTATGCTTACATATAATATATAACAATTGTGTGTATAAATTGGTCATTACTTGTTTGTTGATAGGATCCATGAGATACGAGCTTTGGATATTTTATGTGAACTGAGTGGATTTAGATATATTTATTCGATTACTTTTTTTATAAAAAGATTATGCTTTCTTTAGAAGAAAATTATTTGCAGGGCCGGCCCAATAGTTAACTAAGGTAAAACTAGGGCTTTGGGCCACCAAAAATATAAGGCCCCATTTAAAAAAAAATACTTGATAGTACCGAAAATTATATAATAATAACTGTTAATTGACTTATAATCAAATATGATATCTTGTCCCGGTGGTTAAAGTTCTTCTAATTCACTTCCATAATTTTACATTGAATTTATTTTTACCAGTGATCGATCCTTAGAATTGGCAATTTTTTTTATATTTGTTTCTCATTTTTCTTTCCTATGAGTTTTGTAATATCACAGGCCATTATTTTAAATTAGTTTCTCATTTTGTTAACACAGTGAAGAAACACGAATGCACCCCTCAAGGTCTAACACGTTAGTCCGAGGGTAATGGTTAAGTATTCTACACGAGGGGTTATAAAACCTTCTTGGCGTAGACAAGTGTAACTTGCAAAACAGAAACACCGTGAGCTCGTTACGAGGAATGGGGGGGATTCTCTCGTAACCATCCTCCAGCGTGAGAATCAGTACTTGATAGTACGAAGTAGTATAATTTGATAGTGATAGGAGGAGAAAGTATATCCTTTACCATTTGGAGGTTTACTGGTATTTATAGCCGGAGGAGAGAGAGTGTGACCAACCACCTTGTCAGGTTTTCCACCAATAATATTCTCCATTTGTGCGGTCGTGGTGGTTGGTAGAAGTTGGTGGGCATCATGGCGTTTTGACAAGGACGTGGTTGTACTGTTTGTACCGTCCTTTATGTGTTGTCTAATCCCCATTGGTTTGGTGTTTATCCCTATGTGGGTTACCATCTTTTTGTCCCATGCTGGTGGGACCTTTACATTACCATTCCCGAGGTGTCAGGAAAAGTATTGGACTACACTCTTCGCGCCATGCACTACGCCCGGAGTTAGTGATATTCTGGCGCCTAGTGTTCCGCCCAGCGTATGTAGCGGCACATTTACAATTCAGTTTATTTGCTTTCCTTTGGTAGAGATGCAGGTACTCTTTTTTAAGTATTGTTTTATTATATTCTCATAATTCAATGAAAATGATAAAAACATGGATCTTCATGGTATTTGAGCGGGTTAATCTAATTCACGAACCCTAATATATGTAAGTAAATGATAAAGACAACACCTACAGAGATTGGGTCAAGAGATAATGGACTTCTTGTTTGCCAAACAATGGACAAAGACATCCAAGATAGCGACAAGTACGCTCATACGGCCTCAGTTAAATGTGCCGATCTGGATGAAATACTAGGGAAAGAAAGTGCTCCACATGCATATAAGTTGAAACTGTTTGTTACTATCACGCACAAATATGGTTCTTTAGTTTCGGTGTATTACACCAATTAAACTCCAGAGTTTATGGGACAAGATACGATCTGTGTTGCCTACACCCTGGTTCACATGTGGAAATTGTTCATGTGATATTGTAAAAGAGACCAAATCAATTCAAGGAAATGGAGCAATTGTATAAGTCCCTCATGGTTCTCGATGGTCTTTTCTCATTATTAAGAATTAACCCAAATCTTGTCTATGAAGTCGATGATAATTATAATCCTCATTCGATAAATGACAAAACCGAGGGGTTGCTCGGTCAATCTCAATGGGAGAATTAGGAGGAGATCAAATTCAAAAATTGGTATCAAGAACGTAGGTGATCTATGATCCTTGGGAAGAACAAGAACGGTGTGGGGCTAATAACCACATCCAGCCGATGGGAAACAATTTAGCCGTAAGGAGTATGGCTCACGTTTTCCTGATTCATCAACCAAGACGGTGACTATGGAAGACGCGGTACCGGGTGCGAACCAAGTTGTGCAAGCAAGGGAACCAAGTTCAACTTCATTGCAATGTCCAAAGTTAACAAAAACAAACTAAAATATGTGGGTTGTAATTATGGATCGATCCTTGATGCTTAAGGATTATGGGAGGTGGTGTCCGGAGAAGCCCTACATGAGAGAAATAACAAGATGGCTAGCGCTATTATTTTTCAAGACTTACCGGAAAATTTGTTGATGCAAGTTGCAAGTACTTGTGATGCTCATGAGATTTGGGAATCACTACGGGTTAGATTTCTCAGTCCTGATTGTGCATCAAGCTCACTTTTGATCGTTAAAGCGATATTTTAATCAATTGAAGATGGGAGAAAAAGAATCTGTTGAAGACTTTTCCGGGAAGGTAACAGAATACGCCTCACAATTTGATCGCTTGGATAGTCCGATTGAAGAACATGAACTCGTAAAAAAACTGGTCGATAGCGTTCCGGACCGTTTTATTGCTATTGTAGCAACTATCGAATAGTGGGCCGATTTTATCACTATGGTTTTTGAAGATTGTATAGCAAGGTTAAAGGATTTTGAACAGAGAATCAAAGGCAATGAAGCATTGGCCGAGATGGGAAAATTATTGTATGCCAAAAACAATAATTAAGGAAGAAAGGACACCGATCATGACCCGAAAAGTTATGCTCGGGGCCGTGGCTCCTCGGGTTATGACCAACGGGCTCGTGGAAGAGGTCTTGGTCGATGTTCGAGTAGAGGACGAGGTCGGTTTAATCAAAACTATGATAACCGAAGAGACGGTAATCAACTTAACATGAACAAACAAGGCAGAGATGGCTATCAAGGTAATAATCATAATAATCAAAGTAATCAAAATAAGGGTAGAGATAAAATGGTGTTTGGTGTTATAATTGCAATGCTTTGGGCCACTTTGTATGGGAACGTTAGAGACCACCGACTTAAGAAGCGAATCTGAACCAAGCCGAGGCTAAGCTACCAACTCTTAAGATGGCATCGGTTGAAGTTGATAAAGAACAAGTTATGTTAAACGAGGAGAAGGTTCATCCAATCCGTTACACAAACGACTCGGTAAGCGATTCAATTTGGTATTTAGATAATGGGGCGTCTAATCACATGACTGGACGTGAAGCCCACTTTGCCCAAATTGATTATCGAGTGAGCGGTTTGGTAAAATTTGGAGATGGGTCCAAAGTGAATATCAAAGGGAGAGGTTCCATTATTTTTTTACTGCAAGAATGGTGAGCAGTGGGTTATGAATGACGTTTATTACATACCTGACTTATATAGCAACATATTGAGCATCGGTCAGTTAACCGAAGAAAGGTGTAAGGTTTGGATAGAAAACAACCACTTGTGGCTATACGAGGAAGGAGATCGTTTGCTAATGAGAGTCACGAGAAGTCCAAACCATTTTTATAAGATCGAGCTCAGAATTGGAACCCCGATATGTCTGTTAGCTTCTACAAAATACCAAATATGGCTATCGAACGCTAGACTTGGTCATATTAATTTTGAAACATTAACTAGTACGAAGTCTAAAAATATGGTACGTGGTGATATTCAAACTTTGCATGGTGAGCATGTTTGTAATGCATGTATGCTAGGCAAACATAGTTGAAACCCGTTTCCTAAAACCACCATGTTCCGTGCCACGAGACCTTTCGAGTTGGTTCACACTGATTTATGTGGACTAATCTCACCTCATATCTTGGGAGGAAACCGGTATTTTATGCTTCTTATTGATGATCAAACAAGGTACATGTGGGTTTATACCATTAAAAATAAGAACAATGCTTTAGGTATTTTCAAAAAGTTTAAAGAGGAAGTGGAGTTAGAGTATTCGTTAAAGGTTAAAGCCCTAAGAAGTGATCGAGGTGGTGAGTTTATATCAAAGATTTCACCGAATATTATGATCAAGAAGGAATAAAAATAATATTTACGGCTCCTTACTCTCCTCAACAAAACGGTGTAGTCGAAAGGCGAAACCGAACGGTCCTAAATGCAACAAGAATTATGATGAAAGCTATGACCTTCCACAAAATTTATGGGGAGAAACGATGAGACAATCGGTTTACGTGTTGAATCGGGTACCAACTAAAGCATTGAAGACGGTAACCCCCTACGAAGCCTTGATGGGCCGAAAGTCCAACATAACACACTTACGAGTGTTTGAGTGCTTAACGTACATGAAGATACCCACTGTCAACCTACAAAAACTAGTACTTTACCCGTCCACCGGACGGGAACATCAATGCAGAAATGCGACAACTACATTAATTGAGGTTGCCTCAATATTGTAAAATCAATTTATGATCTAACCTCAATTAAGCAACTTCTAAAGTTAAGTTAGTCTTTGACCATAAAAGTCAAAAGAGCTAGTATTCTAGAATAATAACTACACGAAAAGCAGTTAAGTTGCTTGTTTCTAACACTAAACAAATCGATCAACATCAAAACAAATATTGGTGAATTATCATCATTCCATGTTTTCAACCCTGGGACATTGAATTCGAATGTAACCATCTTGGTTCAAATTCAATTCCTTTCTCTTGGAAGTTCTTCCTCTCTATATTGAAGTTACATCAGGCGGGTTTGTTAACGGGCCAATTTTGTAAGGGCAGAAACGCAAGTTGAAGTCCCAAAAATATGTTGATGAATTTAGAAAATAATTTAACTTTGGATCAAACATGACTAAAAAGTAAAATGTTATATTTTGATGTCAATTTACCTTTTTAACAAAATGATTTAGTTTGGTCAACTTTCAACTTCTTGACACATTTCCTTTTTATCCGACCTCATTTTATAGTTATACTTGTTTGACCCAATTAAGTAATCTTATAATAAACTCTCTAAGATAACCCCTGACCCTGAGCCACGCTATGCATACACACCAAAACTACTTATGAATTTGCATGTTGGCACAGAAACTGCGTAAAGAACACCCTAACTTCTATTCTCTTTTCTCAAAGCTCTAGTAGAGTAGTAGATAAAAATGATAGCAGTCACCTATTAAGCAGATATGCCATTATCAACATCATCTTTGTTTCCCTATATCATGCCATAAACATGACAAATTACATCTATTTTAATACCATAATGGAACTGTAATGAGATTACTATATATCATTGTAATATTCAAAACTACAACATTATAAAAAGAAACACTTAAATTTTCGCCAATCACCAATTATCACAACGATACTTACGGATAGCCCTTCTTCACCGGTGTTGGCCAATGTTAGTAATGGACCTGCAAATAATATTCATTAAGTTAATATCCATTCCCAATATAATTTCACAGTTAATACTCAAAGCTCAAGAAAATGCACAAACCTGGTAACCCACAGGCAGTTTCAGAGCAACCCGTGAAAGAAATATGCGATAAGTCATTTCTATATTTGAAAAGGCAAGTCATTTCTTCTTCGGCTAAAAAACTCCAACTGAATGATTCAACCAAAAATTCATAGGTCATTTATATGTAACCTGTTAGATTTATAGTAAATTTAAATTACCTCAGTGGCTAAAATTGTAGAACCGCAAGAGTCAGATCAGCACGTAAAATTTACTTTGTTCTAGTTTCCTTCTCAAACATTTTAATATCCAATACCGACATATTGGGTTATTATGTTGGTTAACTTACAACATCAAGAACAGATTGAAGCCTTCCCTCTAAAAAGCATGTGCCATTCCTCCATGTTGGGTATAAGATTTACCTGTCTGCAAATGCCGACAAGTAACTAATAGATAAATATATAAAGTTCTGGAATTCTAGTGATCAAGAAAACTTTGAAGAATGCATGGACTGGTCAAACTGTACTTCTTTCTGAAAAGACAAATACATATACTTACGGTAGAAAACTTTGTTCTGAAATAACAAATTAATGGGTCAAACTTCACATCATAATAAAGACTTGACATAGAAGAGCCCGTCAGAATGAGCTGAGGCTGTAAACAAACAAATTGCTCATTAACTTTATTGAAGAGTAAAACATGGCAACGTGCGTTCAAGAACACTCATTCTCATTACCCATTCCTAGAATTTAAAAAAAAAATCAAATCTTAAAAACTGGAAGGAATACTAAAAGAATAATCAATTTTCAAGAAACATAGATCAAAACCAAACCAAACCAAACCTCATACATAAGATTGTATTTTCCTTCCCTATTTCGCATCCTCCAATAAAATAGACACACTTCAGAATTCTCATCTGGTGGCAACATATAAATATCATCAAAGTGCTCCAATGGTGAAGAAACACTAATCTACCCCGGGCAAAACTTTGTTCTGAAATAACAAATTAATGGGTCAAACTTCACATCATAATAAAGACTTGACATAGAAGAGCCCGTCAGAATGAGCTGAGGCTGTAAACAAACAAATTGCTCATTAACTTTATTGAAGAGTAAAACATGGCAACGTGCGTTCAAGAACACTCATTCTCATTACCCATTCCTAGAATTTAAAAAAAAAATCAAATCTTAAAAACTGGAAGGAATACTAAAAGAATAATCAATTTTCAAGAAACATAGATCAAAACCAAACCAAACCAAACCTCATACATAAGATTGTATTTTCCTTCCCTATTTCGCATCCTCCAATAAAATAGACACACTTCAGAATTCTCATCTGGTGGCAACATATAAATATCATCAAAGTGCTCCAATGGTGAAGAAACACTAATCTACCCCGGGCAGATTACGGATAATCTGGGGGTTAAATAGATGTTTCCCACGAGGGGTTAGATCCGGCAAAGATGGTTCTTCTGATAACCTGCAAAACAGACACCGTGAGCTCGTCACTGAGAAGGGGGGGGGTACCTCCTTGTGACCACCCTCCGGCGTGAGAATCAGACTAGATTGCTCTTGAATATAAGTGTATATTAAGAGATTGCTAGAGCAGATATCAGGTATAAGATGTAAGATACAAGATAAGATGAGATGATCATACCATTTGGGGTATTTATAGCCGAAGGTAGGTTTCCAAGAGGGTATAGCCGGCTGAATAGTATTCCTGTTCTACCAACTGTGGCCTACGCACGTGCCATGCTGGTAGTTGGTGGGTAGGCAGCGGCTGACAGTGACCAGGCCTGCTGTGTACTATTCCTTTTCCACCAACTGCAGGCTATGCACGTGGTATGACAGGAGTTGGTGAGTAGGCAGCGGCTAATAGTGACATACAGTACAAGAGCATGCTGCTAGCCATACTGTTGTCAATGAGCTGTCGTATCTCTGGTCAGATCTTTTGCCCATACCTCGTCAGTTACAGTACAAAAGATCCTCCAGTATCGTACGGACTGGCTCATTTGGGCGGGAGTATTCCCCCTCCCGCCTTTGTGCGGGATTGTTCCCGGCTTTGCTCATTCCTTCAGGTGACTACTGAATTATTTTGAGAGCTAAGTGCCTTGTGCGTGTAGCCTTGCTGCGCGGGTGGTCTTCCCTGATGGCTTGTATCCGCAGCTGCGGGAACAGGCGGAGTACTTCGCCATTGGGAGGCATTTCCTGCGGGAACAGCTTGCGTACTGCGCGTAAGGACGTCACGTCTCTGAGCATGGTGGGTCCTGCGGATCCAGTTGGTTTCTGCGCAGACGTCTCTCTTCAAGGTGAGTCCTGCGGGTCCAACTGGGCTCTGCTGGGACCTACCTCTTCAAGTCCCCCCAGTCCAATGTTCTTCTCATGAATGTTTAATAAGTGAGGTGAACTTTTGGACTTAAGCGAAGGGTTTTTGAAAAGGGTTTAGTTTAAAGGTTTTCCATGGGGATTCTTCCTGCGGAAGTCCTAATGTCACTTGCAGAAATTCCCGACTTTCCTGATTGATCTTTGGGTATGATGCGGGTAGGTCTGTAACCTCCTCGCAAGTAGGGAGCGTTGAGTCCCACTTGTGTGGATTCTCCATGAGGTTTTGGTAGTTTTGAATATAGTGATCAATTATGTTAAAACCACCAATTCCATCTTGGAGTTTCAAACAATATAGTTCTCGACATTCCCGCTATGCGGGGATGTTATTCCCGTTTCCGCAAGCATGGCCCAGAAGATCCTTCTTGGTTTCAATGCCCTGCGGAGCGCTAGGTATGTGAAGGGTTTTGCCTTGACACTGTACCCGCACTCGTCTTACGGTTACTTTACTTCCAAGGTATTCCTGGCGTCAATTCCCTGCGGGTGCTAAGTATGTGAAGGGTTTTGCCTTAACACTGTACCCGCGCCCGTCTTATAGTTACTTGGTCGCCGAGGTATTCTTGGCTTCAATTCCCTGCAGGTGCTAAGTATGTGAAGGGTTTTGCCTTAACACTGTACTCGCACCTGTCTTATAGTTACTTGGTTGCCAAGGTAAGGGGTATTTTCCCGCTTACTTTTGAATCTTTTTGAAATTTTGAAATTCGAAGAGTTGGTGAAAGGATAAGAACAGTCCAAACTGTTGAAACGTCGTCCGACGGTTTCTTCTGACAGTGTCAGGACGTGCAGGAAGTTATGGCGACGTGACAGTATATGGTCATTCCAGGCGCTTTTTCAGGCGCGTGGGCGCGATTTTTCGGGCACGTGGCCGCGAAATTAATGGCACGCGTCCTTTCAACAGCTGTTGCCAGCTTACTCATTGCCACGTGTCATAGTTTCATTGCACCTGCGATTTCTCTCTCTTCCGCATTAAATTCATCGCATTAATTGCGATGAGTATATAAAGGGGGAGAGGGTCTTTTGTAATTCACACTCACTCTTCTCTTCTTGTAAACGATTTCCGGCGAATACTTTCTGCCAAGCATTCTCCTGAAATCACTCTTCTTTACCTCCAAACCATGTCTTCTACTCACGATTTTGAAGCTTCTGCCGAAGAATCTGACGTGCACGTCGAGATCCCGACGTCTACGTCTGATAAAGACGATAAGAGCACTGCTGGCGAATGCCAGTGTGCTCTTTCGGCCGACCTCTATCGGTACGTCGTCCGGAAGTTCATGCTCGAGTCGTTCGAGCCTGAGTTTCCGGAGCCACACCAGACGGTGTACGATGCCCCCAAGGGCAAGATAGGGGTGTACGCTGCATTCTTCGTTTATGGGAATCTCAGGTTCCCATTGACGAAGTTTGTATACCGTGTCTTGGAGAGGCATAGCGTGCATCTGACGGAGGTACACCCGATGGCGATCGCCAAGATCCGCCACTTTGAGTGGGTGTGCCTCATTCTGGGCGTGGAGCCCCACGTAGATCGGTTGATGACCTTCTACTCCTGGAGGTGCATCCAGGGGTGGTACACCTTGGTCAATTGGATCAAGGGGTTGAAGATCTGCGCTACCGAGCGCAGTCTTCGGTCGTGGAAGCGTGAGTTTTTTTATATCTCCGCTCGCGTCGTCCCCCTTGCGATGACCTTTAAGAATGAACGAGCACTCCCCGCCCTTCACGCCCTCAACTACCAGGAGGCGGAGTGGTTCGCCAAGATCTCCCGGGTCCAGACTCCGGTATACCGCTTTGCGGAGTCTGGGATGGTGATGCTTGGGATGAGCCGGGTGTGGAAGGAGGCGTCGCAGGTTCCCATCGTCCTCGAATACGGTTTGAACTCTGTCCCTTACGGTATGCTCTGTCTTCTTTGTTGATATAGGTTTTTCTTCTAACTGTTTATTATTTTTTTTTTAATTTCAGAGGGGAATGACTTGCAGTCGCTTCTGCATCCGCGGGAGGCTGATGGTCCCGCTCGGATGGGTACTCGTGCTCTAGATGAGAATGAGTTGCCCATCCTTGAACTGACGGCGGATCGGTTCGTGGAGGTCTACCCGCCAGGCCACGAGATCCTGAGCGCCAGGCGGCCAGGTAAGGAGTTATTCAATCCTCGACCTCTCAATGCTGAAACCTCTGCTGGAATTCCTTTAATCTTGTGTTCTGATGAGGAATCCGCAGATGGTCCTTCGTTGGTGCGGAAAAAGAAGGCTGCCGGCGGGAAGGGGAAGGCGAAGGTTGCCTCCACTGCCGATCCGGTGCATCGGTCAGATTCAGAGACCGAAAGCGAGGAGGTGGCGGGGAACCCTGGTGGTGATAAGACCACTGCTCCGGAGGCTGAGACGACCGTCACCTCCGAGCAGCCCAGGACAACGACGGTGAGCGGCATGAAGAGGCCGGCTCCATCGGGTTCGTCCCCGCCTGTTCGCACTTTTAGGCTCAAGAAAACCCGTAAGTACAAACTTTACTTTTTAACTTCATATCTTTCCGCCATTATACTTATATCTTCTTTGTGCAGGCGTGGATGCTACCGCATTCCAGGGTGGAGCGGGGAGGAGCACCTCCGGACCCATGACGGTAGGCTTGGTCAACCTACCTGAGGCGATGACCCAGGCGGCTGCGCCTGCTTCAGTTGTTGGTTCAGTTGCTCACCCAGTTGAGCCAACTGTTCCAACTGTGATGACATCTCCACCGGCTGTCAGTGCCATATTTACTGAATCTTTCACTGAGCCGGCGGTGACTATTTCTGCGGGTACTTCCGCAGCGGCGACCACGGTTGTGAGTTCACCTCCGGTGAGTTCACCTCCGTTGGTTTCTACCGCGGCGGCCTCCATGCCTCCGACGTCGGCAGCTACAGCCGATCCTTCAGGTATGCTTGGGGCTTCTCGCCAACCTCTGCCTCCTTCCCATCTGCCTGACCTCTTGGATGGATTTCCCTTGGGTTCTGGTGATGGGTTTGGCGGCTATCGGCCTGTTGTCGACCCTCCAGGTGCGTAGGGTTCTTTTGGCCTTTTTATATATATATCATCTTTTCCTAACTGCTTTTTGTTTTTTGCAGTGTCGGATTCCAATGAAGTGTATGTTCCACGATGGAACATTCGCCGAGGAACAACCCTTCGCACGCCTGTGGAGTGCGTGGAGTGGGCTCGTCACGCAGCTCCCAGTGGTGCGTTGGGGGAAGCAATGGCTAGCTACCAGGAGGGTAGGCTAACCAACGAGCTTCGGATTCTCCTAGCCCGGATGCAGCCGCGCGTCGAGCTGCTCTGTCGTGAAAACGACAAGTTAAAAGCAGCTCGTATTCAAGAAGTAGCTCAGGCGCGGGCTGTCCGGGAGGAGAACAAAAGGCTTGCCGCAGTGGCTGCGGAAAAGGAGAAGGCCTTCAAGGCCCTCGAGGTTGAAGTTCAGGCCCGGCTCGAGGCCCGTTCCAAGGCTGCCCAAGCTGTTAACGAACAGCTTCGGCTGGCTAAGGAAACTGCACGGAACGCAACCGAGAGGGCCACCAAGGCTGAAGCTGTTGCTGAGCCTCTACGCCTCGAGAATGAGGAACTTAAAGCCAAACTAGAGGCGCTCCAACAGGCTCATGATGCCTTGGCGATGGAAGACGCCAAGAAGCTCCAAGAGATCTTGGACCAGAGGGGGGTGCTTGACCATACTGAGCGGAAGCTAAAGGGCGTTGAAGAGGCTGCGGCTAAAGAAGTGTTGCTTGCCAACCTCAACAAAAGTGAAGCCGAACGCGCCCGTAACCAAGCTCAAGCTGCCCTCCAGGAGGCTCTGGTTACCAAGGAATGGCTTCTTCGAGAAGCGTTGTCGCAGGTAAGCTTAGCTTCCTAATGTCTTCACGCTTTTCTTTGTAAATAGAAAAGGTTTTGATACTTGTATTTTTTCTTGTAGGTTGTGCATCGAGTCTTCACGGACACATCATACGACGATGCCATGAGCGCAGCCCTCAACGCTTCTCACGAGGATGGGGAAAAGGCCGGCTTCCTGCTTGGTCTAGGGTTCGTTGAGAAAGGCATCCCGCCTTCCAACTTCCCTTTATATGATGTTGATACTGAAGCTGTATATGACCAAGCAGTGAATCAGTATGCCGCCTTCCCGCATCCGGTGGTGGAGAAGGTGAACGAAGTTGCTACTGCTGATGATGGGCTAGCTATCCTTAAAGCTTTCCTTGAACCGCCACGCTCTACTGATGGTGCTGGTCCAAGTGGAAGTGGTCCTGAAGATCCCTTTCCACCATTAGAGTAGATTTTTATTTTTGTATAGCTTCTTTTGTATGCGGGTATGTACCCATCAATCTTTGTAATATATGAATTTCGATGGAATAAAGATTATTTGCCAATCCCTTGCCTTGTTTATTTCACGCATATTCTGATTTAACTTAGCAATTTCTTTTGTACTTAGATAAGTTAACTTTTCAACGTGGTAGATAATAAGTTAAAGTTTTGCGTCCTCTTTCATGATTGTGCGGATAAGACCGTCATTTGCACTTAGTAGGATGGCTAAACTTTACCTATATCTGACCTGCATGGAAGTTTTCCTCATCTTTTCCTTTGAAATTTTCTAAGTGTTTAGAATAAGTTAACCTTTGAACATGGTAGATAATAGGTTGAAGTTTTGCTTCCTCGTTCGTGATTGTGAGGGTAAGACCGTCACTTGCACTTAGTAGGATGGCTAAACTTTGCCTACATCTGACCTGCGTGGAGGTTTTCCTCATCCTTCTATTAGAAATTTTCTAAGTATTTTGAATAAGTTAACCGTTCGACGCGCGGTTGTCAATAGGTTAGTTCGGTTTCCTCTATCATGATTTGTGCGGTTAGGACCGGCACTTTCATTTAGTGGGATGACCAAAGTTTACCTATGCTTGACCTGCGTGAAGGTTTGCCATTTTTTGGGTTTATGCGGGTTTTGCCGCCTTCCCCACGCAACGACTTTCCACGTAATTATGCGGTGAATACCGACATATCAGTGTTGAATAAATTAACCATTCGACGCGCGGTTGTTAATAGGTTAGTGTTCAGTTTCCTCTATCATGATTCGTGCGGATAGACCGGCACTTTCATTTAGTGGGATGACTGAACTTTACCTTTAACTGACCTGCGTGAAGGTTTGCCGTTTTTTGGGTTTATGCGGGTTTTGCCGCCTTCCCCACGCAACGGCTTTCTTTCACACTTATGTATGCGGTGAAGACCGGCATATCCGTGTGGAAAGTTCATAAGTATAAATGTAAAATCATCAGCATCGATGTTCTAAGGAGAATCATTTCCATTAGAAGTGGCTCTGGGCCTTTTCTTTACAAATTTGGAATTGATCTACATGCAAACTGTGTAATTGAGCTCCCTTCCATGTTGTTGGGATGGGAGTGCCATCGAGCCGATATGCACCTGGTTCGGGATCTCGTTGTTTAGGCAGTATGTAGTCTCCAACATTAAAGCTGCAATTTTATTCGTGTTTTCCCCAACTGGGGTTCTACACGCATCAGCCTGCTCAGCGTTCGTTACGCCACGAGGTGTGCGAGTGTCCCATCTCTGACAAATGCTTCGACGATGTCCTTTACGTCTGTGCATTCTTCAGTGTTGTGGCCTTTTGTCCTGTGAAAGTCACAGTATTTGCTCCGATCAGCATTGTGACGATGTCGGATTATTGGAGCCTTTGGCCATGGGAGCTCCTCAGTGGCGAATATCTCGGTGACGCTTTTGGTGAGTGGCGTCCATCTGGAGTTCTGGTTCGACTGTTCGTTATCCCTTCCGCCTAACCGATGTTGCAAGCCGGATGAGGTGTCAAAGTTTACCCTTGACTGCCAAATGCCTAGCTTCCGCTTTTTGTTTAGTCGGGCGGTAAGGACGTTGTCTTCTCTTGTTTTCTGGGTGTAGAGGTTTGTGCTCTGGGGGAGATCTCTACCCAGTTGCTTCTCCGTTTCCGCAAAGCGTTTAGCTGCTGTCATGATGGCATCCCATGTGGATGGCATGCCATCTTTACCCGTTAAGGTGCGGATGAGCTCTGGGTCGTTCGCGCCCTGGATAAAAGCAGCGCGAACAAGATCTTCGCTAATATTACCCAGACTTAGCTTCTTTGAGTTGAAGCGAGTGATGAAGTCTGGCAAAGATTCATCTTCCTCTCGAATGCATTTGAGGATTGTCCATTGCTATTCGGTATACTTTCTTTGTTGGCTGAAGTGTTGGCTAAATTTCTGCTGGAAGTCTTCCCAATCGTAGATGTGGTGGACCGGTAGACGATCGAACCACGCTCTAGCTGCCCCAACAAGCGTCATTTGGGATATGTAACACCACGTAGGTTCCGTCCAACTACTGACTGTTGCCCCCGCTATGAACCTGTTCAAATGATCGTCTGGATCAGATATACCATCGTAAGTGCCGATGTTGGACATCTGTTTGGCACTTTTCGGGACGATTGCTTCCGCAATGTCCCTTGCAAATTTGGACGTTCCCACCTTTGCAGCAGTTGGTGTAAATGTTTTGGAGAAGTCACGTGGGTTTCCACCTGCGTTTTTTGGTTTGAAGGTTTCTCCAAAACGCCTTCTCGGTTGGGAGTCCGTTTCCTTACGCTTCCCTTTCGCCCTATGACGAGGGTTTGCGTCACTATCGGATTCCTTCGAATCATCGTCAAAGTACTCTACGAATTCATCAGCCTGTTGGAGTAAACGTAAGCGTTCATCCAACTCAGCTTGGAATTCTTTTTGACGTGCTTCCGCCCACGCTTTAACTTCATCGAGTGTTTGGCGGGGGACCCTTGTTCGTTGTCTCTCTAACTGGGTATCGGTGAATCCCAGTGAGCGATTATTTACTGCACTTGCCCCAGCTTGGGTAACTGGGGTAGTGTTCGTAAAATTTACTGCACTTGCCTCGGCTTGGGTAACCGGGGTAGTGTTCGTAAAAACTGTGTAGTCGCCGGTATTCCCCTCAGTAGCTGGGATTGTGGTTACCGGAGTTTCTTTAACCATCTTTCCAGAAGTTTGAAAAAACTGAAAAGAAATGAAGTTCTAGCTTTTATGCACGGATGGCGCCAATGAAGAAACACTAATCTACCCCGGGCAGATTACGGATAATCTGGGGGTTAAATAGATGTTTCCCACGAGGGGTTAGATCCGGCAAAGATGGTTCTTCTGATAACCTGCAAAACAGACACCGTGAGCTCGTCACTGAGAAGGGGGGGTACCTCCTTGTGACCACCCTCCGGCGTGAGAATCAGACTAGATTGCTCTTGAATATAAGTGTATATTAAGAGATTGCTAGAGTAGATATCAGGTATAAGATGTAAGATACAAGATAAGATGAGATGATCATACCATTTGGGGTATTTATAGCCGAAGGTAGGTTTCCAAGAGGGTATAGCCGGCTGAATAGTATTCCTGTTCTACCAACTGTGGCCTACGCACGTGCCATGCTGGTAGTTGGTGGGTAGGCAGCGGCTGACAGTGACCAGGCCTGCTGTGTACTATTCCTTTTCCACCAACTGCAGGCTATGCACGTGGTATGACAGGAGTTGGTGAGTAGGCAGCGGCTAATAGTGACATACAGTACAAGAGCATGCTGCTCGCCATACTGTTGTCAATGAGCTGTCGTATCTCTGGTCAGATCTTTTGCCCATACCTTGTCAGTTACAGTACAAAAGATCCTCCAGTATCATACGGACTGGCTCATTTGGGCGGGAGTATTCCCCCTCCCGCCTTTGTGCGGGATTGTTCCCGGCTTTGCTCATTCCTTCAGGTGACTACTGAATTATTTTGAGAGCTAAGTGCCTTGTGCGTGTAGCCTTGCTGCGCGGGTGGTCTTCCCTGATGGCTTGTATCCGCAGCTGCGGGAACAGGCGGAGTACTTCGCCATTGGGAGGCATTTCCTACGGGAACAGCTTGCGTACTGCACGTAAGGACGTCACGTCTCTGAGCATGGTGGGTCCTGCGGATCTAGTTGGTTTCTGCGCAGACGTCTCTCTTCAAGGTGAGTCCTGCGGGTCCAACTGGGCTCTGCTGGGACCTACCTCTTCAAATGGTTTAGTATATTCTTCTGACATGGCAGAGTTGACTGGGTCTGCACTCACATTTCTTGATTACCAAAATGCTTGGAATCTTGGTTAGTATAAACAGGTTCAGGTCAAATCCCCGCGAACCTGTTTAGATCAACAATTCGTGTCAACCATGCAGGTTCGCGGGGTGACCCGTTTAAGCCGTTTATCTTTTATTTATGTTTCTTAAATGTGATAATTTAAATTAGTTTTGTATTTTATGCCAATATCTGGAACTTAATATACAAATTTACATAAGATTTATAATGAAAATAGTATACATGAGATAAAAGCTCATATCGTTTAACTTGTAAGTAAATAAAATGACTAACTTCATGAAAAGAAACACAAAAGCAATGAACTAAGAAAGGGTTATGGATGATGAACAAAAAAAACCAATATTAAAGCCCAACTCCATAAATAAAAATAAATTGTATAAAAATATGTGAAATTATGTATAATGCGATTTCAGGTTATCCGTATTGGGTTCGAGATACCTAAATTTTAATTAGAAGTTCAGTTGGAATAAGTACTCGATTCGAATAAACCCAAATTCGAATCTGGATTCAAATTCATTATTCGAACTCGACTTGAATTTCGGTTTATTCAAGTCTGTTTTGAAATTTCATTTTGTTCAAATAAACTTTAATTAAACTCTTTTATTAGAGAATTTATAAAATTTTATATATCCATATGATTTCAAAAGGCATCTTTTTTACATACATAATTTTTTTTTATTTAAATCGTACCTCGTCGACAATCCCTTCTAGTATTTTAAGAACTTCATTCAAAACCCCGTTAAAGCAATAAAAACTATAAATACCCAAACATATCTTGTTATGTAGAGCAACAATAGAATAACAACAGCAGACACTGATGTTCTATTTAAGCTAATGGAAGAACAATAACAGAGACACATTTTAAACATGATATAGACCGTGTCTAAATATAAAATGGGACACAAATCTTACCTCGTAGCATATCAAGCCTACTGATACAATGACAGCTACAGCTAAAGTGTTTGTGAAAAATTATGTATATGCAATTTGACCATCATTCTTTTAGCCTGTCAAATCATATAACCCATTGAAGTTAGAATAGCAGTGCCAACAGTTATGATGATTTATCACATATTGAAAACAATTAAGAAAGATTGATCGTGTGCATAAGTACATAACACAAGTATGTTACCATCATCAAGTGCCTAGTAACCTCAATAAATTATGTAAATAACTAAATGCCAAAAACAAAAGAA
Organism: Bidens hawaiensis; assembly: GCF_021521415.1. NCBI lineage: Eukaryota > Viridiplantae > Streptophyta > Magnoliopsida > Asterales > Asteraceae > Bidens > Bidens hawaiensis. Next base: position 276,339 of record NW_027491300.1, on the reverse strand, counting down.
TGACCAGTTTACCATCATCAATTGCCTAGTAATCTCAATGATCAAATTAAGTACCAAAATAATCTTAACATTTCATCGAGCATGTAATAGAGTAACATAAACTTCAGTTCATCCCCCATATAAATGTTTTACTAATAATCATCAGTTAAAGCATCATTCTAGATTTCTAGTACAAAATTATAATTTTTTTTAATCGGTACCATCACCAAGTCTGTAGTTGTTACCATTCCTTCATTAAATATAGTGATTTTGTTTGTGAATTGGATATATATATATATATATATATATATATATATATATATATATCCAATTCACAAACAAAATCACTATATTTTCTTTACTTACACATCCCATAATCATTGCAAGGAAACTGTTCCTTCAAAATATGAGTCAAAAATTGAAATAAATAAATAAATTCATATGAAGCAATAATTCATATTGCTAAAAAGAAGTGATATGTAGTAGTTTTACATCGATCATCATAATAGAAGTCAAACTCCACATAAGTATTACCCCCAAATATATGTTTTGATTAGATTTCAATCAAATTTAGATGTAGAGACAGTGTGGTCGGATTTCAATAGTCGGACCCAACCTGCAATGTCGATACTTATTTAAACGGTAAAGATACAGATTATAAGCTAATAATAAAAATCAAAGCGTAAGAATAACCAACTCATTACTCATACATGTGCAAGCACAGGCATTAGCAAACTGCTTCGATCACAGAGGTGTGATATCCCGAAAGGAAACTCAACACTAATCGGCGATAGATGGAAAGTAGTAGAACGATTTCCGGCGAATGATTTGGAGAGGAGACCAGAGGTGTTGTAGCCTGAAGGAAGGATTACAATTCCATGAGTGTAAACGAAGAAAACGGAGAGTGGGCATAACCTCCCAGAAACTACTTTAAACGATTGCTGAAGATAACTGCACATAGCACGTGATAAAAAAGAAACTGTTTTTAATCCTTATCAAACACGGCTGATATTAAATTTATGATCTTATCCGACGGTCAGAATTGAATCCCACTCTTCTGTAACCTATTATATTAGTTATATGATCGGAGTATGGAGGTTATACATCTCGGAACCGAACAGGGATCAAAAGCTTATAGACTATACAACCCGGCTCAAAAACGTATTTATGTGAGTCGGGATGTCCATTTAGAAGAAAATCAAAAGTTTGACTGGTCTAGACTTACAGACTCGTTCCTAGTCAGAACCGGACTGGAATGGGTTGATTTTATAATATAGCCGGTCCAAGAAGAAGTTCAACAAGAAATCTAAGTTGAAAACAAAGACCCGACAGACCATAACATGCCTAAATTTGAAGACCAACTAGAAGAAAATCCCGAACCTTAGCTGCAAAGAACTGGTCGTCAATCGTTCCCTCCAAAAATATTTGAAGATTATGTAATGTTGAGTGAAGGAGAATGTCTACTCCTAGATGAAGAATCATCTACCATTGAGGAGACAAAGAATTCTAAAAAATGGCGAGAAGCAATGAGATCTGAATTAGTATCAATCGAACAAAAAAATACGTGGAACTTATGTAACCTACCAGTGGGTCACAAGGTGATCAGTTTGAAGTGGGTGTTTAAAACCAAACGTGATGCAGATGGGTCAATAAAAAATTACAAAGCAAGATTAGTTGCGAAGGGGTATGTGCAAGAGCACGGGGTAGACTTTGATATGGTTTTTGCGCCGATTGTGAGTGGAAACCATACGTTTGATTCTAGCAATTCCAACAACTTATGGTTGGTTCGTTTACCATTTGGATGTTAAATCGGCATCTAAAATGGTGAGTTAAAGGAAGAAGTATTTATGAAGCAACCTAATGGTTTTGAAGTTCCCGGGAAACACAGTTTGGTTTATAAGTTACGAAAGGCTTTATACGGTCTTCGCCAAACCCCACGAGCTTGGAATTAAAAACTCGACAAAAAGTTAAAAGGTTTGGATTTTATTTGATTTCCGAGAGAACTGACGGTGTACAAGCGGAATACGAGAATCGACATTCTGATTGTTGGTATATTTGTCGATGATCTTATTGTGAGTGGTTCAAGTTAAGCCGAGATTGAGAAATTCAAAAGTCAAATGAAGAATGAGTTTGTGATGCAAGATCTCAGAATGCTATCTTATTATATGGGCATCGAAGTACAAAAGAAGCACGAGATAAACTTGAAACAAGAAACTTATGCTAATAAAATTTTAATGGGTGCAGGTTTAAATGAGTGCAAACCGACTCGATTTCCTATTGAACAACGGTTGCAAGTGACGAAAGATGAAGAAGGAGAACTCGTTGATGCAACCGAATATCGGAGAATAATTGGCAGCTTAAGGTATTTAACACACACAAGGTCCTATTTGAGTTTCTCAGTTGGAGTTGCTAGTAGGTTCATGCAAGAACCGAAACAATCCCATATGCAGATTCTGAAGTATATATTACGTTACGTACGAGGCACGAGTGGATATGTTTTAATGCATGGATAGGGTAGTAGAGAGTTGGTTGGTTTTTATAATAGTAGTTACGGTTTAAATCAGTCGGATGGACGAGGTACCACTGGAATGGCGTTTTATTATGGTGGTGCATTAATCTCACGGCTCTCACAAAAACAACAAACCGTAGCCTTGTCTTCATGTGAATCTGAGCACATGGCAGCAACAACCGCGTCTTGTCAAGCTATATGGTTAATGGGATTGTTAAGCGAGTTGACCGGGCATGAAGAAAAAGTGGTGACGTTACATGTGGATAATAGATCTGCTATAGATTTGATGAAGAATCTCGTGTTTCATCGGAGAAGTAAGCATATCAAATAGATTTTACTTCATTCGTGTATGTATTGAACGTGGTGAAGTCCAAGTTGGCACACTAATGGAGATAAACAAAAGGCGGATATTTTAACAAAAGCGCTACCGAAGTTAAAGTTTAAAGATATGAGGAAATTGCTCGGGATTGAAGATCTAAAATGAGAATAAAGATGATAATTATAATCCAAATTTGTTAAATAATAAAACCGAGGGGTGGCTAGGTCGATCTCAAAGATATTATTATTTAAGTTTTATTATCTAAAGTTCTGTTTATCTTTTATAAGTTTCCCACTTAGGGTAAAGTTAAAATACAAAGGACAACAAAAATGAGAATGGTGAGAATGAATCCAGTCCATTGATTTTAGATTTAAATGGCTGAGATTAATTTAATAAATAAAAATTGATGGAAAGGGCATGAAAGTAGTAACCCACCTTTGTTGACTTTCTCTCTCCACATGCAAGACACATGTTAATTCCCCTATCATTTTAAAATGTCCATACCTTTTTCATACGACATTATTTTTTTTAAAAAAAATCACCATAATAATAAGCGTTTTTTATCTTTAATATGAGTATCATATTGTAATATAAAAATATAAAAAAATAATGGGTTTTTTTTAATTGTGTTTTATGTTTTTCATTGTGTCTTTTAGTTGAGTTTTCATATGAATTGTATTATGGATTTTGATCATTATATTTTTCAATTGGTACTCATATTAAAGACAAAAATTAAAACAAAGATTACGTCATTGTGTCGTTTTGTTCGTCATTAAATTTTAGTCATTGTAATACGTTCATTGTCTTTTATTCGGATTGACATATGACAAATTTATTTAATTTGAGAAAAATAGTATTGCGTTCATTGTATATTACGTTCAAGTCATTGTGTAATATGTTGTTTCCATTGTGTTTTACGTTTCAAGTCATTGTGTTATATATATTCACCATTGTGTCTTACGTTTTAGGTCATTGTGTTATACGTATTAACCATTCTGTCTTACGTTTTCGGTCATTGTGTTATACGTATTTACCATTGTGTTTTACATTTAAAGTTATTATGTAACATGTATTAATCATTGTATTTTATGTATTAGATATTTTGTTGTTATTTTATCAATATTTTTACATATTATTATTACACAACAGTGTTATTAGTATTTAAAAAAACATAATGATGAGTTGAAAAACACAATGACGAAAAAAGACACAATGATAAACGAAAAGACACAATGGTGTGCGAAAAGACATAATGACGAAAAAAGACACATTGATAAGCGAAAAGACACTGTCACACCCTCAAATTCCACTAACGGAGTTTTACCGTCAGAGGGTATGAACTAACAAATTCGGAATCATTAGTTATAATCAACCATAAAACAAAGTTTTAAAACAATGAAAACGTTTACGAGTAATTAAATGCGGAAGCGTAAAACCATAGAAACCAATGTTGCGTCACGCAGGACGACTTAAAACCCAATGATAACAGTTTAAAATAAGTTTGCATAATTAAAAGTGTTTCAAGCAATGCATGATCCTAAACCGCGCGCCCGCCTCGGCTACCTGAGAATAACATACTAAAAGTGTCAACACAGGGTTGGTGAGTTCACAAGTTTATATAAAATAAAGCGTTTAGCGTTTGCGTTCAGCGTTTTGCGTTACCAGATAGTGTTATGTCAATTACATATCTATAGGTAGCTAGCCTATAAAACAAGTATTACTAAGTGTTCGACACCGAAGCTGACTGTTTATCATTTGCCTTGCCACCAGGTCTATCCCGACCATGGTATGTGTTTAGCCAAGATTACACCCACTCGACCTCCAGTCGAGTTTAGCGTTGGGTGGGGTTTGTCAAACCCAGTAGTACTACTCAACAATGACTCGCTATTATCCAATATTAAACGGTTCGATGTGAATGAAGGACTTTAGTTATTGCGTTTGCCACTTAGTCTTTACAAGTGATATATAATCTATATTAACAAAATCTTAAATCGTTTTCGGAGTATGTTATCTCCCCCAAGTGAAAAACGTTTGAAAACAGTTTAAAATGGGGTAAGTGAACTCACTGTTTGCGAAGAATTCCCAAAATAAATCACCAAAGGATGCGCGTCACAGAAAAACTCTCTCTAGCGTTCTAAAACAACAAAGAGATTTTTTTCTAAGTGTCGGAACTATTATCGAGTCTCTAGACCCGGCACATAATACCTATGCACACAATGTGTTTCGTGTTTCGTTTGTGAATCGTGTGTGACTTTAACAAGTACATTTGTGATACATTACATGTGTGAGCAACTATTTACGTGTCATTTATTAATAATGTACATCACTAGCAATTACTCCCCGTGAGGGCAATTTGGTCAACACATAACAATTAACTAGCAATTATTCCCCACGAGGGCAATTTGGTCAAATCATGACAATCAATTAGCAATTATTCTCCGCAAGGGCAATTTGGTCAAAACACGATAATAAATTAGAAATCACGTTGTTTCATGCTACTTTCACAAAATTCAGCAACTAGTTTCATCGAGACAGAAATTCTACTTGAAAGATTGTACTATTCCACCGATCATAACATCTCAATTAATTTACCAAAAATCATCACTAAAGAATATATGTCTTAGGTTTCCAGAACATATTTTATTATATTTTTATTCCACATAGGTTTCTCACAATAATCAAATCATTACAGCAAACTCATAACAGTCAAATTCATGCGCAACAGAATGTTATTTGAAATTCACGTTAAATGAAAAATCCAATAAATGCAAGATCACTTGGGTTAGGTTCCTAACTCAATAAGTCAACTTCCAGAAGTGGAACCAACCCAATTGGTCTCGTAGTTCATGAGATATAACATTTACAAAACAACCCAACAGCAGGTCTAACAACTCAGCTTTGCACAACATTTTTGTAAAATCATAAAAGTTAACTTTTACACGTCCAAAAATTGCAAATTTACATTCTTTAGAAACTAGACTCAACCTAGTTTACTGTAGTATCAATTATCTCAATCAATTTTCACTTTTACACCCCGTTACAGTCAATCATACATCAACAACACAATCTGTCCAGAAACTGTTTGCATCCAAACTCAACAATTTAACTATCTATGGACCACAAATCATTCATATAACATTCTAGATACCATAACTACTATCCATGCATATCAATTACACCATACATACATAGTTAGGGTTTTATTTGATCTCAAACTCAAAGACACAACAATTAACATGCAATAATATCAAAACTAGTTATCAAATCATCATCAATACATCATCAAATCAACAACAATCATATGAACACCATACATACAAAAATCGGCCCCTAGGGTTTTCAATTAACCCATTAAAAATCGATATTAAGTATAAAGGATGCAAGGGATAGTCGTTTATACCTTCCTAGGACCTTAATCTCCAATCAAAAGCTTGAATAATTGATTGTATGTGTGTATATGAGGCCGATCACAAGGGGGGGGGGTCTAGAGTTGCCGTCGGGTTTGGGAGAAGTGGGAGAGGGAGCTAGGGTTTGATAATATTATATAATAATAACATGTTACACTTTAGTCCCTAAACTTCCAAATGTTACATCTCTAGCTTAATTAACTTAGTTTTGCACATTGAGTTAACATTATATAACATGTTATCACATAACACATAATCCTAACACATAATTATCACATAATTATTGTTTTGACGTTTCTCGTTTATTCACCAATCGTTTGCGTCAACTCGTTTGCGTTTCAGTGCAATTCCCGAAAGACTACACATGTAGTAAGTGTCAAGCGTCATTTAAACCCTAGTTTAAATGTAATGAGGTGTGCGTTATAGATTCAGTGATCTTTAAGTTTGAATTGACGGAGTTGAGTTAACGGAGTTAACAGAGTTAACCTGAAATTGACGATTGTCACAGACACAACGGTGTGCGAAAAGACACAATGACGTGCGAAAAGACACAATGACGAGAAAAGACACAATGATAAGCGAAAATATACATGCAATGGTGTGCGAAAAGACACATTGACGAAAAAATACACAATGATAAGCGAAAAGACACAATGGTGTGCGAAAAGACACAATGACGTAATTTTTGTTCTAAATTTTATATAACAAAAATCATACTCATATTAAAGATAAAAAAACGCTTGTTATTATGATGAATTTTTTTTTAAAAAAAATATCATACGAAAAAGTTATAGACATTCTAAAATGATAGGGGTATTAACATGTGTCTTGCACGTGGAGAGAGAAAATGTGTACAAATACCTCTATATCCTTTTTCTATTAGTCTCCACTTGATACATGTCAATTATTTATGGCTTCTCACACTTCTCATTTTTGTTACCCTTTGTAGAATAACTTGACTCTTTCCAATTATAGTCAAATTGTTTTGTTAGGTTTATAAATAACTTTGAGTTTTTATATTATAATCTATACTATATATAAAGCATGAGTGAAGGACCTCTTAAATTTTAAGATGTACAATCACTAATGTATAATATTCAATCACTAATGCATAAAATTTTGATAGTTTGAGGGCAATTTAGTATATTTGACATCATGTACGGTTAAGAATATTTACTTTAGAAAATAGTTACAAAAATGACCCTTGAACTTCAATACAACTTTGTTAATTTGTAAAGTAGTTACACATAAACCCTCTATCTTTACCCATTTAAATGACAAATTCATTTAAAATTTTTATTTCTTCAATATCTTTTATTATATTGTGTTTTAAACAAAAACGAACTTACCATTGCAATATGCTTATTTTTGTTGATGTTTCGATGTAAATTTTGTTTTATTTTGAGGTGTTGATTATTATGTACAAGTCAATTAAGCATACGAGTACAACTCAAATATGCAATTATGAACCTAAAATATAATTACAAATTTAACTCTTCAACTATACTCAAGTTTTGTAAATTTAATCAATAATTACTCTTTCATCCCCTTAAGTTTACCCATATATTAATCTATATTTTTTTCTTTGTTTTTCATTTTTATCTTTGAATAAAATACGTTTTAATAAATTTCAAACATGCAATCATGACGTGTTAATATTTGTCGGTGTTCCAATGTTATAATATTTGTGTGCATGTTATAAACTTATAACCAAAATGATTTCATTTCAATTAAAAAAATTATCAATTTTGGTTCAAGTCAAAATAACATCAAAATGAGTTTTGATCATTTTCTTTAAAATACTTTTATTGTTTCGGGTCAACGATTGAGGACTTAGATAGGTTAAAACGCTTTCGAGTTATAACTGGATGTAAGTCAAATGAGTTTAGGTCATTACAAAAATAAGTTTATAATATTGCTTAGGCCATAACAGGCAATAAGTAAAATGAGTTTGAGTCATTTAAGAAAAAAAAAGTTGTCAGTTTTGGTTCTAGTTAAAAAATGTTATAAGCATAATGAGTTCGAGTCATCGTAAAAAATGGTTTTGGTTTGCGTCAAAATAATTATATGCAAAATGAATCCAGATCATTTAAAAAATTATATATCAATTTTGGCTTCAGGTGGACATTTAATTTTTGGTCGTTTATGAAGGTTTCAAAAGACTCCCAAATAACCGCGACTAACATAGTATATTTGGTTCAGGGCAAAATGCCCAGCAAAATGAGTTTCTATTATCTTTTTAACATTTTTATTTTTTCGAGTTAACGATCGAGGACTTTAATATGTTAAAAATGCGTTTGGGTTATAATGAGATGTAAGCCAAATGGGTTTAAGTCATTATAAAAAAATTAAAGTTTTGTTCAGGTTAAGATGAGTAATAAGTAAAATGAGTTTGGGACATTAAAAATAAACTGTCATCTATGATTCTGGTTACAACATATTATAAGCATAATAAGTTCGATTCATCTTTTAAAAAAAAATAGGTTTTGGTTTGCGTCATAATAATTATATGCAAAACGAATTTGAGTCATTTAAAGGAAATACCAACTTTGCCTATGGGCAAACATTAAATCTTTGGTCGTGCATGAAAGTTTCAAAAGGCTTCCTAAATAATCGTGACTACCATAAAAGATTTGATTCGGGTCAAAATGCTCAGGAAAATGAGTTTCGATCATATAAAAATTGATTTTTATGATTCGTATAGTAATTGTAACGTACAAAAAGCAACATTCATTTTTTAAAAAAACCGTATCGTGCCATATGTTTAAAAGGTTGTCACTACTAAAAATCTGTTTAAACATATTGTCGTCACCGCAGCATCGCGCGTGTATACTACTAGTAATAAGAAAAGTTGGAGTTTTGAAAGTTAAAAAACCTTTTGTGACTTTCTTGCGATTCATTATATATCCATCACCTTATTTATTATTTCCTTGAATCCCACTATTTTTTAGCCAACTAAAACCATTCGCTACCAACTCTCGACGTCAAAAACCTTCGATTCCGTGTTCAAGTTCAATAACTCAATTAAAGAGTTTTTAAATCCAGTTTGTTTATTCTAATAGTCGAACTCTACTCTTGGGGAGGCTTACTAATAGTATAAACAACCGAGCAGTAAAGGGTTGTTAAAGCCACAAAAAGGCCACATATGTAGGCCGCAATGTTAGACGTAATTTCTAACTTAATAGGCCCATCACGTGTATATGGTCGGGTTGAACCTATTTGGCCCGTGGGATTCATTAATATGTTTCCTAATTTTATTATAATTATAATAGGTAATGTCTTGGCTAGCAAGTTAGGTTAGTCTAAATAAACCAACTTATGTTCGACATTATAGAACATGTGAGATACAACCGAGTTAGGGTTCATCTAGAGACACACAAGATGTAACCAAGTTAGAGTTCATATAGATGCAACCAAGTTATGGTTCATCAAGAGTCAAACCAAGTTAGGGTTTGAGAGTTGTAATCAGTTTTTTGAGTTATATTTTCTGATTAATATAAACGAGAGTTACTTGTTTTGTTCGTGTTTGATTATCGATCCGGGACTTGAACCGGTATCAAAGCCAAGTTCAAGAAATCAACTTCTGTCACACCCCGAAAATCTTATCTTAGCAGCGAAAGACTTAACTAAGTTAATTTCGGGTAATAACAGATGCCGATAGCCAAATCACGAAACAGAACGTTTAAATATATTAAAGGACTTGTTTATTCATCAGAGCGCACATGTCTAAATTTACATAAAGTTTTATTATTACAAGTCCACACATGTCATAACATCAAAACCACACGCGTTCTTCGTCTCATCCCATCCCTCGCGATGCCCCCAAGGTTCTCATTACCTGAAAAGTATGTTAAAATAATTTTGTCAACACGAATATTGGTGAGAGTCTTAATTAAAAACCAGGATGTAATAGCTCTCGACTTTACTCCCATTTATTCACCATTCTTATCAATGATATTATTCACCATTCTTTTCAGTGGGAATTTAATTTCCATTTTTCCAAACATAGCTATATATTTATTAAACAAAACGTGTTAGTTGTAAACGAGCAAAGAGTACAACACATGTATGACTATCATTATAATAAACTTGATACATACCAAAATCATAATATTCCCACCTTTACAACCAGAGCAACTGGAAGAGTGGGGGGTGTCGCCCCGATAGATCTACCAAAATTTTCAGGCCCTTTCTCTCTAGGTTAACGGTTTTTCTTTTCATAATGACTCATCTCATTTAACACAATTTGTAAATATATAGCCCTTTCTTTACATACTTTTCCCCCAAAAACATTTATAAATTATTAAAATATTTAAAATTGGGGATTTACGAGAAAACTCACCGTTTTCGGTAGATGATCAGTTATTCTGACTCGACTCGTGTCCTAATTATATAGCACACAATTAATATTTTATTCATATTTTAAGTTATTTCTTCAACTTAAAATAATTCACACATCTTATTTCTTAAAATTGTTATTCTTTTGTTTGTGTGTTTATTTTAATATTAACGACACATTGGCGATTCCGTTCAAGTCCAATTCCTATATGATAATTCAACACACACATGGTCTCTAAACTTCTAAATTAACCCAAGTAGCAAATAAACAAGTAATAATATATTATTATATTATTTAATATCGATAATATATATAAACGAAAACATAAAAATCCTACGTGTCGCGATATGGTCGATCCCCCTTTTTCGGAGTCACCAGATTTGCTTGACTTTTAAACGGGGGTTCCTCATGCATTTGACCCGAATTCATGGGTATGAGTCTCATCAAACCTAGATATTTCTTAAATGGGTTATAACAACTCATTAAATTAAAAATCAATCTCACCAAATATTTGCTTTAAAAATCCTAAAAAGTAGGGATATATTAAAAATTAATATCTAATTTATTTAAAATAAGATATATATTATTTACAATTAAAACACCAATTTTATAGTAAAAAAAAATAAACGGGTCTTAGGTTTCATCAAACCCATATAGCTTTTAAACCAGATTATAACATCTAATTTATTTGTTAAGCAATTTATTATCAAACAATAAGTATATTATTAACTTTCATACAATAAAAAAAATAAAAATTCAAAAAATAAATAAATATTAGAAACAAATAATATAAAACAACCACCGTAATACGGGGAATAAAAACTAGTTGTTTAATATTATATAATAATATCAAGTTTTATAAATTTATATTTTAGTTGCTGAAATATTTAATATTTTATATCTTTATACTTATCATATTTATAAAATCGTTTTCCGGTTCGGTCGGTTTTATCGGTTTTATATTAGTCGGTGAACCGGTTAACTTTTTCTTATAAACTTGAGTTCTTAAATATTATACTTTAAGTGTGAAAATACACAAGTTTTATAAGTTATTTTATTAAAATAGTTCATTTATTATTTTATATATAAATTTCACAAAACTAGCAATTTTGACGTTTTCGGGTCCGTTTTGTCGCGAAACGAACCGTCAAAGATCAAGTTATTCCATATTGGCGTTAATATATACATTTACTTATGTAAGGTATATATATTATATGGGTTTACGGTCTGTTTTAAAACAGTTCCCAAAACCGTTGTCGGTTCGCGTTAAAAGTCGCATTTTTTGACCGTTAAAGCTACCGACAAGCAATTTACGCCATATTAAACATCCCAAACACTTTGTATACTTAATACACATATTTATAATGTATAACTTGAACCAAATTTGCAGATTTAAACACTTGCACAAAACATCACTTTTTAGCAATCTCAAGTATAACATGCACATGTTTTAACTTACTAAATGTGGTAAGGAATAAACAAACCAATACTCATGAAACAATGTATATTAAATTTACTTAAATTTCCATATTTTATTCCTACTTTTTCACGTCTATATCAATCTCATATAATCCAAGTTTTACCTTTTATATATTCTTTACATGTGACAAATTTTCTACCATAACTATTTAACAATTTGTCCAAAATTCTCTCATGAGCATGTAATATTTATTCCAAATCATCATCTTATCAATCAAGTTAACATGCATGTTTATTCAAGTATCATACTTCAATCATATATGTACAAATCACTCAACATCATTAAACAAAACTAGAGGTTTACAAGTTGTTAACAAATAAAGTTTCTATTTTTAGCATATCATCTTATTGTCAATATTTTATCCATAATTTCAATCAATGGTAAAAGAGCCATTTTAATAACATATACTATGATATTGAATTCTAACATGGACCTAATTAATATTAACAAGTTTCAAGTATACCTATGTTTATGTGTAAGGCTAAATCATCATTTCATCAAATTATAACAATGAGATTTTTTTACAACCACACAATACTCAATCATGACAATATTACCTACGCTAATTAATTAAGAGTAACCTACACATTTTCTCCTATTCTATTTCTATTTCTCGTTTTCTCTTTCCTACACCACCCAAAACCCATTTCATCTAAAAAAAATCAAATGTGTATGTTTATTATCAAATATCAAGAACTAACCAACTACTAATAAACAATCATATGAGAAGTTTTCTACATGTGGGTATGCATGCATGTGGGTGTATGGCATCCCCCCACACACACAACATATTCACAGCACACTCACATTCATGGACATAATAATAATAATAATACAAAATTTGTCATATTATCAAAAATAATAAGAACAATAGCATGCATGTATGTGGGCTCGGCACCCAACACACACATGCATTCAATTCAAAGCTCACACCAAACATCACGCATACATAAAAAAAAATCCCACGGCTCACACTCACATATATTCATCACCTTTTATTTTTAAATGACAATCCTTGATTATATGTGTGAAACATCAAGTTACAAAACTAAATCAACAATACTTTAGTAGTAAATTTACCTTAGGTTTTTGGGTGAGATAATAAAGAAAAGGTAAGGTGTATCTTGAGCTTCCTAGACTAGTTCCCTTATAATTCTTGTTCAACCCTTAGAGCTATTTTAAATCTTGGAGAGATCAGATGAGACTAATAATGAAATTGTGAGGTGAAGTGGGGGTGGGGGTGGTGTGGCCGACGGCTTGGTGGTGGTGGTAGGAAAGAGGGTGTTTGGTTAGTGGTGAGGTGAGATGGTGGTGTTCTTATGTTTTATCAAACTCCATAAATGATTTTCTTGGTTAAGATTTTTAAGAAAATGGAAGATGAGAGGTAAGGAGGAGAGTGATGGACGATGTATAGAGAGAGATAAATTGTAGATAGGTAGAGTTGGTGGGTATGATAGGTATGTGGAGTGTGGAGGATGTTTGGTGGCTTTTATCTTATCTTCTAAGAATCCATAGCAATCATTAGATTGCATGGATGGTGATTGGTCAACACAAGAGAAGAAGAGATGGGCATTGGCTGGAAAGGTGGGGAAATGAGAGGTTTGTTGGGATTTTGGGTATTATAAAGAAGATCTTTAATTTACTAGCTTAACGTTTGGCACAATTTAACTAATCAAACGAGTTCCATTTTTAATAATTTGTGTCAGACATTATCCGATTTTGGATTCCTGACGCAACAAGCCTAAGAACATAATTTTTGATGGTGTTGGGTTTTGGGTCCATACGGTGTCCGCTACCGGCTCTTAGCTGCAAACTTATTGATTTTCGCGCAACAAAAAATTCTAAAAATAAGTTTATCACTTATGTCCACTATTTTTACTAATAATAAAATTTTTCGAGTCGTTCTCGACTATTTTGGACTTTTCAACCTTCGGGGTATCGCCAGTGTTCAATCCGCACAGTGTCTGCTACGCGACAAATTAAAACTTTTTGAATATAAACATTTATAACACACATATTTTTAAAGACTTTGGAATAAAATATTATTACTTTATTTATTACAATATTTTATTCAGATAAGCACTGCTACATTAGTCGCGGGTTAAGGCTAAATTTTCCGAGGTTTCACATTTTCCCTACCTTTTAGAAATTTCATCCCGAAATTTAGGAAGTGGTACTGGTGACTGTTAGTGCACAGAAATTTGACACTGTGGATATGTTATCCTGGCATATGTTTTGGATCAGTTATCCTTAGCGTGTGTTCCAGATCCCGTCAGGATCAAGGATCCACAGTACTTATTATTTACTAACGGTTGTTCTCATGTGTAGTCTTATATTTAGCAGGTGTAACAATTAGAAGACTCAGTCTATGTACTAACTTGCAGTCAAGAAGATATTGACGTGTTTGAATCAATTATCCTTCTGAAGAGTTCCAGAGCTATGTCAGGATCCTGGATCCTCGGTATTTGATGCTATTAACGATTTTTTCTTATATGAAGGCTGATATTTTTCAAGTGTAACGGCTCCAAGACCTGGTCCTCCCCTTAATTCGCAGCCTGAGTGATGGAGCATGTGGTCAAAGTGGCTGTTACAAGTATATTCAAGATAAAGGCGGTTTTTTAGGAAAATTAGTTAATAGCCTTTATTATCAATAACTCCATTGAGTTATTATCTATTATATATAATTGAGATTGTGATCAGTTATAGGACACATTGTAGACACACACATTAGAGCATAACTTATAATTATCTCTACACACTAGAATTTCGTTGTAATATCGATCACAATCTCCAAACACTTGTAACCACCTTTTATTATCAATATAATCGACGGTGATAGTTTTCACCGTCCGAGGGTTTTTTGTGCCGGAGACCACGATAACCATATACTCATCGACCAAATGTTGCCTTGTTGATCATTGACTAAAATACTTCGACCAAAGATTATCCAATTAATCCTTGACCGGAGCTATTTTACCAACGATTACCTCGATAATTTTTGACCGAAGTAAGACTATCTTGGTTAAGGGCTTTTTCCCTCGTGATCAAATCACTATGTTTACCCCGATTACGATTACGTATTCAATATTATCGAGTTAGCACCTTACCTCACATTTACGAATTTGGATACTTGATCCTTAACAGATTTTTGTCCAAAACAATTTGACGCCCATCGTGGGGCAATTGGTGCTATAATCCAGATTATTTCCTATCAATTTTCAACTTTTCATACCCATATCACCATCAATGGCCTCTCAATCAACCTCTGCTTCATCAACAATGTCGTCTTCGGTTTCTCTCACATCAAGATCTTTGCTGCCGATGCCTCCTCCAATTACGGGAGCACCAAGGACCACCGCGGCTGGAAACAAGACACAAATTCCAGTCTTCCAGAGCTCGAAAACCACTGCTGCCACTTCGGTGGTCAAATCTAACAATGATGTTTCTGCAATATTTTCACAGGTTAAGGCATACATGGAGCAGCAGAACAAAACCAACCAGATGATCCTACATGAAATTGAAGATCTCAAGAAAAGAAAGAGGCCAGCGGAGGATCAGACTCCCTTGATGCCTAGGGTGCTGGATTTCACTAC
Source organism: Bidens hawaiensis (assembly GCF_021521415.1). NCBI lineage: Eukaryota > Viridiplantae > Streptophyta > Magnoliopsida > Asterales > Asteraceae > Bidens > Bidens hawaiensis. Next base: position 260,713 of record NW_027491300.1, on the reverse strand, counting down.
TCCAGGATCCGTGGCTCAACATACTCAAGGATCCTCGATCCTTCAGCAAGGATCATCTATCCTTCAACAGGGGTCCATGGGTCAACAAACTCAAGGATCCTCGTTCGTTCAGCAAGGATCATCTATCCTTCAACAGGGGTCCATGGGTCAACAAACTCAAGGATCCTCGTTCGTTCAGCCAGGATCATTTATCCTTCATAGGTCAGAAAACTCAAGGATCCTCTTTCCTTCAACAAGGATCATCCATCCTTCAATCAGAATCCTCTGGGTTGTATCCTCAAGGATACTTCAGCTCCCAACCTCAAGGATCCTTCTGGCAGAATCAAGGATCCTCAGGAATTCACCATCAAAGGTCTTCAGAGGTCCATGAAGAGGACATCATCCCCATGCAGACCATTGCCTCTAATGGACCTGCTATGTAGCAGATGCCTTTTATCTTAACTACACTTCTGGGATGCCAACGTTCAACCAACCAAGAGGTAACGCCTATAATTACATATCCTCAGACACTAACCTTTGCTCTATACAGGATACAGGTATTAATCAGGCTATGGCTAGGGAACTTCAGAAGCTTAAGGATATGATATCCAACGTGCCAGGAGTGGTCCATCCAATTCCTGAAATACCAGAAGGGAGCCAAAAGTTATCCAGATTTGCTTCACCTATCTGTGATGCTGAAATCCCGAAGCGGTTCTAGACTCCGAATATGAAGACTTACGACGGGACCACTGATCTTGATGAACATGTGGCACAATATAGAGAAAGGATGGAGATCAATCCTATTCCGGAAATACTTAAAGAAGCTTTCCTATGCAAAGGCTTTGGATCCACACTAACAGGATCTGCACTTAAATGGCTGCTAAGTCTTCCTCCTTATTCTGTTACATCCTTTTCACATTTAGTTAACTTGTTCAACAACCAGTTTTCTTGTAGTAGGAAATTTGAGAAGTTAACTAGTGATTTATATAGAATTGTCCAACCTTATGATGAATCCTTAAGGGATTTTGTTACAAGGTTTGGCAGGGAGGCCCTAGAAATACCTAATCTTGATATGGCTACGGCTGTTAAAGCATTCAAGATGGGACTTCAAAGGGGCTCCCCATTTTATGACGATCTTATGATGACTCCATGCAGGACCTTAGATGAAGTCAGGAACAGGGCGTTAAGATTCATCCGATTAGAAGACGATAAAAGGATCCAGGATCGTCTTGGGGGACAAACGAAACAAGAATTCCCCGACAAGAATAAAGGATCCTCATACATGAACAACAATTCAAAGCCGTACACCAAGTTCAACAACCAAAACGTACGAGCAGTAGAAGAAGGAGATGACGATGAAGACTATCCTTGCATCTCCGACTATTGTTTCTGTGTGGACACTTATGGCTTGATCTGTGCTATGAAGGACCTAGGGGAAAAAGCAAGGTGACCCCGAAAGAACGAGAAGACAACCGCGTTCAAGGACAAGTCTAAGTGGTGTGCTTTTCACAAAGATTTTGTCCACATGATAGACGAGTGCATCGGCTTAAGAATGGAAATTGGATACCTCTTGAGCAAGTGTCACTTTAAAGAACTCTTGGGAAGGAAGAAATCCAAGATCCAGGATCCCGAAGACCTTCCACAAAAAGCGACACCACCACCACAAGATGCTCATGTAACCAACTTCATCTCCCGAGATTATGACATATTTCAAACCTATTGTTCTGAAGAAGTAGAACCTGTCAAGTTAGACGATGAAAGAAGGCCGCTCATCCACACTACTCGAATAACTGATCAGAGAGTCTTCTTCGATTCAAGTATCCAGGATCCTCACCAGGATGAAATGGATGTGCGAATGGTCAATTTCATCTCTGGAGGATCATACATATGTGGAACTTCCTTCTCCGCAGCAAAGAGGCTCGCTAAAAAGATCAAGTTGGATAACGGAGACCGACCGATAGTATCTACCACTTTGACAACATATAAAAGGATCTTCTTTGATGAGGAAGATAAACTAAACATCCAGGATCCTCACCATGACGGTTTGATTATTACTTTATTTATCGCTAACCATTATGTACGCAGGATCCTAGTTGACGGTGGGAGCTCGGTCAACATTATCCAGCATGATGTCCTTAAGAAGATGAATATACCGGATTCGGAGATCATTCCTAGAACATCAGTGCTAGTCGGTTTCAGTGGAGAAACCAAGAAGACATTGGGGGACATCAACCTCCCAATCTATATTGAAGGGTCAAATTCATATAAAAAATTTTGTGTTATTGATAACCTTTCTTGTTGCAATGTTATTTTAGGCAGGCCCTGGCTGCATGGAATGAAGGCGGTAGCCTTAACTTACCACCAATGCATCAAATTACCTACTCTGTGGGGAGTTGTGAAGATAGTTGGTGATCTGGCAGAGGCCAAGAACTATTATTCTTCATCGATGAAGCCAACGACCAAGCAAACTATAGCATAGCAATTACAGAAACATCCTAGGGACGTGCTGGAAGCTCGGGAGAAAGACCTTAAAGAAGTATCTTTGGACCCCGAACATCCAGAGATAAAGGTGTTCCTAGGATCCAGTATCCCTAGCAAGATTGAGGAGGATCTCATATCCTTCTTAGGGCGAAGAAAATCTACCTTTGCCTTCAAGCATTCAGACATGACAGGTATTTCAAAGGAGGTAATTACTCATAAATTAGGCCTTGATTTATCTGTTAAACCCGTCAATCAGAAGCGAAGAAAATTCGCTCCTGAAAGGAACAAGATCATACAAGAAGAAGTTGAAAAACTTCTTAAGGCCGGTATGATCAGAGAGGTTAAGTATCCTCAATGGTTAGCTAATGTGGTTGTTGTTTCTAAAAAGAATGGAAAGTGGAGGGTGTGTGCCGATTTTACTGATTTAAACAAGGCATGCCCCAAGGATCCTTTCCCATTATCACATATAGATTCCATGGTGGATGCAACGGCAGGACATGAAATGCTTACCTTTATGGATGCTTCCTTTGGATTCCAACAAATTCAGATGGAACCATCTGATCAAGAGGATACAACATTCATGACTCCTACCGGCATATACTGTTATACTGCTATGCCGTTTGGACTAAGACATGACATGGGCAACATACCAAAGACTAGTCAACATGATGTTCAAGGATCAGTTGGGAAAGACTATGGAAGTATACATACACGATATGGTGATAAAATCAAAGAAAGCTAAGGATCACCTTAGAGACCTCGAGGAAGCATTCAATATCCTTGACCAATATAACGAAATTGAATCCGTTAAAATGCCACTTTGGTGTTAAGGCTGGAAAGTTTCTGGGATATATGGTGACTAAAAGAGGAATTGAAGCAAGCCCCGAGCAAATTGAAGCCATCCTCAATTTGAAATCTCCTGCAAATGCAAAGGATGTCCAAAGGCTCACAGGAAGAATAGCTGCCCTCAATAGGTTCATCTCAAGATCCTCCGAGAAGTGCAAGGACTTCTATGACATCCTTAGGAAAAATAAGAAGTTTGAATGGACGGAAAAGCATGAGGTTGCGCTTACAGCCTTGAAGGATTACTTATCCCCAGCTCCATCTCTAATGAAGCCTGTGGATGGAGAATCCTTATATCTGTATTTAGCTGTCTCAGGAAATGCAGTAAGTGCCGTTTTGGTAAAGGATCATGAAGGTGAACAACATCCCGTTTATTATGTAAGTAAAAGCCTCTTAGACGCAGAGGTCAGGTATTCTCACATTGAAAAATTAATTCTTGCTTTGATTATGGCCTCAACCAAGTTGAGACACTATTTTGAAACACATATTATTATTTTGAGAACTAACTATCCTGTTAAGAATGTGCTTAGAAAACCAGAAATGTCAGGTAGAATGGCCAAGTGGGCTGTGAAGCTGAGTGCATATGATATTCAGTATGAGCCTAGAACAGCCATTAAATCACAAGTGCTTGCAGACTTTGTGGCTGATTTCAGTAGTGACATGCAAAATGAAGCTGATCTAGAAGTCCAACAACTTGAAGAAACAAAGGATCCTTGGATCCTCTTCACAGATGGAGCATCCAATGTAAGAGGAACAGGTTTGGGCATACCACTAAAATCTCCACAGGGGGACATAATACCCCAGTCCATTGCATGTGCATTCCAAGCCACCAACAATGAGGCAGAATATGAAGCACTTATCGCAGGTTTACTCTTAGCTAAACAGATGAGGATCAGGTATCTTCAAGTTTATATAGACTCTTTACTTATAACTAACTACTTTAACGGTTCTTATACTGTGAAAGGTGAGAATATCGTCAAATATTTAGAAATTGTGAAGGAATTGGCGAAATCCTTAGAATTGTTTAGTATAATACAGGTACCAAGGGAAGAGAATGCTGGGGCAGATGCCTTAGCAAACTTAGCATCATCGTTGAAGATCCCGGATGATGTAAAGATACCCATCATTCATATATTGTCTCCGGCAATTGGAGAACAAGAATCCGTGAAGATAACAGTGGATTGCACAGGAGAACATACGGATCCTCCATCCTCTTCAAAAGTAGGATCTTGGATCCTTCCAATCAAAAAAATCCTTCAAGATGGAGAGATCCCTGCAGGGGAAAATCCTAAAGCTTTCAGATTAAAGGTATCATAATTCATTATTTTACAAGATATTATGTATAGAAAATCTCTTGCAGGTCCCTATCTGAGATGCATTGAGGATCCTGAAATACAAGAGGTACTGCAAGACTTCCACGAAGGCAATTGCGGCAACCACACAGGGGGAAGAGCATTATTCTCCAGGATACTTAGGACTGGATACTTCTGGCCAACAATGAAGAAGGATGCTATGGAATACTCAAAGAAGTGTGATGCTTGCCAAAGGCATGGAAACATTCTTCACCAGCCAGCAGAACCTATGTATCCTATATCCTCTTCATGGCCTTTCATGAAATGGGGAATGGATATTGTAGGCAAGCTACCAAAGGCACCAGGTGGAAAGGTCTTTATGCTTGCTATGACAGACTACTTCTCTAAATGGATTGAAGCAGAAGCATTGGTGCAAGTCCGAGAAAGGGAAGTTATATCCTTTATTAAACGAAATATTATAACTAGATTTGGTATCCCTTCAGAAATTGTTTGTGACAATGGTTCCCAGTTTATCGGGAAAAGAACCACTAACTTTTGTGACAGCTGGGGCATCAAGTTGATCACTTCTACACCAGTTCATCCTCAAGCCAATGGTCAAGCGGGGTCTAGCAACAAAATCATCATCAAAAATTTAAAGAAGAAACTAGGATCCAAGAAAGGAAAATGGGCTGAAGAACTTCCTTATGTTCTTTGGGCAGACAGAACTACACCTAAAAATGCAACAGGCCAAACACCCTTCTCATTGGTGTTTGGATCAGAGGCAGTAATTCTTACAGAGATGGTGGTTCCTACTGCTAGAACAAGCATCCGTGATCCTGAGGCCAATAATGAAATCCTTCTCCAAGATCTAGATACTGTTGATGAGCTCAGAGACCTAGCTAAGATCAGAATGGCAGCATATCAACAAAGGGTAGCTGGGGCATACAACAAAAATATAAGGATCAGAAGATTTCAAGAAGGATATTTGGTATTGAGAAAAGCCTTCCAAAACACAACCAATCCGGCAGATGGGAAACTAGCACCCAAGTGGGAAGGTCCATATCTGATCGAGTCGGAAGCAGGGAAGGGGGCATATCATTTGCTCACCATGGAAGGCAACAGGTTATCAAGAGCATGGAATTCTATCCATCTCAAGAAGTATTTTTTCTAGTCAGGATCTAGTATCCTTCGAAAATCAAGCATCCATCTAGGATCAAGGATCCTAAAATTGTTTTTAAGTAACAATGCAGATTTCAAAAAGAGATTCAATGTCTAAGAGGTTGGCCACCTCTCCCTCACGCTTAAGGTTCATTGCTATTTTCCTTGGCCTAGCCCACGATTGGATATGACCCCCGATGGTCATATCCTCCAAGGTTTAAAGGTTTTTACCTTTCTTATAAATTAGAGTTTCTACACTCTCGCCTGGAGCGCACGCTATCCAACGTATAGTCCGGGGCAGCGGGACCAGTACACGCTTAGTGGCTGACAATTTCGTTTTCTTTGGCTATATGGAGGATCCTACGATTTATGTTAGACATACCATACCACCGGTTTATAACATTTTCACGTTATCTCAAGACAAAGGTTTCTAACATTTTCATGTCAGCTAAGGTTTTGGCGTTTTCACGTCACTCACGTTTGGGCTAAATCCCGGTTTGGGCAAGTCCCCAGTTAACATCTGTATCCTTGGGCTTGTCCCCAGTTTGGGCTTGTCCCCAGTTTTTGGGCTTGTCCCCAGTTTAACACCAGTTCAGGGGCTTGTCCCCAGATTACACAGGCTTGTCCCCAGATTACACGGGCTTGTCCCAGTTGCACGAGCTTGTCCCCAGTTTATTTTATGGGCTTGTTCCCGATTTATTGGGTTTAATCCCAGATAATATCATAAATTATTTGCATCAGGTATCATAAATTAGATTCTGAGGATCACCAAAGGATCAATACTTATGGATTCAAAATCCTTTAATTCAGTTTTATAAGTATTGCAAAAGGATCAATACTTATGGTAAATTAGGTCTAACCAGACCTTACGGTATGAATTTTTTTTATCGGTTTACACATATTTGATTTCAGTTTATATCTTCACAGATATAAGGATTCATTATTCTCAATCTATTTTTATAAGGATTTAAGATCCTGGTTTATTTTTGCAAGGATATTTTATTCTAAAAACTTTTTACTAAAGAATATTTCTCAAAACTTTCAACAAGTCTAAAGCTATATCAGACATACTTTCAAAATAACAGACAATCAACAAATAGTTAAAAGATACTATTTACTTGCAATTACCAAAAATCTTTAACCCGGATTTCACCATTTAAAGATGGACCATCCATTCGGGTTAAACAGGTGTTACTAGTTGTTCATGATTTGCAGGGAGAAGGATATACAGCCGGAAGGGAAGTTCCCATGGAAACTCCATTGATATGTGACAATTATATCCAACTTGTCAAATCTTATATGTTTTTGCAGGAAGTTTGAATTCAAAGGCAAAATGACAGCTGTGATCTTATCACAACTACCATTTTGGGGGCAATTGTTAGTGCACAGAAATTTGACACTGTGGATATGTTATCCTGGCATATGTTTTGGATCAGTTATCCTTAGTGTGTGTTCCAGATCCCGTCAGGATCAAGGATCCACAGTACTTATTTTTTACTAACGGTTGTTCTCATGTGTAGTCTTATATTTAGCAGGTGTAACGATTAGAAGACTCAGTCTATGTACTAACTTGCAGTCAAGAAGATATTGACGTGTTTGAATCAATTATCCTTCTGAAGAGTTCCAGAGCTATGTCAGGATCCTGGATCCTCGGTATTTGATGCTATTAACGATTATTTCTTATATGAAGGCTGATATTTATCAAGTGTAACGGCTCCAAGACCAGATCCTCCCCCTAATTCGCAACCTGAGTGATGGAGCATGTGGTCAAAGTGGCTGTTACAAGTATATTCAAGATAAAGGCGGTTTTTTAGGAAAATTAGTTAATAGCCTTTATTATCAATAACTCCATTGAGTTATTATCTATTATATATAATTGAGATTGTGATCAGTTATAGGACACATTGTAGACACACACATTAGAGCAGAACTTATAATTCTCTCTACACACTAGCATTTCGTTGTAATATCGATCACAATCTCCAAACACTTGTAACCACCTTTTATTATCAATATAATCGACGGTGATAGTTTTCACTGTCCGAGGGTTTTTTGTGCCGGAGACCACGATAACCATATACTCATCGACCAAATGTTGCCTTGTTGATCATTGACTAAAATACTTCGACCAAAGATTATCCAATTAATCCTTGACCGGAGCTATTTTACCAACGATTACCTCAATAATTTTTGACCGAAGTAAGACTATCTTGGTTAAGTGCTTTTTCCCTCGTGATCAAATCACTATGTTCACCCCGATTACGATTACGTATTCAATATTATCGAGTTAGCACCTTACCTCACATTTACGAATTTGGATACTTGATCCTTAACAGATTTTTGTCCAAAATAGTGACAGACTCTGCTGGAAAAAAGGTGAGGGTACTTTTGCTTCATTCGGTCCTGAATTTCCCACGTGAACTCGGGACCAAGCTTTAAATTCCATCTAACTTTGACTAACTTTATCCGGTTCCGCCTTAGTTTCTGAATTTTCCAATCTGTTACTTCTACGGGTTCTTCTATAAATCAAAGCTTATCCTCGACGCGAATATCTTCAACGGGGACAATTAAGGATTCGTCAGAAAGGCATTTCTTCAAGTTAGACACATGGAACACATCGTGTATTCCGCTAAGCTCTTTGGGCAATTTAAGTCGGTAAGCTACGGTGCCAACTCGTTCAGTGACCGGAAACGGTCCAACATAACGAGGACTTAACTTGCCTTTTTGCCAAATCGGACGACTCTTTTCCAGGGTGAGACTTTCAATAGAACTCGGTCTCCTTCTTGAAACTCCAACGGTCTTCTACGATTGTCTGCATAGCTCTTTTGTCGGCTGCAACTTTTAACCTGTCTTTGATCTGAAAGGTTCGGTCAGAATTTTCCTGAACGATTTCGGGTCTCGTCAGCTGCTTTTCTCCAACTTCTGCTCAACAAAGTGGGGTCGACACTTTCTCCCGTATAAAGCTTCAAACGGAGCAGCTTTAATACGGGAGTGATAGCTATTATTATAGGAAAACTCAGCTAGTGGTAGATGAGTATCCCAACTTTTGCTGAAATCGAGAACACATGCTTGCAACATATCCTCCAATGTCGTTAACTTAAAAGCGGAAGACTTAATCAACTAATTTGGGCGGTGACAGACGTTGTTCAGCCAATCATATTCAAAAATAATGAACCAATAGTTAGACTTTATTAAATAATAGAGTTTTACACGTGTTAAACATGCACAGTTCTATTTTAAATTATAAGTCTAACTATCATTCATTCAAACGCAAAACACCATTTCCCCGAATCCTTCACGAAGCATCCATTTTCTTCATTTACCTGAAAAGTATGTAAAGAAATGGGTTATATATATTACAAATTGTGTTAAATGAGATGAGTTATTATGAAAGGAAAAATCGTAAACCTAGAGATAAAGGGCCTAAAACTATTGGTCGATCTATCGGGGCGACGCCCCTGCTCTTCCCGTCGCTCTGGTTGAAAAGGCGGGAATATTTTAATTTTGGTATGCATCAGGTTTATCATAAATGATATTCATACATGTGTTTTACTCCTTGCTCGTTTACAACTAACGCGTTTTGTTTAAGAAATGTATAACTATGTTTGAAAAAGTGAAAAATTAAATTCCCATTGATAAGAATGATGAATAATGAAATTTATTATTAATAAGAATGATGACTAAATCAGAGTTAAGTCGAGAACTGTTACATCCCAATTTTTAATTGAGAAACTCACCAACATTCGTGTCGAAAAAATTATTTTAACATGCTTCAGGTAAATAAAGAAAATGGATGCTTCGTGAAGGATTCGGGAAAATGGAGTTGTGCGTTTGAATGAATGATAGTTGGACTTGCAATTTAAAAAAGAACCGTGCATGTTTGACACGTGTAAAACTCTGATATTTAATAAAGTCCAACTATTGGTTCATTATATTTTAATATGATTGGCTGAACAACGTCTGTCACCACCCAAATTAGTTGATTAAGTCTTCCGCTGTTAAGTTAACAATTTTTAGGGTGTGACAAAAATTGGTATCAGAGACATTGGTTATAGGGAACTAGAACTATAACCGAGTATTTGAAACAAACATTTTTCCACTTCACGAAGCTGCAAATTTTTATAAACACATTTTTATAAGAAATGCAAAAGAAAAGGTTTCATTTATTTGGTTATGAGTTATGTGAAATTTAAGTAATAAATTTTACATGTTAAGTATATCACGATTACTTAGTACGGATTACGTTTCAAACGTATGATTCACACCCAATTTTCGAGATTCGCAACACTAGCAACATGTCGAGGACTGCCTCCACCGACCTCTGTCATGCTAATCACAATCCACCACCTTTAGGGGTCCAGCGTCCTTGCGGGACCTGGCACCACAGGTCCGGCCCTAGATCTGATACCATCTATAACAGGCCTACTACCACCGCACCAGAATATTGTCCGCTTTGGCTGGGACGTACCACTATCGCCTTACGGATTTGGTTTTAGTTGCCTAGATGGTCACCCCTCCTCATACTACTCACACCTAAGCACGCTTAACTGTGAAATTCTCCTCTCATTCACTACCATTAAGCGCCCAAAACGCGTTAGGATAGGGAAGGTATCCACCTCCTTATAAAGAAGGCTTAGTTCTCCTTCCCAACCGATGTGGGATATCACAAAAGAGATAGAGAATGGCAATGCGAACCTACCTCTTTCGATTCCCTAAATTGTCTAACTCTACCTCAATGCTTCTGCAGTTCAGCTCAGGAGTTAGAGCCATTCACGGAGTAATGAAATTTTTGAATTTTTCTCGTATTGATCCAGTTAGGCCCCACCGAACTTAGACATTTAGTAGGGAAAATTTGAAAACTTGTGTTTTGTGTCGATGTGTACTCACATATATTTTAGTTGTTATTTTATTAACTTCTACACAAGTAATATAATTTTTCAAATTTAAATGTCATAAAATTCTTTTGGGTTGATTTGTTATTTATTGCATGATCATGATTATTTCCTCTATTTATTCACACACGGTTTATAACTAATAATAAATATTGTCTTATTTATATTATCCGAAAATAATAGAACGACAATATACACCCAAATTAAGACTAACCTTCCACCGTTAGAAGATCTGGACTACCTTCTTTGTAAAGTTGACACAGTTGACCACCCATCACTTAACACTTCTTTGTAGTATTATAATTATAACTAGGATATTGAACGTGGTTAAGGATGTGGTACAAGTAACGATACTCATGATAGAGATATTACTAGAAATCCGGCAGGAAGAAAAAGACTAAAGGTGTTTGTTATATGTCAGAAATGGTACAAGTGACCGGATTGGTTCCACGTTTTATTGTACCGAAATATGTCAGAATCGAGAGATACATCTATAGTTTAGTACCAAATAGCAAGAGCACGATTACCCATGTTAATCCAACAATAAATTATATTGCTAGAACTCTGGAAAAATATCACCGCCTGATGATGTCATTCGCAATGGATTGTTGTTTACAAGAGTGATACCGGTAAGAAATCTGTTAAACCTAATTCAACGAAGATGATGGTCTGTTGGTTCAGAAAAATTTCTTGATTATAAAGAGAACAAGAGCCAAGATGCAAACCGTAAATTTCATCAAATTCATTAAAATGGGAAGAACCAATTCTAAATGCCCAAATGTAATACTTATAGGAAGTGCCATCTTGATATTAGCAAAAGATATACCAAGAGAAATAGTTCTAGACACTTGATTCGGAAATGGTCCCGTGAGACAACCGATAACTGGCGATATGCGAAAGTAAGGTTGTTTTGAATTCAGAAATGGATAACATGCTCATAGGATACTATAATTTAAAATTTGAAATGCTAGAGAAAGATCTTTTAATACAAGGAAGGAAAGTAAGGATCCCTCGATTAACACCGATATGTTTATGTTAAATAGCCAATACATTTTTGTACTTTACGATACTGGAGCCAACTTAAGTTTTGTTTCTAAACAATTAGAGACATTTCTTGGCATAAAACCAGTAAATCGGATAGAAAGTGCTTTGTAGGATTAGCAAAGGGAAAGTTAATAGAAACCGATACAGTCATCCGTGATTGTAACCTTTTGGTAGAAAACCGTAAGTTCAGTATTAATCTATTAACTGTCAAGTTAGACAGTTTAATTATCGTTTTAGGTATGGATAGACTGTAAAAAAAATATCATGTTATGATTTTTTTACAAGGCTAGATCGTTACCACTTGCAATTTGTGAAACTTTAGTAATCCATGGTGATCGGTGTAATACCAAATTAAAGTTCGTAAACGAGAGACGCAAGTTATTGTGTAAGAGATACCTTACTCTTAGATCAATATTGTCAAGATATTTCTATAACCCATAATTTTCTTGAAGTTTTCCCTAAACATTTGTCTGGATAATTTCCATCGAATCATGTTAATTCCAAAATCGATTTGTTCAAAATGCTGCACCGATAGCTAAGTCTCCGTATTAATTGAAGGCTTCGAAAAAGCAGTTGTTGTCCAATAAACTTCAAGAACTAGTGGACAAAGGTTTCATAAAACCAAGCTTCATACTTGTGACAACCGGTAATTTCCCAAACCCATAAGCTAAGTAATCAACCTAATAATTAGGTGATTGTAAAATTAAGCGCGTGCATTTGTTATGTGCGCCCTGCGCGAGCGCGCCATGTTAGTCAGCGCGTGCAGTTGTTATGTGCAACCTGCGCGAGCGCACCATGTTAAGAACCAGCGTGAGCATATGTTATATGCGCCATGCGTGAATGATTTGGCCATCCCGCATGATGCTAAGGCGGGTGCATCCTACATCGTTTATGCGCGTGCGGAAGGGAACTAACCTACCCGCATGGCGGGAACGTTGAGAGCTAGTTTGTCTGAAGCTCCAAGATGGAATTGACTTCAACATGACTGATCACTATGTTGAAATACCAAGACCACCTGGAGAATCTACAAATGAAACTCAAATGTCCCTAACTGCGAGAAGGTTACGCACCTACCCGCAGCAAAGACATGTCCTATACGCAGAAAGCTATGCGCACCAAGTTATACGCGCAGAACACTTGGTCTATTCTCCAGTTAAGGAGATTACTCCCGCCCGAAAGGAAACAGTAGCGTGTTTCAGAGATTTTCCACTTTTTACTGTACACTGACAAAAGTACCTGAAAAAGCACACTGTAACATGAAAAGTCAACTGTCAGCCACCCTATTCTCACCAACCCCAGACCTGCATGTTCTGTCCAAATCAAATCAAAATCTTTTATCCACCACTCCACTCTTAAGTAAATAATAATAACTTCCATACTTTATCATCATTACATTTAGATATGAAAAGATTTCAATCCCCTAAAGCAAGGGATTGTGTTCCCTTGAGTTTGCCTATAAATTTGTAGCCTAAATTATCACCCAAAACACACTTCAAAGAACTACAAACTTGCACTAATCCTTTCCCAAGCATCCGTTGTTTCCAGCTCCGATCCTGTTACTAGGTAAGCCGAGAATATAACCTTGATACCTACTATCCAACCCTTATATTCTCCTATTTCTTGATCTTAATATATATACTTGTTATTTAATCGTATTCTAGACCTTCGATTCCGAGGCCAACACCAAGAAAACCCGAATCTCGATTAATCCCTTAACAAGAACCACAGGTGAGTCTCACAGCCCCTATTTTCACTGTTTTCACTGTTTTAAACTGCTTTCGGGGCGAGGGACACGTACTTAAATAATGTTTTATCATGGTATACTTACAAGCTATGCAAGCGATTATGTGTTTAAGTTATGTTTCATGATGAGCAATGCAAACGGTTATCTAAGGTTTTCAATGTATGTGCGCTAGAACTCGAGTAAGTGATCACTTTACCATTGGAACTCTAAGGGTAGGGACTGCTGGTTTGATCCGCCCACTCGTAGGGGTCGCACCTCTTTGCATGGACGAGTGCCTGGCATGGGGCAGTACTATGGGGTTGAGCCCGCTCGTAGGGGTCGCGCCTCTTTGCATGGACGAGCGCCTTGTTTTCCGGCACAACGTCTGCGCGTAACCCGCGGGACGGTATCCTTAGCTCGTAGGGGCAATGCCTCTTTGCATGGACGAGCACAGTTTCTCAGAATTGTTCGCGCGTAACCCGCGGGACAGTATCCTTAGCTCGTAGGGGCAATGCCTCTTTGCATAGACGAGCCTAGTTTTCCAGAAACGTCTGCGCGTAACTCGCGGGACGGTTTTACGTTATTTTAGCTCGTAGTGGCTGCGCCACTTACATAGACGAGCACCGTATCCAGAATTTGTTCACGCGTAACCCGCGGAACGATTTTTATCAGAATATTGTCAGAATTGTGTTAATACGATTTTACCAAGCAGATGTTAATGATGTTGCCAGAAATGTTTCAGAATGATTTTATCAAGTTACTAAAACTTGTGAACTCACTCAGTTTATACTGATTCAAATGTTTTTACGTGTCTTTCAGGAGATAACTAGGTAGCGCATGGAGTCACACTTAGAGCACCACACGCTGAACATCTAAAACAAGCTTTTTGGAAGATTTTGGTTTTATCCCCTCGATGCGCACGGTTACCCGCCGCGCAAGGGGATATGGCGAGGAAATCTTCAGTTTTATACTTGGATGTTTCTTTTTGTAATCTTTGAACAATGTAATGTGTTTGTACTAAACTTCTCATGCGCAATAAAAATCTTTGAATGTTTTGCAATGGCCCGTGCTTAATTATCAATCCCCACTCGTGCGCGCCCGGCTGTTTCCGCCGCTCAGGGCCGGGTGTGACAGATTGGTATCAGAGCACTGGTTATAGCGAACTAGGAAAAGAAGTTTTTAACCTAGACTATAACCTTTGGGGAATCGCATGAAATATTTTTCAAAGAATATTTTCAAAAGAATATTTTCAAAAGAAAAATCACACACGCACTTAGGAACACGGGTCACAGTGTCTAGAGATAAGAACATTATGTGCTCTGAGTACATGCGCTAAGTTTGTTATATTTTCTTTTTATGAAAAGAATGCCTCCAACCAGAGCCAAGGGAATTACCATGACACCCGAGGAGCTCGCAGAAATAATCGCGCAGGCGATTGCAACGCATGAGGCCAGCAAGGCCGAATCTAGTCAGGGTCGCCAAGAGAACGAGACCCCAGAACCCGAATCAGGAGCCTTGAACAAAGGATGCTCCTATAAAACATTCATGGCCTGTAGGCCTTGGCCGTTCAAAGGCACCGAAGGAGCCATTGGGCTCTACAATTGGATTGACAAGATGGAGACCGTTCTCTCCATCAGCGGATGTAGTGAAAACCAGAAGGTCCTTTACGCGACCTGCATGTTCCAAGAAGCAGCTTCGTCCTGGTGGAAGCTCCAAGTAAAGACCTTGGGGCGAGAAGTTGCTCTTCACAAGACCTGGGAAGAATTGAAAGAAATGATGATGAGAAAGTTCTGCTCTCGCGCAGAAATTCAGAGCTTGCAACAAGAATTCTGGAACCACACCATGATAGGAACGGATATCGATGCCTACACCAATCGTTTCAACGAGCTTTGCCAGCTGGTGCCAGACATGGCAAACACAGAAGAAAAGAAAATCGAGAGGTACATCTTTGGGTTACCTCCTGTCGTTAGAGTCCCGCTCAACGCCGCCGCACCTCCGACCTTTGACGAGGCGGTTGCGCGAGCCATCACCCTTACAAGGGATACGGTTCGTGCGGGTATGTTGACCGCTCGCTTGAACGAGCAGCGAACCTCTGACTCCAAGAGGAAATGGAACTCCCACCGAGGGTCAGACTTCAAGCAGCCACCGCCCAAGAAGCAGGAAAGCACAAGGGTTTACGCGATTCAAGCCGCGGAACCATCAAGGAAAGGATACAGCGGGCCTCGCCCATGGTGCAGCAAATGCAAGTATCACCACGAGGGTGAATGCGCAAAAATCGAATGCGCCAAATGTGGCAGACCAGGACACAAGGCGATGAATTGTCGCATCAGAGAAGCTGGATCGAGCGACAGCTGCTACGCATGCGGGAAGCCTGGACACTTCAGTCGGGATTGCCCACAGAAAGGAAACCAAGCTCGCGGGAGAGCTTTTGTGATCGGCGCGGGTGAAGCAAAGGAAGAGCCGAATGTGGTAACCGGTACGTTTTTGCTTAACGGTCATTATGCATCTGTCTTATTTGATACTGGCGCTGACCTAAGTTTTATATCCCATGAGTTTAAAAACTCCCTGGGCTTAGCGACCAGTAGGCTAGACAAACCTTATACTATAGAACTAGCCAATGGTAGGCAGTTATGCGCGAATGAAAGGACTGAGCAATGTGTATTAGTCATGGGAGGTCATGAGTTCAATATAAACTTGTTGCCAATAGATTTGGGAAGTTTCGATATTGTGGTAGGTATGGATTGGTTGGTCGAGAATCTCGCGGAGATTGTTTGTCATGAGAAGCAGGTTCGGATTCCACTGTTGAACGGAGAAACTTTGATGATTCAAGGGGAAAGAAAGGGAGTTGCGACGAAACTGATTTCGTGCCTAAAGGCGCGCAAGTGCCTAAGGAAAGGGTACTACGCCTTCCTGGCGCATGTAATAGAGAAGGGAGATGAGCGAAGAATTAAAGACTTACCTGTAGTGCGCGAATTTCCAGAAGTTTTTCCTAAAGATCTGCCCGGATTGCCGCCACCGCGACAAATCGAGTTTCGAATTGATTTGGTCCCAGGAGCTGCGCCAGTAGCCCGAGCGCCTTATCGATTAGCTCCATCTGAGATGCAAGAGCTATCCAATCAGTTACAAGAACTTTTGGATAAGGGTTTCATACGCCCAAGCTTTTCACCTTGGGAGCTCCAGTACTGTTTGTTAAGAAGAAGGATGGTTCGTTCCGGATGTGTATTGACTACAGGGAGCTGAATAAGCTGACAGTCAAAAATCGGTACCCCTTACCGAGGATTGACGACTTATTTGACCAGTTGCAGGGATCCAGTTATTATTCGAAGATAGATCTACGGTCAGGATACCACCAACTTAGGGTCCATGAGGAAGACGCGCCAAAGATAGCCTTCCGAACCAGATATGGCCATTATGAGTTCTTAGTGATGCCTTTCGGGCTAACTAATGCGCCGGCTATATTCATGGATCTGATGAACCGTGTGTGCAAACCATACTTGGACAAGTTTGTGATTGTGTTTATAGATGATATTCTAATTTACTCTCGAACCAAGGCCGAGCATGAGCAACACTTGAGGTTGATTTTGGAATTGTTAAGGAAAGAAAGGTTGTATGCAAAGTTTTCTAAATGTGAGTTTTGGCTTAGAGAGGTTCACTTTCTCGGTCACGTTGTAAACAAGAAAGGAATACACGTCGATCCTTCTAAGGTTAAAGCCATCGAAAACTGGGAAGCGCCAAAAACCCCAACTGAGGTGAGGCAATTCCTTGGACTAGCTGGCTACTATCGACGCTTCATTGAGAACTTCTCCAAGTTAGCTCTACCTCTGACCGCGCTAACTCAGAAAGACAAGGCGTTTATTTGGGGCGAGAATCAGGAAGCGGCATTTCAAATGTTGAAACAGAAGTTATGTAGTGCGCCAATTTTATCTTTACCAGAGGGGACGGATGACATCGTCGTTTACTGCGACGCTTCACACCAGGGACTCGGATGTGTCCTTATGCAGCGAGACAAAGTTATAGCGTATGCCTCGCGCCAACTCAAGACCAATGAAAAGAACTACACAACGCATGATTTAGAACTTGGAGCGGTTGTCTTCGCGCTAAAGATTTGGCGCCATTACCTCTACGGTACGAAATGTGTAATCTTTACGGATCATAAGAGCCTCCAACATATATTCAATCAGAAGGATTTAAACATGAGGCAACGAAGATGGGTTGAATTGTTGAATGATTATGATTGCGAGATCAAGTATCATCCGGGGAAAGCGAATGTGGTAGCAGACGCGCTAAGCAGAAAGGAGCGAATAAAAACACTACGGGTCAAGGCCCTAAAGCTAACAATTCACGCAGAGCTCTCTACGCGCATCCGAGACGCTCAGCAAGAAGCCTTGAAACCAGAATTTGTTAAAACTGAATCCCTTGGGGGTATGATTAAGAATTTGGAACTTAAAGGGAACACTCGATATTTTGCCAACCGCATATGGGTCCCTCTCAAGGGAGGACTGCGCGAGCAGGTATTAAACGAAGCTCACAAGACGCGGTATTCCGTACATCCTGGCGCAGACAAGATGTACCAAGATGTTAAAATGTTGTATTGGTGGCCCAATCTTAAAGGCGCCATCGCGACACATGTCAGTAAGTGCCTGACGTGTTCAAAGGTAAAGGCTGAATACCAGAAGCCGTCGGGGTTACTTCAACAGCCAGAAATTCCCATGTGGAAGTGGGAACAAATCTCCATGGATTTCATCACCAAACTACCAAGGACACCTGGGGGTTACGACACGATATGGGTTATTGTAGATCGGCTAACTAAGTCAGCGCACTTCCTGCCGATTAAAGAAACTGATAAAATGGAAAAGTTAGCCCGACTATATATTCGAGAAGTAGTTTCAAAACATGGAGTCCCAGTGTCCATCATTTCTGATAGAGATAGTCGGTTCACCTCAAGGTTTTGGAGATCATTACAAGAGGGGTTAGGTACTCGACTGGACATGAGTACGGCTTATCACCCCCAAACGGATGGACAAAGCGAACGAACGATCCAGACATTGGAAGATATGCTGCGCGCGTGCGCGATCGATTTTGGAGGTAGTTGGGATACCCACCTTCCGTTGGTTGAATTTTCTTACAATAACAGTTATCACACAAGCCTCAAGGCAGCGCCGTTTGAAGCGTTATATGGGCGCAAGTGTAGATCCCCACTATGTTGGGCTGAAGTGGGCGACAAGCAAATGACTGGTCCAGAAGTGATCCAAGAAACAACAGACAAGATTTTTCAGATAAGGGATCGCCTTAAGGCAGCACGCGACAGACAGAAAAGTTATGCTGATATGAGAAGGAAACCGTTGGAGTTTCAAGTAGGGGATAAAGTACTTTTGAAAGTCTCTCCATGGAAGGGAGTCCCCCGTTTCGGTAAGCGAGGGAAGCTAAATCCGCGCTACATTGGACCATTTGAGATCCTGGAGAGGATCGGTCCAGTTGCTTATAAACTCCGTCTACCCGCCGAACTCAGTGGAGTTCATGATACGTTTCATGTATCCAACCTCAAGAAGTGTTTATCTGACGAAACGTTGATTTTACCGTTGGAAGAAATTCATATTGACAAACAGCTGCACTTCGTAGAAGAACCCATAGCAGTAACCGATTGGAAAGAACAAAAGTTACGCAGAAGCAAAATCAAGTTAGTAAAGGTTCAATGGAACTCGAGGCGTGGGCCTGAATTCACTTGGGAAAGAGAAGACCAGATGCGCACAAAATACCCACACCTCTTTCAGAACATGGCTTCTGCCAGCAACGTCTCCTAAATTTCGGGACGAAATTCGTTTAACGAGGGGAGAATGTGACAACCGGTAATTTCCCAAACCCATAAGCTAAGTAATCAACCTAATAATTAGGTGATTGTAAAATTAAGCGCGTGCATTTGTTATGTGCGCCCTGCGCGAGCGCGCCATGTTAGTCAGCGCGTGCAGTTGTTATGTGCAACCTGCGCGAGCGCACCATGTTAAGAACCAGCGTGAGCATATGTTATATGCGCCATGCGTGAATGATTTGGCCATCCCGCATGATGCTAAGGCGGGTGCATCCTACATCGTTTATGCGCGTGCGGAAGGGAACTAACCTACCCGCATGGCGGGAACGTTGAGAGCTAGTTTGTCTGAAGCTCCAAGATGGAATTGACTTCAACATGACTGATCACTATGTTGAAATACCAAGACCACCTGGAGAATCTACAAATGAAACTCAAATGTCCCTAACTGCGAGAAGGTTACGCACCTACCCGCAGCAAAGACATGTCCTATACGCAGAAAGCTATGCGCACCAAGTTATACGCGCAGAACACTTGGTCTATTCTCCAGTTAAGGAGATTACTCCCGCCCGAAAGGAAACAGTAGCGTGTTTCAGAGATTTTCCACTTTTTACTGTACACTGACAAAAGTACCTGAAAAAGCACACTGTAACATGAAAAGTCAACTGTCAGCCACCCTATTCTCACCAACCCCAGACCTGCATGTTCTGTCCAAATCAAATCAAAATCTTTTATCCACCACTCCACTCTTAAGTAAATAATAATAACTTCCATACTTTATCATCATTACATTTAGATATGAAAAGATTTCAATCCCCTAAAGCAAGGGATTGTGTTCCCTTGAGTTTGCCTATAAATTTGTAGCCTAAATTATCACCCAAAACACACTTCAAAGAACTACAAACTTGCACTAATCCTTTCCCAAGCATCCGTTGTTTCCAGCTCCGATCCTGTTACTAGGTAAGCCGAGAATATAACCTTGATACCTACTATCCAACCCTTATATTCTCCTATTTCTTGATCTTAATATATATACTTGTTATTTAATCGTATTCTAGACCTTCGATTCCGAGGCCAACACCAAGAAAACCCGAATCTCGATTAATCCCTTAACAAGAACCACAGGTGAGTCTCACAGCCCCTATTTTCACTGTTTTCACTGTTTTAAACTGCTTTCGGGGCGAGGGACACGTACTTAAATAATGTTTTATCATGGTATACTTACAAGCTATGCAAGCGATTATGTGTTTAAGTTATGTTTCATGATGAGCAATGCAAACGGTTATCTAAGGTTTTCAATGTATGTGCGCTAGAACTCGAGTAAGTGATCACTTTACCATTGGAACTCTAAGGGTAGGGACTGCTGGTTTGATCCGCCCACTCGTAGGGGTCGCACCTCTTTGCATGGACGAGTGCCTGGCATGGGGCAGTACTATGGGGTTGAGCCCGCTCGTAGGGGTCGCGCCTCTTTGCATGGACGAGCGCCTTGTTTTCCGGCACAACGTCTGCGCGTAACCCGCGGGACGGTATCCTTAGCTCGTAGGGGCAATGCCTCTTTGCATGGACGAGCACAGTTTCTCAGAATTGTTCGCGCGTAACCCGCGGGACAGTATCCTTAGCTCGTAGGGGCAATGCCTCTTTGCATAGACGAGCCTAGTTTTCCAGAAACGTCTGCGCGTAACTCGCGGGACGGTTTTACGTTATTTTAGCTCGTAGTGGCTGCGCCACTTACATAGACGAGCACCGTATCCAGAATTTGTTCACGCGTAACCCGCGGAACGATTTTTATCAGAATATTGTCAGAATTGTGTTAATACGATTTTACCAAGCAGATGTTAATGATGTTGCCAGAAATGTTTCAGAATGATTTTATCAAGTTACTAAAACTTGTGAACTCACTCAGTTTATACTGATTCAAATGTTTTTACGTGTCTTTCAGGAGATAACTAGGTAGCGCATGGAGTCACACTTAGAGCACCACACGCTGAACATCTAAAACAAGCTTTTTGGAAGATTTTGGTTTTATCCCCTCGATGCGCACGGTTACCCGCCGCGCAAGGGGATATGGCGAGGAAATCTTCAGTTTTATACTTGGATGTTTCTTTTTGTAATCTTTGAACAATGTAATGTGTTTGTACTAAACTTCTCATGCGCAATAAAAATCTTTGAATGTTTTGCAATGGCCCGTGCTTAATTATCAATCCCCACTCGTGCGCGCCCGGCTGTTTCCGCCGCTCAGGGCCGGGTGTGACAATACTCTGGGTAGCACTATTTCTATTCATGAAAAAGTAAGATAGTTCAATCGAGTATCGATCATCAAGAATTGAATAAACGAACCTTAAAAATTTGGTACCCATTACCGAAAAATGATTACGTGTTCGATCAGTTACAAGGACCTAGTTCTTATTTCTTATTTGAAGATCGACCTACGTTTTAGTTGCCATTAGAAGAATAAGACATTTTTTTAGAACGTGATAGGGCCATGATAAGGTTTTAGTCATACCGCTAAGAGTTGAGAATGTGCCTGTTGAGTTTATGTATCTCATAAATAGGGTATGCCAACCCTACTCGAATAAATTCATAATAATATTCATCGATGATATAAGTGGCAATATTAGAAAATTCTCTATGTATGATTTCTAGATTTGGGAAATTCATTTTATGGGAAATGTAATATATGAGAAAGGCATACGCATAAATCTATTAAAGATTAAAAAAAAATTAAGAATTTGTAACACTAAAGTTCCCAACTGAAGTGTAATAATTCTTGGATCTTGTTTGGATATTATCAGATATTCCTAAAAAATTTCTTTAAGATAGCTCAACCTTTGAAGGCTATTAACTCAGAAAAACAAAAGATATGACTAGAACAATAGATAAGATTAAACTCTTCAGTTATTAAACAATAGTGGTTTAGTACACCTATCTTGTTCTTCCTAAAATGAACAGATGAATTTGTAGCTTATAGTGATGTTTCACGCTTAGATCTTGGATGCATGCTTATGTCGAACGACACCCGCAGATAGCCTATACGACATGAAAACACAAATTTCACAAGAAAAATTATTCAACTCATGATTTGGATTTAGGAAGTATTGCTCTCGCTCTCAAAAACTTAAGATTTTATCGTTTCGATACAAAGTGCACATTCTACACTAGTCCTAAGAGTCCTCAGTTTCTTTTTAACAAGATACAACGACGTTGAGTTTAGCTACTTTATGATTATGACTGTGATATTCATTACCACATAGGTAAAGTGAATATTGTAGTTGATGCTTAAGTAAAAAGAAAAGAGAAAAGTTGTCACACGTATGTATTTTGTGATTAATAATCTTATAATTCGAATTCGTGATGCTCGATAAAAGCTTGAAGAGAGAAATTCAAAGGTTAGAAATCAAGAGAAATTGAATGTAAATTCACATCAAAAGTGTATGAAACGTTACACTTATTGAACCAAGTTTTGGTACTGCAATATTGGAACTTGTGTATCTCAGTACTAGACGAATGCATAAGTCTAGATACTCAATTTATCCAAGTTCTACCAAGATATAAAAAGATATCAAAGAACTTAATTGATGGACCAATGCAAAATTAGATATTATAGATTATGTAAACAAGCGTTTACCCCAAGGTTAAGGTAGAACATCCAAATCATCTAAACTTCTGCAACAACCTGAACTTTCATCGATAAAATGGGAGCCCATCACCAAAGACCTTATAATCTATCTACCATGAATATCTAGTAAGTGCGACACTATATGGATAATGGTAGATCTATATGCTCTTTCTTTACCACTATGGAAGAATACAATATGGAGAAATTTACCAGTTCATGATGGAAAGGGTGTTAGGGTAATCTTGTAAGGTAAATTGACAATTACGGTTCTAGAACATAATTGTGAATTTACAGGTGAATTTGAACTCTAATATGGCTTTTCTATATCAATGATTTGGCAACCTCTCCAAGAATCTTTGGAATACTCACCACCATTTGCTTATTTTCCTTAAGCAATTATTTTTCAGTATTATGGTCCCACCGTTGGGAGCCTTATACGAAAATAAAATTCTCCAATCATTACATTACTAAGCTAAGCTAAAAGGAAGTTGAGTATTCATTATGTTGGACATTTCGAAGTAGCCAATCAAATTGGTCCAGTAGCATGGAAGCTCGATTACCTCTAGCATTTAGTAAAATATTTGACGCGGTCCACGTGTCTAATATGAAGAAATACTTGTCTAACGAATCACTGATCATTCCATTTGACGAAGTCCACGTGGACAACAGGATTCGATTTATTGT
The DNA here is from genome assembly GCF_021521415.1 of Bidens hawaiensis. Taxonomy (NCBI): domain Eukaryota; kingdom Viridiplantae; phylum Streptophyta; class Magnoliopsida; order Asterales; family Asteraceae; genus Bidens; species Bidens hawaiensis. Next base: position 237,198 of record NW_027491300.1, on the reverse strand, counting down.
AAATATCCCGAAATCATGGATTGAAATATCCAGAAACTCAGGCAAAACAAAAATCGAGTTGGTCCAAGTCACGTTGAATTCAAGTCGTAGCCCACACAATAACATGGGAATGATGACATCAGATAAAAAGAAAGTATCCTCAACTCTTCCTAAAGAATTAGACACGAGTGCTAACTCCTTAATTTCGGGACGAAATTTCTTATAGGAGGGGAGAATGTGACACCTGGCTATTTTAAGCCTAATCCAGTACTAATGTAATCCATGATTTTGTGAATAAAATATTATAATTAATACAATGAAGTTATTTTAGTCCAAAAACTCCCAAAAATATATAAGTTATATTTAATTGTGTTTAAAATGTTAAGTTTTGACGTGTAGCGAAAACTGCGCAAAACTGACTACGACGACAACCCGGGTATAGTTAAAAGTCCAAAATATTAGTAATCATCGGAATTGATCTAAAATAATATATTATTAGTGAAAATATTAATAATGAATCTTAAACTTATTTTTAGAAAGTTTGGTTCACGAAAATTTGAAATTAAGCGAGTGGAAGCCGGTACAAGATACCGTAAGGACCCGAACCAAACAAACTCCAAAATTTTACATCTTTATATGGTTTTGTAGGTAATTTTATGAAGGATTTAGAGGTCAAGTTAGTTTTGTACAAAACACTTCCTAAATAGTTTTATTTATAAAATATGACAAAGTGTGTATATATTTATACTAGTTTTAACATAAATTAAACAAAAACTACCCAACCCATACCCATCCCAGCTGTACCCCACCTCCACTACCACATCCTAGGCCTAGCTTTCATGATCCAATGTGTTGTGAGAATAAATTTCTTTCAAGTAATTCCTATTGTTGCGTGCATAAAGACAACTGCACCTAGTACTCTTGTTATAATTATTTGAGTTTCTCACCACTTCCCAAGACCACCAACTCTTCCTTTTCTTTTCCCCCTCACTGTCCACCACTCCACCACTTCCTCATTTCTCATTGGAATTTGGAAGTATTCTAGGAGCTTTTAAGACAAGAAATCACCAACCATATCATCTTCAGTTTCTTTAACCCTAAGGTGTGACATAGTTTCAAGTTTAGTTCCTTGAAATTTAGTGCTATGACTTGTTCATACAATCTTAAAATGGTTCACACAAATATGTAAACTCAAGTAAAAATGGAACATTGGGGGTATGCGTGTGTTATATGTGTGTCGTGAAGTGTATGTGTGGGTGTGTATGTGTTTCGTACACATATACATACATAGATACATATGCATACATTTTGCTTCCATATTAGAGTTTGTTGATGTTTAAATTGTTGATCTTATATTCTTATGACTCTATGGTAGACAAATACGATTTTTTTAAAGAGAATATTGAGAGGGAATGCCGTGAGAGATAGAGTGAAGGGATGTGTGTGGATGCTAGTATGTTAATGTATGCATGCATGTTAAAATCTTGATCTTGATGATTGTTTGTTTAGAATTATTGGAGTTCGAAAATAAAAAGGGCATGGAAAATGGAAGAAATAAGTTAGAGATTGGACATAAAAGTAGAGTTTGGATATAAATGTGAAAAGCCACTTGCTTCGCTAATTTGCATGCATGCTATTTGATCATCTCTTTGAAAATGTTGAGTTGTTTAATAATATAATAGTCTTAGGTTTTGATGATGAGTTTGCATGTTCACAATAGTTGAATAAAGTACATTACTAATAAATAATGATAGATTCTTAATTTTCTAAGGTAAATAAATGTTACATAGAGTGTCAAAGATTTGCAAAAATTTATATTGATTACATGTGACAAAATAAATATGAGATATGCAAGAATGTTTACTTTTAACTAGTTAAAAATGCATTTAAAGTCGTATGGTCAAAACTGGAAATTTCTAAGTCTTACATGTATTAAATGATTAGTTTTATGTTTTATATGATTTACATGCTTTATTGGCTTAGTTTGATAGACGTTTGCTTAAACGATCAAAAGTTTGGCTTTTTAACGCAAAACCGACATAGTTTTAGGAACTGTTTTTAAACAGCAACTAGAACCAAAATGTTGATATAAATTATATGGATAATGTATATAATAAGGTTAAGATGATAAAACTTGACAATAGACGAGCCGTCGCGAGAAGTGACGAAAAACATTAAAAATGACCATTTTTTATGCAAAAGTAGAGAAACTAAAAACGGAAATATTTATGTAAACTAAATCAATAAAGTTATATATTTTAACTATATAATGTGTTTTCATACCTAAAATAGTAAGTTTTCATACAAAAACGTAACCGGTTCGCCATTAGACGCGAAACCGACAAAACCGGAAAAATGGTTAAAAACATAAAGTTTATAAAACATGGGATAAAAGTATGTATAATTTCAGTAATATATAAAGTTATACTAAAACTTGAGTATGATAAAAATAATTAATCGTTAATTAATATAAGTATATTAAATAATTAATAATAATATCTATGCACATAAACTTGTTTAATTATTAAGTGTTTTATGTGCATAGGAATAAATAGTTAGAGAATTAGGTGTTGTAATATGTTATAATCTTGTGTGCTTGTGTAAGAATAAACAACATAGACTTAACCGAACCAAAGGTCGCAGGTGGGTCGTTTGAACACAAAAATAATAATGTAATGAAAATAAACATTTTTAAAGAATAAAACGTTTGTGTGAACACTTTAAGTTGGATGAACAACTTATATTATAAATTTGAATAGATTATTAAAAATTATACTATATTAATAGGACACATGTGTTTGAATGTTTACCGACATTATACCGCTAAAGGTGAGTTTTCTCGTAAATCCCCTTGTTTTAATGATTTATAAATGCTTTGGGGGGGAAAGTATGTAAAGAAATGAGTTATATATTTTACAAATTGTGTTAAATGAGATGAGTCATTGTGAAAAGAAAAACCGTTAACCTAGATAGAAAGGGTCTAAAAATATTAGTAGATCTATCGGGGCGACGCCCCCGCTCTTCCAGTCGTTCTGGTTGAAAAGGCAGGAATATTTTTATTTTGTTATGCATCAGGTTTATCATAAATGATAGTCATACATGTGTTGTACTCATTGCTCGTTTACAACTAACACATTTTGTTTAAGAAATGTATAACTATGTTTGAAAAAGTGGAAAATTAAATCGCGAGGACGTTGGACCCCTAAGGGGGGGTGGATTGTGATTGGAACGACAGAGGTCGATGGAAGCGGTCCTCGACAATTTGTCAGTGCTACGAATCTCAAAAATTTTGTGTGACTCAGACATTTGTGACGTAATCCGTACTAAGTAATCGTGATATACTTAACATGTAAAACTTATCACTTAAATTTCACATAACTCATAACCAAATAAATGCAACCTTTTCTTTGCATTTCTTATAAAAATGTGTTTATAAAAATTTTCAGCTTCGTGAAGTGGGAAAATGCTTGTTTCAAATACTGGGTTATAGTATAGAAATTCTCTTCAAAAACTTCTAGTTCCCTATAACCAATTGCTCCGATACCAAATGTTACAGGCCACCTACCACTGCACCATAATATTGTCCGCTTTGGCCGGGATATACCACCATCGCCTCACGGATTTGCTTTTGGTTGCCCAGGTGGTCACCCATTCTCATACTACTCCCACCTGAGCATGCATAACAGTGGAACTCTCCTCTCATTCACTACCATTAAGCGCTCAAAACGTGTTATGATGGGGAAGATATCCACCTCCTAATAAAGAAGGCTTAGTTCTCCTTCCCAACCGATGTGGGATATCATAAAAGGGATAGAGAATGGCAATGCGACCATACCTCTTTGGATTCCCTAGATTATCAAACTCTACTTTGATGATGCTGCAATTCAGCTCAGGTGTTAGAGCCATTCATGAAGTAATGATATTTTTTGAGTTTTTCTCGTATTGATCCAGTTAGGCCCCACCGAACTTAGACATTAAGTAGGGAAAATTTGAAAACTTGTGTTTTGGGTTGATGCGTATTCATACATATTTTAGTTATTATTTTATTAACTTCTACACAAGTAATATAATTTTTCAAATTTAAATGTCATAAAATTCTTATGGGTTGACTTGTTATTTATTGCGTGATCGTGATTATTTCCTATATTTATTCACACACGGTTTATAACTAATAATAAATATTTTCTTATTTATGTTATCCAAAAATAGTATAACGACAATATACACCCAAATTAAGACAAACCTTCCACCCTTAGAAGATCTGGACTACCTTCTCTGTAGAGTTGACACAGTTGACCACCCATCACGTAATACTTCTTTGCAGTATTATAATTATAACAAGGATATTGAACGTGGTTAAGGACGTGGTACAAGTTACAACACTCGTGATAGAGCTACTACTAGAAATCCGGCAGGAAGAAAAAGACTAAAGGTGTTTGTTATAATTCCATGAGTTATCGTAACTAGTTTAATCAATAACGCTACATTGATTTGAAAACTAGGTAAACAAGGAATCCGATACTAGGATTTCCTTGCATAACCTATTGAAGTTGAAACTTAAGGACCTCTCTAGGACTGAAGATCCCCTAAATATCCTTTGATGGATAGAGAAGATAGAGACATTAGTGGTGATCAAGGACTATGCTAAGTAGAGAATAAATTATACATCGTGCTTATTTCAAGACGAGGCTTCATTCTGGTAGAACAATCATGATCAAAATCTAGGAGAAGACGTTGCCTATGGTCTTACCAAGATTCATCTCAAGGAGTTGTTTCTAAGAGAATGTTGTCCTAGGAAAGAGCTTCAAAATTTCAAACTAAATTCCAGAATTTAACCAAGAAAGGTACTGAAATTAGAACTTAAACTTCTCGATTAATGAGCCGACCAGTTTGGTTCCACGTTTTATTGTACCGAAATATGTCAGAATCAAGAGATATATCTATGGTTTAGTACCAAATATCAAGAGCACGATTACCTATGTTAATCCATCAATAAATTATATTGCTAGAACTCTGGAAAAATATCACTGCCTGATGATGTCATTCGCAATGGATTGTTGTTAAACAAGAGTGATACCGACAAGAAATCTGTTAAACCTAATTCAACGAGGATGATGGTCTGTTGGTTCAGAGAAACTTCTTGATTATAAAGTGAATAAGAGCTAAGATTCAATCCGTAAATTTCATCAAATTCATTAAAATGGGAAGAACCAATTCTAAATGCCCAAGTGTAATACTTATAGGAAGTGTCATCTTGACATTAGCAAAAGATATACCAAGAGAAATAGTTCTAGACACTTGATTCGGAAATGGCCCCGTGAGACAACCGATAACTGGCGATATGCAAAAGTAAGGTTGTTTTGAATAAAGAAATGGATAACATACCCATAGGATACTAAATTCGAAAATTGAAATGCTAGAGAAGGATCTTTTAATACAAGTAAGGAAAGTAAGGATCCCTCTATTAACACCGATATGTTTATGTTAAATAGCTAATACATTTTTGTACTTTACAATACTGGAGCCAACTAAAGTTTTGTTTCTAAACGATTAGAGACATTTCTTGGCATAAAACCAGTAAATCGGATACAAAGTTCTTTGTAGGATTAGCAAAGGGAAAGTTAATAGAAACCGATACAGTCATCCGTGATTGTAACCTTTTGGTAGAAAACCGTAAGTTCAGTATTAATCTATTAACTGTCAAGTTAGACAATTTAATTGCCATTATAGGAATGGATAGACTGTAAAAAAAATACCATGTTATGATTTTATATTTGAAAAGGCTAGATCGTTACCACTTGCAATTTGTGAAACTTTAGTAATCCATGGTGATCGGTGTAGTACCAAATTAAAGTTCGTATCGAGAGACGCAAGTTACTGCGTAAGAGATACCTTATGCTTAGATCAATGTTGTCAAGATATTTATATAACCCAAGATTTTCTTGAAGTTTTCCCTATACATTTGTCTGGATAATTTCCATCGAATCATGTTAATTCCAAAACGATTTGTTCAAAATGCTGCACCGATAGCTAAGTCTCCGTATTGATTGCCGTCATCGAAAAAGCAGTTGTTTTCCAATAAACTTCAAGAACTAGTGGACAAAGGTTTCATAAAACCAAGCTTCATACCCTGAGTAGCACTAGTTCTATTCATGAAAAAGAAAGATAGTTCAATCGAGTATCGATCATCAAGAATTGAATAAACGAACCTTAAATATTTGGTACCCATTACCGAAAATTGATTACGTGTTCGATCAGTTACAAGGACCTAGTTCTTATTTGAAGATCGACCTACGTTTTAGTTGCCATTAGAAGAATAAGACATTTTTTTAGAACGTGATAGGGGCATGATAAGGTTTTAGTCATACCGCTAGGAGTGAAAAATGTGCCCGTTGAGTTTATGTATCTCATAAATAGGGAATGCCAACCCTACTCGAATAAATTCATAATAATGTTCATCGATGATATAAGTGGCGATATTAGAAAATTCTCTCAGTATGATTTCTAAATTTGGAAAATTCATTTTATGGGAAATGTAAGATATGAGAAAGGCACACACATAAATCTATAAAGATTAAAACAATTAAGAATTTAAAACACTAAAGTTCCCAACTGAAGTGTAATAATGCTGAGATCTTGTTTGGATATTATCTCCTAAAAAATTTCTCTAAGATAGCTCGACCTTTGAAGGCTATTTACTTAGAAAAACAAAAGATATGACTAGAACAACAGATAAGATTAAACTCTTCAGTTATTAAACAATAGTGGTTTAGTACACCTATGTTGTTCTTCCTAAAAAGAACATATGAATTGGTAGCTTATAGTGATGTTTCACGCTTAAGTCTTGGATGCATGCTTATGTCGAAAGACAACCGAAGATAGCCTATATGACTTGAAAACACAAATTGCACAAGAAAAATTATTCAACTCATGATTTGGAATTAGAAACTATTACTCTCGCTCTAAAAAACTTAAGATTTTATCATTTCGATACAAAGTGCACATTCTACACTAGTCCTAAGAGTCCTCAGTTTCTTTTTAACAAGATACAACGACGTTGAGTTTAGCTACTTTATGATTATGACTGTGATATTCATTACCACACAGGTAAAGTGAATATTGTAGTTGATGCTTAGGTAAAAAGGAAAGAGAAAAGTTGTCACACGTATGTATTTTGTGATTAATAATTCTTATAATTCGAATTCGTGATGCTCGATACAAAGCCTTGAAGAGAGAAATTCAAAGGTTAAAATCAAAAGCTTATGAAACGTTACACTTATCGAACCAAGTTTTGGTACTGTAATATTGGAACTTGTGTATCTCAGTACTAGACGAATGCGTAAGTCTAGATACTCAATTTATCCAAGTTCTACCAAGATATAAAAAGATATCAAAGAAATTTACTGATGGACCAATGCAAAATTAGATATTATAGATTATGTAAACAAGCGTTTACCCCAAGGTTAAGGTAGAACATCCAAATCATCTAAACTTCTGCAACAACCTGAACTTTCCTCGATAAAATGGGATCCCATCACCAAAGACATTATAATCTATTTACCATGAATTTCTAGTAAGTGCGTCACCATCTGGATAATGGTAGATCAATCTGCTCTTTGTTTACCTCTTTGGAAGAATACAATATGGAGAAATTTACCAGTTCATGATGGAAAGGATGTTAAGGTAGTCTTGTAAGGTAAAATGACAATTACGGTTCTAGAACATAATTGTGAATTTACAGGTGCATTTGAACTCTAATATGGCTTTTCTATATCAATTATTTGGCGACCTCTCCAAGAATCTTTGGAATACTCACCACCATTTGCTTATTTTCCTTAAGCAATTATTTTTCAGTATTACGGTCCCACCGTTGGGAGCCTTATACGAAAATAAAATTCGCCAATCACTGCATTACTAATCTAAGCTAAAAGGAACTTGAGTATTCATTATGTTGGACATTTCGAAGTCGCCAATCAAATTGGTCCAGTAGCATGGAAGCTCGAATTTCTAGCATTTAGTAAAATATTTGACGCGGTCCACATGTCTAATATGAAGAAATACTTGTCTAACGAATCATTGATCATTCCATTTGACGAAGTCCACGTGGACAACAAGATTCGATTTATTGTTAATATCCCGAAATCATGGATTGAAATATCCAGAAACTCAGGCAAAACAAAAATCGAGTTGGTCCAATTGACGTTGAATTCAAGTCGTAGCTCACGCAATAACATGGGAATGACGACATCAGATAAAAAGAAAGTATCCTCAACTCTTCCTAAAGAATTAGACACGAGTGCTAATTTCTAAATTTCGCGACGAAATTTTCTTAAAGGAGGGGAGAATGTGACACCCGGCTATTTTAAGCCTAATCCAGTACTAGTATAATATGTGATTATGTGAATAAAATATTATAATTATTACAATGAATTAAAGTTAAGAATTTTTAGGAAGAAAGGAATACCTTAGGGATTCTATTTTCCTTTTTTCTCACACACCATAATGTTATTTTCTTTACATATATACAGTATTAGTATTATTTATATGTTTATATTATTGTTAAACTTTGATTTCATTTGTATTGCTTCATACATATGTACTTTAGAGCTGAGGGTCTCTCTGGAAGCCACATCTCTATCCCTTTGGGAAGAGGTACGGTGTGCCTACATCCCACCCTCCCCGACCCTACTTATAGCTTTGCTGTTGGTGAGACTTCACTGGGTATGATTGATAGATATATTACAATGAAGTTATTTTAGTCCAAAACTACCAAAAATATATGAGTTATATTAAATTGTGTTCTAAAAGTTAAGTTTTGGCGTGTAGCGAAAACTGCGCAAAACTGACACCGGCGACAACCCGGGTATAGTTAAATGTCCAAAATATTCCTAAACATCGGAATTGATCTAAAATAATATATTATTAGTGAAAATATTAATAATGAATCATAAACTTATTTTTAGAAAGTTCGGTTCACGAAAATTTGAAATTAAGCTAGTAGAAGCCGGTACAGGATATCGTAAGGACCCGAACCAAACAAACTCGAAAAGTTTACATCTTTATATGATTTTGTAGGTACTTTTATGAAGGATTTAGTAGTCAAGTTAGTTTTGTACAAAACACTTCCTAAATAGTTTTATTTTATAAAATATGACAAAGTGTGTATATATTTATACTAGATTTAACATAAATTAAACAAAAACTACCCAACCCATACCCATCCCAGCCGTACCCCACCTCCACTACCACATCCTAGGCCTAGCTTTTATGATCTAATGTGTTGCGAGAATAAATTTCTTCCAAGTAATCGCTATTTTTGCATGCATAAAGACAAGTGTGCCTAGTACTCTTGTTATAATTATTTGAGTTTCTCACCACTTCCCAAGACCACCAACTCTTCCTTTTCTTTCCCCCCTCACCTTCCACCACTCCACCACTTCCTCATTTCTCATTGGAAGTATTCTAGGAGCTTTTAAGACTAGAAATCACCAACCATATCATCTTCATTTTCTTTAACCCTAAGGTATAACATAGTTTCAAGTTTAGTTCCTTGAAATTTAGTGTTATGACTTGTTCATACAATATAAAAATGGTTCACACAAATATGTAAACTCAAGTAAAAATGGAACATTGGAGGTATGTGTGTGTAATATGTGTGTCGTGAAGTGTATGTGTGGGTGTGTATGTGTTCCGTACACATATACGTACATAGATACATATGCATATATTTTGCTTCCATATTAGAGTTTGTTAATATTTAAATTGTTGATCTTATATTCTTATGACTCTATGGAAGACATTCAATTTTTTTAAAGAGAATATTGAGAGGGAAAGTCGTGTGAGATAATGTGAAGGATTGTGTGTGTATGCTAGTATGTTAATGTATACATGCATGTTAAAATCTTGATCTTGATGATTGTTTGGGTTAGAAATATTGGAGTTTGAAAACAAATCAGAGTAAAGTCGAGAACTTTTACATCCCAGTTTTTAATTGAGAAACTCACCAACATTTGTGTTGACAAAATCATTTTAACATACTTTTCAGGTAAATGAAGAAAATGGATGCTTCGTGAAGGATACGGGAAAATGGTGTTGTGCGTTTAAATGAATGATAGTTGGACTTGTAATTTAAAATAGAACCGTGCATGTTTGAAACGTGTAAAACTCTGATATTCAATAAAGTCCAACTATTGGTTCATTATTTTTGAATATGATTGGCTGAACAGCGTCTGTCACCGCTCAAATTTAGTTGATTAATATTTTAGTTAACGGTGATCGGTGGTGAGGCGGATCGACGGTATGGTGATCGCAATAAGTGGTGGCTTGAGGAGGAACAATTAGTCGTTGCATATCGGAACCAAATTGCATTTCCAAATCAAGGTCTATTCTTTACAGCGGGTCAAGTTGGACGTGTGTTGGCGTACTAATACTTCATATCAGTGGAGTGGGTACTGTTACGGTGGGTTTTTTATGCGGCAACGATTCCAAAATAACAGGTTTTTCGATTGGGTTCTGCAGCTGGCTAAGGAGTTTCCACGATAGTGATCTGAATAATATGAGGGTTCCAACAATCTAGTTGTGCAGCCAAGTTTTAATCAAACCAAGAAACCGGGTTCTATTATTAGGCGTTGATTGTTAAGAGCCAAAAATCAAATAAGTACGGTGATTGGGCAGATTGGACTTTACATAACCGGAAATTAAGTGTAGTAGATGTTAGTGCACGGTTTTGACGTCTCGAGTCTTTGTATTTATCGTATTGTAATTTATTATTATTATAATGAAAAGATATTTATCTTTAATAGTTAGTTCGTTAATGTAAGGCTAATTAGTTAAGAATGTTTAACGAATTAGGCAGTTCATTTAATGTAACACCCATTTGTTAAGGATGTTTAACGAATGGGCTAATAGTTCGTTATGTATGTTCCCATTCGTCATGGAATGCTGACGAATGGGGCATAACGAATCAATGATTCGTTATGTTTGAGTCTGTAAGTTAACGAACTGGACACCAATTCGTTACGTGTGACAATCGTCAATTTCAGGTTAACTCCGTTAACTCAACTCCGTCAATTCAAACTTAAAGATCACTGAATCTATAACGCACACCTCATTACATTTAAACTAGGGTTTAAATGACGCTTGACACTTACTACATGTGTAGTATTTCGGGATTTGCACCGAAACGCAAACGAGTTGACGCAAACGATTGGTGAATAAACGAAAAACGCCAAAACAATAATTATGTGATAATTATGTGTTAGACTTATGTGTTATGTGATAACATTGTTATAAACGTTAACTCAATGTGCTAGAACTAGTTAATTAAGCTAGAAAAGTAACATTTGAAAGTGGAGGGACCTAGATGTAACATGATTGTTATTAAATAATATTAAGCTAAAACCCTAGCCTCTCTTTCTCTCTCAAAACCGATCGGCCAGCCCCCTTCTCCCTTGTTCTTGGCTGCCGTCAATCACACACACACATACATACAAGAATCGTTCAAGTTTATTGGAGATTAAGGTGCTAGGAAGGTATAAACATCTATCCTATGCATCCTCTATGCTTAATCTTGATTTTGAATGGGTTAATTATAAACCCTAGGTCCGATTTTTCATATGTATATGTGTTCATAGGTTTTATTTTGATTTGATGATGTATTGATGATGATTTGATGACTAGAATTGATATTGTTACATGTTAATTGTTGTGTCTTTGATTATGAGATCAAATAAAACCCTAACCATGTATGAATGGTGTAATTGATATGCATGGATAGTGGTTATGGGGTCTAGAATGTTATATGAATGAATTGTGGTCTATAGATGGTTAATATGTTGAGTTTTGTTGCAAACAGTTTCTGGACAGATTGTGTTGTTGATGTTCAATTGACTGTATCGGGGTGTAAATGTGAAAATTGGTTGAGATTATTTATACTACAGTAAACTAGGTTGAGTCTAGTTTCTAAAGAATATAAATTTGCAATTTTTGGACGTGTAAAAGTTAACCTTTATGATTTTACAAAAACGTTGTGCAAAGCTGAGTTGTTAGACCTGCTGTTAGGTCGTTTTGTAAATATTATATCTCATTAACTACGAGACCAATTGGGTTGGTTCCACTTCTGGAAGTTGACTTGTTGAGTTAGGAACCTAACCCAAGTGGTCTTGCATTTTTTGGATTTTTAGTTTAACGGGAATTTCAAATAACATTCTGTTGCGCATGAATTTGACTGTTATGAGTTTGCTGTAATGTTTTGATCATTATGAGAAATCTATGTAGAATAAAAATAAAATAAAATATGTTCTGGAAACCCAACACATGAATGCTTTTGTGATGAGTTTTGGTAAATTAATTGAGATGCTACGATCGGTGGAATAGTACAATCTTTCTAGTTGAATTTCTGTCTCGGTGAAACTAGCTGCTGAATTTTGTGAAAATGCATGAAACATGATAATTGCTAGTTAATTGTTATGTTTTGACCAAATTGCCCCTGCGGGGAATACTTGCTAAATAGTTGTCGTGTTTTGACCAAATTGCCCTTACGGGGAGTAATTGCTAGTGATGTACATTATTAATACATGACACGTAAATAATTGCTCACACATGCAACGTATCACAGATGTACTTGTTAAAGTCACACACGATTCACAAACGAAACACGAAATATATTGTGTGCATAGGTATTATGTGCCGAGTCTAGAGACTCGATAATATTTCATACACTTAGAAAAATCTCTTTGTTGTTTTAGAACGCTAGAGAGAGTTTTTCTGTGACACGCATCCCTTGGTGATTTATTTTTGGAAATACTTCGCAAGCAGTGAGTTCACTTACCCCTTTTAAACTGTTTTCAAATGCTTTTCATTTGGGGAGATAACATACTCCGAAAACGCATTTAAGATTTTGTTAATATAAATTATATATCACTTGTAAAGACTAAGTGGCAAACGCAATAACTAAAGTCCTTCATTCACATCGAACCGTTTAATATTGGATAATAGCGAGTCATTGTTGAGTAGTACTACTGGGTTTGACAAACCCCACCCAACGCTAAACTCGACTGGAGGTCGAGTGGGTGTAATCTTGGCTAAACACATTCCATGGTCGGGATAGACCTGGTGGCAAGGCAAATGATAAACAGTCAGCTTCGGTGTCGAACACTTAGTAATACTTGTTTTATAGGCTAGCTACCTATAGATATATAATTGACATAACACTATCTGGTAACGCAAAACGCTGAAACGCAAAACGATGAACGCAAACGCTAAACGCTTTATTTTATATAAACTTGTGAACTCACCAACCCTGTGTTGACACTTTTAGTATGTTATTCTCAGGTAGCCGAGGCGGGCGCGCGGTATAGGATCATGCATTGCTTGAAATGCTTTTGTTATGCAAACTATTTTTTTAAAACTGTTATCATTTGGTTTAAGTCGTCCTGCGTGACGCAACATTTATTTCATGGTTTTTACGCTTCCGCATTTAATTACTCGTAAACGTTTTCGTGGTTTGAAAACTTTGTTTTATGGTTTGATTATAACTAATGAATCCGATCCTGTTAGTTCACACCCTCTGACGGTAAAACTCCGTTAGTGGATTTTGAGGGTGTGACAGATTGGTATCAGAGCCATTGGTTATAGCGAACTAGAAATTGCATGCATACTAGACTATAACCGCGACGACCCATTAATTATAATGATACGCACTGCATATGTTTGTGTAGTCTTTGTTATCTTATCTCTTTACCTCTTTCACTCATACGCGCGCGCATACACGGCTTACCTGTAAGGATGTTGACGCCAGCATCATCATCATCCGATCCGATGACTCATGCTCATGGGAAGGAACCGCAGTTATCTACCTCATCGCCACCCTCGTGTAGTCCCGGAACTCGAAGCTCCTGCACCGAAGAGGTATCGCTTATCCGGAGGCATGTACGAAAACGAAGTTAGTTGGGATTGGTACCCTAATATGATTAGGCATATGGTCTATCGCGAACAAGTTCCCCCGCTACCCCACCCGAACCATCCTGCTTACCCCAACACCCTACCACCCATAACCGAACCTATAGAGCGTGTGCTCGCAGCTGTTGCTTCTTGTTTGGAGCGTGACGTGGGTTACATGCGCTATACGAGAGCTAATGTTTCCGGACTGTTAAAAGATGGAACCGAGACTAAGGAGGAAATTGCCCGCATGACAGCGGCTATGAAGGAAATGCAAGAGGCTAGTGATCAACAGATGAAGATTATGAGAAAGATGCAAGCCGAGATGATAGACTTGCAAGAGCAACTCCAAGTAGCAAGGACTCGAACCGAGATAGCTTTTGAGCGTTGCGATGTCTTACAAATGCAAATTGCTCAGAACGCAGCCGAACCTGAAGCAGAGCCTGAAGAGGATCCCGAAGAAGATCCCGAAGAGGAACCTGAGGAGGATCCCGGGGAAGATCCCGAGGAGGAACCTGAAGAAGAACCGTGGGAAGAACCGGTTGAGGAGGAGGCACACTCAGAGGTGTCCTCAGACGATGACATCTAAGGATGATAACACCTAGATGGAGGGGTTGTCTCCATTCAAACTATTATTTTCTATAATTTTAAGGATTGATTTGAAATACTTTGTAACGAATACAATGGTTTTAATCATGAATTTTTATTTGGATTAATATATGGTTGTGATGTGATGTTTGTTTCTTATTTCTTTCCTGCCTATCTTTTTATTACATGTATGGCGTGTTTCATATGAAAGAAAAATTCATGTATAACATTTTATGCTGTGATTCTAGGAAATGGCTGGAAGAAACGCTGGACACGGACGTGGTAACATCAACTTGACTGCAGCAGAATTCCAAACTCTGCTGAATGACCACGCGGCGGCCGCTCTAGCCACACATGTCCAGAACCAAGCTGGAGGTCCAATAGGGACGTGTACCTTCAAGAACTATCTTGACTGCAAGCCCAGTACGTTTAAGGGCACCGAGGGAGCTATAGGCTTCTTGCGTTGGGCTGAGAAGGCCGAATTGGCATTTGAGATGTGTAATTGTCCCCCTGCCAGTAGGGTCAAATTTGCTGTTGGAACACTTGAAGATTCTGCCCTCACTTGGTGGAATTCAAACGTACAGATTCTTGGATTGGAACTGGCTAACGCGATGAACTGGGAGGAGTTCAAAAACATGATGCAAGAAGAGTATTGTCCGAGAGAGGAGATTGCAAAGTTGGAATCCGAGTTTTGGTCATTGAAGATGGTGGGTTCAGAAATCGAAGCCTACCCTACCCGCTCTCACGAGTTAGCCGTGATGTGTCCACGGATGGTAGACCCGCCGAGTAAGAGGATTGAAATGTATATTGATGGGTTAGCACCGCAAATCCAGGGCATGGTGACGTCTTCCAGACCAGCCACGATTCAACAAGCGATTCGGTTAGCCCACAAACTAACGGATCAAGCAGTGACCCAAGGTGCGCTACCACCTAGGGGTTCAACCACTAAAGCCCGTGACAACCCGAGCACTGAAAACATCAGCAACAACAACCAGAGCTATGGAAAGAGAAAGTTTGACAACACCAGATCCTCATCCTCGAACCCCCCACAGCAACAACACTACCGTAAGCCCGAATTCACTCGGGGCTTCAACAATCAGGGTCACAACAACAATAACAACGGTGGCGGGCAGGGTTCGAGCGGATATGCTGGGAAATATCCGAAGTGCAACAGGTGCAACTATCATCATGCTGGCCCGTGTGACCGTGTCAAGTGTCTGAGATGCGGAAAGATGGGTCACCAGGCAAAGGAATGTAGAGGAGACCTTGCGGCAAAGGGTGCTCCTAAACCACCTATAACGACGAAGGGATGTTTCGAATGTGGGCAGGAAGGTCATTTCAGGAAAGATTGTCCCAAGCTGAAACAGAACGACAACAACGGAGGTAATGGAAGTGGCAGTGGTGGTGGAAACAATGGTAAAGGAAGAGCTTTTGTTATTGGGTCGGGTCAAGCCCGCAATGATCCGTACGTGGTGACTGGTAAGTTCCCTCTGAACGATTGTTTTGCTTCTATATTGTTTGACACTTGAGCTGATAGGAGTTTTGTGTCGAAAGCCTTTAGTCAACTCTTAGACTTAACTCCAACCCCGTTAGATGCAAAGTTTCCAGTAGAATTAGCCGACGGAAAGTCTGTAGAAACGACTCATGTACTTGCGGGATGTAAGTTAAAACTGTCAGGTCATATTTTTGATATCGACCTCATACCTTTTACGCTTGGTAGTTTCGATGTCGTTGTCGGCATGGACTGGTTATACGAGAACCGAGCGGAGATTATATGTCACGACAAGATAGTCCACATTACTACCCCTTCCGGCGAGATCGTTTCGATCCGGGGCGAGAGAAGCGGCATGACCATAAGCGTTATCACCCTCATGAAGGCGCAGAAGTATCTACGAAAAGGTCATCCGGCAATTTTGGCGCAGATTGTTGAGAAACCCGCGGAGGAGAAGCGAATTGAAGAGATACCGATTGTGCGAGATTTTCCGGAAGTTTTCCCGGAGGATTTGCCTGGCCTCCCTCCTATACGACAAGTCGAATTCCAAATCGAGTTGACACCCGGTGCAGCACCCATAGCACGAGCCCCGTATCGGCTCGCACCGGCGGAGCTTCAGGAACTGTCCACTCAGTTACAAGATTTATTGGATAAAGGTTTTATCCGACCTAGCTCATCGCCATGGGGAGCCCCCATCTTATTTGTCAGAAAGAAGGACGGGACTTTCCGCATGTGTATCGACTACCGAAAGTTGAACAAGGTGACGGTCAAGAACCGTTATCCTTTACCCCGAATTGATGATTTGTTTGACCAGCTTCAAGGATCGAGTTATTACTCGAAGATCGATCTGCGATCTGGTTACCATCAGCTTAGAGTGCGCGAGGAAGATATTTCAAAGACGGCTTTCAGAACACGGTATGGTCACTACGAGTTTTCGGTTATGCCTTTTGGCTTAACTAACGCACCAGCCGTATTTATGGATCTCATGAATCGAGTATGCAAGGCGTACCTCGACAAATTTGTGATTGTGTTCATTGACGATATCCTGGTCTATTCCAAGGACAAGGCAGACCATGAAGAACACTTGAGGGTAATTCTAGAATTATTGAAGAAGGAACAACTGTACGCAAAACTCTCGAAATGCGAATTTTGGCTTCGCGAGGTTCACTTTTTAGGACATGTGATCAACGAGAACGGTATCCATGTCGATCCCGGTAAGGTAGAGGCCATCAAAAACTGGGAAGCGCCTAAGACTCCGACTGAGGTGCGGCAATTCCTAGGACTGGCCGGCTACTACCGACGTTTCATCGAGGGATTTTCAAAGATTGCTTAACCCCTCACCGCTTTGACTCACAAGGGTACTAAGTACAATTGGGGAGACGCGCAAGAATCCGCTTTTCAACTGTTGAAAACCAAACTCTGTAGCGCTCCTATTCTAGCCCTACCCGAGGGAACAGAGAATTTCGAGGTACATTGTGACGCATCGATACAAGGTCTCGGTTGTGTGCTGATGCAACTCGAGAAGGTTATAGCCTATGCCTCTCGACAACTACGGATTCACGAGAAGAACTACACGGCCCATGACTTGGAACTTGGAGCTGTGGTGTTTGCCCTTAAGATATGGAGGCATTACTTGTACGGTACCAAGTTTACCATTTACACCGACCACAAGAGTCTCCAGCATATCTACGATCAGAAGGAGCTGAACATGCGACAGCGTCGTTGGGTCGAGCTGCTTAAGGATTATGATTGTGCCATCAAGTACCACCCTGGCAAGGCCAATGTAGTGGCCGACGCTCTCAGCAGAAAAGAAACAGATAAACCCAGGCGAGTGCGAGCATTGCAACTCACGATTCATACCAACTTACCCGATCAGATTCGCAATGCACAACTTGAAGCTTTGAAGGATGATAATCTTCCATCAGAACTCATGCGGGGCATAAACAAGCAACTTGGAACCAAATCGGACGGGGTCCGATATTTTGAGAGCCGGATTTGGGTTCCACGATACGGAGAGTTGAGAACTCTAGTGATGGACGAAGCTCACAAGTCCCGATATTCTATCCACCCTGGCTCAGATAAAATGTACCGTGACTTAAAGGCACTTTACTGGTGGCCGAACATGAAAGCCGACATTGCCACCTACGTGAGCAAATGCTTGACTTGCGCCCGAGTCAAAATAGAATACCAGAAACCATCTGGCCTACTACAACAACCGGAACTTCCAATGTGGAAATGGGAACACATTTTAATGGATTTTATCACGGGTTTACCTAAGACACCAACGAGATGCGATACCATCTGGGTGATCGTTGACCGGTTGACTAAGTCGGCACACTTCTTAGCGATTAAGGAATCGGACAAAATGGAAAGACTGACTCGCGTTTACATGAAAGAAGTGGTGTCTAGACACGGAGTGCCTGTCTCAATGATTTCTGATCGAGATTCCCGTTTCACTTCGCACTTTTGGAAGTCACTACAGAGCGCACTAGGCACACGCCTTGATATGAGCACAGCATACCATCCCCAGACGGATGGGCAAAGTGAACGAACTATTCAGAACTTGGAGGACATGTTGCGTGCGTGCGTGTTGGATTTCGGAAAAAGTTGGGAACCTCACTTACCATTGGTAGAGTTTTCATATAATAACAGCTACCACGCAAGTATTAAAGCAGCGCCGTTTGAAGCACTGTACGGACGGAAGTGTCGATCACCTCTCTGCTGGGCAGAGGTGGGTGACAGCCAAATCACTGGTCCAGAACTAGTACTCGAAACTTCGGAAAAGATTGTTCAAATCCGAAACCGCATGGCAGCAGCACGAGATCGCCAAAAGAGTTACGCCGACAAGCGCCGAAAACCTCTCGAATTTCAAGTGAATGACCAAGTATTACACAAAGTCTCACCTTGGAAAGGTGTGGTTCGCTTTGGTAAGCGAAACAAACTCAACCCCCGATATGTTGGTCCTTACCGGATAACGGAACGCGTTGGTCCGGTGGCATACCGGCTGGACTTACCAGCGGAACTCAGCAGTGTACACAATGTGTTTCACGTATCCAATTTGAAGAAATGCCTATCTGATGAAACCCAAGTAGTCCCTTTGGACGAACTGCAAGTTGATGAACAGCTACGCTTCATTGAAGAACCAGTCGAAGTTTTGGATTGGGAAACCAAAACACTCAAGCACAGCAAAATTCCAATCGTTAAGGTTCATTGGAACTCGAGACGTGGACCGGAGTTCACGTGGGAACGCGAGGATCAAATGATGAAAAAGTATCCTCACCTTTTTTAAGGGCTGACCAAACACCGGAAACCGCGAAACTCGGTAAACCGTCAGAAATCACCGGAGGTATGAATTAAATTTCGGGACGAAATTTCATTCTACTAGGGGATGATATGACAAACTGAAAATTTTGTTTTTTACTTTTTCAGACACTCATCACGACTTGACCCAAATTTTCGGGACGAAAATTCTTTAACATGGGAATGATGTGACAATCGTCAATTTCAGGTTAACTCCGTTAACTCAACTCCGTCAATTCAAACTTAAAGATCACTGAATCTATAACGCATACCTCATTACATTTAAACTAGGGTTTAAATGAAGCTTGACACTTACTATATGTGTAGTCTTTCGGGATTTGCACCGAAACGCAAACGAGTTGACGCAAACGATGGTGAATAAACGAAAAACGCCAAAACAATAATTATGTGATAATTATGTGTTAGACTTATGTGTTATGTGATAACATTGTTATAAACGTTAACTCAATGTGCTAGAACTAGTTAATTAAGCTAGAAAAGTAACATTTGAAAGTGGAGGGACCTAGATGTAACATGATTGTTATTAAATAATATTAAGCTAAAACCCTAGCCTCTCTTTCTCTCTCAAAACCGATCGGCCAGCCCCCTTCTACCTTGTTCTTGGCTGCCGTCAATCACACACACACATACATACAAGAATCGTTCAAGTTTATTGGAGATTAAGGTGCTAGGAAGGTATAAACATCTATCCTATGCATCCTCTATGCTTAATCTTGATTTTTAATGGGTTAATTATAAACCATTGGTCCGATTTTTCTTATGTATATGTGTTCATAGGTTTTATTTTGATTTGATGATGTATTGATGATGATTTGATGACTAGAATTGATATTGTTACATGTTAATTGTTGTGTCTTTGATTTTGAGATCAAATAAAACCCTAACCATGTATGAATGGTGTAATTGATATGCATGGATAGTGGTTATGGGGTCTAGAGTGTTATATGAATGAATTGTGGTCTATAGATGGTTAATATGTTGAGTTTTGTTGCAAACAGTTTCTGGACAGATTATGTTGTTGATGTTCAATTGACTGTATCGTGGTGTAAATGTGAAAATTGGTTGAGATTATTAATACTACAGTAAACTAAGTTGAGTCTAGTTTCTAAAGAATATAAATTTGCAATTTTTGGACGTGTAAAAGTTAACCTTTATGATTTTACAAAAACGTTGTGCAAAGTTGAGTTGTTAGACCTGCTGTTAGGTTGTTTTGTAAATATTATATCTCATGAACTATGAGACCAATTGCGTTGGTTCCACTTCTGGAGGTTGACTTGTTGAGTTAGGAACCTAACCCAAGTGGTCTTGCATTTGTTGGATTTTTAGTTTAACGGGAATTTCAAATAACATTCTGTTGCGCATGAATTTGACTGTTATGAGTTTGCTGTAATGTTTTGATCATTATGAGAAATCTATGTGGAATAAAAATAAAATAAAATATGTTCTGGAAACCTAACACATGAATGCTTTTGTGATGATTTTTGGTAAATTAATTGAGATGCTATGATCGGTGGAATAGTACAATCTTTCAAGTAGAATTTCTGTCTCGGTGAAACTAGCTGCTGAATTTTGTGAAAATGCATGAAATATGATAATTGCTAGTTAATTGTTATGTTTTGACCAAATTGCCCCTGCGGGGAATACTTGCTAAATAGTTGTCGTGTTTTGACTAAATTGCCCTTACGGGGAGTAATTGCTAGTGATGTACATTATTAATACATGACACGTAAATAATTGCTCACACATGCAACATATCACAGATGTACTTGTTAAAGTCACACACGATTCACAAACGAAACACGAAATATATTGTGTGCATAGGTATTATGTGCCGAGTCTAGAGACTCGATAATATTTCCGACACTTAGAAAAATCTCTTTGTTGTTTTAGAACGCTAGAGAGAGTTTTTCTGTGACACGCATCCCTTGGTGATTTATTTTGGGAAATACTTCGCAAGCAGTGAGTTCACTTACCCCTTTTAAACTGTTTTCAAACGCTTTTCAATTGGGGAGATAACATACTCCGAAAACGCATTTAAGATTTTGTTAATATAGATTATATATCACTTGTAAAGACTAAGTGTCAAACGCAATAACTAAAGTCCTTCATTCACATCGAACCGTTTAATATTGGATAATAGCGAGTCATTGTTGAGTAGTACTACTGGGTTTGACAAACCCCACCCAACGCTAAACTCGACTGGAGGTCGAGTGGGTGTAATCTTGGCTAAACACATACCATGGTCGGGATAGACCTGGTGGCAAGGCAAATGATAAACAGTCAGCTTCGGTGTCGAACACTTAGTAATACTTGTTTTATAGGCTAGCTACCTATAGATATATAATTGACATAGCACTATCTGGTAACGCAAAACGCTGAAACGCAAAACGCTGAACGCAAATGCTAAACGCTTTATTTTATATAAACTTGTGAACTCACCAACCCCGTGTTGACACTTTTAGTATGTTATTCTCAGGTAGCCGAGGCGGGCGCGCGGCATAGGATCATGCATTGCTTGAAACGCTTTTGTTATGCAAACTATTTTTTTAAAACTGTTATCATTTGGTTTAAGTCGTCCTGCGTGACGCAACATTTATTTCATGGTTTTTACGCTTCCGCATTTAATTACTCGTAAACGTTTTCGTGGTTTGAAAACTTTGTTTTATGGTTTGATTATAACTAATGAATCCGATCCTGTTAGTTCACACCCTCTGACGGTAAAACTCCGTTAGTGGATTTTGAGGGTGTGACATTACGGGATGTGTAACGAATTGGGTCCATCGTTTATATATAGGGGTGTTAGTCTCCTTTTAATAAATTTATCGATTGATAAAGTAACGTACCTTTGTCAACATTTTCTCTCGATCAATTCTTCGTATAATCTATTACTATAATACACATAATACAACTAATACATATATATATTAATACTGATTAAGAGTAATACAATGAACTAGATCTTATTAAGGTAAATTAGATCTACGATTGATAGTCAACATTGTTCTGGATCTGAATCGTGTTTAAACAAGTGGTATCAGAGCTTTCGGTTGTTCATAATGCTCTTGATTAAGTTTAATTCAATCAGTAATTGAAGATTGGTTAATTAGTTATTGGTATTTCTGTAAGTTTATTAAAAATCATTTGAATTTTGGTTGTTTTTGATAATTATAGATCGATGTTGATCGATTTGTGTTTGGGAGGGTTTAATGTATGATTGTGTGGATTAAATAGAGAATTGGAATGGATTTGGATATAATTTGGTTTGGATCTGTGTGTGTACGGAACAGAGTAATGATTTTGGCTTGATTTTGGTTTGAATTGGTCAATAGAGGTTACGAGATCAAGGTTACGAGATTCACGAGTTGAATACAAGTATTTTGGGCTTTGATTTGGTTAATTTGGTTTAGAATTGAGTGTGTATTACAGATCTAAGGGTTTTTGGCGATTATGGAAAATTTCCAGATTTCTGGAATTTGGATTGAAGATTTGAAGATCTTCATAAAGTGCTTGAAGATTCGTTAACAATTGTATTCGTTACAGTTAATTCGTTAACAATCTTGATTCGTTAGACACGTGGTCTAATTCGTCGGTAAACCTTCTAACAAACTTGTGCCACGTGGCAAAGTTTGTTATAACCGTTTAACTGTCTAACAATCTTGTTCGTTATATACTGTAGCAAATTCGTCATCCTGATTCGTTACTCATTCGTCTTTGATTCGTCACTTTGATTAGTCTAGTAATTCGTTATAATTCTGATTCGTTAGTGACATGTCCTTGATTCGTTATTAACTCTCTATAATTCGTTGTGATACTGTTCCTTGTTCGTTATTCAGACAACAATCAATTCGTGTCTTTGTTTCGTTATACTCAGTTCATTACTGCTACTATTCCCAGTTCGTTATATATTTTCAATATTAACCCTTGGAGTTTGAATTGTTTTCAAATTTGAACTTGTTATTTACAATGGCTGGTTTTTTTGCATTGGATTCTTAGAACGCACTCATGCAACTAATGTTACAGCTTGATGTTGAAATTGGATCCCATTCCAAATGTCCTCGACTGATGAAATTCAGTGATTTTGCAAAATTGAAACCATGATTTCAAGCACATCTTGGTTCAATTCACCCTGATTGTTCTCATTGCCTTGATGAAGTTTATACTGTATCAATGTTAGGTGATGAAACTACTGGTTTTACTCCTAAAGCCTTTTCACAGTATTCTCAAGAAGAGAAGAAGGCTTTAGAGATCGAGACTAAAGCATATTCAACTCTTACTATGGCTTTACCAGATAATATATTCCATCAAGTTGAGAGTATCAAGATTTGTGCTTCATTATTCTAACACATTAGAATGAGAAACATGGGAAATACTGAAGAAAGCAAGAAGGTAATGTTGAAGTTTCAATTTAGAAACTTTAACTTGTTGAAAGGAGAGACTTTAGAAGGAACGACTACAGGATTCAATCATCTTATTGCTGAGATGAATAAGTTAAAATTGGAACCAAGTGAACCTGATAAGATCGATAATGTGAAAAATTCTTTACGTGCTTCATATTCTATTTTCATGATGGTACTGAAAGAGAACAATTATTTCAAGAACGAAGATTCGAATGCATCAGAGTTTATGCAAAAGACTGAAGCTAGAGAATATGATTTGAAGTGTCAGAAGTCATCAAAGGAAGTTCAAGATCCATCTTTTTATGGTGGAAGTATGCCTTTAAGTAGCACATCATCTCCAGTCACTGCATTTCTTACTCAGAATACAAGTGAAAGTTCAACAACAACTTATAGTGATCCAAATGTATGCTTCATGGCTTCTGGTTTCACTGATACTTCTGGAGGTTCAGGAAATTCTACTACAACAAAATAGTTTTCTGCACCACCTAATGTGAACATAAAAGAGGCTGAACAAAATTTTGCCTTTTTGTGTGCCTTCATGACTTCGTATGAGAACTTGGTTGGTAACAAAAATGCTACAAGTGAGTTAACTGATGAAGATTATGACCAAATCGACCCTGATGATTTGGAAATAATGGATCTTAAATGGAACATGTCAATGATAGTCAGGAAAGTGAAAAAATTCATGCAAAGAACTGGTAAAGACTTACCAGCGTTGAACAAGAAAATTGGTTTTGATAAGCTTAAGGTCAAATGTTATAATTGTCAAGAGTTTGGTCACTTTGCCAAAGAGTGTAACAAACCAAAGAAAGAATACAATGGACCTAAAAACCAAGATATGAATCCTGTGAAAAAGAGTAATGATTCTGATAAACCTTCTAGCAATAAACTGTCTTCCTCGGGATCACAAGCTTTTCTTTCTACTGCTGATGGAACTGATTGGTCTCAAAGGTTATTGTGTAACAATAATCAAGCGAACTTAGCTATGTTTGAGAGCTTTAAGGATACAAGTGGGAATGAGTTGTCATCTGATAATGACACTGAGTCGGATTCTGATGATTCATGCCAAATGCAGCTAACTACGTTTACTTGTATGGCCATGACTAGTGAATCAACCACATCTGCTTGTATGGCTAAAATCGGTGAGGTTAGTTCTCTCTCTTCTGACTCTATTAACTTGTCTGCTAATGTGCCTTGTGTTGAATGTGATATTAACAAGCCTAATGTAGAATCATTAAAATCACATAATGACACTTTAGTAAAGGAAATTGCCTTACTTAAGGATACTTATAGACAATCATTAGATTCTCAAATGAGATCTAGAGAGAAAATTGGAGTATTGTCTGTTAGTAATCATGATCTCAAAGCTGACTTGTCAGTCAAATGACAATTAATGATAAAAAATTTCAAGAAATCTTAAAACATCGTTATATGATAACAGAACTTAAAAATGAGGTTCTTGAGTTAAAAAAACAAATTGGGCAAGTTCAGAAATTCATAATTTTTGCTAAATGAAATTACTTAAGTTTCTGGCAAACAAAAGGACTCAAAGAAGGTATTGGTTTTGTTAAAATACCTCCTCCATTTCAAAATGATTATTCTGCAAATCCTTTTGTGGGAAAAGAGGAAGTAGTTATGAAAGAACCAATTGTTGAGATAAAATCTAAATCAGTTAAAAATGACAATGAGAATGCTCAAACTTTATCTCAAAAACCTCATATTCAAAGCAACAAAGTTTTTGTTGACAATAATGTTGAAAACGTGATTATTGAGGATGTGTTTGAACCTGCGGTGATTCACATAAACAAAGACATTCCACGTTCAAATTACATTTTGTGTGAACCTCATGAATTTGAGGAGGAAGTGTACAATTCAAAGGTAACTCAAGTGAAATAGGAGAAACCAGTTAAGGTTAAAATACATAAATCAGAAAAACCTAAGATTTCTGATAAGGACTTAATGCGTTTCTTTAATCCTCCTGCTTCAAAATCTTCAACTGGACGTGTGTTTAAGCTATAAGGAAATAACAAAGTTTTCACAGAGAAAGACATTTCACTTAACTTAATCAAACCTAAATTGATTGAAAGTGTCTTTCAAAATGAAACTTCCAAGATTCATGTAAGAACGTCATAGGGTCCAAGATCTAGCCGCTAATACGATTCATCGATTATGCAATACGAACCCGAATACTTTAAATACGGTTTATTGATATAATAAGGAATAAATTACATAATAAGTTATAGAGAGAATAACTTATGGATCTCACTTATTCTATGTGTGTGATCTACCCTAATTATGAGCATGGAACCACCTATTTATAGGCCACATGCTCCATTCGTTAAGTTAACTCTAATTCGTTATGCCTCCATAACGAATTAGACTCCATTCATCAACATTCCATGACGAATGGTAATAGCTTAACGAATACATTAACGAACTAGCATAGATCATTAACAAATGGACCTCATTCGCTATAAAAACCATAGCGAATGGGCCATATACAATAAATATTCAATCTATACTATGTATAAGTTATTCGAATGCTACGGACAACAAAACGGTGCACTAACAATTCAAGACCTTGAACAAAAGTTTGTAAATTCCAAGACATCAAATGTCGTAGATCCAATATTAAAAGCAAAACAGTTGTTAAAACCTGCTAAAATGGTTCAGTTTGTTAAATCACATGTAACTAATTTGCTACAAAGCTTTTCAAACTGTTCAAACCTTGATTTTTACATGAAAAAGAAATCTGTAACATTTGATGACTTGGATAAGAGTCAAATTGCTGGTGAGTTTCTTCCACCTCATGTGACAAAAGTTTCTTCTAAACCAACACGTGAACATATTGACATGAGAACCTGCTTTCTTTGCGGTGAACTAGGTCACGTTGTCAGAAACTATAGTCTCAAGAAATCTCAAAATCTTCATCCGGTTATCAAAGAGCAATCCAAACCTGTTCCTGTGATAAAGGAGATTTTGAAAAGACCGTTGTCATTTGCTGATGAAACTCACATTATGTTTTCTGATGTGAATGCTCGAAAGGTGATTCATGTTGATAAAAATTCAGCAAAGTTAAAATCAAAATTTTTCCCAACTGAGCCTTTTTGTAAGAATGTGAATACACACGTCGTTCAAGCAGCCTATTTACGACGAAAGTCTAAACGGCCTGTGACTTACTCACAAGTTTTTGAACAACAATTGAATTCTGTTAACTTGATTCTTTAAATGAAACTCAAAAAGTGCCCAAGACTGAGGCCTGGGCTGCCTTTTTGAGCTGATCATTTTATGTTTGTGTGTAGGGTTCATCCAAGACTGTGTCTGGTGAAAACTGGATAATGGACAGTGGATGCTCTCGTCATATAACCAGCAATATCAATCTTCTAACAAATGTAAAAAATATTCAAGGAGTGTATGTTTCTTTTGCGGGAAATTCGGGTGGTATGATAACTCAAGAAGGTGATGTTTCAAATGGGCATATCACGTTTGAAAAGGTCAACTACTGTGACAAAGTTGATCATAACTTATTGAGTGTGTCGCAAATTTGTGAAAAAAAGTACACTACCGTGTTTAATGATAAGGAGTGCATAATCCTAAAATTGGGATATGTCATTCCTGAAGATATCGTTGTCATGCAATCCCCTCTATCGAAAGATATTTATGTGTTGAACATGAGTTCTAAGGCATCTACTTCTGTCGAGACATGTTTCGTTTCTAAGGAAACTGAAAAGGACATGATTCTGTGGCACAGAAGGATGGGTCATATTCATGTTAGAAAGATGAGTTATTTAATGGCTAATGACTTGGTCAAAGGTGTTTACTTGAAACATTTTAAGTTAACTGACCACTTAATTGCTTGCAAGAAAGGCAAACAGAAGAAGAAGTCACATCCATCTAAGTTAATCAATACCATCGACACTCCACTGGAACGACTTCATAAGAATTTGTTCGGTTCTGTGAATCGTGCGAGTATCGCTGATGATTGGTACTGTCTAGTCGTCACTGATGACTATTCAAGATATTCGTTGGTTTTATTTATAAGTTAAAAAGATCAAACACCCATTCTGATTCAAAATCTAATCATTAAGATCGAATCACTGTATAAGCTGAAAGTGAGACGTATTCGAAGTGATAATGGTATGGAGTTTAAGAACAATGTATTGGATTTCTTTTGTTTTCAAAAAGGAATTCATCGAGAATACAGTGCTCCTTATGTACCATAACAGAATGGGGTGGCTGAGAGAAAGAATAGGACATTGATTGAAACGGCTCAAACAATGCTTGCAGATTCTAAGCTTCCCGTTCAATTTTGGAACGAGGCTTTGAATACTGCTTGCTACATGCTGAATCGTGTTCTAACGGTAAAGAAACTCTAAAAGACAAGTTATGAACTTTTGAACAAACGTAAGCCTAATTTAAATTATTTGGAACCGTTTGGATGTCCTTGTACGATGTTGAAGAAGGATGCGGGTAAATTTGATGAAAAAGCAATTGAAGGTTACTTCTTAGGTTACGCATCACCTAAGAAAAGGGTATTTAACTCTATCTCGGGATGTGTTGAGGAGTGGTATCATGTTGATTGCCAAAAGTATACCACACCTCCCCAAGGTAAAGGACCTGATTGGATGTTCGATTATGAAAGTTTATTTAATTCGTTCACTCAGTTAGCCGATCAAACAGATGAAGACTTGGTACGTGCTTATTTTGAGGATCAATACTTACATCCAAGATCTTCTGGTTCTGTTTATGTTGATGCTTAACAAGATGATCTTCCTGATACGTCTGATATGATTTCGAGCTCATCTGATGATGCTCATTTTGTTGATTCCTCCTCAACTCCTCTTCCTGAAACACATGAGATAGGTGAATCGTCTCATGATGCTGAGGAGAATATAACTAATTTATCTGAAAATGTTGTTGTGTTTGAGAATCCAACTCTTCGGATGCATTCATATCATCCTCAAGACAACATCATTGGTGATCTTGATGTAGGTGTGCAAACACGTCATCAAATTGCTAATTCTACTGATTCAATTTTATGTGCGTATGCTGATATGCATTCTTCGGGAATCATGAATCTCGCAAAATACGCTTGCTTTCTATCTCAAGTAGAACCAACAATTGTTTGTATGGCTCTCGCTGATCCATCTTGGGTAGAAGCAAATTGCATGAAGAAGTGTTTGTTTATCAGCCTCCTGGTTTTGATGATCCAGATTATCCGGACCGTGTTTACCGATTGAAAAAGGCCCTGTATGGTCTACACCAAACCCCGAGAGCTTGGTATGGCACTCTTGCTGACCATCTTACTGATAATGACTTCAAGCGAGGAACTGTCGACTGCACTCTATTTTATAAGAATATTGGTGATGATCTGCTACTTGTCCAAATTTATGTTGATGACATCATTTTTGGTTCAACAAATGACAAGTTGTGTAAGGATTTTGAGAAGTCAATGTAGACGAAGTTTGAAATGAGCTCGATGGGGAGATGAATTTCTTCTTAGGGTTGCAGGTTCATCAGTTTGATAACGGAATCTTCATTCATTAGATGAAATATGTGAACGATATCTTGAGCCGATTCAAGACAACTGCCGGAAAAATCCCTTCGACGCCTCTTCCCGTGGGTTACAATTTGTCACCGGACGAATTGGAGGATACCGTTGATCCTACCCTTTATCGTGCTATGATTGGTTCATTAATGTATTTAACTACTTCTCGACCTGACATAATGTTTGCAGTTTGTTTGTGTGCTATGTACCAATCCAAGTCTCCGAGTGACTCACCTGGCGGGGGTTAAACGTATACTTCAATATCTGAGGGGTAATCCTGACATCGGTTTATGGTATCCCAAGGACGATAGCTTTGTACTCATTGCGTTTTCCGATTCTGATTATGGAGGATGCAAGATCAATTTCAAATCGCCGCCGATGGGTTGTCAATTTTTAGGAAGCCGGCTTGTTTCCTGGAAGTGTAAGAAACAGACAATGGTCTCCACTTCAACCGCTGAGGCAGAATACGTGGCAGCCTCGAGTAGTTGTTCACATGTTTTATGGATCCAACAACATTTGCGCGACTACGATTTGAAGATTCTTACTACTCCAATTTTAATTGATAACTCTGTTGCTATAAGTATCACCAAAAATCCTATGCAACATTCAAAAACAAAACATATTGAGATTCGATATCATTTCATTCGAGACTGTTTTGAAAAAAATTAATTGTTATTGAAAAAATGCACATGAATTTTCAACGCGCTGACCTGTTTACCAAGGCATTTGACAAAACTCGTTTTAACTTTTTGCTTGGTATAAACGGTCTTAAAACACTTGCTGAGGTCCTTAAATAAGGTTAATTATCTTTATTTTGTTTTTGTTTATTTTGCTGAGGTCCTTAAAACACTTGGGTTTTGGGGGTGAAAACTAACAAAATACAAAAATAGTTTGTGATTTTTGTTTGTATAAAAAAGAACCAAAAACAATAGAAAATAAAAAGTACAAAAATATTGTGATTTTGTTTGTATAGAGAAAAACCAAAAACAATAGAAAAATCCGAAAAGTCAAAAGGTTGTGAATTTTTCGTATGTATAGAAAAATCTGAAAAAACAAAAAGATTGTGTTTTTATATATGTAAAGAGAAAATCCAAAAAGATTTTTGCATACTCTCGCTGAAAATTATGTCAATTACTCATATTTGAATGACATATACTGGTATATGTTTGTTCCTGATATTTAATTGTAAATGTTCGGGATATCCATTCACCTAATAATGGAATGTAGTTAGGGCGTTTGTTATGCGATTTATTTTATTCCCTCGTTGAAAATTATGTCAGTTATTTAAGTTTGTGGAACATGCTTGCATGTTTTGGTCCTGTTATCTACTTGTAGATTGATAGGATAGCCATTAATCTATAGACATGGTGCATTGATAGATCTTAAACAAGCCATTAGAGTAAAGTATGTGATATAAACATAAGGAAATACCAAATTGAAAGAGGTGTTAGTCTATATGTGTCTGATCACCAAAAATTAATAGCCTATATGTGTCTGATCACCAAAAATTAAATAAGGTAAATAACAAGCGTTAGGGTTCTGGACACTGTGAGTCTTTATACGGCTTAATCATCTGGGTATTCATATGCATGAAAATTTCAATCGCTTTTAGAGCATACCCAATGTCATTAAACTTGATCACTATTGTACATTGTACAAATTAAAATACTGACTTGATCAAAATCCGCTGTTAGTCATACATTTGTTCCTCCCTTGTGCGCGTCTCAATACCATTAAGAAACGGACCCCATGGGATACAATGTATGTAAGCCTACAAATGGACTCGTGCATACTCATTCACAGTAAAAGAAACTTGATGCATTGCTCAATAATTTCTATAAACTCAAATTTTGATCGAAAATATAATGGTTTAAGTCAAGTTGGGGTGATACGGTAAAAATCAAATTAAGTTTGAACCGAGATTAGAGGCTAATAGTTTATGATATTCTATACTCTAATTGAACATTTAATCATATCACAAAAACGCTTGAAAGTTTGTTATAAAATTTAAGTGGACAACAATATTAATAACCGACTTAACGCCGGTTATAATATCGCTGAAAGATAAAACTGTGATGGAAGGGCAATTTGGTCAATATGATTCTCTGCTTAAACTCAAAAATACAAAAACATGCACTGCTTTTGAAAAACATACAAAAACACAAATATATTTGCTTTATATTTGCTTTTCGGATGTTAAACAATAAATAGTTTGAAACAAAAATGAAAATTTTAAAAAGATTTTATTATTTTCTTTTACATATTATTTAATTCTTTTAAGTTATGTGTTTTGAACGTAAAACGCGTTAAGGTATTTCATCTTATCACGTTGGGTAAGATTCATAATGTATAAGGTCATCAAGTTACGTGAATCCGTTGTTTTACTTATTGATTTAATTATTTTTCCATTTATTTATTTGATTTATTTATTCATTAATTAAATAAAAGAAAATTGAAAAATATTTCAAACTTGATTCGTTATTTATGAATAACGAATGAGGTTATTTATTACGAATTAAATCAGTTCGTTACCAATCTAATTCGCTCCCGCCACTCTGTAACGAATGACCCCAATTCGTCATTCCTCAAATAACGAATTAAGCACGAATTGCATTTGATTCGTTATTCCTTCGTATAAGTTATCATGAATCTACCACGTGTAACAAAATTATTGCCACATGTAATGAATTTGTTGCCATGTATAACGAATATGATAACGAATCGACTAATTCGTTATTTCAAAATTAACGAATCAGATTATTTGTTGTCTTGGAAAATGTGTCCATTCGTTGCTTACAGGAAACTGTGAAGATCAATTCGTCTTCATTCACTGTTCTACTCTCTTCCTCACTAAACAAACTCTCACAAAAATTTTTGATATTTTCGACCTTCATTATTGTTGTTTTTGATCATCATTTAAGCACCGTAAGTTAGGCTGACGAAATTGTTAACGATCCTCCTACTGCTGAGCCACAGCCGGTAAAGCAACAACAAGTACCGGATCTTCCTTTGCTACCGTACGACAAGAAGCATAACATATGTGCTTTTGTTGGTACGAACTTTGCCTACGAGGATCTATTTGGAGATATGCTGGCTTTCTTAAGACGATCTCGTATTCATTATGCTATAACTGCGAGACCAATTGTTCATTTCAACATTGTTCATCCATTCTGGAACTCGGCACGTTACATCGAGTCTGAGAACCACATTGTAGCTAAAGTCAAAGGACAGCCTATCACTATTACTCATGGAGTGATCCGACGGGTGCTGCAGTTTGAGGATAATATGGATAACCCGAGTGATTTTGATAAAGAGTTGATTCGGGGGGTATTTAATCGAGTGTTCTACGCTGGCGACCTTGACATGTCCATGTATAACAAGGCGTACTTGTGTCCCACATACAAGTACTTATTACATGTTCTAATACATTGCCTTGGTGGACGGAAGGGTGGATTTGACGAGTGTCGTATCATGCTCTAATCGGCATTCGTCGCGTTGATCTTGAACAAGCCGTTTAATTTCTCAAAGATGATCTTCTATCATCTCAAAAAGAATTTCCTTTTCATGAATCGACGTGGTATATTTTTAATGTATCCATGGTTTATTCAGTTAATCGTTCAACACCTGATTCCAAATTTGGTGATCGATCATACTTTGGTGGACGATGTGTTCAAGTTGGAGCATATGACTGCTGATACTGTCAAGAGGATGAAGTCGTATCAGAGAGATCGTCATCCAAGGACCAAACTCTTGATTGGTCATTTATCCAATCCAGTATATGTATGTCCTTCTAATAATCCTTGGATCCACGATGATTCGGATTCTGAGCGTGAAGAGGGTGCAGGTGGGAACGACGGTGATGATGGAGATGATGGTGATGACGGTGGGGATGATCAGCAACGACGTGCTGAAGTTGAAGAAGTAGTTGTTCAAGCTACTCAACGAAAGCGTAAAGGAAAAGAGGTGGCTACTAGTGAGCCATCTAAATGTCGTATAACCGAAGGTGCTGGAGCTTCATTTGGTCCTCAAACCCCAAGGTCACTTACTAGTAGCACCCCGGAATTAACATTGACGACCACACTTACTTCGGATCCTATACTTGGTATGATTCCTCAATCTGTTCTCTCTACACTACTAAGGCCTGCTACTGTTACATCGGTGGTTTCACCAACAATGACTATGATGCCGACATAGCCTATGGACATTTCGTTCATAAGACTTAATCGTCCTCAAGGTCCTGTGCAGCCGATCCCTCCATCTTTCCATGCTATGCCCCAGGAAATCAAATGAACATGCTCTTGAGTTTGATGAACCTTTATGAGAATCAAATGGCAGATGATCGTCAAGCTCTAGAGTAAATGATGATTAATCAACTTAAATTGATGAGTTATGTCTCTTACTGCCAAAAGGGGACTAAAGCCCTTCATGAGATTGTTATTTCTCAAGGGGTGAAGATGAAAGAACAAGAGGATCTCATTCTACAGCTTACGTGCCAAGAAAATGTATTAAAGAAGCTGAAGAATGACGATGAGGATCCTGAATCCTCGGGTGCCGGAGGTAGTGAGACGAAACAAGCTCACGGCTCATCCTCCAGTACGGGAACTAGTGGGTCAGCTGGTGATATGGATAAACAGTTGGTCATTTCTCAAGACTCGACGAATGCACAACCAATCGCGCCGATAAAGGCTAATAGTGTGATATTTATGGATAGTACGGGGGTGGTAAGGAGTATGGTGAACGCGGACAAGATTGAGGAGGGACAGTTTGTTGATAGATCCATGACTCATGAGCAGATTTCGACACTGCTGGGTTTGAGTGATGCTGAGCTGGATGTGTTAGAAGCCGAGGATGATGTTGAGGTTGTGAACAATGAGGAAGTCTTACATGATACGACGATTCCGAAGAATACGTCGTTTATTTATGAAGATGAGGAGATTGAGATCGAAGATGTGACGGCTGAGGAATACCCTGATCTATTTCAACGATCAAACGTTGATCAGGGTGCTCCTATATTTACTAAAGAAAACGTTAAAGTAGCTGAAGACTGTTTTGGATAAAAAAATATGTTAAGGATCTAGTATCCAAATTCGTAAATGTGAGGTAAGGTGCTAACTCGATAATATCGAATGAGTAATTGTAACCGGGGTGAACACAGGGATTTGATCACGAGGGAAAAAGCCCTTAACCAAGATAGTCTTACTTCGGTCAAAAATTATCGAGGTAATCATTGGTAAAATAGCTCCGGTCAAGGATTAATTGGATAATCTTTGGTCGAAATATTTTAGTCAATGATCAACAATGTAACCTTTGGTCGATGAGTATATGGTTATCGTGGTCTCAGGCTCAAAAAACCCCCAGACGGTGAAAACTATCACCGTCAATTATATAAATAAATAAAAGATGGTTACAAACGTGATGGAGAATATGATCGAGATTACAATGATAGCTAGTGTATAGAGAGAGTATTAGTTTCTGCTCTAGTGTATGTGTGTAAGTACATGTGTCCTAACTGATCACAATCTCCATTATATATAAAAGATCATAACTCAAGGGAGTTATGATTAATAAAGACTATTAACTAATTCCCTAAAAATCTGCCATGTCTTCAATATAATCGTAACAGCAACTTTGACCATGTGCTCCATCACTCAGGCTGCGAAATAGGTGGTATACCAGGTCTTCTAGCCGTTACATTTGATAAATATCAGCCTTCATATAAGAAACAACCGTTAATAGCACTAAATACCGAGGATACAGGATCCTGACATAGCTCTGGAACTCTTCAGAAGAATAATTGATCCAAACACGTCAATATCTTCTTGACTGCAAGTTAGTGGATAGACTGAGTCTTCTAAACGTTATACCTGCTAAATATAAGACTACACATGAGAACAACCGTTAATAAACAATAAGTACTGTGGATCATTGATCCTGACGGGATCTGGAACACACGCTAAGGATAACTGATCCAAAACATATGCCAAGATAATATATCCACAGTGTCAAATTTCTGTGCACTAACAATTGCCCCCAAAATGGCGGTTGTGATAAGATCACAGCTGTCATTTTGCCTTTGAATTCAAACTTCCTGCAAAAACATATGAGATTTGACAAGCTGGATATAATTGACACCTATCAATGGAGTTTCCATGGGAACTTCCCTTCCGGCTGTATATCCTTCTCCCTGCAAATCATGAACAACTAGTAACACCTGATTAACCCGGGTGGATGGTCCATCTTTATGAATGGTGAAATCCGGATTAAGGATTTTTGGTAATTGCAAGTAAGTTTATTAAATAGTATCTTTTAACTATTTGTTGATTGTCTGTTATTTTGAAAGTTTGTCTGATATAGCTTTAGACTTGTTGAAAGTTTTGAGAAATATTCTTTAGTAAAGAGTTTTTAGGATAAAATATCCTTGCAAAAATAAACCAGGATCTTAAATCCTTATAAAAATAGATTGAGAATAATGAATCCTTATATCTATGAAGATATAAACTGAAATCAAATAAGTGTAAACCGATAAACAGATTTCATACCGTAAGGAATGGTTAGACCTAAGTTACCATAAGTATTGATCCTTCGGTGATCCTCAGAATCTAATTTATGATACCAGATGCAAATAACTTATGATATTATCTGGGATTAAACCCAATAAATCGGGGACAAGCCCATTAAGTAAATTGGGGACAAGCCCGTGCAACTGGGGACAAGCCCGTGTAATCTGGGTACAAGCTCGTGTAATCTGGGGACAAGCCCGTGAACTGGTGTTAAACTTGGAACAAGCCATAAAACTGGGGACAAGCCCAAACTGGGGACTGGCCCAAGGATACGGATGTTAACTGGGGACTCGCCCAAACCGGGATTTAGCCCAAACGTGAGTGACGTGAAAACGCCCAAACCTTAGCTAACATGAAAATGTTAGAAACCTTTGTCTTGAGATAGCGTGAAAACGTTATAAACTGGTGGTATGGTACGTCTACCATAAATCGTAAGATCCTCCATATAGCCGAAGACAACGAAATTGTCAGCCACTAAGCGTGTACTGGTCCCGCTGCCCCAGACTATACGTTGGATAGCGTGCGCTCCAGGCGAGAGTGTAGAAACTCTAATTTATAAGAAAGGTAAAAACCTTTAAACCTTAGAGGATATGACCATCGGGGGTCATACCCAATCGTGGGCAAGGCCAAGGGAAGTAGTAAAGTACCTTATATGTAAAGGAGAGGTGGCCAACCTCTTAGACATTGAACCTCTTATTGCAATCTGCATTGTTACTTAAAAACTTGGAAATGATAAATTGTTAAGAATATGTTATCCTGGAATTAATAATAGAAAATTGTAAAGAATAAGAAATCAGATAGATATTACCGATTTTGGGATCCTTGATCCTATAAGAATAATATATCTTTAAAGGATAATTGATCCTGATTAGAAAAAGTGCTTCTTGAGGTGGATAGCATTCCATGCTCTTGGTAACCTATTTCCTTCCATGGTGAGCAAATGATATGCCCCTTCCCTGCTTCCGACTCGATCAGATAAGGACCTTCCCACTTGGGTGCTAGTTTCCCATCTGTCGGATTGGTTGTGTTTTGGAAGGCTTTTCTCAATACCAAATCTCCTTCTTGAAATCTTCTTATCCTTATATTTTTGTTGTATGCCCCAGCTACCCTTTGTTGATATGCTGCCATTCTGATCTTAGCTAGGTCTCTGAGCTCATCAACAGTATCTAGATCTTGGAGAAGGATTTCATTATTGGCCTCAGGATCACGGATGCTTGTTCTAGCAGTAGGAACCACCATTTCTGTAGGGACTACAGCTTCTGATCCAAACACCAATGAGAAGGGTGTTTGACCTGTTGCATTCTTAGGTGTTGTTCTATCGGCCCAAAGAACATAAGGAAGTTCCTCAGCCCACTTGCCTTTCTTGGATCCTAGCTTCTTCTTTAATTTGTTGATGATAATCTTGTTGCTTGACTCTGCTTGACCATTGGCTTGAGGATGAACTGGTGTAGAAGTGATCATCTTGATGCCCCAACTGTCACAAAAGTTAGTGGTTCTTTTCCCGATAAACTGGGAACCATTGTCACAAACAATTTCAGAAGGGATACCAAATCTAGTTATAATATTTCTTTTAATAAAGGATATAACTTCCCTTTATCGGACTTGTACGAATGCTTCTACTTCACTCCATTTAGAGAAGTAGTCTGTCATAGCAAGCATAAAGACCTTTCCGCCTGGTGCCTTTGGTAGCTTGCCTACAATATCCATTCCCCATTTCATGAAAGGCCACGAAGAGGATATAGGATACATAGGTTCTGCTGGCTGGTGAAGAATGTTTCCATGCCTTCGGCAAGCATCACACTTCTTTGAGTATTCCATAGCATCCTTCTTCATTGTTGGCCAGAAGTATCCAGTCCTAAGTATCCTGGAAAATAATGCGCTTCCCCCTGTGTGTTTGTCGCAATCGCCTTCGTGGAAGTCTTGAAGTACCTCTTGTATTTCAGGATCCTCAATGCATCTCAAATAGGGACCTGCGAGAGATTTTCTATACATAATATCTTGTAAAATAATGAATTGTGATACCTTTAATCTGAAAGCTTTAGGATTTTCCCCTGTAAGGATCTCTCCATCTTGTATGAATTTTTTGATTGGAAGGATCCAAGATCCTTGATTACTTGAGGATAATGGATCCAAAGGCACAATATCTTTGTCAGTTGTTATCTCCCCAACTTCTTGTTCTCCTATTGCTGGTGAGAGTACATGGATGATTGGGATCTTCGTATCTTCTGGAATCTTCAATAATGAAGCTAAATTTGCTAAGGCATCTGCCCCAGCATTCTCTTCCCTTGGTACCTGTATTATACTAAACAATTCGAAGGATTTTGCCAATTCCTTCACAATTTCTAAATATTTGACCATATTCTCACCTGATCCTCATGCTTTTGGCTAATTGCAAACCTGCGATCAGAGCTTCATATTCTGCCTCATTGTTAGTGGCCTGGAATGCATATGCAATGGACTGGGGTATTATGTCCCCCTGTGGCGATTTTAGTAGTATGCCCAAACCTGTTCCTCTTACATTGGATGCTCAATCTGTGAAGAGGATCCAAGGATCCTTGGTTTCTTCAAGTTGTTGGACCTCTAGATCATCTTCATTTTGCATGTCACTACTGAAATCAGCCACAAATTCTGCAAGCGCTTGTGATTTAATGGTTGTTCTAGGCTCATACTGAATATCATATGCACTCAGCTTCACAGCCCACTTGGCCATTCTACCTGATAATTCTGGCTTTCTAAGAACATTCTTAACAGGATAGTTAGTTCTCAAAATAATAGTATGAGTTTCAAAGTAATGTCTTAGTTTAGTAGAAGCCATAATAAGTGCAAGAATTAATTTTTCTAAATGAGAATACATGGCTTCTGCATCTAAAAGACTTTTACTTACATAATAAACGGGATGTTGTTCACCTTCATGATCCTTCACAAGGACAGCACTTACAGCGTTTCCTGAAACAGCTAGGTACAGGTATAAGGATTCTCCATCCACAGGCTTCATCAGAGCTGGAGCTGAGGATAAGTAATCCTTCAAGGCTTTGAGTGCAGCCTCATGCTTTTCCGTCCACTCGAACTTCTTATTCTTTCTCAGAATGTCATAGAAGTCTTTGCATTTCTCGGAGGATCTTGAGATGAACCTGTTGAGAGCGGCTATTCTTCCCATGAGCCTTTGAACATCCTTGGCATTTGCAGAAGATTTCAAGTTGATTATGGCTTCAATCTGCTCAGGACTTGCTTCTATCCCTCTTTTAGTCACCATGTATCCTAGAAACTTTCCAGCCTTAACACCAAAATGGCATTTTGACGGGTTCAGCTTCATGTTATACTGGTCGATGATATTGAATGCTTCTTCAAGATCTCTGAGGTGATCCTCAGCTTTCTTCGATTTCACTACCATGTCATCTATGTAGACTTCCATGGTTTTGCCTAACTAATCCTTGAACATCATATTCACCAGTCTTTGATATGTTGCCCCTGCATTTCTTAGTCCAAACGGCATAGCAGTATAACAGTATATGCCGGTAGGAGTCATGAATGTTGTATCCTCTTGAACAGATGGTTCCATCTGAATTTGTTGAAATCCAGAGGAAGCATCCATAAAGGTAAGCATCTCATGTCATGCCGTTGCATCCACCATGGAATCTATATGTGGTAATGGGAAAGGATCCTTGGGGCATGCCTTGTTTAAATCGGTAAAATCGACACACACCCTCCACGTTCCATTCTTTTTTTGAAACAACGACCACATTAGCTAGCCATCGAGGATACTTAACCTCTCTGATCATACCGGCCTTAAGAAGTTTTTCAACTTCTTCTTGTATGATCGCGTTCCTCTCAGGAGCGAATTTCCTTCACTTCTAATGGATGGGTTTAATAGAATGATCAAGGCCCAATTTATGAGTAATTACCTCCTTTGAAATACCTGTCATGTCTGAATGTCTGAAGGCAAATGTAGATTTTCGTCGCTTTAGGAAGGATACTATATCCTCCTCGATCTCATTTGGGATACTGGATCCTAGGAAAACTTTCACATCTGGATCCTCGGGATCTAAGGATACTTCTTTTAGGTCATGCTCTCGAGCTTCCAGTACATTCCTAGGATTTTGCTGTAATTGCTATGCTATCGTCTGTTTAGCTGTTGGCTTCATGGATGAAGAATAATAATTCTTGGCCTCCACTTGGTCACCATCTATCCTTACTACTCCCCAAAGAGTTGGTAGTTTGATGCACCGATGGTAAGTAGAGGCTACAGCCTTCATTCCATGTATCCAAGGCCTGCCTAAAATAACATTGCAACAAGAAAGGTTATCTATAACACAAAAATTTTTATAAGAATTTAACCCTTCAATGTAAATTGGGAGGTTGATGTCCCCTAATGTTTTCTTGGTTTCTCCACTGAAACCGACTAGCAGTGATGTTCTAGGGATGATCTCCAAATCTGGTATTTCTTTACAATCTCATGGACATATTTTTCTTGATGAATTAAAATCCTGTCTGTTTTCTTTTCAACTTGTAGACTCAAGAAGATTGTCATCTCTCCTAACGAGCTCATCTCAAACTGAGAGCTGCATTACCTCTAAAAACTCTCAACACAGCTTATCACATGTTGACCCGAAGATAATATCATCAATATACACTTGGACCAAGATCATATTGTTGTTCACCATCTTGCCAAAAACTGTTTGATCTATAACACCTCTTCTATAACTATTTTCTAATAGATTTTATGCTAAAGTAACATACCAAGCACGTCGTGCTTGATGAAGGCCATAGAGTGCTTTGTCAAGACGATAAACATGGTTAGGACGATTTGGATCTTCAAAACCTTGTGGCTGGTTAACATAAATTTCTTCTTTTACTTTTCCATGCGGTTTTCACATTCATTTGATATACACTGAAGTTCATATACGATGCAAAGACCAAGAAGAGATAAATAACTTCAAGCCAATCAACGGGAGCGTAAATTTCATCAAAATCAAGACCTTTACGCTGAGGAAATTCTTGTACCACCAATCTAGCTTTATTTCTTATGATCTACCCTTTATCATCTTTTTTCTTTCTAAACACCCTTTTGGTACCAGTCAGCCTCTTGTTCTTCGGCTTCTTCACCAGCGTCCAGAGATTCAGCTTCTTAAATTGTAACAACTTTTCTTTCATAGCTTCAACCCAGGAGTTTTCCTTCAGAGACACTATATAATCCTCTAGTTCAACCTTTGAAACAAAATATGCAAAAAGTCATTTGTTAATAGTACCATCCTTGCTTCTTGTTTGGATGCCGATAGAAGGATATCCAATTATGTTCTCTATTGGATGAGATCGGTGGATTAGAAACTGAGGAATTGTATCAACATGCTCAATGTGTTCTACTTGAAGTTCAATAGTCAGATTCTCAATAGGATAAAATATGCTTGGAGCATTAATCAGAACATCAGTGGCTGGTTGAATGGTGCCAAGTTGATCAACCACATGTTCAGAGGCAATAGGACCATCCAAGAGATTTTTCAAAAATGGAACAACAATAGGAATTGGAGTAGAATCAGTGTTGTCAGGAGCACCAACAGGAACATAATTTGCCATAGTCTCTTCAGTAGCTGTAGGTTCCCAGCCGGATCTACACGAGATATCCCGTTCTACGTAGGTGCGGAATCCCTACGTAAGACATTACGAGTATAGAAAACGATACGAGCTAACACACGATACGATAATCAAACACACGTTGTATTCCAACCGTAAACACGTGATACTATGATCACTGAATACAAACTCTCTGACTCGAATACACGAATGAACTGGAATTAATGAATAAGCCGTAAACAAAACAGCTTATATAGACACGACAACTTCGCCTGGCATGTTCAGTCGAAGTTGTCCCTAACTTCGCTTGTCTAACAAGTTCGCCCATATCAGCGAACTTGTTAGTAACTTCGCTTACATACAAACACAAATCTAACTAACACGATTACAGACACTCGACACTGAACTACTGACATCATGCACCAACAGACTCCCCCTTGGCAGTAGCTTCATCTCTTTAGCTTCAAACACGTGTCTTGTAATCTTCAACACTCTTATCTTCATCTTTAAGCATGCACTCCTTCTCGAACACAAACCAATACTATTCTTTGATATTTCCTCGCTTCGTCTTTCCAAGCAGGAATATAAAATATCTTCTTATCATTCAACACCTGCAAATCAGCTTGCGATAAGTTTACCAAGTGCATCGGATCATAAACTCTTAGCACCTCTTGTTCATCCTCGTCTTCCATCACTGCCTCAGCTGTCTCACAATCTACATACCACCACTTCAGGTCTTTAAGCACATCCTTGGGCATTAATTTCATTGGTACTTCATTCAAACACCGGATCGGTTTATACTTCATAATCATCCAAGGCTTTCCGTCTGCTCTCAAACCTCTATCCTTGTCTTCAACAAGTTTTCCCTTTTGTGGTTTCAACAGCTCAAATTTCTTCTCTTTTATACTCTCTTTCCACACAATTTTCCCAATAACTCTAGCCATATTATCATCACTTCGGTTAATCAACCCCAATCTGGCAAAGTCTTTCACTTCACATTCTGGCAGTGTATTCAACGATCTTAACATCCTTTTAAAGTACTGAACACCGTCATTCCTTTTAATCACGAAGAGCCTCAACTGCTCATCATATATCCAGCAAATAATCCCTTTCTTCGCTTCAGCATAGCCTTTAATGTTGTAACTCTTCTTAAACATTGTAGGGACCGCCGGTTTCTTCGTTTTGACGAACCACTGAGCATAGCCTTCTTTCCATCTAGGCTGCTCTTCCCATTAAGATTCATCACTAGCCATCTCTTTACTCATATCTGCTTTCTCAACATCTGGAATGTCATGCTCAATATTTTCCTCAACTATCTCTCCCTCTTCTATCTCTGTATCAATCACAATCTCTTCACCAATCTTCTCTATCACATCACTCGGTAGTACATCATCATCACCAACCAAACCATCATCCATCTCCTCTACGTCCACTACCACCACATCATCACCACCAGCTGCATTTGTCGACTCCCCCTGAGTTGTGGAAGTTCCAAGAGCTTGATCAGTTCTTGGCAACTCACCACCTGCACCTTTCGATGCATTGGGATCATCGTCTCTATCATTTCGTCTCTTGGTCCTCAACTCATCGCCTTTACAGCTCATCTCCCCCTGAGATGCCAAGAACTCCTTGAAAGCATCTATGATTTTTCCATGTTCTACCAGCAGGGACGACTGCATCTGATTCTCTGCAACTAGGCGTTGAATAGCCTGGGTCTGGATAAGATTAATCCTTGACTGCTCTGCCACGACCCGTTCAAGTGCAGCTATTCGTTCAGAGTCTGATAGGGTTGCATCGAAATCGAACCTCATATGTGATATATCTTGAGTGTACTGAGGAGGGATTTCCGATGTCACCGGGACCTTAGAAGTAGAAATAGACGTAACCGCAGGTGGTATCGTCACCGATAACCCTGCAGTGGCCACAACAGTCGACTCGATAAATTGTGCCACGACCTCCGATGGAGTAACAGTCGGAGGTGGCAATGAAACGATCTCAGGAGCCGAAAGTTGGAAAGTAGTGGGTGGGAGGCCAAATGTAGATGAGGTAGCCACCACGGGAACAACCGTAGCGCTTGGCCTTGTAACCTGTAGTGATGAGGGAACCATTGTCATACCGGATAGTGCTGGTGGAGTGAAACGTACCACCCTAGAGCTCTCATCGGCTCCCGATCCTGCACCTATCCGTTCCCTTCTTGATCTGCGTATTAACTGTTGTACCTCCTCCTCAAAGTCTGACTCGCTGTCATCATCTGTTCTCTTTCTTTTCCTATGTAGTCTTTCTCGAGTTACCATAATCCTTCTTGCCTCTGCCACTTCATCATCAGAATCAGAACCAGCCACCGTAGCAGCTGTCCAAGTAACATTCACAGTCGACACTTGGGCTACCGAGACCTGTACGTTTTCCTCTGGATCCACCCGATCCATGTCAAAAAATCCCTGACCGCCAAACGCTGCGTCAAGGTCAACGTTCTCCTCCGGTGACACAACAGGAGCAGCAGGTATAGCTTGAGGTGCCCCTGCCTGTTGTGGTGCCGGGTCCCTAAACTCGTCCCCACGAGCAGGCACATACCCCGGGTTGATCAAGTACCCAAAAAGTGGAGTATGCCGAGGACGGAGCTCAGGTTTGCTCCTCGCACTCGAAGATCTGCATTGGGCGAATATTCTTTTGTTCACACTCTTTACATATCTGATTGGACGGCGCTGAGGTAGCGTAGGAGCAACATGATTCAAGATCATTTGTAGGAATCTTGGATACATGATGAATCTCTCACGCGCCATCGCCCTTCTCTGACGATCAATCTCATAAAAGACCATCTGACTAAAGCTGTATCGCTTGTTGTAAGTCAGAGCAGTCATCGCCGACTGCATGGTCGCACCCATGCCATCAGTGCCCGCCTTTCTCCCTGACATGCATACTATCATAACATGCATGAGAAAGCGCCACTGT
This sequence comes from Bidens hawaiensis, assembly GCF_021521415.1. NCBI lineage: Eukaryota > Viridiplantae > Streptophyta > Magnoliopsida > Asterales > Asteraceae > Bidens > Bidens hawaiensis. Next base: position 192,858 of record NW_027491300.1, on the reverse strand, counting down.
TCAAGTAAAAATCCTTTCCTTCTCTGCGTATCCCCCAAGGGACCAGAGTATCCCATTCTCAAAAACGCTCCATCACGTAAAGGAGCTACAAACTCTGTCGGGTCATCCCTTGTCTCATTTCCAAACCGTAAAGCCGCCCGGATTTGTTCAGAAGAGAACTGAACAATCTGATTGTTTACTGTTGCGCGCATCACCGGGGGTTCGACTCTACAGTCATATTCCACAGTCTGCCAAAAATCCTCAATGTTGGGCAAGGATATCGGCAGAGTTGTTGTAATCGCGTGGAATATCAGCGAGCGTAAAAGAAATGTGATGATTTCGCGGAAATCATCAACTCCGCTCGCCTCCGGGTCTAATGTTATATACATGTTGTGACCCGGGAAGAACTGCCTCTGGTTATCACCTCCGTCATCACCGCCTGCACCACCTACAGCAGCCATATCTGCATCAAACAGACTAAGTTAGATACACGTCAACACAAATCATAAGTTCGCCTGTTACCATGAGCGAAGTTGTGATCTATTATGCAAAGGCGAAGTTAAAGGTGGGGCGAAGTTGGGAAACAACTTCGCTTCAACTTGAACTTCGTCTGATAACTGTTAAGTAAAATGGTCCAGGCGAAGTTAATGATAACTTCGCCTAACCACAACATCGCCTCATAAACTGTTTCAAAATCTATAATCAGGCGAAGTTAAACCTCAGGCGAAGTTACGGATAACTTCGCCTAACCTGTAACTTCGCCGAATTCGAATCGGCAACAGTTAGGATAATAGAAAGACGTGTAGATGATGATTTTGGAGATCGAGGACTCCGTAACACATGATTTTATGAAGTTTTAGACGTTCAAGTAAATTACTATCACGTAATAACAAGTTTGAAATCGGGTGTTTAAGGTTCGAAAGAACGAGGTCGTGAATCGAGTCGAAACGACCGATGATTAACCTCAATAGACAATGATAATATGATAATCGAACCCTACACACCTTGAATTTGATTAGAATCGAAGTAAGAAAAACACAGATGATCGATGAGATATGCTCGATAAGTTCGCCTAGGTCTCGGAGAGGATAAGTTCGCTGGTTTTGAAATAATGAAACTGTTTGACCTAAAAACTTCTTTATATAGGGTCAAAGTTAACTTCGCCTATTCCAGGCGAAGTTATGAACAAGTTCGCCGGTATTTACAAAACAAACCCCTATACTTTGAACAATTTTCAATAAAGTTTTAAAAACTTCCTTTAAAGCGTTAAATGATACGATCAAGACCAAGTAACCACGTATAAAATCATACAACTACATAAGTAACGAAAATTTGAAAAAATAAAGTAAATAGGATCAAATTTCAGTCTCTACAGGGACTACCATGTTTTAGAAAATATCCGAACAGGAATCATACTAATTACGTGACTGTCACATAGATCCGTGTTCAGCTGTATTATGACATAAAGAAACAGGTTGTAAGCAGGTAATATACTTAAAATGGTTTTCATCGTTTCTGTGATACGAGTTAGGTTCAATTAAGCTCAAAACTTAAGTGGGCAACAACTCAGAGATTATGATGCCTCCTATCTATTCTCAAAGCGTATTTGGCTTTCCCCAAGTCACCCCGAATTGACCTCGACCCGTAGTGTCTGTTTAAGTAGTAATTACTCTTCGATCTTAGACTCTGCTTCCCGTTCACCTTCTTGCGTCTTGATTGAGAATCATTAACATTATGAACTCTAGAAATATATATATATTTTTAATATCTATATACACAACTTCCAGTAGAAAACAACTGCAAGTCCCGAATCTGGATCACTGCAGTGTCTTGACACGCTATCTTCACGGGAATCAGAACACTCACGGGCTCGTGTATGACTGGGTAATCGCTTTTCTGCCTATCATTCGGAAAGATATATATGAAGACATGCACAACTCTTAAGGAGTTTCCACGTAAAATCGAGTAGATTTAGTTAGTATCACTTCTACTTTTACGCACCATAAAAAGCTACCATGACATACAATGACTGTTCTAAAGTCTTTTAGGCCTAATAACTTCACTAGTTAAGCACACAGAATTAGTATATCTATCACTTTCCAAGGTTGGATCAATTTTCTGTTAACATAGTAAAGAAACTTCTTACGAAGTAGTAGACTTGAAAAATAATTTCATCTCCCGTAAAGAAAAAATTTAACTTCAATCGCCCCGACCAAATCAAAGTCTTCAGGGAAACAGCTATCCCGAAGATCCAATGGTCCAGCTGGACCGACCACATACTAGTATGTGTCCTTCTAACTAAGTATGATCGACTAATTTTCAGCGAAAGAATGAAATCACATCATAACCCGCCCCGGTCACTTTCAGTCATCTGGTTAATGGCTATCCTCATATTCTACCAGTAGAAATGAGAACCAAACATATCCGAAGACATTTCCTTCAAACTGAGGCAACCGACATAATTCTAAGCGATAGTGATGTTTTTTTTTTATTTTTTATTTTTTTTTTATTTATTTTTATTTTTTTTAAACACAAAAACACACGACATGGTTACTCGGGATTGTTCATCCCATTCAGCTCAACAAGGTTTTGAAATCTAGTTTTGTCAAACGCTTTCGTGAACAAGTCAGCGAAATTATCTAACGTGTCAACCTTTTCGAGCACAATCAGTTTCTTCTCAGCACAATCCCGTATAAAATGATGACGAATGTCAATATGTTTAGTTTTACTGTGCTTTACGGGATTGTTAGTTACTCCAGCAGCAGTGTTATCAATGCAAATAGGAGTAAGTGAGAAATTCAGACCATAATCGAGCAACTGTTGTTGAATCCAAAGAACCTGGGAGCAGCAGTTGGATGCTGCCATGTATTCTGCTTCACAGGTTGAAATTGCGACTGAGGTCTGCTTCTTGCATTGCCAGGACACTAGTCTGCCACCAAGAAATTGACATCCACCAGTTGTAGACTTTCGACTCTGATTGCACCCTCCATAATCAGAATTTGTGTACGCGACTAGCTCAAAGTCTCCTCCTCTCGAGTACCACAACCCCAGCTTCGGCTTGCCTTTGAGATACCGCAGTATCCTCTTCGCACCCTTCAAATGAGATTCTTTTGGATTTGCCTGAAAGCGTGCACAAAGACAAACAACAAACATTATATCAGGCCTAGAAGCAGTTAAGTACATTAAAGAACCTATAATTGCCCGATATTGGGTTGGGTCCACGTATGCATCATTGTCTTAATCAGCACCCAATTTGTGATTGACGCAGACTGGAGTATCATATGGAGTGCTGTCCTCCATCTTGAAACGTTTGAGAACATCATGAACATACTTCCTCTGATGAATGAACATACCATCTTTCTTCTGATCAACCTGCAATCCTAAAAAGAAGGTTAGTTCACCCATAGCACTCATTTCAAATCCCTTCTTCATGACGGCCTCAAACTCCTGACACATGGCGACCTTTGATGCAGCAAAGATAATGTCGTCCACGTAGACTTGCACCAGTAGAAAGTCTCTCCCTTTTCTCTTGAAGAACAATGTGCTGTCAATCTTACCTCTTTCAAACTCATTCTCAAGCAAGTAATCGGATAACGTTGAGTACCAGGCACGAGGTGCCTGATGTAGTCCATACAGCGCTTTACTTAGCTTGTACACGTGATCGGGAAAGTCAGGGTCAGGAAAACCCGGAGGTTGCTCAACGTACACAACCTCATCGACTTTACCATTTAGGAACGCACTCTTCACATCCAACTGAAAGACCTTCATCTCCTTATGAGCAGCAAATGCCAAAAACAGCCGAATGGCTTCCAATCTTGCCACAGGAGCAAACACCTCATTGTAATCAATCCCCTCTTGCTGATTAAAGCCTTTAACAACCAGCCTCGCCTTGTTCCTGATAACAATCCCTTTCTCATCTCTCTTACATTTGAAGACCCATTTCGTGCCTATCGCATGCACATTCTTCGGTTTTTCAACCAAATTCCATACTTCCATTTTCTTAAACTGAGCTAACTCTTCTTGCATGGCTTCGACCCACGAGCTGTCCTTAAGAGCCATTTGATAGTTCTTTGGTTCAATCTGGCTGATGAAGCAGGTGTACAAGCATTCGTTGATAATGCCCGTGTCTTTAATGCATGTGAAAACACAGGTGTGCTCATTCAAGCTTTTTCTTGTTTGTACACCGGCGGACAGATCACCTATCACGTTCTCCAAAGGATGATCTTTGTGAATTCTCGTAGTCGGAACCGAACTGCATTCAGATTATCTTCCAAGTTCGAAGATAGCTCAATGTTGAGAGTGAAACGGATTGATGAATTCCTCTTCAGTAGAGGCAGCAGGGGTATTGACAGCATTTGACGAGGAAGGCTGACATTCATCATACTGTGGTCGTTGCACCAAAGTGTCTTCCTCATCGCATATCATCTTCGTAGCAATTCTTTCCTCAACTTCTGCAAAATCCAAATAAGGCATGTTAAAAGATTTAAAGAGTCTATCATAGTCGAAAACCCCAGCGGGTCCCGTGCTTGGTTTTGGTGATTTGTAACTTGTGATATCAGTGTTACACACCACCTCAACCTTGCTGGTCGATGTATTAAAGACCCGTCTGTTGGGAGTCCCAACAACGTATCCGACTAAGATTCCTTCGTCGGCTACTTCACCAAATTTAGAATTGGTCTTTAATATCGAACATGGGGACCCGAATGGTTCAAGACCACTCAAGTTGGGCTTTCTCCCATGCATAAGTTCATAACAGGTTTTATTTAATCTTTTAACAGTTAACACTCTATTAAGGATATAACAGGCTGTTGCAACAGCTTCAGCCCAGAACACCACGGGAAGTTTCGAATCAGCCAGCATGGTTCTGGCTCCTTCAATTAAGGTTCTGTTCTTCCTCTCAGCCACTCCATTTTGTTGCGGTGTATACGGTGCGCTGTATTGGTGTTCTATCCCCTTCTGTAAGCAGAAGATCTCCATATCATAGTTCTTGAACTCAGTTCCATTGTCACTCCTGATGAATTTAACCCGTTTCCCCATGATATTCTCAACCTTGGTAATCAAATTCTTTACCATCTGCACTATTTCATCTTTTGACTTCAGGAAATATACCCAGGAATATCGAGAGAAATCATCAGTGATCACCAAGCAGTAAGATGTTCCTCCTAGACTTTTTACATTCACGGGACCGAAGAGATCCATGTGAAGTAATTCTAGGGTACTGACAATTGAATTGACCTTCTTGGTGAGATGGGATTTCTTGTGTTGCTTTCCCTTTTTGCATGATAAGCATTTGTCTTCAAAGTTGAAATTCTTCAAGGGAACACCCAGCACAAGCCCATTTTTGACAAGGTAGTTCATTTTCCGAAGATGAATATGCCCCATTCTCCTATGCCACAACTCAGACTCCGATTCAGTTGCTTTTGTCAGAAGACACGATTCTTCTGTGGCCATCTCAGTCGACCTCATATCCATGATATACGTATTCTTCACTCTTGGAGCCTTCATAACAATCCAATTCTCTGATATCTTGAAACCAGGATGTAGCACGATCGCCTCATTCTTTGTAAAATGTACGGTGTACTCTTTGTCACAGATCTGTGAAACACTCAGCAGATTGTGCTTAGTTCTTCAACAAAATTTACTTTCTCCAAAGTCAACTTTCCATTCGACACCGTCCCTATTCCTGTAATCCTTCCACCACTCTCTCCTGCGAAACTCACTCTTCCTCCTTGAACAGGTTCCAGTCGTGTAACAATTTCTTGTTACCTGTCATGTGCCGGGAATAGCCGCTATCCACAACCCATTGATTGTTGGCAGCCCTGTTCAACTGTTCCTGCACGATTAAAGCAGATGATTAAAATCTGGGGACCCAAGACCGATTGGTCTTGGTTCGATACATCCCGTACCTTGGCTGTCCAAAGTTAGTATCATAATAATTTCTGTGAGTCCTAACAGGATACCTTTTTGTGGATTGTCTATGAGGCCCTTCAAACCTTCGTGAATTAAAAGAATTATTACTTATGGTTTGGTTGTTAGCAGTGAAAAACTGAGATCTTTTTCTTTGAAAACCTGAATTAGACCAATTTCTGAATTTTGATGGGTTTTCAGTTTTAACATTTCCGTTAGTTCTATTCTCAGTTCTCGAAGGCCTCACATCTCTAAATCTCTGTTTCAGAGGGCAATCAGCAACTAGGTGTCCCAATTGATTACATCTGAAACAACTCCTGTGTTCAACTTTCTTATCAAAAGTTGTCTTAGATGTTGAGGCTGTATTACTTCCCGTTTGTCTCACATATGGTGGGACATACGGGTTTAGTGGAGACTTCTTTTCAGGTGTTTTATTTTTCTCTCCACTTTTTGGTAACACTTCCTCTTGTTTTGTCTCACTCGACTCAGATGACTTGTCCGAGTTTGATGAGACAGGACTCGGAGCAGAAATCTTAACACTAGTAACAGGCTTACTTGTTTCGCCTTTACTAACTTCTGGTTCTTTAATCGTTACTTTAACCGGAACTGTCTGACCATAGTCAACATCGACAGATTTCTGATTACTAGGGTCATAAGTGTAATTATGATTGAAAGGTGGTGGAACTTCATGATAACCAATTCCTCCCCTTTTTGGGGAACCTTGATCACTAACTAGGTGATCAAGTATAGCGGAGGAATTTCTGAATTGCTCAAGTTTCCTGTTAAGTTCCACCACTTTCACCTGGTGATCAGCTATCTGTTTATCCCTTTCAGCTATTAGTTTGGTTTTCTCTTCTAGAACTTCATAGCTAAGATCAATCACTTGAATTTTTTCAGCAAGCTTTGCTTTAAGACTTTTAATATCTTTCTCACTAGCTTTAATTTTTACTTTGTAACTATTTTCTCTAGCTTTAGTGAAATGATGATCTTCTTTTAAAGTTTTAAATTGCGCATCCAAACTAACAAACTGATCAGTTATAGTTGTCAGTTGTTCAGACATATGTTCACACTTAGTACAAGGGAGTTCGGTACTTACCTCGGAGAGCTGGTCTGCCACATCTGCCATGTAAGCTTCATTTTCGCCAGTTCCCTTCTCATTATCTGCAGTTTCGATGTTTGCCAAATTGGCCTGTTCAAATACTTCTTCAACATGCAGATTCCAGTTGTACTCCTCATTCTGTCTGGAAATCATGGCTCTATAGTCATTACCACTACCATTCTGCTGTGTAGATCTGTTTTGACTGCGTTCTACACGTTCATTTTTGCACTCTTTTGCAAAGTGGCTATTCTGCTGACAGTTGTAACAGCGAACCTTCGACTTATCAAACCCTGGCCTTTCACCGACAAACTTCCTGCCAGTCTTCTTCATGAACCTCTTAACCCTTCTCACAATCATAGCCATCTCCCACTGCAGATCCATCTCCTCCAGATCATCAGCATCGATCTGATCATAGTCTTCATCCAAAATTACAGGATCAACAATCTTACCCTGAATGTAATTCTCATACGAAGCAATAAAAGATGCATAGAGAGCAAACTGCTGTTCAGCAGATTTAACACTCAAGGGCATCTTCGAGTAGTTGTTGTTTGAAACACTTGGGGAAAAACTACTCTTGGTCGCTTGAGGTTGAGAAGCATTTGATCCTCCAGCTACAAAGTACACATCACCGTTCATGTTGAGAGATACATGTCCTTCATGTGTTGAGCTAGCGCCTGACTCTCCCTTAGAGTAATAAGCAGACGATTCAGTTTTCGAACTTGATCCTGAGTTACCCTTTGCACCATACATACCCAGATCTTGAACCTGATCGGTAGGTGTCTCCTTTCGTACCATGTTCAGTTCAAACGTTCTTAGCTTGTTAACTGCTGTCTCCAGGTCATAGTCAGCAAAGTCTTTGTCTTCTCTCATCAACACAGTATACATCTCCCATTTCGGTGGGAGAGCATCAAGAAGCTTTTCAACAATCTCATCTTCTTTGTAAACAATTGAATAGTTGCTGAGTTCAGTCATCAGATGATAATATCTAGTGATGATATCATCAAGTGATTTATTCTTCAGATACTTGAAGACCGAGAATTGGGTTTTTAGAAGTTTAATCTTCGATGCACGAATTCCCACATTGCCCTCAAACCGGTTTTCAAGCGCTTCCCAAAGCTCTCTGGCAGTTTTATACTTTCTGAAAGTGTGCAGAATCTCTTGTGGAAGAGCCATTGTAATTGCTGCATGAGCTTTGCTTTCGGCCTCATACATTTTCTTCTCTTCTTCTTCCATCTCTTGGTATTTCTTGATCTGATCACGACCTTCATACTCAGCAGTAGGTGGAATGTAACCATCTTGTATGCACACCCACATCTTAGCATCTTGGTACTTGACATATTGTTCAAAACGATCTTTCCACGCTACATAATCGGTTTTCTTAAGCATCTTCGGTGCCTTTGTAGCCGAACCCGCTTCCACTTCCATCTTAACTAGTTCCGTAATGTTTATTGAAGACATCTTTCACGAAACCCAAAGAAACTCGAAAAATAAAAAATTTTATTTTAAACAGTACTGTAGGCGAAGTTGTGGATAACTTCGCTTAAGTCTGAACTTCACTGATTCTGAACTTCGCTTCCTTTTTAAATTCGCCTGATTTGGCGAAGTTGTGTATAACTTCGCTAAAGGTAAGCGAACTTGTGAAGTAGGCGAAGTTGTGGGTAACTTCGCTTGAGATAAGCGAACTTGAGAAGGTAGGCGAAGTTGTGAATAACTTCGCTTAACCTTATATCTTCGCTGAAACCCTACGAACAGTGACGGAAACTTCGCCTGATGAACACGATGAATATGCAGGTTTGATTTCTGGATTTTACGAGGTTTGTGAAGGTGTTATGGGTTGTTTATGATTGTAGGGAGTGAGTAGGACACAAAAACTCAGAAAAGTCGTCCCGCGAATAGTCGAACGGAACGATTTCTACACCCGCGTGATGATCCTGAACCACACAATCGAGCAAAAGCTCTGATACCAATTGTAGGTTCCCAGCCGGATCTACACGAGATATCGCGTTCTACGTAGGTGCGGAATCCCTACGTAAGACGTTACGAGTATAGAAAACGATACGAGCTAACACACGATACGATAATCAAACACACGTTGTATTCCAACTGTAAACACGTGATACTATGATCACTGAATACAAACTCTCTGACTCGAATACACGAATGAACTGGAATTAATGAATAAGCCGTAAACAAAACAGCTTATATAGACACGACAACTTCGCCTGGCATGTTCAGGCAAAGTTGTCCCTAACTTCGCTTGTCTAACAAGTTCGCCATATCAGCGAACTTGTTAGTAACTTCGCTTACATACAAACACAAATCTAACTAACACGATTACAGACACTCGACACTGAACTACTGACATCATGCACCAACAGTAGCAACATGTATTCTCTCATTTTGTGAGGAAGATGTGGGAATAGAATCAACCACACCGGGTTCTGCCTGAAGATCGGATGTAGGCTCAGCAGGAGTTGGATCAACGTTGTCAGCCGATAAGTAGAAGGAAACTGAATCCGAGTAGGATGCATCTTCAACAGTAACTACATCGGTTGTGTCTGCTGTTCTGGCATCGGGTTTACAGGGACACATGAGGAATAACAGATACAACATTTTTGTTTGAGGGACCAGTAGACAATTGAACACTTTCCAAACTTTTTAAAATGACATGCATTAATACTAACTAAGACGATGTGGTGGGAACCGTAGAAGTTGCAATACGATAGGTATAGATACCACATAACAAATTAAACAAACCATCATAATCAAACACCCAATTGGGACCCGTGTGAGCATCCATCGGATTGAGATCTTGTCACTCAATATTAAATGATTCCGATGTCACTTTAGCATTCTTGTTGTAAACTTGATAAATGGTCGTGTTTGCGGCATATCCAACAAAGTAGCACTCATCGGCCTTCTCAGCAAACTAGGGACCTGAGTTGGCATTTGTGTAAAGCAGAGTGCAGGGACATCCAAATGTTTCGAAGTAGTTGACTTGTGGCTTTGTTTTCTAGTAGACTTCATAAGGAGTCTTCTTCAAGCGCTTGTTGATCAGCACACGGTTTTGGATGAAGCATTTAGTGTTTATAGCTTCACCCTAGACAAATAATGGTGGATTTGAATCTGACGGCATTGTTCTAGCATCCTCGATTAGTGTTCTGTTGCGATGATCAACAAACCCATTTTGTTGTGGAATGTACGGGTCACTAAATTGACAATCTATCCCTTTAGAATGACAAAAGTCATCAACTTCTTTGTTTCAAAACTCAGTTCCATTGTCGCTTCTGATATACGTGACCCTTTTATCAGTTTGATACTCCATAAGTGTCATGAACATGATCAGAAAGTTAGCGGCTTCGTCTTTTTGCCCTAGAAGGAAAGTCCAACTAAAACGAGAAAACTCATCAGTAACAACAAGACAATAGGCTTTTCGGCCTATTGCCATAGGATTAATTGGACCAAATAAATCCATGTGTAACAGCTGAAGAATGGATTAAATGGAATTAACAATTTTGGGTTTGTGAGGGAGTTTGTGTTATTTGCATTTAGAGAATGAAAGAAATTTTTCAATACAAGAGAAAGTTTTAACATACCAACCCCTCACATGCTCACATTTGACCAATGTGTTTAAATTCTTAAAGTTGACATGACCGAGTCATCATGCCTAAGTGATGAATCTTTCTCCGAGGCCTTGTATATCAAACATGAAGCGGTTCGATGTGAATATGAACTTCTCATGTCCAATATATAAGCATATTTATGCCTCGTAGTACGCATCAAGATCCATTCTTTAGGGACTTTGAATCCTGGTTTCAATAACAAGCATTCATGTTTAGTAAATAGGGTGGAGAACTTCTTATCACAAATTTGAGAGACGCTAAGCAGATTGTGGGTGAGCTGTTCCTAGAGATTGACATCATCGAAGGTCAAACTACCATTTGAGATCTTTCCTCTCTTTGTTATTCTACCACCTGAATCACCAGCAAATGAAATGGATCCACCATCGAACGGTTGAACGTCAAATAGTAAGGTTTCTTATTCGGTCATGTGTCTGGTACATCCACTATTCAAGTACCTGATACTGTTGACAGGCCTTCTTGATTAACCCTACACACATTGGTAATCAGTTAGAGGTGGGCTTTCAAAACACGCAAGAAAATCACCAAAATTTACTTTATTTTATGGAAAAATGAAAAGTTGTGGTGAATCTAAATAAGAAGAGCAGTCATTGGGAACCCATGCAGAGGCATGTTCTCTAGTTTTAGAAGATCTTTTGGACCGTCTTTTCTATGTTTTCAAAACAAGATCCTCCGATCTTTCGAGCCTTGGATTTCGTTTCTCATGTGTTTTTGGTGGACTCCTAGACTTTTCGGTCTTTGGACCCCTTTTTGATCTTTCCTTCTTGATTATCCAAAAAGGTTTCTTTATTTTTCTGTCATTGTTGGATCTCACATCCATTTCACTGACTTCACTTGTAGTTTGATCAGTCCTTGATCTTGAGCTGCAAGCAACATGAAATTGGGACTGACTAAGCTATATTTTCATATCCTTTTGTTGCCTATGCTAGTTCTTGCAGTGTCTTTCAAGGTGAGAAGCGTTTCCACACACAAAACAACATTTTATTTTAGGAGCACTATAGAACTCATCTGAACTATTATATGGTTGATGTGGTGAGAAAGGTGATCCTTGGAGGGGAACATGACTGTTAAACCCATATGATTTATGACCTTGATTGTCAAATGCATTAGGGAAATATGATTTAACGAAGTTTTGCTAATTCTGACCATAGTAGTTGTTATCACAGAAGTTGTATGACTTAGGATTCCTTGATTGATTAGTTGTTAGAGAAAAAAATCATTTACTTGGTGGAACATATTTACTTAAAGTACTTATCTTTTCCTTTAAAAAAATTTGTTTATGCATGAATTATCCTCAAACTTACAACTTGTTGATGAACAACTTGGTATCTTCTCATCAATAGATTTACTCAAATTAACATTATTATTAACAAAAGTGTCATCATAAATAGTTTCACAATCACTAACTGAAATAACATCAACATTTCATTCAAAATAATGTGAGAAGAGCCAACATCAACACTTTCACAGATGACATCACTATCCGAAGATAAGTTCAATGTATTTTGCATGGAAACAAGAATATTATTATAGACAGAGTTGACAAATGATTTGTTTTGGATTCACATTAGAATCAAAAAGTGAATTTAAAACTATTTTCTTCTCACAACTCATGTCCTTTTCCACAGACCCACTTTCATCTAGAACTAACTGGCATTTGGATTGGATCAACGATTTTTGGAAAGGAGGAACAAATATCTTCAGTTTTGGTACGTGACCAATTCCGTGGACCATTTCATCCTCGGGAGGAGTATTGAAACTAAAGTGAGGCAGGGATGTATAATTATTGTTAAAGGCGGTGGAATGGTTGTATACTCATAACCCAACCCCGTCTTTTGTTTGACACCCATTTTTTCTCCAATAATACCATTAAGTTTATCAGACGACATCTCAAACTTTTTTGCAGTTATTTTTCTTTGAGCAAGATCTGAATCAAGTTCTTATTTTTAGCATTTAACTCAACAATACATTTTTGGTGGGACTCAACTTGCAAATTAGACTAAAACAAATTTAGATGTAAGTTTGCCATATCATCAAGATGTGTTTTAATTCTAGTAGTGAATATCTTTTCAACTTTATTTTATTCATCATTCTAATATTTATAGCCTAGATTTCTCTAATTAGGGTGACATTATGAGTTCTATAACTCTCTACTTTATAAATACATGCTTGAGATCAAAGATGTTTGTGTACCTCGGGAGTTTAAGGATTGCCTTGTTTTCCTTCTGATGCAATGCTTGAAAAAGCTTGATCTCCATTCATGAATGCCATTCTAGCGAAGTTCAAAGGATTCATTAGCTTACCAAATTGACCCTCCCAGTCTTGTCCGGATGTTTCATCAAACTGGATGATCAGTGCCTTAGAGCTTGAGCTTGAGTTCCCATTAGTTGAATGTCTTTGACTGATTCTTGGAACTCTTTGACCCTAACTTTTCCCTATTGATTTCATATCATTTTTCTTCACATCTTCACTATTAGAGACTTCAACGATCTTAACATCATTTCCAGGTTGTGTTGGGTTGGAGCACTCTCTTGCAAAGTGTCAGCTTTCATTGAAATTGTAACAACGAAGCTGATTTTTGTCAAGGTCAATGCTCTTGCTGGTGGATTCTCTGAAGTTGTTCTTCCCATATTTCTTCATGAACATGGTGGCCCTATGAACTATCATGGCCATGTGGTACCTGATGTCCATCTTTTCAAGATCCTTTTCATTGATATCGAGGATGTCTCCTTGATGAAATGATGGAGGTAGCAGGTTCTTTGCATCAATTCTTCATGGCTTGCCATAAAATCATGGAAGAGTGTAATGTGGGAATGATCAACTTGAGCAAATTGAATTGAAGTACAAGTTCTGCTACTTACTGACTTGTTTATCCCATGAGCCTTGTGAGCTTGTTCAACGACTTTGTTTACATCATCTTGGAATGAGCTGGACGAAGCCGCTTGATTCACAGATATTTTGAATGCACTGACATTGTCTGACTGAGGGAGCATACAGTTTCACTCCACTGACTGCATGAACTGTTGGATATGATTGGCTGAGAAAAGCTGAGTTGATTCTGAAGCAAGTAGAAATTCCGGCTTGATTTAGAGAGCTAACATGGTTATTCAATCAAAGCTTATCATCCATTTCAAATGATTTGACGATGGAGATCAAGTCAGACATAGTAGTAACATTGAGAGTTGTTGTTCTTTTGATGGTGATAACATTGTTATTCCATGTATAGGTATTCAACGACTAGTGATTGATTTCAGATATGTCATAGTTGATTCCAAAGCTTCTCATTTTGGTAATCAACTTCTCAAATCTCCCAGTGAGAGTTCCAATGGATTCTCCTTGAATGTGATTGAACATATTGAATTATCCCCTCAACATTCCATTTCAACTGTTTCTCATCTCAAGATTACCCTCAAATCTTTCAACTAAACCTTCCCAAAGACCCTTAGCCGTTGAAAACTCTCTCATAGTTTGAGCTATATCAGCAGATAGACACAAACTTAGCACACCATATGCCTTTTCATCATCAAGAAGAAGTTTCTTATCAATTTTAGTATAGCTTTAAATTGGTGCATCAACTAGTCCATCATCAGTTTGAACGGTAGTCTTGTGAGGTCCATCTTCAATTGATCGAAGCAATGCATAATTAGTCATTCTTATTAATTTCTTAAATATCCATTTGAAATCATCAAAGTTACTTTCAAAGGTTATAAGTTTAGGAGGTTTAGTTGTAGTTCTAGCCTCATTCTCAAGCATTAGGGAGCTCTTCAACAACTCAGGATCGTGTGACATCTTGTTAATTAAATCAGAAAAACCAGACAGTTTTGAAAGTGCAACAGTTTCTGTCCAAGTACAAACGAATCGAATCGACAAAAATGAACTGAATCGAATTGTTAATTGAATCAAAACTAATACATAAGTTTGATTCGACTCAATTGAAAAACTCGATTAATCCGGAATGTAAGTTCGATTCGACTGGATTGAAAAACTCAATTCGACTTATTTCCATAAATCGATTCAATTGGTTTTAAAATTCGACTCGAATGATTTCAAAATTCAACTCGATTCAACTTTCAAAATACTATTCGATTCAAAATTCCAAATCTCGATTCGAATTTCCAGAAAGTATATTTTTCATTTTTCACATACGGATCTTGACCAAGTACATACTTACAACTTTCAAACCTTCAAACACCACAACAAGCCCGAAACACACTTAAGCAACTTCAAACACAACTTATTAACCAATTTCAAGCATGCAAACACTTTTCTTAAGACCAAAACCCACTTCAACACTTAAACACAAGCCTCAAACACATAAACAAGACCAAAATCCAAGGTTGTGTCCCAAGAACCACAACTTGTAGAGTCGAAAGCTCTGATACCAACTGTAGGTCCTAAACACGATTCAAACAACTATGTTCTTGAACCAATCTCTTATACTAGCTAGCAGAAATCACTAGTAGAGAACCGAGATCTCAAATCTTGTTGTGTTTTGTTTATTACCCGAAATGTAAAATATAGAGAGAATGTATATAGAATTGGTAGATATGGATAAGAAAGTTATACGAAAGGTTTTGTTACATGGGAATGTCTCACCTATTTTATAGGTGAGAGCATTCCACGATTTCTTCTACTATTATCGGCCCAATGGGCTCAACATTACAAAACTTTGGGCCCAAACATACATAAATGAAACTGAAAGCAAATAAGTTACAACGTGAATAATACCAAATAATACAAAAGACTATGTAACAAAACGGGGCCCTACAAATATGTAGGCAAAAAAAACTCTAAAATAAACTAATAAAAACTAATTAAAATATCATAAACCAAATATACATTAAAATCGGAAAAGGTAAATAAAAAAAACTAAGATATTTTACCCATTTGCTTGTTTAAAAAAATAATAATTAAAAGGCACAATAATAAAAAAGATAATTGTGTTTCATTATTATTATTTATAATTGTGTTTTTTATTCTTTTTATTGATTATATTTTTTTTCTTAAGATTGCGTCTTTTTTTTCTTGATATATTTTGTATTATATTTTACTCGGTATGATGTTATATTTTGTGATTTATTTTGTCCTTTTATTTATTTTTGTGTTTTTATGTTTATTTTCGTCATTGCGTGTATTTACTTCGACATTGGGTTTTTTTTAATGAGAACGACGGGCGAAACACTTTAATTCTTTTTACATTTTTCGTTTTTGATTAATATTTTGAGTTATGGTTTTTTTTAAAATTATTTTTCTTGCTTTTGTAAGGTTTTTTTATGTCACGAATACTTCTCACTATTCTGAGCTTTGTCTCCCTTTTTACCCATACCTAAATTGGAAATGAGTCTTGGATAGGGCCTTAAATATGTTAAATAACCTAGACATTTTAGGCTGGGACAATAGCCAGAAGGCCTGGAAACGTGATACATATGTAGGTTCCCAGCCGGATCTACACGAGATATCACGAACTACGCAGGTGCGGAATCCCTACGTAAGACGTTACGAGTATAGAAAACAATACGATTAACACACGATAATCAAACACGTTGTATACCAACTTTAAACACGTGATACGAAGATCACTTGGTTACAGACTCTCTCTGACTCGAATACATAAAAACTGAATGAATGATTAATTACCAATAAGCCGTAACATATAGCTTATATAATCACGACAACTTCGCCTGGCATGTTCAGGCGAAGTTGTCACTAACTTCGCTTGACTAACAAGTTCGCTCATATCAGCGAACTTGTTAGCAACTTCGCTTATACAAAACATAAAACATTACAAACACAATTACAGACACTAGACACTGAACTACTGACATCATGCACCAACAGACTCCCCCTTGGCAGTAGCTTCATCTCTTTAGCTTCAAACACGTGTCTTGTAATCTTCAACCTTGTATCTTCACGCATGCACTTCTTCTCTAACACAAACCGACACAACTCTTTGATATTTCCTTGCTTCGTCTTTCCAAGCAGGAATATAAAAGATTTTCTTCTCATTGAGCACCTGCAGATCAGCTTGCGATAAGTTTACCAAATGCATCGGATCGTAAACTCTTAGTACCTCTTGCTCATCCTCGTCTTCCATCACCGCCTCAGCTGTCTCACAATCTACAAACCACCACTTTAGGTCTTTAAGCACATCCTTGGGCATAAGCTTCATCGGTACTTCTTTAAGGCACCGGATCGGTTTATACTTCATGACCATCCAAGGCTTTCCATCAGCTCTCAAACCTCTATCCTTGTCTTCAACAAGTTTTCCCTTTTGTGGCTTCAACAGCTCAAATTTCTTCTCTTTTATACTTTCTTTCCATACAATTTTCCCAATAACTCTAGCCATATTATCGTCACTTCGATTGATTAACCCCAATCTGGCTAAGTCTTTCACTTCACATTCCGGCAGTGTATTCAACGATCTTAACAGTCTTTTAAAATACTGAACGCCGTCATACCTTTTAATCACGAAGAGCCTCAACTGCTCATCATAGATCCAGCATATAATCCCTTTCTTCGCTTCAGCATAGCCTTTAATGTTGTAACTCTTCTTAAACATTGTAGGGACCGCCGGTTTCTTCGTTTTGACGAACCACTGAGCATAGCCTTCCTTCCATCTAGGCTGCTCTTCCCATTCAGACTCATCGCTTCCAATCTGTTTACTCATATCAGCTTTCTCAACATCTGGAATGTCATGCTCCACATTCTCTTCTACTATCTCTCCCTCTTCAATCTCATAACCAATCACAATATCTTCTCCAATCTTCTCTATCACATCACTTGGTAGAATATCATCATCACCAACCAAGTCATCATCCATCTCCTCTACGTCCACCACCACCACATCATCACCACCAGCTGCAGATGTCGACTCCCCCTGAGTTGTGGAAGTTCCAAGAGCTTGAGTAGTTCTTGGTAGCTCACCACCTGCATCTTTCGACGCATTGGGATCATCGTCTCTATCATTTCTTCTCTTGGTCCTCAACTCGTCGCCTTTACAGCTCGTCTCCCCCTGAGATGCCAAGAACTCCTTCAGAGCATCTATGATCTTTCCATGTTCTACAAGTAGGGACGACTGCATCTGATTCTCTACAACTAGGCGTTGAATAGCCTGGGTCTGGATAAGATTCACCCTTGATTGTTCTGCCATGACCCGTTCAAGTGCAGCTATTCGTTCTGAGTCTGAGAGGGTTGCATCGAAATCGAACCTCATATGTGAAATGTCTTGAGTGTACTGAGGAGGGATTTCCGATGTCACCGGGACCTCAAAAGTAGAAATAGACGTAACCGCAGGTGGTATCGTCACCGATAGCCCTGCAGTGGCCACAACAGTCGACTCAATAAAGCGTGCCACGACCTCCGATGGAGTAACAGTCGGAGGCGGCAACGAAACGATCACGGGAGTCGAAAGTTGGAAAGTAGTGGGTGGGAGGCCAAATGTAGATGAGGTAGCCACTACAGGAACACCCGTAGCGCTTGGCCTTGTAACCTGTAGGGATGAGGGAACCATTGTCATACCGGATAGTGCTGGTGGAGTGAAACGTACCACCCTAGAGCTTTCACCGGCTCCTGATCCTGCACCTATCCGTTCCCTTCTTGACCTCCTTATCAACTGTTGTACCTCTTCCTTATAGTCTGATTCGTCATCATCATCTGTTCTCTTTCTTTTCCCATGTAGTCTTTCTCGAGTCACCATAATCCTTCTCGCCTCTGCCACTTCATCATCAGAATCTGAGCCAGCCACCGTTGTAGCTGCCCTAGTAACATGCACAGTCGAGGCACGTTCAACTGGGACCTGAACGTTCTCCTCTGGATCCACCCGATCCATATCAAAGAATCCTTGACCACCAAATTCTGCATCAAGGTCCACTTCCTCCTCCGGTGACACAACAGGAGCAGCAGGTATAGCTTGAGGTGCTCCTGCCTGTTGTGGTGCCGGGTCCCTAAACTCATCCCCACGAGCAGGCACATACTCCGGGTTGATTAAGTACCCAAAGAGTGGAGTATGGCGAGGACGAAGCTCAGGTTTGCTCCTCGCACTGGAGGATCGACACTGGGCGAAGATCCGTTTGTTCACACTCTCTACATATCGGATCGGACGACGCTGAGGAAGTGTTGGAGCAACATGATTCAAGATCATTTGAAGGAATCTTGGATACATGATGAACCGCTCACGCGCCATCGCTCTTCGTTGACGATCAATCTCGTAAAAGACCATCTGACTAAAGCTGAATCGCTTGTTGTATGTCAGAGCAGTCATCGCTGACTGCATGGTCGCGCCCATGCCATCAGTGCCCGCCTTTCTCCCTGACATGCATACTATCATAACATGCATGAGAAAGCGCCACTGGTCAAGCAGAAATCCCTTCCTTCTCTGCGAATCCCCCAAGGGACCAGAATAACCCATCCTCAAAAATGCCCCATCGCGGAAAGGAGCTACAAACTCCGTCGGGTCATCCCTTGTTTCGTTTCCAAACCCGCAGAGCCGCCCGTATATGTTCAGAAGAGAACTGAACAATTTGATTGTTGACGGTTGCGCGCATCACCGGGGGCTCGACTCTACAGTCGTATTCCACGGTCTGCCAGAAATCCTCAATGTTGGGTAAGAATATCGGCAGAGTTGTTGTAATGGCGTGGAATATCCTCGAGCGTAAAAGGAATGTGATGATTTCGCGGAAATCATCAACTCCGCTCGCTTCCGGGTCTAAGGTGATATACATGTTGTGACCCGGGAAGAACTGTCTTTGCTGATCACCTCCGTCATCACCGCCTGCACCACCTGCTCCAGCAACAGCAGCCATATCTGCAACAAACAGGTTAAGTTAGATAAGCGTTAAAGCGAATCACAAGTTCGCCTGTTACCATGAGCGAAGTTGTGATCAATTCTGTATAGGCGAAGTTAATGGTGAGGCGAAGTTGGGAAACAACTTCGCTTCAACTTGAACTTCGTCTGAAAATAGTTAAGTAAAAAGGTCCAGGCGAAGTTACGGATAACTTCGCGTAATCACAAAATCGCCTCATAAACTGTTTCAAAATCAAAAATCAGGCGAAGTTAAACCTCAGGCGAAGTTACGGATAACTTCGCCTAAACTGTAACTTCGCCGAATTCGAATCGGCAACAGTTAAGGTTGTTGAACGACGTGTAGATGATCATTTCGGAGATCGAGGACTCCGAAATACATGATTTTATGAAGGTTTATACGTTCAAATGGTTTACTATCACGTAAAAACAAGTTTGAAAATCGGGTTTTTAGGTTTCAAATAACCGAGGTCACGAAACGGGTCGTATCGACCTGTGATAATCATTAACGACAATGATTATACAAATATGAAACCCTACACACCTTGAATCGGATTAGAATCGAAGACAAGATAACACAGATTGATTGATGAAATCGAATCGATAAGTTCGCCTAGGTTTCTGTGAGTATAAGTTCGCTTGGTTTTGAAATAAATGAACAGTTTGACCTTTAAAGTCCTTTATATAGGGTCACAGATGTATCGGCGAAGTTGTGGATAACTTCGCCTATAAGGCGAAGTTATGCAGAACTTCGCTGATATTAAAATTTTTCAAAACAAACCCCATAATTTGAACAATTTGCAATTAAGTTTTAAAACATCCTTTAAAGCGTTAAATGATACGATCAAGACCAAGTAACCACGTATAAAATAATACAACTACAAAAGTAACAAAAATTTGAAAAGTTAAAGTACACGGGATCAAATTTCAGTCTCGACAGGGACTACCATGTTTTGGAAAAGATCCGAACAGGAATCATACTAATTTCGTGACTGTCACACAGATCCGTGTTCAGCTGTATTATGACATGAAGAAACAGGTTGTAAGCAGGTAATATACTTAAAATGGTTTTCATCGTTTCTGTGATACGAGTTAGGTTCAATTAAGCTCAAAACTTAAGTGTGAAACAACTCAGAGATTATGATGCCTCCTATCTATTCTCAAGGCGTATTTTGTTTTCCCCAAGTCACCCCGAATTGACCTCAACCCGTAGTGTCTGATTAAGTAGTAATTACTCTTCGATCTTAGACTCTGTTTCCCGTTCACCTTCTTGTGTCTTGATTGATAATCATTATCATTATGAACTCTATTTTTTTTTTTTTTTAACTAACATGTATATACACAACTTCAAGAAGAAAATAACTGCAAGTCCCGAATCTAAATCACTGCAGCGTCTTGACACTCTATCTTCACGGGAATCAGAACACTCACGGGCTCTTGTATGACTGGGTAATCGCTTTTCTGCCTATCATTCGGAAAGATATGTATGAAGACATGCACAACTCTTAAGGAGTTTCCACAAAAAATCGAGTAGATTTAGTTAGTATCACTTCTACTTTTACGCACCATAAAAAGCTACCATGACATACAATGACTGTTCTAAAGACTTTTAAGCCTAATAACTTCACTAGTTAAGCACACAGAATCAGTATATTTATCACTTTCCAAGGTTGGATCAATTTTCTGTTAAACATAGTAAAGTAACTTCTTACGAAGTAGTAGACTTGAAAAATAATTTCATCTCCCGAACAGAAAAATTTAACTTCTATCGCCCCGACCAAATCAAAGTCTTCAGGTTAACGGCTATCCCGAAGATCCAATGGATCAGCTGGACCGACCACATACTAGTATGTGTCCTTCTAACTAAGTATGATCGACTAATTTTCAGCGAAAGAATGAAAACTCATCATAAACCGCCCCGGTCACTTTCAGTCATCTGGTTAATGGCTATCCTCATATTCTACAAGTAGAAGTGAGGACCAAACATATCCTAAGACATGTCCTTCAAACTGAGGCAACCGACATACTTCTAAGCGTTTTTTTTTTTTTTTTTTAATCAAAAATACAAAGCATGGTTACTCGGGATTGATCATCCCATTCAGCTCAACAAGGTTTTGAAATCTAGT
This sequence comes from Bidens hawaiensis, assembly GCF_021521415.1. Lineage (NCBI taxonomy): Eukaryota > Viridiplantae > Streptophyta > Magnoliopsida > Asterales > Asteraceae > Bidens > Bidens hawaiensis. Next base: position 171,306 of record NW_027491300.1, on the reverse strand, counting down.
TTTGTCAAACGCTTTCGTGAATAAGTCAGCGAAATTATCTAACGTATCAACCTTTTCGAGCTCAATCAGCTTCTTCTCAGCACAATCCCGTATAAAATGATGACGTATGTCAATATGTTTAGTTTTACTGTGCTTCACGGGATTGTTAGTTACTGAGATAGCAGCAATGTTATCAATGCAAATAGGAGTAAGTGAGAAATTCAGACCATAGTCGCGCAACTGTTGTTGAATCCAAAGAACCTGGGAGCAGCAGTTGGATGCTGCCATGTATTCTGCTTCACAGGTTGAAATTGCGACTGAAGTCTGCTTCTTGCATTGCCACGACACCAATCTGCCACCAAGAAACTGACACCCACCAGTTGTAGATTTCCGACTCTGATTGCACCCTCCATAATCAGAATCTGTGTAAGCGACTAGCTCCAAGTCTCCTCCTCTCGGGTACCACAACCCCAGCTTCGGTTTGCCCTTGAGATACCGCAGTATCCTCTTCGCACCCTTCAAATGAGATTCTTTTAGGTTTGCCTGAAAGCGTGCACAAAGACAAACAGCAAACATTATATCAGGCCTAGAAGCAGTTAAGTACATTAAAGAACCTATAATAGCCCGATATTGGGTTGGGTCCACGTCTGCATCGTTATCTGAATCAGCACCCAATTTGTGATTGACGCAGACTGGAGTATCATATGGAGTGCTGTCCTCCATCTTGAAGCGTTTGAGAACATCATGGACATACTTCGTCTGATGAATGAACATCCCGTCTTTCTTCTGATCAACCTGCAATCCTAAAAAGAACGTTAGTTCACCCATAGCACTCATTTCAAATCTCTTCTTCATGACGGCCTCAAACTCCTGACACATGGCGACCTTTGATGCAGCAAAGATAATGTCGTCCACGTATACTTGCACCAGCAAAAAGTCGCTTCCTTTTCTCTTGAAGAACAACGTGCTATCAATCTTACCTCTTTCAAACTCATTCTCAAGCAAGTAATCGGATAACGTTGAGTACCAGGCACGAGGTGCCTGATGTAGTCCATACAGCGCTTAACTTAGCTTGTACACGTGATCGGGAAAGTCAGGGTCAGGAAAACCCGGAGGTTGCTCAACATACACAACCTCATCGACTTTACCGTTTAGGAACGCGCTCTTCATATCCAACTGAAAAACTTTCATCTCCTTATGAGCAGCAAATGCCAAAAACAGTCGAATGGCTTCCAATCTTGCCACATGAGCAAATACTTCATTGTAATCAATCCCCTCTTGCTGATTAAAGCCTTTAACAACCAGCCTCGCCTTATTCCTGAAAACAACCCCTTTCTCATCTCTCTTACATTTGAATACCCATTTTGTGCCTATCGCATGCACTTCCTCGGTTTTTCAACCAAATTCCATACTTCCATTTTGTTAAACTGAGCTAACTCCTCTTGCATGGCTTCGACCCACGAGCTGTCCTTAAGAGCCATTTGATAGTTCTTTGGTTCAATCTGGCTGATGAAGCAGGTGTACAAGCATTCGTCGATAATGCCCGTGTCTTTAATGCTTGTGTAAACACAGGTGTGCTCATTCACGCTTTTTCTTGTTTGTACACCGGCGGACAGATCACCGATCACATTCTCCAACGGGTGATTTTTGTGAATTCTCGTAGTCGGAACCGAACTGACATTTAGATTATCTTCCAAGTTCGAAGATAGCTCATCCATGGTTGATTGATGTTGAGAGTGAAACGGATTGATGAATTCCTCTTCAGTAGAGGCAGCAGGGGTATTGAAAGCATTTGACGAGGAAGGCTGACATTCATCATACTGTGGTCTTTGCACCAAAGTGTCTTCCTCATCGCATATCATCTTCGTAGCAATTCTTTCCTCAGCTTCTACAAAATCCAGATAAGGTATGTTAAAAGATTTAAAGAGTCTATCATAGTCGAAAACCCCAGCGGGTCCCCTGCTTGGTTTTGGTGATTTGTAACTTGTGATATCAGTGTTACACACCACCACAGCCTCGATGTATTAAAGACCCGTCTGTTGGGAGTCCCAACAACGTATCCGACTAAGATTCCTTCGTCGGCTACTTCACCAAATTTAGAATTGGTCTTTAATATCGAACACGGGGACCCGAATGGTTCAAGACCACTCAAGTTGGGCTTTCTCCCATGCATTAGTTCATAGCAGGTTTTATTTAATCTTTTAACAGTTAACACTCTATTAAGGATATAACAGGCTATAGCAACAGCTTCAGCCCAGAACACCACGGGAAGTTTCGAATCAGCCAGCATGGTCCTGGCTCCTTCAATCAAAGTCATGTTCTTCCTCTCAGCCACTCCATTTTTTTGCGGAGTATACGGTGCGCTGTATTGGTGTTCAATCCCCTTCTGTAGGCAGAAGATCTCCATCTGATAGTTCTTGAACTCAGTCCCATTGTCACTCCTGATGTATTTAACTCTTTTTCCCATAATGTTCTCAACTTTGGTAATCAAATTTATTACCATCTGAACAGTTTCATCCTTCGACTTCGGAAATATACCCACGAGTATCGAGAAAAATCATCAGTAATCACCAAGCAGTACGATGTTCCCCCTAGACTTTTTACATTCACGTGACCGAAGAGATCCATGTGAAGTAATTCTAGGGTACTGACTATTGAGTTGACCTCCTAGGTGAGATGGGATTTCTTGTGTTGCTTTCCCTTCTTGCATGATAAGTATTTGTCTTCGAAGTTGAAATTCTTCAAGGGAACCCCTAACACAAGCCCATTTTTGACAAGGTAGTTCATCTTACGAAGATGAATGTGCCCCATTCTCCTATGCCATAATTCGGACTCTGATTCAGTCGCTTTCGACAAAAGACACGATTCTTCAGTGGCCATTTCAGTAGACCTCATATCCATGATATACGTATTCTTCACTCTCGGAGCCTTCATAACAATCCAGTCCTCTGGTATCTTAAAACCAGGATACAACACTATCGCCTCATTCTTCGTGAAATGCACGGTATAATCCTTGTCACAGATCTGCGAAACACTCAGCAGATTGTGCTTCAGTTCTTCGACAAAGTTAACTTTCTCTAGCGTCATCTTCCCATTAGTCACAGTCCCAATTCCTGTGATCTGACCACCGCTCTCTCCTGCGAAACTCACTCTACCACCTTGAACAGGTTTCCAGTCTTGTAACAATTTCTTGTTACCCGTCATGTGCCGGGAACAGCCGCTATCCACAACCCATTGATTGTTGGCAGCCCTGTTCAACTGTTCCTGCACGATTAAAGTAGTTTATTAGAATCTTGGGACCCAAGACCTCTTGGTCTTGGGTCGATACATCCCGTACCTTGGCTGTCCAAAGTTAGTATCATAATCATTTCTGTGAGTCTTAACAGGATACCTTCTTGTGGATTGTCTATGAGGCCATCCAAACAGTCTTGAATTAAATGAATTATTAGTTATGGTTTGGGTGTTACCAGTGAAAAACTGAGATATATTTCTTTGAAAACCTGGATTAGTCCATTTTCTGAAATTCGATGGGTTTTCAGTTTTATCATTAAATTGATTAGTGTTAGCTCTTTTCTCAGATTTTAAAGGCCTCACACCTCTGAATTTTTGCTTCAGAGGGCAATCAGCAACAAGATGTCCTTGTTGATTACATCTAAAACAACACCTGTTTTCAACTTTCTTATCAAAAGTTGTCTTAGATGTTGAGGCTGTATTACTACCCGTTTGTCTCACATATGGTGGGACATACGGGTTTAGTGGAGACTTCTTTTCAGATGTTTTCTTTTTCTCTCCACTTTTTGGTAATACTTCCTCTTGATTTGTCTCACTCGACTCAGATGACTTGTCTGAGTTAGATGAGACAGGACTCGGAGCAGAAATTTTAACACTTGCAACAGGCTTACTAACTTCTGGTTCTTTAGCAGTAACTTGAACTGGAACTGTCTGACCATAGTCAACATCGACAGATTTCTGATTACTAGGGTTAAAAGTGTAATTATGATTGAAAGGTGGTGGAACTTCATGATAACCAATTCCTCCCCTCTTTGGAGAACCTTGATCACTAACGAGGTGATCAAGTATAGCAGAGGAATTTCTGAATTGTTCAAGTTTCCTGTTAAGTTCCACCACTTTTACCTGGTGATCAGCTATCTGTTTTTCCTTCTCAGCTATTAGTTTGGTTTTCTCTTCTAGAACTTCATAGCTAAGATCAATCATGTTAATTTTTTCAGCAAGCTTTGCTTTAAGACTTTTAATATCTGTTTCACTAGCTTTAATTTTTACCTTGTAACTATTTTCTCTAGCTTTAGTGAAATGATGATCTTCTTTTAAAGTTTTATATTGCGCATCCAAACTAACAAACTGATCAGTTAGAGTTGTCAGTTGTTCAGACAGAAGTTCACACTTAGTACAAGGGAGTTCGGTACTTACCTCGGAGAGCTGGTCTGCTACATCTGCCATGTACGCTTCATTTTCGCCAGTTCCCTTCTCACTATCTGCATTTTCGATGTTTGCCAAGTTGGCCTGTTCAAATACTTCTTCAACATGCAGATTCCAGTTGTACTCTTCGTTCTGTCTGTAAATCATGGCTCTATAGTCATTACCACTACCACTTTGCTGTGTAGATCTATTCTGACTGCGTTCTACACGTTCATTCTTGCATTCTTTTGCAAAGTGGCCATTCTGCTGACAGTTGTAGCAGCGAACCTTAGACTTATCAAACCCTGGCCTCACTCCGACAAACTTCCTGCCAGTCTTCTTCATGAACCTCTTTACCCTTCTCACTATCATGGCCATCTGCCACTGCAGATCCATCTCCTCCAGATCATCAGCATCGATCTGGTCATAATCTTCATCCAAAACTGCAGGATCAACGATCTTACCCTGAATGTAGTTCTCATACGAAGCAATAAAAGATGCATAGAGAGCAAACTGTTGTTCAGCAGATTTGACACTCATGGGCATCTTCGAGTAGTTGTTGTTTGAAACACTTGGGGAATAACTACTCTTGGTCACTTGAGGTTGAGAAGCATTTGACCCTCCAGCTACATAGCATACATCACCGTTCATATTGAGAGATACATGTCCCTCATGTGTTGAGCTTGCGCCTGATTCTCCCTTAGAGTAATAAGCAGATGATTCCGTTTTCGAACTTGATCCTGAGTTAACCTTTGCCCCATACATACCCGGATCTTGAACCTGATCGGTAGGGGTCTCCTTTCGTACCATGTTCAGTTCAAACGTTCTCAGCTTGTTAACTGCTGTCTCAAGGTCATAGTCAGCAAAGTCTTTATCTTCTCTCATCAACACAGTATACATCTCCCATTTTGGTGGGAGAGCATCAAGACGCTTCTCAACAATCTCATCTTCTTTGTATGCAATTGAATAGTTGCTGAGTTCAGTCATCAGATGATAATATCTGGTGATGATATCATCAAGTGATTCGTTTTTCAGATACTTGAAGACCGAGAATTGGGTTTTTAGAAGTTTAATCTTCGAAGCACGAATTCCCACATTGCCCTCAAAACGGTTTTCAAGAGCTTCCCAAAGCTCTCTAGCAGTCTTATACTTTCGGAAGGTGTGAAGTATCTCTTGTGGAAGAGCCATTGTAATTGCTGCATGAGCTTTACTTTCTGCCTCATACATCTTCTTCTCTTCATCTTCCATCTCTTTGTACTTCTTGATCTGATCACGACCTTCATACTCAGTAGTAGGTGGAATGTAACCATCTTGTATGCATACCCACATCTTGGCATCTTGATACTTGACATATTGTTCAAAACGATCTTTCCACGCTACATAATCAGTTTTCTTAAGCATCTTGGATGCTTTTGTAGCCGAACCTGCTTCTACTTCCATCTTTACTAGTTCAGTAATGTTTATCGAAGACATCTTTCTCTAAACTTAAAGAAATCCGAAAATAAAAAGTTTATTTTCAAACAGCACTGTTGGCGAAGTTGAGGATAACTTCGCTTATAGCTTAACTTCGCGTGAATTTGTAACGTCGCTCACTTTCTTAAATTCGCTGGATTGGCGAACTTGAGAATAACTTCGCTTAAGTTGAGCGAACTTGGGAGGTAGGCGAAGTTGAGGGTAACTTCGCTTGAGTTGAGCGAACTTGGGAGGTAGGCGAAGTTGAGGGTAACTTCGCTTAACCTTATATCTTCGCCGAAACCCTAGTAACAGTGACGGCAACTTCGCCTGATGAACACGAAGCTTCTGCCGATTAGATTTCTGGGTTTTTCGAGGTTTGTGAAGGTGTTATGGGTTGTTCAAGCTTGTAGGAGGAGAGTATAACACAAAAACTCAGGAAACTCGTCCCGCGAATAGTCGAACGGAACGATTTCTATACCCGTGTGATAATCCCGAACCACACAATCGAGCAAATGCTCTGATACCAATTGTAGGTTCCCAGCCGGATCTACACGAGATATCACATACTACGCAGGTGCGGAATCCCTACGTAAGAAGTTACGAGTATAGAAAACAATACGATTAACACACGATAATCAAACACGTTGTATACCAACCTTAAACACGTGATACGAAGATCAATTGGTTACAGACTCTCTCTGACTCGAATACACAAAAACTGAATGAATGATTAATTACCAATAAGCCGTAACATATAGCTTATATAATCACGACAACTTCGCCTGGCATGTTCAGGCGAAGTTGTCACTAACTTCGCTTGACTAACAAGTTCGCTCATATCAGCGAACTTGTTAGCAACTTCGCTTATACAAAACATAAAACATTACAAACACAATTACAGACACTAGAGACTGAACTACTGACATCATGCACCAACAACATAACACCTAGTCTATGCAGTTAACTCGGCCGATATATCGGTGATATATCACCGATATATCGGTTATCGGACCTAAGGTAAGATATCGGTGAAAAATATCGGTCATAATATTGGTCCCGATATTCGGCGATAATGACCGATATTTCGCCGATATTTTGCTTCAATAATATCGGTTATATCACAAATTTACTCGGTTTGGCCCATTTTTATGTTATTTACTTGCATAGTTCACTGGTTTATCTACTATTTCCACTACAAGGTGGTACTTTGCGACAGGATATCGACTCCATGGAGATTTCCGACAGAAATTCCGACTCTAGCGCTGCCGTTTCTGCCGGAGATGATGAAGAATGAAGGAGCGGTGTCATAAAGCTTGAGGAAGAAGAGGGGCGGCTGTGGCTGTGTGAAATGCTTTTTAGTTTTTCTTTAGGTCTAAACAAGTTAATTTACATATTTGGACCATTTTCTTCCCTAGTTAACATAAAAAGGTGTGAAGATGGTTTGTGTATTGTAACAATTAATCACTCTATCTTTGATTTATTAAAAACTAAACTATTATTTATGGTTGTTTGATTTATTAATCGTACTCGTATTAGTTGTAACCGGTTACTCGTTTTGGGTTTCGGGTTCGTTATTTTTACTCACTTATTATCCGCTGCGTTTTTGGTTCGTTTACAATTAATTTTATTAATGTTTACTTAAACGAATATAATAATTAAAACGGGTTAGTTTTGTATTAACCGTTTTTCTCCGTACCACCCGTTGAAACCCAACATTGCTTACATGAAAGTTGTTAATAGTTTCCTCATGATTTACGCAAACAAAGTACACAGTGTCATCTTCATCTGGGTACATCTTATCGTACATCTATAGCAAACAACATAGTACCGTGTTCGGTAGGTGTAGATGTGGCTGGTCCTCATATAGCATGTGAATCAAGTCTAGGTTCCGGTTCAACAGATTATGTGAGGTTTTGCGTACCTGGAGGATGAATTCGACAATGATGCAAACCTGTAATCTTGATTTCTATCTTGGTTTATTGAACAATTTCCTGGACTAATCTCTGAATCGTGAATCACTTTCAGATAAACCTATTTGCGGGTTACACGCAATGATTTATCGGATAGGACAGAGATTTTTCTGTAGTTGGAATAGAATTTTTGATTGTGTCAGTGAATTGAAGAACCAGAGAAGAAGTAACAGTCTTCTCTGTTCAATATATTTGATGAAGTTAGAATTATCCAGGGAATGAAAAACATAGATTAATATAATCTAAAAGCAATTCCCTTGTGAGCCCAAGTAAATTAATAAAAGCCCATTTAACATCACACTTAAGCCCAAGCATAAAACCAAATAACAAAGCCCAAATAACATTATTGTTAAACAAGCCCGCACTCCCGCGTCACCTAACTCGTTTAATCTCTTAACGTTATTTCCTCCATCGACAAGTTAATCCAATAACACTAAAATAACCAACAATCCTCCCCTATTTTAGTGATATCCATGATTAACTTAACCATCATCACAGAAACGCAAACGTATGCATAAATGAAAATGTCCTACGGATTGAATTTTCATCTTAGTAAATTACACGATCAAAATATTCGAATATCAGGGTGTCCTATGGATTGAACCCTTGCTATCCATTTGAATACTTCAAGGTAAAATACACATACGTTTATAAATCCAAATTCCACTCGACACAATGTTTTACTAGCCTGTGCCCTAATCCTTCAAAGAATATATCAAAGCTCAAGTCCAAAGCTTCTTGAAGCGGCTAAACTTCATATTCTTATAGGTAGTTCATTATTCTCGCACCCGCACTGCAATTTATCAATGAACTATTAAGAAGCTATACTTCAACCTACTTTATCTCGCGGTCCGAACAAAAACCTTGGGATGTTTGTGATATTGTGTTCCAATAACTATATGACAAGCTTTTCGCATTGAATTCAGCATCTAACGTTGTATTATATGGGAATTGGGTGTCTTGACATATGATATTAATGTATGGACTTTAAACCCATCCCCATGACTGATATGTTCACGAGATCTCTTCCTAACCTTTTAGTTAGATCATCAGCCAACTTATACTCATATATTACACACCAACTGATATCACACATTGTATTGTATAATATATAACCGTCTAGACTTTCCATTATACATTTGACATAGTCATCACTATCACACCTGATAGATTTTTGGTGATATCGGTTCGACCTCAATGGAATTTTGTAATCACAGTTTCTTACTCATTCAACCACTTTTATCAATTGTTGCAAATGCTATAAACGCGAATTCCATTGTTAAATGATGCAAATTCATTCCTTAATTACCTAAGAGATGAAACATTCTCCAAAAGATAATACACATCCATAGTCAAGTAGTTTGTTTACTACTTGTGAGCACTAGGATTACCCACAACATACACTATGTAAATCTTTGTGCAGTCATAGCATACATCAAATATCCAATTAACTTTGAATATTCTAATTGTGAAATAGAATCACCTTGATTAGACATAAACTTGATATTAGGATCTACATATAGGAGTGCTAACCGAAGAACAATCAAACTGATTGAATTTCTTCAACACTTTCTCTTCGAATCATCTATACCATTGTTACTCCCTTTTATTATTATACCTAGGATAACATTAACCTCCCCAGATCCTTTATATCAAAACTAGAATATAATAATTTCGTTGTCTAATTAATCACTCAAACCCGAGTAAGATAATAAGGAATCAATTATTTCCTTCAAGATTCTATTTTTCTTTTCACTTCAAAATAATTCACATGACCTAACCTGGCATGTCACAATATATACATATAGTCTACCCTACTTTGAAATGATTATGACATACAAACAGATTTAATAGAAAATAAGACAATAATATTTAGTTTAAAACTCCGTTACACAAATATCCAAATCCAACAAGATACCACGTTGAGATAAAATAAAGTTATCTAGCTCATTGTTTAAATCCAGAAATTATTAAAATAAAATCCCAAACATGAGACCGTTTCAAATCCTTGAAACACACAACACATAATCCAACATAAGTGTTTTTCACAAAAAAATACAAGTCTTCAACCGGTTCAAATTCTTCAAATCATTATAGATCATTGCATACTTGACTCGTATCACCCGAGTCTAAACATCATGCAATCCTGTACATAAAAGGATTATACATAATTCTTAACCGAATTATATTTAGAAACCATTGAACTTTCTAAGTACAATAACAAACTTGAAACCACAGTTTCTTTTATTTCACGCCCAACGGGCTTTCCTGACTTGTATATTTTTAGTGGTTGATTATTACCCGGGCTGTGGCCCGTTAACCCATGTGTGTACCATCTGGACAAATATTTTAGTTATATATTTATTTCATTCAAACTATAAAATAAACATTGTTTATTTTAGTAAAATTCAATTTAATGTTTAGCAAAATTTAACATTAACATGTCTAGAATGAAACATTGAATCAACTACAAAACTCATAGGTTTTATCAAATTTAAAGCAGAGTTAAACATACCTTTTGAAGCATTCGGGTCACATTGTTAACTTGTTTCCATCCAAGTAGTTCAACCTTAGTCTTGAATATTTTGAATTATAGATGTTACATATTTGAGCATGATATGACAAAGGTTCATGATTCTCGAACCTTTTAGAATCAAATAACTTTGTTTCAATTTCCCAAACAGAAACTTAATTTCAGAATTTGGATTTGAACATAACCATGAGTTAAAAATTAATTAAGAATCCATTCATTTTGTTCACTGTGGCTTAGAACCAGAACCACAATAATGAAATAGAACAAATTTGTTTAACCGATAAAAATGGATAAACAACTAGATCAAAATATCCCAGAATTCCAGATTCAATTCATGATTGTGGGCCACTATCATAAACTTTGTTTCTCTTCGATTTATCTTTGAAAATAAGTAACAATATCGTCCAGTACCAATAAGTCAATTTTAATATATATAACTTTCAATACAAATCCTAATTTAATGACTTTTTTTTTCAATACAGATTCTATTTGGGATGGCTATATTTATCAAATCAGTTCTTTCATTCCATGATTTTGATACCTAATATTAGTTGATCCAAATTTATTCCAACTTGACTTTTTATATTAATTCACATCCCATGTATCATGTATTGAAGTCTCGATCAAATAATCCTTCCAGGCTAATTTAAGAACCATCAGTCAACTTGTTTTTATTGAAATCGTGAAAGTTGAAACTGAAACTAACAACCCAATCTAACCATTATTGGATGCTAGTTTCAAAATAATGGTTTTTTATGTGATTTTAAGAATTTGCTTTTGTAAAATCATGAATATGGATTTTATTCAAATAAAATCATAAATATGGTGGCAATTTCTATCAACACACTGAAAACAAATTAATAAATATAACTCTACGTGATTTTATCATCCATTATCCATTTAAGAGAATACTTCCCAAAATCAATAAAATTGGGAATGAATGATATCAAATTTTCACTCGTTTCTTTACAACGCTTAATCCATTAAATAATTGATGATATCAAATTCATATGCATATTAACAAACCGTTAATCTTCGATTTATTATTAAAAATTACCACTTGTGAATTAGGGTTTCAATCAAAATTACCAATTTCACTAATTAGGGTTTTACCATAATTAAGTCGAACCAGACAGATGACTAGAACCGAAAATTGATTTATAATAACCAAATCAAACCCTAATAGGTTTATCTTTGTTGTATATATTGCGTACCTGAAGGATGAATTCGATCAATGATGCAAACCTATAATCTTGATTTCAGTATTGGTTTATTGAACAATTTCCTGGATTAATCTTAGTTGGGATAGAATTTTTGATTGTGTCACTGAATTGAGTTCAATATATTCGATGAAGTTAGAATTATCTAGGGAATGAAAAACATAGATTAATATAATCTAAAACCAATTCCCTTGTGAGCCCAAATAAATTAATAAAAGCCCATTTAACATCACACTTAACCCAAGCATAAAACCAAATAACAAAACCCAAATAACATTATCGTTAAACAAGCCCGCACTCCCGCGTCACCTAACTCGTTTAATCTCTTAACGTTATTTCCTCCATCGACAAGTTAATCCAAGAACACTAAAATAACCAACAATAACGACAGTTAACAGTATGATAGTTAATGATCAAGTATTGCAAAATTACTTAAATAGACGATTACCTTGATGTTTGAAGGTATGTCCGGAAGCATTGAGGAATACAAAAGCTATTTTAGAAACAAATGATTAACAATCTATTTTATAGTCTCAAGTCAAAGACGAAGTTGTTAAATTTAAAGAATGAATAAAATAAAGAAAAATAAGAAAACAAAGTTCAAAAACGCAATACTAGCAGAAAATTAAAAAAAAGTCTCCCGGGTACTACTTCGTCTACAATTACGTGCGCCATTTCCGAAAATAAACATGTTTTAGAAATATAGCGGCAGTGACATAAACTTTATTACTCTCAATTGCAATCACGGTGTCATCTTTCATTTTGTCATACGAATTTCCTCAATCTTTTTCCTGTGCATGTAGTTCTTTCTGAGTTATTCTCCAATTGAACAAAATATGTGAATATTACAAAAAAGAAAAAACAGTTGATGTTCATTATTGTTGCCCAAGTGTAACTACTACCAAGTAGTTTGGATTCTCAAGATCTGCTCTTTAATTAGCACATAAAATGCCCAATATTAGAAAACATAACATTATAGTTATCTTTTAGTTATCCTATGCCCTATATGTAAATTTCAGTGACCCTTTATTCCTTTAAACACTAATTACAAATTAGAAAAGCAGACAGAACCATAAACCTGCTATTATAATACTAATCTCCCAAAAAACAGAGACTTTATATATTTGTTATTCCAAGTTTGAGTCCTCGATCATGTTATAACTTCTAGAATACTATGTAAATCTACAAAAATCATAACGATTATAAGCTAAATATTTTATCATCTTACAATAAATGGTTCGACCCTTTGAATAAGATTTTATAGAATCAAGTGCATGGAACATTAATAAGATTTTATAAAATCAAGTGCATGGAACATTAATTAAACATACCGTGTCTTTGGAATTAACAAGTTCATCATACAATGTTTATCTTGGAGATCAGCTTCAGCACCGGCTTCTAGCAACATCACTAAACCCTGCAAACCAATATCTTTGAAATTAATTAGCATTCTTGAACTTAGAGTCTTCGTAAATCCTTATGTACAAAAAGAAGATTAAACATTGGTAAAGAAAACATCATCCATCAAACCCTACCTCCTACTCTCACATCTCGCCTACTCTGTTTCTGCTACGAAAGGCTGCCCTGCCGACGAACTGAAAGCATACAACCATTGACCTCCTAGCAATCTGATTCGTTCCTGGTTTGATATATTTGTTAAATAAATATACCATCTTTCAAAGTAATCAATCTGTACTTAGACAGTGTGTAGTGGATGAATCCCCTATGGGGTCTTTTTGCGCCATGTGGCACGTCACCATAGAGGCGCTTTGACATAAATGGGTGTAGTGAATGAAACTCTAACCAATCTTTACCTTAATATTATCTTATTATTATTAATTAACAAGAAAATTAAAATAAATAAAAACTCACCAATCACATTCCCCATCTTCCCTCCCATCTGCGCTTCCCACACGGCGCTCAACACCAAACTCAACCCAAAGTGCCCAGGGGCTGTGTTCTCGGGCGTTTTGGGTGGGCAAAACGCCCCACGACACCACCTGGTCTTAGGTTTATGACAATATTGCAATGTTCAGTTCATCGTGTAACCGCCATCGTTATCTCAACCTTCGGTTTCTTTCCTATTCAAATCAGCTGCATGTATACATTAATATTATTTCTATCTTTTATTCCTTCAATTCATGTTCTACAGAATGCCGATACGAATGATTATTAATTTGTTTCGCCTTCGTGAACAACCAGTGGCGGCCCAAGCATTTAAGAGGCCTAAAACGGAGTAGAAATGAGGGGCCTTTTGCGTTATTATTATTCGATTAACAATTATGAAATTACTTAATTTTTCTGACCCATTAACAAATATTTGATCGGCTAACTATAAAACACAATCCAAACGACCTTTGTTATGCCCAGCTACAACATATAAGTAATTTTCTCATAAAAAAAAATCCAACTTAAGTTCAGTTCGATAAGTTCGATACAAAAATGTCATAGTATAAGAAAAGATGCCTAACAATATTATAACAAAAATAGGAAAATGAAACGCACGAGCAGGGAATTGGAATGCAGTATCTGTTTCTAAATAACAACGCATTTTCTAAATCGGTACTGAAAACAAGCTCTACAAAACAAACTAATATTAATATGTCTCACAATTAAAAGGTGTCATTTTTAGTTGTGAATAGTCTCCTTTGAAATTCTGCAGATGGAGTAGTTAGTAATGAAGTAGTAGGACATTCACTAGTAAAAATTAAAAAATAAAAAAATTTTAAAAAATGTGCAGATTCCGGGATTGGAGGACAGGTGTCCATTTTTTAAGTGTGAGGGCCTTACCACTACACTACACCAAAAACATATGCTAATCATGGTAAAGGAAGACTAATATACGTTATATGTAGATATATATATATTTTTAAATAAAAAAGGGGCCTAAAAAAAGCAGAGGCCTAAAGCATTAGCTTTACCCGGTTAGTCTATTGGGCTGGCCCTGTGAACCATCACTCGAGTTTCTGCCTTCGATTTGTTCTGTTTGGAGAACTGTCTCGTTTCCATGAATCACCAATTTTGTTCTCGCCGACTCCTTCTCTTCTAGCTCGCATGCCAAACTAAGTTGTTCGAATACGGAGTCGATGATCGTTGATTTGGATAACGTTAAAAATAAACTGTGTTTGAACTTTGTAGTATAACTTATGCATGCATGATATAAGAAAAAAGAAATTAAGAGCCTATGTGTGCGTTTATTATGTTGGTTAAAAAACTACGGGCAACAATATTTACTTTATTGTAGTGTTCATTTTGTGGTCGTATATACTATTGGCAAAAGTTATTGAAGACTCCATAATAATTAATATGAACGGCTCCTACAACCACCACGTATAACTTTTAAAGTAAATTTGAAAAGTTAGATATTTTAATAATAAAGTAATATTAAAAGTTTTGATGATTATAAGTAAATAAATAAATAATAATTCAAGTTTAGATTTGTTTTTTTCACGTTAACCTTTTATAATTAAGTAGAGGTTTTAAATTTATAAATTATATAACTAGTTATATTTTGGAAGCGTAAACGTGTTTAGAGTAATTACTAACATGAACATATCACGATGCGTTATCTTTATTACATTATAATACATATAAGTGCCCTTACCACTTCTTCTTTTCTCTCTCCTTCAGACTCCTGGAAATTGAATGCTAATTAAGCCATCCCTGCCGGCCTCGGTTCCAACTTCGGCAACCATCCCGGCCACTTCAATCCAACTGTCCTGCACCGTTCAAACCTCAATCAATTTCTTTTAATTCCTCTCCTCCCTCCCTAAGTTACAGCCTCAATCATCAATTTCTTCTTCAACAATCAATCAATTCCCCAATCAATTTCTTGATATCAGTTTGTATGGAATATAATGCTATAAAAACAGCAAAACAAACTTCTTCATCACCAGACTTTATACAAGGTATGTTATACTCTTCCCTTGTATTATAATTCCCATGATTCTTGATTATTCATAATTTCTTGATTTCATTTGGCTGTCACTTTTAAATTGGGTTAAATTATGGTTTATTGGTGGATAATTTGGTTTAATTTTCCTAAGTCATTTGATTTGGTAATCTATAGAAGAAATTTGATGTTTTTGATAGGGTATGTACTGTATTTGCAGCCTGCACATAGAACACCTGGCATACTTTTTTTTTCTTAATTCTTCTTACTTTTTGGTTACTCGCCAGCTACAAAGGAAGAAGTGGAAGATGATGGTTTAAAATAGATGATCGGTTAAAACTGAGAGATGGTAGCTTGAGACTTTAGAGATTTCCCATCTATCTCCGGCGAATTAACAGGGCTCCAGCGTATTGAATGCCCATTATTGCCCTTGAAGAAACCGAAAGCCTTGCTCTCCTCTTATCGATTGAAACGCAATTCGAATATCTGTTTAAATTGAAAAGTATCATTGATGATGCGAAATGAAGATGAAGTTACTGATATCTATTAAAGCCGGCTTCGTTATATTCTTCTCATATGTTTCAAGGTAATCAATCGATTTCAATGCCATCTCCTCGAACTGTTCTATGCCTGAAATTCGATTAGGGCAACGTAATTTACGTTTGTCGAAGTCGGACTAATTCTCATTTTAAGTTTTATCGTAAATTCTAATGTATGTTTGTGGTTTTGTATCGATGTAGAGGTTTAAAACCTCCCTACTGATCGATTATATTCTACACATCTTGGGGATGATTAGAAACGGGGCCTCTCTGTTCATAATAAAGCTAGAGACATATGGCTTAAATATTTGCTATTTGCACGAGTTTTACCTGTTGGTTGTAAAGTAAGTTTTTCATTAGCTCCTATTGTGTCAAACATAATATTTTATTAATTTGTTTAATATTGTGTTAAGGCAATTGGTGTTCATGAAGCTGTTGAGCTGGTATAGATAATGATGACCCTACATTGATTGAAATATGGAAAATGTGTTTAATAAGGCAAAGAGCTTTTATCTTTGGTCTCATGTGCATAAAAGTTTTTAACTTGACAGTTTAACATGTAAGATGATGGTTCCTTAAAACCACTACGCACCAAAGTCCAAACACATACTGGAATGGGCTTTAAAAGATTGACTTCAATTATGCAGAACATGTAATAATCGATAATGTAATATAAGCATCGTTTAAGCGATTTTGTAGATTACATTTTCTTTAGTTCATATGCATTTCTTTGACTATCATGTAGGCAATTGTGCTAGACCATATTCAGGCAAAGTGGGCTGAGATAACGAACATGGAATCAATATGGCGTACCTATTTATTTATGACCACATACTCTTTAATACGCCAATACTGCTTTTTAACTTTTTATTTATCAAAATACACGAGTTTCAAGGTTTCATTTTGAGTGCAGGTGTATCCTAATCCAGTTAGGATTATTGCCATTAGTCAAAAGGTGGACGACTTTTTGGGTGATCTTGAAAATTAAGAATGGTTGTCCAAATGAGCTGAACTCCGTGACGGTATAGATGTTTTTAAAAATAAGTGATTTTTTATAACTTTTCATTAGTTCTGTAAATGAATATTTTTAGTAAAACTAGGGATTATTATTCCAAATACACGCGAGGCGAAAACGTTTGCTCTTTTGTCTTGAGTAAGGAATTTCTAACGGGATTAGAAGAGTTATTGTTGTAACAACTAAATATGCTTTGGTGCTATTAAAAAGGTGGATGAGCTTAAAGAGGATGCTAACATGGCATCGAAGAAGGCGTGAGTATGTGCATGTGGTGCCAGAAATCATGAAAAAAACAACCATATGAAGGTTTTAGAGTGGTTGAAGGCGGCTGAAACCGCTAGAGGATAATGGTGGCAGTAGTAAAGGTGATCTTGCTCAACGACAGGTAGATGATATGCTGGTTTGACTTTGGGAAGTCATCGTTTTATTTAACATCTGGATGATTAAATGTCGGATTAGGGCTGGCTTAGCCGACTATGGGGTATGGCGGGGGCCCGATTTTTTTTAAATTATATTTATTTTTATGAAAAAATATATGTATATTTAATGTTTCAACACAATTACATGACCAGTAGCTTGGTCTAGTGGTAATGGGTATGACATCTAAACAAAAGGTTGTGGGTTCTAATTTTATTTGAGACATTTTAAGCTTATTTTTATACAAATTTTTTTTACACAACTCAAATCATAATAAAGTAAGCTCATTTGGAATTAAATTAATTAAACCCAAAAAAATGTTCCTTATAATAAAGACCCAAAACAAATTTCGCCTTTGGCCCAAATTTTTTTTTCGCATTCTCGGAGTCGGCCTGAGGGCTAGATATGTTGAATTTAATTTATGTCTATTGGTAATAATATAGTGTCATTTATACCGAGAGTGTAAACAAAGGACTAGATACTTTCTTTTCGGTTTTATGTATTTTTGTTTAGAGATTGTAGGGAGAGAACATGATACCTTTTGTCTCTTTCTAATGGGTAAACTGTTAACCATAAAATAAAAAGGATAACAAATAAACGGTAAGTATATGTTGTTTATCAAGTTTGTGTCTACTGATGCACGAGTTTGAATGTTAGAATTTTGACTTTCTTGCGTCAAGTGGAAAGCTTAGTTTTTCTCAATAATTTCATAACGAGTTTGAAGGTTGACCTCTGTAGCCCATTTATATATTTTCATTCTTAAAAATATATATTTTAAATCATAACTTAAACGGATTTGGCATTCTATACCGAAAAATCATGGATAAAAGAGAATATATACATCTAAATATGTTTTTTTTGTTTGCAGGTTGACCTGTTTAGCCCTTTTATATATGTTTTTTTTACATATGTAAAGTAGTAAAAATAAAATAAAATTCTCAGTTTAAACATGTTTTTGTTCAGGTTGACAATTTATAATTTTTTGCCTTAACTTATTTTATATATATTTATACCTTTTGATGTAAGTTGTAATTTTAGAGTAATAGCATGCAAGTTAATAAAATAAAATAATATTTTCGGGTTAAACGGGCCGCGTTCGTGCCAACATGTAAAAACCATGTCTGGTTATAGTTAATATGTCAAATGTTTTTTTTGTTTATTTTGTGTTTGGGTTCATGACGGGCTCAAGTTAATGTGTCTGGCATGGTTCGTGGGTTTGTTTCATGTTCAGGTTTGTGTTGGGTTTAACCTGCCAACTCACAAACACGACCCATATAGCACAAATTTTTTTTGTTATATAGTGGGGATTGTTCGATAGGCAATTTGGTTGATCGGATGCTTAAGAGCCTTATCTTGAGGGAAGAGTACCCGAATGGTCAAAAGCGAGTGTTCAAGAAATGAAAGACAAGTTTACAGCCATCGAGTGTGGTCCCCACCAGGTAAACTTCTCATTTTTCTCCCAAACCGTGTTCGAGTTGATTTTTCATGACCTTGTCAACTTGTAGAGTCTGATCAACAAAAAAGCGGCGGAAAAATGGTTTTTAATATGGGTCAAAATAACTTGAATCGATCCGAGCCTAAATGAGCTTAAACCTAAAAATAGATTTGTTTAATTAATATCTAATAATCGAGCCAAGCTCAAGCTTGAAAAACTATTCACTAGCTGAGCCGGGGCTTTTGAAATTGAGCTTGAAATGAGCCAAGCTCAAGCACTAGCAAGTTAACATGATGAGCTAGAGCCTAATCAAGCTCGCTTACGGCTTGGCTTGTTTACAACCCAATTCGTCCAGTTCATCTTTAAAATATTTTTAAGGATTATCCGTTTGACATATTTGACCCGTTTGCAGATGGAAGTAGCATTCTTGGGCAATGATCAGTTAGCAACTGAAGACAAATTAGCAACAAATCCAGATGTTACTAAATGGTTTTTTTTTTTGGAGAATATACATATTATAAGTACAAAAAGATTACAATAAAGTGGTATGCAAACGGGCAACAAGCTGCGCCACAACCCGTTTTTGAATAGCAAATCCAATTCTACTATAATGAAGCTTAGGGACTTATGAGCCGAAGAGGTCCCGTGCACGACACGCTAAATCCTACTCAAAAAATTCATAGTCTTTGGGCAGAAACCCAAATGTATTAAAACAAAATGGGAGAAAGACATGTTGATTCTCTAAACAAGCTTTCTCGTGTTTAACAAATTAGCCCGATTCAGCCCTTCAACGCAGCCTGGCCCACAACAAAGTCACGGTCCCTGAGCCCAACAAGAGGAGACACTCATGTAAGATTCACACATGCATGTTTTACGCTGCCCCGAACATAAGAATATCAGCTGGTCGTAAAATAGACCTCCCTTCAAGAGGATCCGTGAGAAAGTTAACAGGGGACTCCTTTTTAGCAGAATTCCTTGACTGTTTAAGAACATCACACAGAACATCCCTAACCAAATAATGTCTATATTTAAAGCCAGACAATTCTTTTCAATGCACCGCATGGTCTCCAAAAGAATCTAAACAGACCTTGGGACAAATTGGGCAAGGCTCATCCTGTTGGGAACATAGGAATCATTAACCGGTACTTAAGGATAGCCCGATACTCTAAACCCGAAATGTGTTGGCCCAATCCTTCAATAGGGATGGTCGTTAGAAAATCCTGAGCCCGAGGAGCCCGAAGGCAATCAAACACCGCCTTTTGGTGAGGGGATATATCAAACTTCACTTCTAAACTCTTGACGATTTCACTAAATAAGGCACTCACCACAACATGTTGGGCTTTAGGGGGCGGTGTCCTTATTAGAGAACCCGCTAAGATCAAAATCTGGAAGTGAAGTATGTAAACAATCCATCGCACACCTATAATCAGAGTCCAACCCATTAATATCACAACCCCGGAGAATATGGTATTGCAAACACCATGATTGTTCTCTCGAAGCCACAAAATGATATGTAGATACATCCTGCTGAACATAGACCCAATCCTACCCCCCAAAACGGGTCAAATGTGATGCCAACCTCCATTAGAGATCCCCGAAGAATGACCTCCATAAACCACGAAGTCCTCAATCGCCCTTCGAAGGCCATTGCCAAATATAGAAACAGCTTCCACCACATACATAGGTTGGCACGTTCTCAAAAAGAACAAAAGCTTTGTGACTCCCATACATTAGCGAAGCAAAAGAAGCTCGCATTGAGGATCTCGAAGTCATGGGATACATCTCATCAGATCAACAACGCTTGATGCCCTTTTCATAGCCAAACTGCTGATAAACCCCGCATCCCGACTTACAGCACCACCAAGGAGTTTCACACCAAGCACCGGCCTTCCAATCGCGCAAGGGAACAACCCCCCCTGCACCTCCACCCCATTGCATGTTGACCAAAATAACTCTGTTTTCTTAACGTTTAATTCAAGACCCAAACGAGGCCCCTTGGACCCGATAATATTTATTGCTTTGGCTACCTCTCTAGTGTCCCCGATAATTGTACCATCATCCAAGTACCAAGCACGAGGAGAAGCTTGCAACGATATCTGGTTTGGTGAACAAGTGGGTGCAAAACTAAGGAAAAGAAGAGATGCCCAAGAGGGACCCCCTGTTGAACCCCAGTGGTGGATTTAATGTAAGTATCACCCACATATAACCTAGCCGACTGCCCATATAAAAAATCCATCCAAAGAGAAATAGAACGACATCGACTTCGGACCTCATTTAGAAGGTTCATCCTATCGACTAAGTTGAAGGCATTAGAGAAATCAACAGTAAGCATAGCCAATGACCCATCGGAATAAAATTGATTTAGAAACTTGTTTGCGCTTTGGAGCACAACCTCTGCACCACTAGGAACTTCGACCCCAAATTGAAAGTCACCGAGGTATTTAGCCATCTCCTTCCCGACATCCCTCATAGCCATCTTAGAGACCAACCTCCTCCAAATGGCCCAACAGCAATAGGTCTAATCCCATTATCTGGTTTAAGCAACGGCGTAAGGGGGGCAGACGCAAGAAACTCTGCCAACACCCTAGGACACTCCCCCCCCCCCCAATAAATTAACCACCACAGAAATAGCCTTGAGCAGACCATCCGCAATCGAAGACCCCTTTCTGCACAACGCATCTAAAATGTGTTGGGATCTCAATCTGTCCCGCCCACACGAAGTTCCTTTAAGGAAATATTTATTGCACCCAAGCACACTCTCAACGTCCGCAACAAAGGGGAGGCTCAGCAAGGAAGAAGGAATAATCGGAGGGCCATGATGGGATGCTTAGATAACAATGCGTTCAAAGTATCCTTACCGAAAGGTGCAAACCCTGAAGAGCATAGAACTTTGACCGCAGTAGTGAAATGCCCGTCCACAACTTTCCGTGAACATTTTTTTAACATCGGCACACAACTCGGAGTTTCAGACTCGGGGACAAATGCATCACCACCTGGGGCATCCCTTAAGGGTTGGTCAAAAAGCGATAGAAGAAGCTCAAAGAAAGCATCAGCATCACCCCAAGATGATAGCGACCATTGAATACTTCGGCATTGCAGAGACTTTCTATTGCCAGACATACGTTGCTAATGATTAAAAGGTCTGACAACTCGTAATGTGTAACGTGGTAACAACTAAAGTTTCACCCATGCCTCAACAGACTTTGGCATAGCCGCCAGCTTACCCAGAACACCCGCTAAGGCCTGGGAAAAAGCCATACGACAACTAAGAGGAATGTTTTTAATAGTCGTGATTGGAGAGTGAAGACACGCTCAAGGAGAGATACATCCACCGCCACCATTCCCACCGCGAAAACTTACCTCCCAACATGTGGCTTTGCAATCCCCACTATAAACTCCTCCACATCTCCTGTGTCACACTTGTACCAGACTGACCCGTCATTATAATGGCAGCCCCGACGGAGAGCACGTGACTCCATACACGCCCCACACATCCACCTGTGCGAGACCTTTAAAGCCTCACCAACCGAAATAAACAAATCCAAATTCGTCGAGATCGCCTCCCGTAAGGTCCCTTTCTTGTCACCCGATGACAAATTAAGCCGCTTAATATGTGCGGCCAATCGAGCCCCCTTGGACCCAGGTAATCCATCTGGGCAACAGTGGAAGCCTCGAAATGGGCACGGCCAAGACCCTCATCAATAACCCCAGTCATACCAACCCCGCCCAACAAAATACCCCGGTAACCAAGAACCACACCAAAGGAGTATGAGTTTAGCACCCTTTCACAAATCTGGGCCACATTGTTTACTGAATAGGGACAAACATTGACTTTTTCAAACTTAAGTGTTCTTGTTTACCTACTTTTTAAAATGTAATGATTCTTTTTCGTGATAAGATTTATAATGGTCGATTTGATAACACTTTTAATTTTGACATATATGATGATATTTTTTAGCTTGTGGTTTTTTGTGTCTATTTGATGACGACTCTTATAAAGCTGAGTGGCTTCGATCAAACCATCAACTACGAGGTATACTCCTATGCGGTTCCTAAAGTTGACTTTTCAAAACTTAAGCTGTGAAAAGTTCGATACGACTATCTATGATGTTGAAATGAGTGAAACAAGTTGAGCCGATAATACGATTCATATCTAATTGCAGTGCATATATTCAAGGAGTCTGGTTTGTTTTTATAAATTGTTCAGACTTCATAGAGATTTTAGTGAAACATATGTACATCTATGAAAAGTGTAATATATAAATATTTTTGATCTGCTGGAGAGATTAAATCTACCAGGAACTGATTAGTGGGAAGAGAATGAGAGTATGAGACTAGCCTTGGTTTTCTTGGTGTCAAGAGCTACGTTAGTGTTTACGGGTTTAGATTAAGGATTCTATTATACTTTATATTTATATTTAATCGTCAGTTGGTTTAATAATAACTGTGCTTTCAAGAATTATGCAAGTTACAGCTATTGGTTCGTTCATTGGACTGCATTCCTCTTTACGTAATCTCCTAAAGATTCAATGATTTATATTAGTTTATACAGTAATAGTCGTAAAACTCGCATATTCGACTTCACTTTAGCTTATGTTAATGCGGTTTTGTTAAATTTGTACTTTGTCCATAAAAATGAATTATACTCAGAACCGGGTTTACCCGCGCAATGCGCTGTTCGATTCAAGAATTTGTAAATTGTGTCAAGTATTTTAGTAATATGATTACTTGAAATTGAATATTGGTATGCCAAATTGCATTGTTACATGGAAATAATAGTCATTGAACAATCAAATATATAATGTTGGTTGACTTTTTAAAATTGTAAAGTTTAATGACTTGAAGAACAATGTTCAAAGCCAGTTAAATAATTTATAATTAATAGTGGTAAAATAATTATTTTTTTGAATATGCATCTATTTTCTTCTAATAACTAGTAAAGCTTATTACTACTATAAAGTTATATGACCTGAAGAACAATGGTCAAACTAGCTACATTATTATTTTGTTTGGTCAACTGAATTCTTTGTAGTAGTTGACCTTTTGATGGTCAAAACCAGTTAAATAATTAAGAGTGGTAAAAAGTTTTGGAATAACAATATGAGAATGCATTATTTGTATGTTTGTTAAAGTAGGCCATATTTATAAATATTTAATTTTTCTGTTGTTTCTTTCATTACAATTGGTTTATAATATTTATTAGTGATTAAACTTAGTTCAGTGTATATTGTTGTTAGTTAAGTGTATGTTGTTGTTAAAAGATTTATTAGTAGTATTTTTATTATTTATAATTTATGATAATTCAACTATTGTCTTTATAATTATTAGTATTATATGAAATTGGATAAGTTGACTAAAAACAGTCAAACATACCCATTCAAAATATACGACCGGCACATTAGCATGCATGATCAACTTAAAATAAACTATTATTTGTTGCGAACTTATAGACATGTTGGCTATCACTTTATCGTTTTATTTCCAATCACACATATCACACCGACTGGTTTTGTTGTTACCTTTTTATACTCATACTAAGAAATTCAGTAGCACAGCGAACTTCATGAAAATCCCTTAGATGAATATTTGGTGGTCATTAACAATGACCTCCACATATTTATTACTCATGGATTCCCGTTTACGATTGTAGATTTGTGAAAGATGACATGTCACACCAGGACAAAAGCATGGGTACCCCCAAGGTTGCATCACCCCTGCACCGCATATCAAACTCATACCCATCGAATCTCATTGGGCCCTCAACGCAACTCGCGGGCACACTTACTATTTTTTATATGAATAATGAATTTTTAAAATTGTCCATCCCGGGAAAATAATGAATCCGCCAAAGTAGTTATGTTAATACATCTAATTCCAAATAGTAATCAATTAATAGGTTAGCATACAACAGAGCACAATTAGATTTAATTGACTCGACTTTACTTGTTTGCTCATCGACAATTAAGGTACGAATTATGTTTTTCTTCACTCGTAGCATTGTTATCTTTCAGTTACAGATTAAGTTCCGTTTATTCGTATGATATGTTCTATATTAATGTTGTAGCGTGCAATAGGTTATATATATGTTTGTATTCATTGTTACATGTTCAGAATATGTTAGTGATACGGTTTTATCTTTAGTACTCTATTACCCGAGGATATTCTGACTTGTTGTTTGGGCCTCAACAACATAGCACTTATTGTGATAGTGCGTAATTAAAGTTCACGGTGCCTCTAACTGTACTTATGTAGTACCTTTGCCACTTAGACGTGTATAGATCGATCTTAGCTCCGACTCCTAACTCGAGAGTTCAGTTTGAGATGGAACAATGTATGCACGCCACCCACACCATCTCCTTGGTGCATGGACTAGCTAGTTGTGTGGCCCTTTGTTTATGCTTTGGGTGCTTCTGTTTTTACACGATCTATTTATTATCATATCACAGTCGTTTAGTTCAGTATTTGTAATATCTGGTTATAGCTCAGTCTTAAGCGTGAGTCTATATTCACTAAAGTATTTAGTTTTAGTTTAGTATGCATTTTGCTTAATGTATGTCCATATTTACATGTACTATTGTTTTTTCTCTTATTGGGAAAATTTCTGTCTAAGCCTTATTTTCTTGTTTGTGTTTGTCTTGTTTATTAACACGTAATCCGGGAAATCAGGGAAGTCAATGATGAGAGTAAAATGAAGCTCAAGAATAAAAGATTTTTTTATTTAATTAATCTGTTTCAGCTTTTAATAAATCGGACTTATATTTTCTTTCGGTACGTTTTTAACTCGTTGGATGCACGTGAACTTTCTTTATTTATGTTAAATGTATAGTGTATGGTTTATTATATCTGTAATAGTGACACGTTAGCCTGTTCTGGGTTGGGGTGTTAAAGTTATGTTATCAGTTCTCAGACACTTTTCTGTAGAAAATTTAATGTGTAAAATTTTAACATGTGAGTTAATGGGTACACGTCGGGTTAGGATTTATTTTTTTTCATTTTCTTTATATGTGAAACTACGTATCTCTTTGCTCACACGTATATCGTAATTTAAGATGCCCCCTAGTCGATGCATGAACCACCAAAACGAGAATGACACTGCAAACGACCCTCCTCTTATGGCCCTTTTTACTAATGCCGCCAATAGTCCCGAACCTAACACAACAGTTGCAAAAGAATAATCTTTGAGGGAATAACCCTAGAGGCACTAATCCTAGAGGCAATAATCTCGGAGGCAACAATCCTCATGTTGGTATTCATGTATGGCTCGAGCGTTTTCAAAAGCGAAACCCTAATCCTTTAGTACTACTAGTTCTCCAGTAGAAGCTTAAAACTAGATCGCGGACATTGAGAAATTGTTTGAGGTGTTGGGAGTTTAAGATATGTTTAAGGTTCGGATAGCTACTTACAAGCTCGGAGATGCTGCTCATAGATGGTGGAAGATACTGAAAGTTGCCCATGGATGAGACAATTATGTTGCTACACTTCCTTGGAATGATTTTCGTACTTTGTCTTACCAACAATATTTTATGCTGAACGTTGTGAATATATGAGGGAATATTCTTCGATTATACAGCGTAATGATGGGCCCATCATTGACTTTATGAATCGTTAATGACGGTTGGTTATTTTTCCTGGCCCAACTGTGGGTACACAAGAGCCATAGACCAACCATGTAAGTGGGCTAATTGTAATCGAGATAGGAAGTTTATCTTTAACCTCCGTTTTAATGACATTAACAAGATAGTTGACGCGGTTAAGAACCTTGATAATGATAAGAAACATTGCGAGATGTCGTTTGATAATAATCCCAAGAGGCCAAGAAAAAATAATCAGGGTCAATCTTCTTCTCAGGCCGGAACCGATCAGTCCTTGGTACCCCGAGACCATAGACAACGTACTGATAGGAATTTCAACAATTAGCCATGAAACGGGAATAATCAAAATCAAAATCACAGGCCCGCACAAAAGAATATTTAAAAAAAATCACAATCCCTGTAGAGCTCAACCACAGATCAACAAAACCAACCACAACATCGTAATACTCCCATGTGTGTCATTTTTGGAAAATGCCATGGAGGTGCTTGTCGTCGAGCTGAAGGTTGTTGTTTTAGAAGGTAGGGCACATGATCAGAGATTTCCCTTAGTGGGAACCTATGTAACGTCCCAGTCCCGGTGCCCTACTTTGGTGTTGGATTTACTCATAAACACAGTTCTAAATATCAGAGTTAATTAAAACTTTCACGGAATAAATAATACTTCAAACAGTCATTACAATCATTCGTTACATGTCTTAAAAACAAAACATAAATAGTTTATTTAAAACATCATGACAAAATTTCTTTCAATGCCTGTCCCTTCAATCGTGCCATGTGTCCTTCTCAAGCCAACTACTTCAATCTATTCACCTGCGTGCATATTAAAAGTCAGCTATGGTGAGTGAGTTCTAGTTAATACATGTAACATATATTACATTCGCATACTTACTCATACGTATCCGTAGATACATATTACTTACTTAACCTGCTTTACTTTCTTCATACTTTCATACTTTCATACATACATTTATACATACATTTCATCATATAACCTTCACAGATATTATTATGGTCTGTTCCCTACATTCGCAGATATTATTAGGGTCTGTTCCCTACATTCGCAAATATTATTAGGGTTTGTTCCCTTCATTCGCATATATTATTAGGGTCTGTTCCCTATATTCGCAGATATTATTAGGGTATATTCCCTACATTCACTCTACCATACTTTCATACTAACATTCGTACGTACCTTGTTTAATCATTCATACATTCACAGTTATATATTCTAACACTTACCTTCTTTGGCAATACGAACAATATTCGAAGATCGTTAACGTACCGTTAAGCTTTCATTCACATTCATAATATAATATCTATCACATATATCATCCATCCATACAATTACCACTCAAGGTAAGTGTATTAACTAATCAAATTGAGTATGCATACAGCCCCGAAACATAACAAGGAAATGGGGCTAGAAACTCACTTGAGCTCGGTTACGTTCACCGTTAATGGTTATTTCTTTCTTTAGATGTGCGCGACTAACTGTATAACAATTACACGTATCAATTAACTATCACTATCCATATCGTGTTTCTATTTTAATTATAACCCTCAATGAACGGGGGTTCCGGGGCTACACCCATGGCAGCGCGGTTCTAGGGGCGGCAGTCCCTAGCGGGATCCAAGGGGCAGAGCCCTGGCTGGGGTTAAGCTGAAGAATTTTATTTTCATTAACTGTCTTAACATAATTTTCATTAAGATTTTAAATTATTATCTAATTCGCTAACACATAAAGTTCGAGGGCTTCAATGTAATTAATCCATTTTGTTCTAAGTCCAGGGACCTTTCTGTCATTCTTTCAAAGTTTAGTTCGTTATTCGGCTCTTTAACGAATGAGGTTCATTCGTTACTTCTTAACAAATGGATCTTTATAACGAATTGACCCTCATAACTAATTGGTCTTTATAAAGAACTGGCCTTTATAACGAACTGGCATTTATAACGAACTAGCCTTAACGAATGATTATAACGAACTGCTGCTAATTCATTATTTCTCCTTAACGAATGGGCATAACGAATTTCTGTGAATTCGTTATTCCTCGTTAACGAATGGGCATAACGAATTGCTGTTAATTCGTTATTCTTCCATTAACGAATTAGGGTTAGATCAGAGAATGTCAGAAACATTCCCTGACATTCTTAAATTCCGTGCCGCCTTTCCGGCGCCGCCGTGCCGGAAATCCGGGCGGTGGCCGGAAAAACGTATTTTACACTGTTTTTCGTCCCGTTCGATACAGATCCGAGCTAGGGTGACCCTTAAGCTCTTCTATTGACCAGTTTATACCCGATTCCATCCGGATCTCGTGACTTTAACGATTGAAGGTGTCGGCTCGTCATTTCGCGACTAGATCTAGCGGTTTTGCATTCATATATTATCGTACTATTGTAAACTTGGATCAATGCTCGGTTTTCCTTCTTGGTTTCGGTTAGAGAAAGAGAGAGATATGAGAGAGAGCTTAACTGTGTGTTTTAGGTGGTGTATGGAATGAGTGGAATGAATATTAATGAATAATTATTGCTTATATATCTTTGAAAATAGAAGACTAATAGAATCCAGAATCAAACACCTTCTTCGCCGTCGAACTAGCACCGTGGTGACCTCCTGTCGGTCCCACATGACAATGGCTCAGAATCTCCCATCCCTCCTTAACATCTATACACCTCCTAATCAACTGATCAGCACCGATACAGAAAAAATACGGGTCATCCCACAGGTAAAACTTAACATCAGCAAATAATTTCTTCTTTTGCTGGTAAGGCATCTTCGGGAGGTACCCGTCAGCAAGATAGTTCGCGAAGTCAGCGAACCATGGAAAACCCTCCTTCTGTGCCGTAACAAACATGAGACTCTTTGTCGAAAAACGATCGTCGATCCTGACCCCCGAATCTCCTAACTCAGCTCCCTTTAGACGTGAAAGATGATCGGCTGCCACATTCTCGGCCCCCTTTTATCACGGATCTCAATATCAAACTCTTGAAGCAACATGATCCATCGGATAAAACGAGGCTTAGCATCCTGCTTGCTGAAGAGATATCGAATAGCAACATGGTCTGTGTACACAATCGTCTTGGACAAAACAAGATAGGACCTAAATTTATCGAATGCGAACACCACAACTAAAAGCTCCTTCTCGGTGGTGGTTTAGCTCTCATGTGCGCCATTTAAGGTCCGACTAGCATAGTAAATCGGATGGAAGTGTTTATCCTTCCGCTGTCCAAGAACCGCTCCGACTGCGAAGTCGCTTGCGTCACAATCAACTTGAATGGTCGACCAGTCGGGAGCAACCATTATCGAGGCGTTAACGAGTTTGTCTTTCAGAAGATCAAACGCCTCGATACACTGCTCAGAAAAGATGAATGGAGCATCTTTCTCCAGAAGTTTGGTCATGGGTCTCGCTATCATAGAAAAATCTTTGATGAACCGGCGGTAGAACCCGGCATGACCTAGAAAACTACGAATGGATCTCACAGAAGAGGGCGGGGGAAGATTAGAAATGATCTCGACCTTTGCTCGGTCAACCTCAATCCCCGAAGTCGAAATCCGATGCCCCAAAACAATACCCTCGCGTACCATGAAATGACACTTCTCCCAGTTAAGGACTAGGTTGGTGTCGACGCAGTGGGACATCATCCTCTCAAGATTAGACAAACAATGATCGAAGGAACTCCCAAAAACCGAAAATTGTCCATGAACACCTCCATGGAGTCCTCGATCATATCATGAAAAATGACCACCATACACATCTAGAATGTGGTCGGAGCATTACACAGTCCGAACGACATACGTTTATAGGCAAACGTTCCGTAAGGGCAGGTAAAATTGGTTTTCTCCTAGTCGTCGGGAGCTATCGGAACCTGGAAGTACCCGGAGAAAACATCTAAGAAGCAGTAGTACTGCTGACCTGCTAAACGCTCCAACATCTGATCAATGAAGGGTAAAGGAAAGTGGTCTTTCCTGGTGGCATCGTTCAGTCTGCGATAGTCGATGCAGACTGGCCATCCCGTCATTGTCCTAATGGGAATAAGCTCGTTCCTCTCGTTGGTGACGACAGTCATGCCACCCTTTTTAGGAACCACTTGAACTGGACTCACCCAAGCACTATCAGAAATGGGGTAAATGATCTCCGTATCAAAGAGTTTAATGATCTCCTTCTTCACGACCTCTTGCATTTTCGGATTAAGCGGCCGTTGCGGCTGAACGACAGTTTTGAAATTTTCCTCCATGAGTATTTTTGATGTGCAAAACGCGGTCTATAAAAAAATTAACCTAACCTAGACACCCTGGTTTTAAATTTATAAATCTATACTATCCTAATGCTAGACCACTAGACAGGCAAGTGTACCTATCAACTGTAGTAAAGCCTAACGAAGTCCGGATGTCGAACCCACAGGACACTAGCGACACCTAAACTAGATTCTGACTAAAAACTTAAATAAAAAGATTTAATTGATTTTTGTGTTTTTTTAATTATTAACTATAAATTAAATAATACTTAAACTAAAACTGACACGAACAAATCGGACAAGAACTCAAATATGGGAAACAACTACCTAGGCAAGGAATCCTGCTAGTCCACTCGTAAACTCTCAGAATTGGATTTATGATAGGTACCGTATTCTAAAAATATGAAATTTAAGGAATAACTAAAGTACGCTAGATCTCCTCCCGGTCTCACCAACAATACCTAAGAACCTTAAATATTATGTAAAGCTCAACGGTTAAATGGTTTGGATCACCTCCCGGTCTCACCTTACCTAACTATGCTAAGATACCCAAAGATTAAATCACCTCCCGGTCTCTCTAATCACAAAACACCCTAAGGCGTAAAGGGGTATTTTTATTAAATTCGGTTATAATTCGGATCTGTAAGAATCTAAAGGAATCTAGGGTAACTCATCCCCGTGCAATCACTACCCAAACCCGCAAAAGACCAAAACAGACGACACTTAATTACCTCCCGGTCTCTCAAGTGACAGAATATAAGGTATCTCTAAACTCTCAATTACAGTTCCTATGGAATACGTTAACAATATACCATAAACTAGTTATAAACACACAACACACAACCTAATACGCATCCATACATGAAAGACATTCACAAAAACGCATATGGAACAATAAATTGATAATAAATTAATACCAAATACGCATACGTATCACAACCAAATAAAATAAAAATTTACCAAAACATGAACCAATCAATAAATAATCCAAAACCGAAAATAATACGAGTCTATAAAGTATTCATCAAAATCCAGGTAGTATAAAGTTTAGCCTCTCATAATTATCGATGAAACAAAGATATAATAGATAATATGGTTCATCAAATAATAAAGTTGACCTGCTTGGTTTATTTATTTTTTCTTCTTTGTTCCTTGTTCCAAATTGCACGTGGTAACAGTAGCCTAGGAGAGACTCCCTTTTGATCGAACAGGGGCAGCCCCCCTGACTTCGTGCGTATGCCCAGATCCTCTCTAAAACCCCAAACGAAATACTGATTATATGATGTAGCCGACCTCCAGGCCCATAAGTCCTAGTTTTCAATTTATTTCTTCCTTGAGCCCACTAATCTTTATGTGCCGTACCACCTAAGTCCAATAACGAAATCATGATTCCTTCAACTTAAACCTTACCATCTTAATTCATTTAAGAGTTAATTACAAATTTCAAAGATTAAACTTCATATCTACTTTGACTTTGTTACGTTTATTATTATTATTCACTCGTTGGTGACAACTTTAACAAACGTACCACAATTTCACTCGCAGCTTTTTAAAACCATTAATAGTCTACTCTGGACCAATAAGAAATAATATTCCATAATAACCCATTCAAAACAACTTAAAAGTGTAGTAAATATTTATATAATAATATGTACATTTTAGACCACATCAATTTTATGAGTGCCAAACGAAGGGTTGATACCGTTAATGTCGATAATCTTCCATGCAATCGGCTCCTTGTGCTCTCGTAGCACCCTTAACAACTTCTCCTTCTCGACCTCCGTCAAAGCAGATGCAATGATAACCGGCAGCTTCCTCTCTTCATCTAAAAATGCATAGTCAAGATGGGCAGGCAAATCCTTAATCTCTAAGGAAGAAGGAGGACTCTCGACGGAAGGTCGGTCCATCGGATCGTCTCGTACGATCTCAGCAGACACCAGATTCAGGGATATGCGACTCGGTGTTGTCATCTAAGGACTGATTGGTCATGGCAACCATCTCAATCTCCGGAATCTCCCTATAGAGAATCTGGGTGTCGGAGGCAGTTCCTCCACAGATCTCGCTAAAAAACTCCCCAACATGTTCCATGATGGTATCGATGAAGTATAAGGGGTCATCAGCAGACTTGGGGTGTTTCAGTGACTGTCGAACGTCAAAGGTGACGTTCTCATCCCCAACTCTCAAAATCAACTTACCCTCGCAGACGTCGATCAACGCCTGTGCAGTGGCAAGGAATGGTCGGCCTAAGATAAGTGGGACACTATCATCATTGTTCATGTCCAAGATGACAAAATCCACCGAGAAGATGAACTTGTCGACATGAACTAGCATGTTCTCGACCACCCCTCGGCGGGGGTACTTCACCGAACGATCAGCAAGCTGGGTACTCAAACGGGTAGGACGTGGTTCGCCTAGACCCAACTTGCGATACACGGAATACGACATGAGATTAATACTGGCACCAAGATCAGCCAGCGCATGAACAAACGTATTATCACTCAAGATGCAGGGAATCGTGAAACTCCCAGGATCGAACATCTTTTCGGGTAGCTTCCTCTGTAAGACTGCAGAGCAACCAGCACTCAGTGGGATGGAAGAGACCTCAGCTAACTTCTCCTTATTCGATAGAATATCCTTAAGAAACTTTGCATATTTCGGCATTTGAGTGAGTGCCTCAAGGAATGGAATGTTAAGGTGAAGCTGCTTCAGAAGATCAAGAAATTTGGAGTTCTTCTCCTCGTCTCTATCCCTGCGGACTCTCCTGGGATAGGGAAGTCTAGGTTTGTAGACTCTCGGTGGTGTGCTGGGTAATGGCTGGTCCTCGGCCTGTGCTGTAGTTCCTGGGCTTCGCCTTTGATGCACCTTGGCCGGTGGAGACTCTACCTGGATCTCCTCATCCACCTGCTCCTCTCCATCGACTGCAGGCTCATGATTCACTGGGCGACGTGCCCCTGCACCGTTCCTTGTCGTCACAGCCTTCGCGAATGCCTTCGGATTTTGCTCAGTGTTACTCGGAAGGGTACCTGGCGACCTCTCATTTAGACGACTTGCTATTTCCCCCCATCTGCCTTTCAAGATTTTGAATTGATGCGCCTTGATTCCTCATGAATGACTCGTGCTCCCGAAATTTCTCTTGGGTCTCTTTGTGGCGGGAGTCCTCTCGAGTCATAAGCTGTGAAAGCATTTGAGTCTGCTGTGCCATCATCTCCTCTCACGTGGGCTTCTTCTCCCCACTACTCGCTCCCTCACCGGAATCCTGGAATAGACTTTGACGCGGCTGGAAGCCTGAATGATTTCTGTTCCTCCAGTTGGAATTTTGGTTACCTCTACAACTCGAATTATAAGAATTGAAAGAATTTGGATTTCGGTTCGGATTGTTAACCAAGTTGACAGCCTCCTCCTGGAAACCTACAGGGCACTGAACGGTATCATGCCCTCTTCTACAAATCTCGCACATCTTACTCTTCATACTCTTCACCTGCAAGTCCTTCACGATCTTCGCCAATACCTCAACTTGTGCCGCAAGCGCGGTGCTCGTGTCGACCGAATGTATACCGCGTGATAAGGTGTCGACGGTTTTGGTGCTCTCAGCGGGTGGTCGCTGGTATCCACTCATGGCTAAACCTTTAAACAAGGCAATGCGATCATCGGTATCCTTTGTCGTCAATAAGTTGCCTCCCGCAAAAGTGTCAAGCATATTCTGAGTCGCGTACGTCATTCCGTTATCGAACTTTTCAACAACCGCCCAGTCCTGCAGGCCGTGGTTCGGACATAAAGCAAGTAAATTTTTGAATCTCTCCCACGCCTCGTAGAAGCTCTCAGTGTCCTCCGTCTAGAAAGAATGAATCTGGTAACGCAAACGAGCGGCCTTAGCAGGAGGATCGTATTTCTCAAGGAACCGGGTCTGCATGGCGGCCCAAGTAGCAATGGATCCCTGTGGGAGGGACTCAAGCCACAGACTCGCCTGATCAACGAGTGAGAATGGATAGATGCGGAGTTTGATGGCGTCTTCGGATACGTTGGCAAGATGAAACGTGTTGCAAATACGTGCGATGTGAATGAGATGAGAATGCGGGTTTTCGTGGAGCAACCAGTGAAATTGAGCAGAATGGGAATTGGTGTTCAGAACATTCGATGGAATATGCCAAGTTGTCTGAACTGCGATGGGTGGTGGAGCAATGCTGGATCTCGCGCCAGCGTTGACCCGACGAGCCCGGTCTGCAACTGTCCTCCTCGGTGTTGCTGCGTCGCCCATGATCCTATCCCTAATGACGGGTTTATAAAAAATAGGGGAAGATGATGTACTACCAACAGACGACAAAGAAGAACTGGAAGATGGCTTGGTACGACGTCTCTCACGCAACTCTCTTTGGTTCGGGAAATCCTTCGGCTTCTGGTGGTCCTAGAGATCGAGTACGTCGCATACAACTAATAAAATAAACAAAATATACTAAAATTAGCTAAACTATTTTAAACTAACAAACAAAGCAAATAAGAAAAACAAGTAGCAAACAAGGTAAGTCCTAACTCGAGTAGGAAATAAGGTGTCCTCGGCAGTATAATGATGCTCTCACAACTAAGCTTTAAATTTATTAAACAAGACTCCTAAAGAAACCACACAAAACCGGCAAGTGTACCGATCACTAATAGTATAGCACTAATGAAGTCCGAGTATCGAACACAAGGACACTTGTAAACGTTGATGATAACTAAACCCTAACCAAGACTCACCTATTAATATTTAAATGAATTTTAAGATAATTAACTACTTAACCTAACTTAACTAAACTTGACGAAAACTTGGAAGCTTAACTGCAATCGGAGAAAACTTCTACCTAGGTAAGAATCATATTGAAGGTATAAAAACATAATGGATTGAGGATTCTCACGACACCGGTTCCTAAGGATGACACAACTAAGGTTCACTCTAGAAAGCTAGATCACCTCTCAGTCTCACTAACAAACTCTAACTTACACTTAGTTGATTTTAAGAACAAACCGGGAAACGAATTGTTAAAGTGCTCTAATGTCGACTCTCCTCTCGGTTTCACCGACACACTACCCTAATGGAGACGAATACTAGCAACCAAGGAAAGAGAAACAATTTATCTTAACTTAAACTAGATCAACTAATCGCTCAAAAACCCAAACCCGACAAGAACCGAACCCGCTCTTGCGCGATCCTAATCCTAACAAGTAAAAGCTATGAGACGACCATACTTCCTATCACCTCTCAGTCTCTAAGAAGGTGTTCACCAGCTGATTATATCCAATTTATACACTCACTTAAACCATACGGTTGATCACCCCGCAAACAAACCCTAAACACCAAGTAAAGAGTTCTAACAAGCAACAATCAATCAAAACTTGTTCAATTAATCAAAGCAAGAGGTATATGAGTGTAATTAACAAATTCACAGCCACTAAACACAACCTAATTCAATGTTAAACCAAACTTTTCATTAACAATTCAAACCATGATGAACAACCATCCATATTACTTGCTAAAACCTAACAATAATCATCTAACCTAGGTAGAACTAACAAGTTTAGCTACACATAACTTTTGGACAGCAGCAAACACATGGATTAAACATCATAAAACTTAAGATAAACATAAGTAAACTCATTCAAGAATCAAGAACAATCAAACACAAGTCAATCTTTAAGTTACTTGCAAAACAATCCAACAATAAAGATCAATTCAACAAGTTAGGGTTCTTGAACAAAAGAAAAAGTTTATGGATGAATACTTCAATGTTATAGCTGAGATTATAATGAAGCACCTAGCAGCTGTACAAAGTTAACCCGAGCCTTCCTCTTCCTTTCCTAGCCGCCAAAAGCTGCCACCAACCTTTTTTCTTTCTTTCCTTATTGCTGCAGAATTTTCGATCGGAAATTGATGTCAAATTGTGTTGGTTTTGATTTACTCTTTATATTATTATTATTGTTGTAAGTTGAGCAGCTCACGTAAGGTGCAAGCACAACCACACAAATCAAATTAAGCCAAAACCAACACCTAGCCGACCAATTCCAAAATAAACACCAACTTTTTCTTTCTTTTTCTCTTTTCCGATCGGCTAGATAGAGAGAGTTAGGGTTTTTTTTTATTTTCTTTACTTAATATAATAATGCATGTAAAAGACTTGGATCTTGTGGGCTTGGGTCGGGCCTTGACTTGTAGTATTAAAACTTGATCAAATAAGCCCCTAAAGTCTTCAAACTTAAATCTTTTTTCCACCAAATCTCATAAACTACAAGTAACATTCAATCTTTGTAAAATTATGCAAAAACCACCCATAAGTCTTATTAATCAAATAATTAAGCAAGAAAAACATGATAAAACCATACGGAAAGTAGGTGTGTTTTACAACACATAAAAAACGTAAAGAAAATTGTGTATGTATAAGTAAGCTAAACAAGAAAGTATGAAAGTATGAGAGATTGAAAGTGTCAAAGAACGTAAGTATGAAAATATGACAGAATGTAATTTTGAAAATATAGAAGTATGAATGTATGTATGTGTGCTTGAAAGAAGCAGGTCCATATGAAGGTCAAGACATGCCCAGAAAGGAAGTCAGTTAATATAAATAGTTATTATATATCAGGCAACCTGATATGCAGCAGCAGACAACACTGGATTCATAGGACAAGTTGAGACTTACTTAGCGGGTGTTTGGGATTCCTTATTTTACCTCCTTATAACTTTTTATTAAGTTAATAAGTTACAAAAGTGTAATTTATGGAACTTTTCCTCTCACAATATAAGTAATCTCGAACACCCCCTTAGTCGAGAAAAGAAAGATGTATCATCATGGACTTCATGATCAAGCTACCTTAGACAGCTATAACTCATGAACCATACGTGTTGATGCAGAGATGAGAATTAAAGAAGGTTTAAGGGGTGACTTAAGGAGTTCTCCAACAACTTATGCAATGGATGTGCCCAAAGGAATCGACAAAGGGATTTCAAGGAATAACCGTAAAGAGAAACTGGAAATGTTTCCTTACGTTATGAACGCATTGAAAATCAGTATATTGCTAAAGGTTATAATAGGACAGAAGGGTCATTCAGGGCTGAGTGTTGGAAGTCAAGTGAGAGTTTCAAAAGCAAAGTTTGGTGCAAGCACTGTGATGAGTATGGTCATCATACTGATTCATGCCATGAGAGATTTAAATTCACACCAATTGTTGTCCCAAATGAAACAAAGTTTTGGGAAGAATTTGGGTTGTACAAGGAAAAGTATAATGCTTATTTGGGAAAAGGAAAGAAGTGTGATGGTGTGAAAGACAAAGGTCAATTGTTGGGAAAAGGAAAACTTATGGTGAGTGAGAAGACCACTAAGGATGTTGATGAAAAGGCAAAGAAGAAAGTAGTCTAGCAAGTGATAAGAAACTCACTTCACATCAAATCTGAACCTGTGATGAAAAAGAATACACACCCTTTAAGAATTGTTCCTAACAAAAACACCAAGGTCAGTGAAGTCTGATGATTCTAACTAAGAAGTCACCATGAGAAGGAAAGAACAATGAGAAGACTGTGTTCTCAAAAAGGAAGCCAAAAGGGCTGACTGGTGATGAAAAGTTTTTGTTGAAACATGGTTTTGAACCTCATGGTTTCCTTTGGAAACCAAGGAATGAAGTTGTTGCACAAACTGTGAAGAAAGATTATGTTATAGAAGAATGCACAAGTATCATTCCCTGTATGGGAAGTACAAGTGACACAGGATATGAATCAGATGATTCTGACACCTGTGAGTAGTTTATGAGGATCCTAAACCTATTCCCAACTCCAAAGCAACAATGGTCCATGTCAATGATGATTTGCAAGTTTATTTAGCTTGCATTTCATTACCCAACTGATCAATCTCTTTGATTTGTGCAGGGACAGTCCACACCAGGTAATGAAGTATGGTATATGGACAATGGATGTTCCAGGCACATGACAGGTGACAGAGGTCACATGTGAAATATGAAGAAAACTTTGAAGGCCCGGTTGCATTTGGGAGTGATGAGAATGGAGGATAAACTTTGGGTAAAGGAATACTCACTAATGGAAAAGTTACCTTTGATAATGTGCTCTTTGTAGAAGGATTACAATATAACCTTTTTTCTTTCTTTCCTTATTGCTGCAGAATTTTCGATCGGAAATTGATGTCAAATTGTGTTGGTTTTGATTTACTCTTTATATTATTATTATTGTTGTAAGTTGAGCAGCTCACGTAAGGTGCAAGCACAACCACACAAATCAAATTAAGCCAAAACCAACACCTAGCCGACCAATTCCAAAATAAACACCAACTTTTTCTTTCTTTTTCTCTTTTCCGATCGGCTAGATAGAGAGAGTTAGGGTTTTTTTTTATTTTCTTTACTTAATATAATAATGCATGTAAAAGACTTGGATCTTGTGGGCTTGGGTCGGGCCTTGACTTGTAGTATTAAAACTTGATCAAATAAGCCCCTAAAGTCTTCAAACTTAAATCTTTTTTCCACCAAATCTCATAAACTACAAGTAACATTCAATCTTTGTAAAATTATGCAAAAACCACCCATAAGTCTTATTAATCAAATAATTAAGCAAGAAAAACATGATAAAACCATACGGAAAGTAGGTGTGTTTTACAACACATAAAAAACGTAAAGAAAATTGTGTATGTATAAGTAAGCTAAACAAGAAAGTATGAAAGTATGAGAGATTGAAAGTGTCAAAGAACGTAAGTATGAAAATATGACAGAATGTAATTTTGAAAATATAGAAGTATGAATGTATGTATGTGTGCTTGAAAGAAGCAGGTCCATATGAAGGTCAAGACATGCCCAGAAAGGAAGTCAGTTAATATAAATAGTTATTATATATCAGGCAACCTGATATGCAGCAGCAGACAACACTGGATTCATAGGACAAGTTGAGACTTACTTAGCGGTGTTTGGGATTCCTTATTTTACCTCCTTATAACTTTTTATTAAGTTAATAAGTTACAAAAGTGTAATTTATGGAACTTTTCCTCTCACAATATAAGTAATCTCGAACACCCCCTTAGTCGAGAAAAGAAAGATGTA
Organism: Bidens hawaiensis; assembly: GCF_021521415.1. Taxonomy (NCBI): domain Eukaryota; kingdom Viridiplantae; phylum Streptophyta; class Magnoliopsida; order Asterales; family Asteraceae; genus Bidens; species Bidens hawaiensis. The sequence goes on along the minus strand of NW_027491300.1, from coordinate 131,550 downwards.
TCATCATGGACTTCATGATCAAGCTACCTTAGACAGCTATAACTCATGAACCATACGTGTTGATGCAGAGATGAGAATTAAAGAAGGTTTAAGGGGTGACTTAAGGAGTTCTCCAACAACTTATGCAATGGATGTGCCCAAAGGAATCGACAAAGGGATTTCAAGGAATAACCGTAAAGAGAAACTGGAAATGTTTCCTTACGTTATGAACACATTGAAAATCAGTATATTGCTAAAGGTTATAATAGGACAGAAGGGTCATTCAGGGCTGAGTGTTGGAAGTCAAGTGAGAGTTTCAAAAGCAAAGTTTGGTGCAAGCACTGTGATGAGTATGGTCATCATACTGATTCATGCCATGAGAGATTTAAATTCACACCAATTGTTGTCCCAAATGAAACAAAGTTTTGGGAAGAATTTGGGTTGTACAAGGAAAAGTATAATGCTTATTTGGGAAAAGGAAAGAAGTGTGATGGTGTGAAAGACAAAGGTCAATTGTTGGGAAAAGGAAAACTTATGGTGAGTGAGAAGACCACTAAGGATGTTGATGAAAAGGCAAAGAAGAAAGTAGTCTAGCAAGTGATAAGAAACTCATTTCACATCAAATCTGAACCTGTGATGAAAAAGAATACACACCCTTTAAGAATTGTTCCTAACAAAAACACCAAGGTCAGTGAAGTCTGATGATTCTAACTAAGAAGTCACCATGAGAAGGAAAGAACAATGAGAAGACTGTGTTCTCAAAAAGGAAGCCAAAAGGGCTGACTGGTGATGAAAAGTTTTTGTTGAAACATGGTTTTGAACCTCATGGTTTCCTTTGGAAACCAAGGAATGAAGTTGTTGCACAAACTGTGAAGAAAGATTATGTGATAGAAGAATGCACAAGTATCATTCCCTGTATGGGAAGTACAAGTGACACAGGATATGAATCAGATGATTCTGACACTTGTGAGTAGTTTATGAGGATCCTAAACCTATTCCCAACTCCAAAGCAACAATGGTCCATGTCAATGATGAGTTGCAAGTTTATTTAGCTTGCATTTCATTACCCAACTGATCAATCTCTTTGATTTGTGCAGGGACAGTCCACACCAGGTAATGAAGTATGGTATATGGACAATGGATGTTCCAGGCACATGACAGGTGACAGAGGTCACATGTGAAATATGAAGAAAACTTTGAAGGCCCGGTTGCATTTGGGAGTGATGAGAATGGAGGATAAACTTTGGGTAAAGGAATACTCACTAATGGAAAAGTTACCTTTGATAATGTGCTCTTTGTAGAAGGATTACAATATAACCTTTTGAGAATTTCTCAAATGTGTGATAAAGGTTATAAGATTGGATTTGATGACTCACACTGTTTCATCCTCAAACCTGAATTTGTAATTCCTCCTAACATGATTATGAAGATGGCTCCTAGGAATGGTAATCTGTATGAACTAAATATGAAGGATGCCATTTCAAGAGGAGGTGCTTGTTTTGTATCAAAGGCCACTGAAAATGGACCAAATTGTGGCACAAAAAGGTTTTTCATGTCAACCTAAAGAACATGAACAAACTTGTTAAGGGTGAGCATGTAATTGGTTTACCCACAAGGGAGTTCAAGCTTGACGAAAATTGCATTTCATGTCAAAAGAGAAAACAACACAAATCATCTCACAAGACAAAGCTCATCAACACAATTGATCAAGTTCTTGAAATGCTTCATATGGATCTCTTTGGTCCAGTGAGTGTTCCAAGTATTGGGAAGAAGAGATATTGTTTGGTGATCATTGATGATTTTTCAAGATACACTTGGGTATATAATCTAAGTACAAAAGATGAGGCTGCTGAGTTGATTAAGAGTTGTGTAATCAGAGTTGAGAATCAATTGGATGCAAGGGTGAAGGTTATGAGAAGTGACAATGGAACTGAGTTCAAAAATGGATTAATGAATGAGTTTTGCAAGGCAAAAGGAATTCTTCATCAATTCAGTGCTCCAAGAACTCCTGAACAGAATGGGGTTGCAGAAAGAAGAAGTAGAACATTTATTGAAGCTGCAAGGACCTTGTTAGCATATGCTTTCTTGCATGTCACTTTTTGGGCTGAAGCTATTAACACTGCTTTCTATGTTTAGAACAGGGTCGTTTCAACAAAAGTCAAGACAAGACTCCTTATGAGATTTTGATTAAAAGAAATCCTTACATCAAGTTTCTCAAGCAATTGGTTGCAAATGCTCACTTTTGAACACCAAGGATTATCTTAACAAGTTTCAATAAAAATCCTTGGATTGCTTCTTTATTGGTTACTCAATACATTCCAAAGCTTATAGAGTGTATGTTGAAGTTCATTTGAGTTTGATTGAATCCTCTGATGTAATTTTTAATGAAAATTAGTTCAATACAGTTGACGGAGCTTCATGGCTGTTTGATCTTGAAAAGCTGATCAAGTCCTTCAAGATTTATCCTGAACACTTTGATGATACATTCTACAAACCTAGTGTGATTGAAGATAAGAATTAGAACAAAATGGAATTGGACAAGTTATGGTCCAAGGTTGCTGTAAAAAGAACTTAATATAAATTCATAAAGAATCCCTCAACTGCTGAAATTGAACAAGTTTAAGATCATGTTAAAAATCAAGTCGAAGGTCATGGTTAATAACAAGATCAAGAACATGGTAATCAAGATAATCAAGAAGCTCAAGATGATAATGTCTTGAATGAGGAAGATCGTAGCAACCAAGATGAAATTCAAAGACAAGCTGCAAGGGAAGCAAGATTTGAAACCTTGTTTCAAAACTTGAATATTGGGAATAATGGTGCATCTACTTCACAATAGAATAATGATGATTTGCAAGTTGATTTAGCTTGCATTTCATTACCCAACTGATCAATCTCTTCGATTTGTGCAGGGACAGTCCACACCAGTCAATGAAGTATGGTATATGGACAATGGACGTTCCAGGCACATGACATGTGACAAGAAGTTACTTGTGAACTATGAAGAAAAATATGAAGGCCCGGTTGCATTTGGGAGTGATGAGAATGGAGGAAAAAATTGTGGGTAAAGAAATACTCACTAATGGAAAAGTTACCTTTGATAATGTGTTCTATGTAGAAGGATTACAATATAACCTTTTGAGCATTTCTCAAATGTGTGATAAAGGTTATAAGGTTGGATTTGATGACTCACATTGTTTCATCCTCAAATCTGAATTTGTAATTCCTCCTAACATGATTATGATGATGGCTCCTAGGAATGGTAAACAATATGAACTGAATATGAAGGACGCCATTTCAAGAGGATGTACTTGTTTTGTATCAAAGGACACTTAAAATGAGACCACATTGTGGCACAGAAAGGTTTGTCATGTCAACCTAAAGAACATGAACAAATTTGTTAAGGGTGAGCATGTAACTGGTTTACTCACAAGGGAGTTCAAGCTTTACGAAAATTGCATTTCATGTCAAAAGTGAAAACAAGACAAATCATCTCACAAGACAAAGCTCGTCAACACAATTGATCAAGTGCTTGAAATGCTTCATATGGATCTCTTGGGTCCGGTGAGTGTTCCAAGTATTGGGAAGAAGAGATATTTTTGGTGATCATTGATGATTTTTCAAGATACACTTGGGTATATAATCTAAGTACAAAAGATGAGGTTGCTGAGTTGATTAAAATTTGTGTAACCAGAGTTGAGAATCAATTGGATGCAAGGGTGAAGGTTATGAGAAGTGACAATGGAACTGAGTTCAAAAATGGAGTAATGAATGAGTTTTGCAAGACAAAGATATTATTTAACAATTCAGTGCTCCTAGAACTCCTGAACAGAATGGGGTTGCAGAAAGAAGAAATAGAACACTTATTGAAGCTACAAGGACCATGTTAGCATATGCTTTCTTGCCTATCACTTTTTGGGCTGAAGCTATTTACACTGCTTGCTATGTTTAGAACAGGGTCCTTCTCACCTTATGAGATTTTGGTTAAAAGAAAACCCTACATCAAGTTTCTGAAGCCATTTGGTTGCAAATGTTCACTTTTGAGCAACAAGGATTATCTTAACAAGTTTCAATCAAAATCCGTGGATTGCTTGTTTATTGGTTTCTCCACATATTCAGTAGCTTATAGAGTCTATGTTAAAGATCATTTGAGTATGATTGAATCCTCTGATATAATTTTTTATTTAAAATTTGTACAATACAGTTGATGGAGCTTCATGGCTATTTGATCTTGAAAAGCTGATCAAGTCCTTCAAGATTTATCCTGAAGACGTTGATGATACTTTCTACAAACCTAGTGTGATTGAAGAGAAGAATCAGAACAAAGTGGATTTGGACAAGTTATGGTTCAAGGTTGCTGTAAAAAGAACTTAATATAAATTCATAAGGCATCCCTCAATTGCTGAAATTGAACAAGTTCAAGATCATGTTCAAAATCAAGTCAAAGGTCATGATCAATAACAAGATCAAGAACATGGTAATCAAGATAATAAAGAAGTGCAAGATGATAATGTCTTGAATGAGGAAGATCCTAGCAACCAAGATGAAATTCAAAGACAAGCTGAAAGGGAAGTAAGATTTGAAACCTTGTTTCAAAACACGAATATTGGGAATAATTGTGCATCTACTTCACAATAGAATAATGATGATTTGCAAGTTGATTTAGCTTGCATTTCATTACCCAACTGATCAATCTCTTTGATTTGTTCAGGGACAGTCCACACTAGTCAATGAAGTATGGTATATGGACAATGGACGTTCCAGGCACATGACATGTGACAAGAAGTTATTTGTGAAAAATGAAGGAAAATGTGAAGGCCCAGTTGCATTTGGGAGAGATGAGAATGGAGGAAAAAATTATGGGTAAAGGAATACTCACTAATGGAAAAGTTACCTTTGATAATGTGTTCTATGTAGAAGAATTACAATATAACCTTTTGAGCATTTCTCAAATGTGTGATAAAGGTTATAAGGTTGGATTTGATGACTCACACTGTTTCATCCTCAAATCTGAATTTGTAATTCCTCCTAACATGATTATGATGATGGCTCCTAGGAATGGTAAACTATATGAACTGAATATGAAGGATGCCATTTCAAGAGGATGTAGTTGTTTTGTATCAAAGGCCACTTAAAATGAGACCACATTGTGGCACATAAAGGTTTGTCATGTCAACCTAAAGAACATGAACAAACTTGATACGGTGAGCATGTAACTGGTTTACTCACAAGGGAGTTCAAGCTTTACGAAAATTGCATTTCATGTCAAAAGTTAAAACAAGACAAATCATCTCACAAGACAAAGCTCATCAACACAATTGATCAAGTGCTTGAAATGCTTCATATGAATCTCTTTGGTCCGGTGAGTGTTCCAAGTATTGGGAAGAAGTGATATTGTTTGGTGATCATTAATGACCTTTCAAGATACACTTGGGTATATAATCTAAGTACAAAAGATGAGGTTGCTGAGTTGATTAAGATTTGTGTAACCAGAGTTGAGAATCAATTCGATTCAAGGGTGAAGGTTATGAGAAGTGACAATGGAACTGAGTTCAAAAATGGAGTAACGGATGAGTTTTGCAATGAAAAAGGAATTCTTAAACAATTCAGTGCTCCTAGAACTCCTGAACAGAATGGGGTTGCAGAAAGAAGAAATAGAACACTTATTTAAGCTGCAAGGACCATGTTAGCATATGCTTTATTGGCTATCACTTTTTGGGCTGAAGCTATTTACACTGCTTGCTATGTTTAGAACAGGATCCTTCTCATCTTATGAGATTTTGTTTAAAAGAAAACCCTAAATCAAGTTTCTGAAGCCATTTGGTTGCAAATGTTCACTTTTGAACACCAAGGATTATCTTAACAAGTGTCAATAAAAATCCTTGGATTGCTTGTTTATTGGTTACTCAACACATTCAGAAGCTTATAGAGTCTATGTTAAAGATCTTTTGAGTGTGATTGAATCCCCTGATATAATTTTTAATGAAAATTAGTTCAATACAGTTGATGGAGCTTCATGGCTGTTTTATCTTGAAAAGCTGATCAATTCCTTCAAGATTTATCCTGAAGACTTTGATGATACTTTCTACAAACCTAGTGTGATTTAAGTGAAGAATCAGAACAAAATGGATTTGGACAAGTTATGGTCCAAGGTTGCTGTAAAAAGAACTGAATATAAATTCATAAGGGATCCCTCAACTGCTGAAATTGAACAAGTTCAAGATCATGTTCAAAATCAAGTTGAGGGTCATGATCAATAACAAGATAAAGAACATGGTAATCAAGATAATCAAGAAGTTCAAGATGATAATGTCTTGAATGAGGAAGATCCTAGCAACGAAGATGAAATTCAAAGACAAGCTGCAAGGGAAGTAAGATTTGAAACCTTGTTTCAAAACACGAATATTGGAAATAATTGTGCATCAACTTCACAATAGAATAATGATGATTTGCAAGTTGATTTAGCTTGCATTTCATTACCCAACTGATCAATCTCTTCGATTTGTGCAGGGACAGTCCACACCAGTCAATGAAGTATGGTATATGGACAATGGACGTTCCAGGCACATGACATGTGACAAGAAGTTACTTGTGAACTATGAAGAAAAATATGAAGGCCCGGTTGCATTTGGGAGTGATGAGAATGGAGGAAAAAATTGTGGGTAAAGAAATACTCACTAATGGAAAAGTTACCTTTGATAATGTGTTCTATGTAGAAGGATTACAATATAACCTTTTGAGCATTTCTCAAATGTGTGATAAAGGTTATAAGGTTGGATTTGATGACTCACACTGTTTCATCCTCAAACCTGAATTTGTAATTCCTCCTAACATGATTATGATGATGACTCCTAGGAATGGTGAACTATATGAACTGAATATGAAGGATGCCATTTCAAGAGGAGGTACTTGTTTTGTATCAAAGGCCACTTAAAATGAGACCACATTGTGGCACAGAAAAGTTTGTCATGTCAACCTAAAGAATACGAACAAACATGTTAAGGGTTAGCATGTAACTGGTTTACTCCCAAGGGAGTTCAAGCTTTACGAAAATTGCATTTCATGTCAAAAGTGAAAACAACACAAATCATCTCACAAGACAAAGCTCATCAACACAATTGATATAGTGCCTGAAATGCTTCATATGAATCTCTTTGGTCCGGTGAGTGTTCCAAGTATTGGGAAGAAGAGATATTGTTTCGTGATCATTGATGATTTTTCAAGATACACTTGGGTATATAATCTAAGTACAAAAGATGAGGTTGCTGAGTTGATTGAGATTTGTGTAACCAGAGTTGAGAATCATTTGGATGCAAGGGTGAAGGTTATGAGAAGTGACAATGGAACTGAGTTTAAAAATGGAGTAATGGATGAGTTTGGAAGGCAAAAGGAATTCTTTAACAATTCAGTGCTCCTAGAACTCCTGAACAGAATAGGGTTGCAGAAAGAAGAAATAGAACACTTATTGAACCTGCAAGGACCGTGTTAGCATATGCTCTCTTGCCTATCACTTTTTGGGCTGAAGCTATTTACACTGCTTGCTATGTTTTGAACAGGGTCCTTCTCACATTATGAGATTTTTTTTAAAAGAAAACCCTACATCAAGTTTCTGAAGCCATTTGGTTGCAAATGTTCACTTTTGAACACCAAGGATCATCTTAACAAGTTTTAGTCAAAATCCTTGGATTTCTTCTTTATTGGTTACTCAACAAATTCAAAAGCTTCTAGAGTCTATGTTAAAGATCATTTGAGTGTGATTGAATCCTCTAATATAATTTTTAATGAAAATTAGTTCAATACAGTTGATGGAGCTTCATGGCTGTTTGATCTTGAAAAGCTGATCAAGTCCTTCAAGATTTATCCTGAAGACGTTGATGATACTTTCTACAAACCTAGTGTGATTGAAGAGAAGAATCAGAACAAAGTGGATTTGGACAAGTTATGGTCAAAGGTTGCTGTAAAAAGAACTGAATATAAATTCATAAGGGATCCCTCAACTGCTGAAATTGAACAAGTTCAAGATCATGTTAAAAATCAAGTCGAAGGTCATCGTCAATAACAAGATCAAGAACATGGTAATAAAGATAATCAAGAAGCTCAAGATGATAACGTCTTGAATGAGGAAGATCCTAGCAACCAAGATGAAATTCTAAGACAAGCTGCAAGGGAAGTAAGATTTTAAACCTTGTTTCCAAATACGAATATTGGGAATAATTGTGAATCTACTTCACAATAGAATAATGATGACTTGCAAGTTGATTTAGCTTGCATTTCATTACCCAACTGATCAATATCTTTGATTTGTGCAGGGACAGTCCACACCAGTCAATGAAGTATGGTATATAGACAATGAACGCTCCAGGCACATGACATGTGACAAGAAGTTACTTGTGAACAATGAAGAAAAATGTGAAGGCCCAGTTGCATTTGGGAGTGATGAGAATTGAGGGAAAAATTGTGGGTAAAGGAATACTCACTAATGGAAACGTTACCTTTGATAATGTGTTGTATGTAGAAGGATTAAAATATAACCTTTTGAGCATTTCTCATATGTGTGATAAAGGTTATAAGGTTGGATTTGATGACTCACACTGTTTCATCCTCAAACTTGAATTTGCAATTCCTCCTAACATGATTATGATGATGGCTCCTAGGAATGGTAAACTATATGAACTAAATATGAAGGATGCCATTTCAAGAGGAGGTACTTGTTTTGTATCAAATGCCACTGAAAATGAGACCAAATTATGGCACAGACAGGTTTGTCATGTCAACCTAAAGAACATGAACAAACTTGTTAAGGGTGAGCATGTAACTGGTTTACTCCCAAGGGAGTTCAAGCTTTACGAAAATTGCATTTCATGTCAAAAGTAAAAACAACACAAATCATCTCACAAGACAAAGCTCATCAACACAATTGATCAAGTGCCTTAAATGCTTCATATGGATCTCTTTGGTTCGTTGAGTGTTCCAAGTATTGGGAAGAAGAGATATTGTTTGGTGATCATTGATGATTTTTCAAGATACACTTGGGTATATAATCTAAGTACAAAAGATGAGGTTGCGGAGTTGATTAAGATTTGTGTAACCAGAGTTGAGAATCAATTGGATGCAAGGGTGAAGGTTATGAGAAGTGACAATGGAACTGAGTTTAAAAATGGAGTAATGGATGAGTTTTGCAAGGCAAAAGGAATTCTTCAACAATTCAGTGCTTCTAGAACTCCTAAACAGAATGGGATTCTAGAAAGAAGAAATAGAACACTTATTGAAGCTGCAAGGACTATGTTAGCATATGCTTTCTTGTCTGTCACTTTTTAGGCTGAAGCTATTAACACCACTTGCTATGTTTAGAACATGGTCCTTCTCAACAAAAGTGAAGACAAGGCTCCTTATGAGATTTTGTTTAAAAGAAAGCCCTACATCATGTTTTTGAAGCCATTTGGTTGCAAATGTTCACTTTTGAACACCAAGGATTATCTTAACAAGTTTCAATCAAAATCCTTGGATTGCTTCTTTATTTGTTACTCAATACATTCAAAAGCTTATTGAGTCTAGTTAAAGATCATTTAAGTGAGATTGAATCCTCTGATGTAATTTTTAATGAAAATCTGTTCAATACAGTAGATGGAGCTTCATGGCTATTTGATCTTGAAAAGCTGATCAAGTCCTTCAAGGTTTATCCTGAAGACTTTGATGATACTTTCTACAGACCTATTGTGATTGAAGAGAATATCTGAACAAAATGGATTTGGACAAGTTATGGTCCAAGGTTGCTGTAAAAAGAACTGAATATAAATTCATAAGGGATCTGTCAACTACTGAAATCGAACAAGTTCAACATCACGTTCAAAATCAAGTCCAAGGTCATGATCAAGAACAAGAACAAGAACATGGTAATCAAGACAATCAATGTTGGAACCCGGTGGATCAATCCTATAACTATAATAGATCTCGGATCTGTGTGTATTTGATTAATCCTTAACTTAGATCTAGCTCATCATTACGTTTGATTGTGTGTTGTATATGTATATCTATTATCAGTATATTATTAGTTGTATATGAATAAGATTAAGATGAAGATCGAGAGCGATTTGGACAGCGTATCATTAATTAACTCTTAAAACTTAAATTAAACGTGCACAGAGTTCACATATAAATAGAAGACGGACCTAGTTCGTTAACATCCCCTAACGAACTAGAGTCCACTTCGTTACATACATTATAAACGAAATAGATTAACGAATCACCCCCTGATTCGTTAAACATCCTTAACGAATCAGAGGAGACTTAACTTAAGATCTAGTCGCTAAACATCCTTAGCGAACTAGATACATACAACTAACTAAATACTTGTTTATTACATTAAACAAAAAAGACAAATACATTACTGATAATTACAAAGAGTCAAGACGCAAAACCGTGCACTAACAGACACCCCCTTGTCTTGAGCTCTTTGTCTTTGTCTTCACTTGAAACGCTTGGACTGCCAGTCTCTGCAACTATGAATTCCATTTTCATGAAAAACACGCACAACGCACTAGAATTGCATAGCCAGGTCGTAGTCTTCATTGCGCTCGATCAGAATCTGGTTCTTGTGTAGCACGTCATTGCCTGTTTCAGATAAATTAACCAACCACATAAGGTCGATTATCTTGATAAGCTCTGTCTTGATTCCTTTACCAAGCACAATGACGACCTCGCCAGTACGATTGTCGTAGTACCAGCGGTTAAACGAGAGATGCATGTGTTGGGGCATTGTCTTCACAGGTACCCGATTCATCGTCTTTGGCGGCTTTACCTTAAGAACAAGTTTCCTCCAGCCAGTCCTTGGATCAATCTCGTCAATACGTTTACTTCTCGGGACCTGGGCTTGAAGAACTTGAAGCCATGATTGACCTCGAACAGTAAGTGTTGATAAAACCCCTTAGCTGTCCGGTAACCCCCACGATTGATAAATGGACGTCTCGCGAGGGTACGAACATCCCAACGCGGTAATGTAAGAACATCCATTATCATTTCGTAGTACTGGATCCCCTTTTCCCATTTAATTATACATACCTTAAGCTCGGAATCATAAAGCCATGAAACGATATCACCATGTACCTTGGATACAGACTTGAAGGAGGTCACTTGGTTTGCTTTGACCCAAGTTGCAGCAATGTCTTTTCACTCTTGATCAGCAATGTCTTTTCGCTCTTGATCAACATACCACTTAGAAATATTGGTATCAGTTATGACTTCAAGTTATTTGCATACGGCATCAACTACCTGTTTACCCTTAGAAGCCTTCACCAGATCATCCTCAGCAACTTTGAACGTTTGCTCATCGAATACTGGAGCACCTTGATCAACGTTTGTGTGTTGAAACAAGTCCGGATAATCCTCAGCAGTGACGTCTTCCATCTCAACATCCTCATCTTCATAAAAAAAGTCCGTATTCATTTGAATAGACGGATCCTCTGATATACCTTCCTCATTCACTACCTCAACGTCAGGCTCAGTCTCTAACACAGTTAACTGTTCATCATTCAACCCAAGCAGTATGGAAATCTACTCTCGTGTCAGAGACCTATCAACAAACTCACCAACCTCTATCTCATCCCTGTTCACCACACTTCTAACCACCCCCGATCCATCCAAAAATATCACAGTGTTGGCTTCAATCATTTCAATTGGCTTAACAGCCATTGAATCCTTATACACAACAACCTGTTTATCCAAATCACCGCCACTTGTTCCAGTACCAGAAGATGAGCCATGCGCTAGTTTAGGCTCACCTCTTGCACCAGATTCATCAGGATCTTCATCCTTGTTCTTGAGTTTCTTTAAGGCATCCTCTTTGCAAGTCAATTGCAAGATTAGATCCTCCTGTTCCTTCATTTTCACCCGTGAGACTCAACAATCGCACGTAGCGCTATAGTCTCCTTTTGACAAAATGAGATATAACTCATCATCCGTCTTTGATTCTCCATAAGACGTTCTTGATTCTGATGGTCAGCAGCCATTTGGTTTTCATATAAATGAAGAAGATTTAATAGCATCTCTTTCTGACGGTTCGGTGGCAAATTGTACAATGAGGGATGAACTGGTTGGATTGGTCCCTGAGGCCGAGTAATTCTCAGAAAAGAGACATCACTCGGAGGAGGAGGAGGAGGAGGCCTCATGGATGGTGTTGGAGGGACAGTAGACATTGTAGCAGGAGGCCTTGGTATTTCAGATAAAGCCATTTGTGGAATTAAACCAAGTCTTTCATGAGACACCAACGTCGTCGTCAATGTGAGCATCGGAGTGCTAGTAGTAGGCGGCACTACCGAGCGTTGAGGCGTTGATTGACGAGGTGGTGGCACACCAATAATTACCCCAGCCCCAGCTGACACACGTCTTTTCTTTGATGTCTCTCCAGTTGCCACTTCTTTCCCTTTTCTCTTTCTTTCTTGTTGAGCTGCAATGGTGGCAGCTAACGCAGCATTTACTGCATCTTGTTGTTCTTGAAAAGCAGCATCACCAGCACCACCATTCCCACCATCTCCATCATTATTATCATCATCATCGTTCCCACCTTCTCCCCCTTCACACTCGGAATCCGAGTCGTCATGGATCCAGCGTTCATTAAGAGGACATACGTAATTCGGATTAATGATATAACCAATCATCCGTTTATCCCTTGGCTTCTCCTTTCTATAGACCAACATTCGATGCACGGTATCAGCCTTCATGTTTTCCATAGGAAGCACATCATTCACCAGAGTTTGATCAATAACCAAATTGGGGATTAAATCTTGAATGATGAGTTGTAGAAATCGAGGATACATTAAAAATTTCTTCTTTTTAAGTGTTTGCTGAACTTGTTCTTTCAGATGATCATAAACAAGCTCGGAGTAGTTAAATGGCTTGTTGAGGATAAGTGCAACAAAAGCTGATTGTATATTGCTTTTGCATTGGTCAAATCCACCACGACGACCACTCATACAATGAATCAAGACTTGGAGAAGATACTTGTATGGTGGACATAACCCATTCTTGTTCAACATTGATTCATCAATACCACCACCGTAACGTAGACGAGTAAACAAGCCCTTGATCAACTGCTTGTCAAATTCACTTGGGTTGTCATCATTGTCATTAAAACGAAGTACACGGCGAACCACTTCCACATCAATTGTAATAACAGTTTGATTGATCGTGGCTCGAATGTGACTCTCTACCTCAACAACCTCAGCAGTATCCCAAAATTGCCTAATAATACTCAGATAAACTTTCGGTCGAGCAGTGATTGCGTAATGTATCACTGAGCATCTTAAGAATGCTAACATGTCTCCGAACACAGCAACATCAGCAATATCTTGATCAACATATGCGCAGATGTTGTGTTTTGTGTCATATGGTAATAAAATAACTTCTTCCTGCTGTGCTTGAGGTGGTTGTTCTTGTGGTGGTTGCTCTTGTTGCCCTTGATCAGCAACCGGTGGATCTTGATTCAATTGATCAGCCATTTTTATTGAATAGAGTTTAGAACAAATATAAGTAGTATGAAGAAATAATACAATTAACATATATATATCTATTTATTTTTAGATGGTGTAATTAATTTTATATGTCGTGTGTAATTAATATATTTACGCGTTTAGTCGATTGGAATAAATCATTAATTACAAAAGTTAATTGAATAAATAAAAATGCAATATCATTCGTGTGCCTATCAATCTGATTCGTTACACACATGTAATGAATCAATTGATTTGCTATCAGGTAAATATATTAACGAATTAGATCAAGCGAATTAACTATAAATATTAACAAACTAAAGTCCAGTTCGTTCCAAATTTAACGAATCTACATTTGATTCGTTGATAAACTGATTCGCTGAGCTAATTCGTAGTATCCTTAACGAATTGGACACGAAGCAGTTCCAATTCACTCAGGTTAACGAATGGTCGATAAAGACTTGATGTTTGACTCCCATAGTCAAAGTCAAAATTGGATTAAAAACTTGGAAAGTCAACAGTATGAATCTACTGTCTATAAGTCCATAATCATCGATACATAACCGAATCATCATGCGCAGTGATCTCGGAAACACATTACGAAGCAAATGATATTGAGATTTAGGCTCAAAATTATTAGATAACTTAAGTGTACTCGGAGAGCTAACAGATTCTAAAACCCTGAAAACATCAACCTACAATCGACCCAGCAAACAATAATCAAACATCGATTAAAGTCTACCAAGGGTTTTGGAATCACATTCCGATCACAATGAAGCATAAATAAACTGTATCAACAAAGTATAGCATACGTAAATCATAGTCGTAAACTCGGAAAACCCTTAGAAAAAAAGAATACATAATTAGTCTATCAACACAACATCATTTTTAATAAAAATCACAAAGATGTGATCGTCTATACCTGAGCAACACAATGATATACTTGAAAGATCGAAATTCAAAGGTCGAAAAATAGAGAAAAATTTTGAAAAGGGTTGCTTTAGGTGTAAGAAAGATGGTGAACAGTGAAAGGACGGTTCGCATTACTCGTGTCCTTTATACACAGTCCTTGCACAATTTTCAAGACACGAATTAGACTGATTCGCTATAAATTTGAACTAAACGAATTAGCTAATTCGTTCCTCAACTTATCCACAAAGTGTAGCGAATCAGTTTTGATTCGTTGTCTGATTCGTTAAATATGTATAAGGAATTAAGAGTGGTTCGTTACAGAGTGCGGAAGCGAATTAGGTGAGCGAACTAGAAAGTAGTTCGCTAGAGAACCACCTAATTCGTTATCCATACCTAACGAATTAGATTTTATTTAATTTTAACTTAAATAATTAAATAAAATAAATAAAAAATTTATTAAATACTATCCAATTAAAAAATCAATTAATTTAAATTAAGAGAATTACCGAGGACCTTTTTCCCGATAATCAAATACATTAAAAATGTTTCACGTTTTGGTAACATAACTTAAAAACATTAAATAATATGTAAAGTAAAAAGATAAAATATTATTGGTATTTTGTAAAAAATTAAAGAATGTATTTACAGATATATCCGAACATTAAAAAAATATAGACAACCTTTTTATGTTTTTCTATGATTTTTCAAAAGCGGTACATATTTTTGTGCTTTTGTTGAGTTTGAACAGAGAATCATATTGACTAAAATGCCCTTCCATCACACTTTTATATTTCAGCGATATTATGACTGGTGTTAAGTCGGTCATTGATATTGTTGTCCACTTAAATCTTATAACAAGCCTTTGAACATTTATGTGATATGATTTATGGTTCAATTAGCGCACAGAATATCAGAAACTATCAGCCCCTAATCTTGGTTCAAGCTTAATTAGATTTTTGCCAAATCACCCCAACTTGACTTAAACCATTATAGTTTTGATCAAAATTTTTAATACCAGTTGAGAAATTTTGAGCAATGCATCAAGTTTCCTTTACCGTGAGTGATTATGCACGAGTCCATCTGTTGGCTTACATACATTGTATCCCATGGGGTCCGTTTCTTATTGGTATTAAGACGCACGCAAGGGAGGAACAATTGTATGACTAACAGCGGATTTTGATCAAGTCAGTAATTTGAATTGTACGAAGTACAGCAGTGATCAAGTTTAATGACTTTGGGTTTGCTCTGAAAGTGAGTGAAATATTCATGCATATAAATACCCAGATGATTAAGCCGCATAAAGACTCATAGTGTCCAGAATCCTAACGCTTGCTATTTGCTTTATTATATTTTTGGGAGATCAACAGCTATAAGGCTTGAGCATTACCGGTTATTACAATTCTGCCATCCTCACTGAGACTTTTGCTAGAGACTAACACCTCTTTCAATTTGGCTTTTCTTTAGGTTTATATCACTTACTTTATTCTAACAGCTTGTTTAAGACCTATCAAAGCACCAATGATTAAGCACTCAGTCTTTTAGGCTTATTTCTTTCTGGATTTGGAGTCAAATAATCAATGTACTATCATTTCCCTTTTTTGCTTCAGAAACTCAAAATTTTGAGGAGCATAACATAGAATGATTTTAATCGCCCAAGTTAATTTAAGTTCATAAATTAATAGCTATCCTATCCATCTACAAGTAGAGAACAGGACCAAAACATGCAAGCACGCTTCACAAACTTAAATAACTGACTAAATTTTCAGCTAAAAATAAAGTAGAAAGCTTAACGAACGCCCCAAGTACTTTCCATTTGTCAGATAAATTGCTAACCCGAATATTTACGAGAAATTATCAGGACCAAACATATACAAGTATATATCCTTCAAAATAGAAGCAAATGACATAATTTTCAGCGAACATAAGCAAAAATCTTTTTGGTTTTTCTCTTTAAAAACTAAAAACACAATATTTTTGTCTTTTTGGATTTTTTTTACAAAACGAGCAAATTTACATTCTTTTTGACTTTTTCAGAATTTTCTGTACAAACAGAACTCACAACCTTTTTGATATTTTCTAATTTTAAAATGTTTTTGGTTAAATAAAACAAGAAAAAACACAATATTTTTGATTTTTCAAAGTTTTCTAATGTTTTTGGGTTTTATCTGTACAAACTAAAAGCACAATATTTTTGTATTTTCTAAGATTCACCCCCTAAAACCTAAAAGAAAATAAAATTGAAACTAAGAATATACTAGAATAATAGTTAATCATCCTAATTTTAGGATCTCAGCAAGGGTCTTCAATCCATTTAAACCAAGCAGAAAGTTAAAGCGTGTATTTGATTAATCCTTAACTTAGATGAAGCTCATAATTACGTTTGATTATGTGTTGTATATGTATATCTATTATCAGTATATTAGTAGTTGTATATGAATAAGATTAAGATGAAAATCGAGAGCGATTTGGACAACGTATCATTAATTAACTCTCGAAACTTAAATTAAGCGTGAACAATGTTCACGTATAAATAGAAGACGGACCTAGTTCGTTAACATCCCCTAACTAACTAGAGTCCGCTTCGTTACATACATTATAAACGAAATAGATTAACGAATCACCACCTGATTCATTAATCATCCTTAACGAATCAGAGGAGACATAACGTAAGATCTAGTTCGCTAAACATCCTTAGTGAACTAGATACATACATAGCGAACTAACTAAATACTTGTTTATTACATTAAACAAAAACGACAAATACGTTACTGATAATTACAAAGACTCAAGACGCAAAACCGTGCACTAACAATCAAGAAGTTCAAGATGATAATTTCTTGAATGAGGAAGATCCTAGCAACCAAGATGAAATTCAAAGACAAGCTGGAAGGGACGCAAGATTTGAAACCTTGTTTTGTTAGTACACGGTTTTGCGTCTCGAGTCTTTGTATCTAACGTTTATGTATTTGTCGTTTTATTTATGCAATAAAGTATTAAGTTATTATTGTAGTTCGTTAAAACATAGGCTAGTTCATTAAGGATGTTTAATGAACTAGATCTAAGTTAATATACCTCCTGATTCGTTAAGGATGTTTAACGAATCAGGGGGTGATTCGTTAAGTTATTTATATTTTAATGTATGTAACGAAGTGGATGCTAGTTCGTTAAGGAATGTGTAACGAACTAGATCCATCTTCTATATATAGTGGTTTCAATCCAATGTTTATTTAAGTTTTGATTTAATCGTAATGAACCTTTGTCCAGATACACCATCAAAGCTTCATATTAATCTTATACACATACATACAACTAATATATTACATACAACATGCAATCAAACGTAATTATGAGCTAGATCCATATTAAAGTTAATTATATATATATATATATCAGATTTGAGATCTGTGTTAGATTAACACATTCAAACAAGTGGTATCAGAGCTTTCGGTGCTCATTTACACTTGAATTGAATGTTAATTGATACTAATTAGATTGTTATTTGGTATTTTTGTGTTAAGTTTAAATCTGGTTGATTTTGGATTGAATTGAGTCATTCAGATTTGGAAACGGATTGAGTGGTTTGGATTTGAGATCGGTAAAGTATTAGTGAGGTTTGGTAGTGAGGAATTGGAATTTGGACTGTTGATTGATTGAATGGGTTTGGTTTTGGATTTGGCCGAAAACATGGGGTTAAGGTTTGGTCAAATTGATTGTGTTATAAGGTTAATTTAGCTACGGGGTAATACGAGTTGGATTCGCGATGTGTTTCCGAGTGTTTTGGTAATTTGATTGAGCGATTTGGTTGAGTATCGAGTGTGTATTACAAATTTGTTTCTGGGTTGAGTTTTCATACGTTTTTTCAGATTTCTGGAAATTTGTGTTTGAAGGTTTGAAGATTTGATGATTCAAGTGGTTTGTTAACCTTTAAGCCTAATTCGTTAACCTTTCAGCTTAATTCGTCCACATCTTTAAGCTTATTCGTTAGGATGATTAGCTGATTCGTGAACTATTTCGCTACACATTTCCAATTCGTAATACACATTCTAATTCATGTTACCTAATTCGTGTGACACGTGTCTCACCTCGTTAACTATAATCATAACAACTTTTGCCACGTGGCAATTGTTGTCACAAGTTTGTTACAACCGTTGTAACTAACTGATTCACTAGTAGTTGTTTCGCTCTCAACTGTAGCTAATTCGTTACTTAATTCGCTAAGCAGACACTTAGTGATTCTTTAAAGGAACAATCTGTTTCGTTACCTAATTCGTTGACCAATTCGTTAAGATCATTGTTTCAGATTCGTTAATATCAGTTCTATTTCGTTACCTAAATACTCTTAACTTCGTTAAGTTGTGATTCGTTATCTACTGTTCACAATTCGTTATCTAGTGTTCATAGTTCGTTATCTACTGTTCACAATTCGCTACATTAATTTTCAATTTAACCCATGAAGTTTGAGAAAATTGATTATTTAGCAAACATGGCCGGTATGTATGCATTAGCTTCCCAAAATATGTTAATGCAACAAATGTTGTAACTGGAAACCGAGATCGGTTCACATTCAAAGTGTCCACGTTTGATGAAATTTAGCGATTTTGCTAAATGAGAACCCCGTTTCCGTGCTAATCTAGGGTCAGTTCACCCTGATTGTTCGTATTGCTTAGATGAAGTTTACACCGTTCCAATGATTGGGTATGAGAGTATTGGTTTTACACCTAAAGCTATCTCGCAATATTCGGTTGAAGAGAAGAAAGTGTTAGAAATTGAGACGAAAGCTTATTCTACTCTCACTATGGCTTTACCTGAAAACATCTTTTACCAAGTTGGTAGCAAAAAGAAAAGTGCTTCTCTATTCCAACATATTCGTATAAGGAGTATGGGTAACACCGCTGAAAGCAAAAAGGTTATGCTCAAGTTTCAATTTAGAAACTTTAACCTGCTTAAGGGTGAGACTGTTGAAGAGATGACAACAAGATTTAATCATTTGATAGCTGAGATGGATAAGATGAGATTGGAAACTTCTGATATTGACAAAATTGATACCATTAAAAGTGCATTACCGAGTTCTTACTCGAATTTCTTGATGGTTCTAAAAGAAAATAATTATTTCAACAATGAAGATTTGACGGCATCGGAATTTATGCAAAAGATCGAAGCACGAGAAAACGATCTTAAATGTCAAAAGTCTTCAAAAGATAGTCAAGATCCTGCATTTTATGGTGGAAGTATGCCATTAAGTTCAACCATTTCTCCCATCACTGCATTTCTAACACAAACTGCAAGCGATAATGCAACAACTATCTATAGTGATCCACGTGCTTGTTTTTACACAGCTAGAAATACTGGATCATCTGGTTTTTCTAGTTCATCTGGAGGGTCTGGGAATTCATCACCTTCAAATAAATTCTCAACACAACCAAATGTAAACATGAGGGAGGCTGAACAAAATTTTGCTTTCTTATCTGCCTTTATGTCTTCATATGAGAATTTGGTTAGTAGCAAGATTGCAACAAGTGATTTGACTGATGAAGACTATGACCAAATTGATCCTGGTGAATTGGAACTGATGGACTTAAAGTGGAATATGGCTATGATAGTTAGGAAGTGAAAAAGTTTATGCAACGAACGGGTAAAGATCTTCCTTCATTGAACAAGAAGTTGGGTTTTGATAAATTAAAGGTAAAATGCTATAACTGTCAAGAATTTGGGCATTTTACTAAAGAATGTGATAAGCCGAAGAAGGAGTATACTGGTCCTAGAAAGCAAGATCAGAACTCATCTGGTAAAAGTGGAAGTGATGCGGGAAATTCTTCTGGAACGAAACCATCAGAATTCTGGAGGCCAAACAATGTTATCTAATTTAGATGGGGATGATTGGTCAGAAAGATTATTGTGCAATAACAATCAAGCGAATCTGGCAATGTTTGCATTTCCTGAGAATTTGCAAGACGCAAGTGGAAGTGAACTATCTTCGGCTGCTGACACTGAATCTGATTCAGATGATTCAAGTGAAAAGCTTCCAACCACTTTCGCATGTATGGCAAAAATTAAAGATTCAACCACGTCTGCTTACATGACTAAGCAAAATGAGGTTAGTACTTCTACTTCTAAGTTATCTATTAATGTTTCATGTGCTGATTGTGAACTCAATAAGCCTAAGATAGATTCCTTGAAACTTCATAATGATAATTTTCTAAAAGAGATTGTTTCTTTAAAGGACACTTATAGACAATCCTTAACCTCTCAAATGCATTCAAGAGAGAAAATTGAGGCCTTAACTATAAGCAATCATGATCTTAAAGCTGAGTTATCGGTTAAAATGACTATTAATGATCAAAAGTTTCAAGAAATTTTGAAACATAGATCAAAGATAACCGAGCTTGAAAATGAGGTTCTTGAGTTAAAGAACAAATTGGGCAAATTTAGAAACTCTTCCTTTTTGCTAAATGAAATAATTGAAGTATCTGGTAAGCAAAAAGATTCAAAGAAAGGAATAGGTTTTGTTGAAATTCCACCACCTTTTCAAAATGATTACAAACCAAATCCTTTTGCTAGAAAAGAAGAGGATGTGGTTGTTAAAGAATCTATGGTTTCTAAAAAAGCAAAATCAGTTAAACCTGAAACTGTTAAAACTCAATCTACAACTCAGAAACCTCATGTTCAAAGCAACAAAATCTTTGTTGAAAATATTGACAAAGTCATCATTGAGGATGTGTTCGAACCTGGAATAATACACAAGAACAAGAACATTCCAAGTTCAAATCTCATACTGTGTGAACCTCATGAATTTAAGAAGGCTGTGTATGGTTCGCACACAACTCATGTGAAACAAGATAATCATGTTAAAGTCAAACTAGTAAGGGCTAAGATATCAGAAAAACCCAAAAATCCAAATGTTTCTAAGCCATCTACTGGTCGTGTGTTTAAATTAAAGGGGATAGACACGATGTTCACTGAGAAAGACATTCCAATAAGTATCATTAAACCGGAACTGATTGAGAGTGTTTTTCACAATGAAACTTCCAAGATTAAAGATCTTGAACGTCGGTATGCTCAAGCTAAAACATCAATTTCATCTGATCCATTGACTAAAGCTAAGCAAGTTTTAAAACATGCTAAGAAAGTTCAATTTGTAAAGTCATCTGGAACAGATACTTTGAAAAGGTTTTCAAATTGTTATAACTTAGATTTTTATTTGAAAAAGAACTCTGAGTTATCTTATGATTTAGCTAAGAGTTTTACAAAGAACGTGAGTCATTATCAACCTTCGGTATCATATGTTAATGCTAAATCTCAACACAATCATGTGGACATGCGAAGCTGTTTCCTTTTTGGTCAACAAGGACATGTGGTGAGAAACTGTGGTCAAAAGAGTTCTCGGAATCTTCACCCATTTGTCAAAGAACAATCAAAATCAGTTCCTTTAATAACAGAAATTCTGAAAGACCTATGTCGTATGATGATGATACTCATATTATGTTCTCAAACGTGAATCCTCGAAAGGTTGTTCATGTGAATGAAACTCATGGTTATGTTAAACCAAAGTTTGTTCCAACTGAACCGTTATGCAAAAATGTGAATTCAAATGTAGTTCAAGCGGCTTATCTAAGACGAAAGTCTAAGAAGCCTGTAACTTATTCTCAAGTTGCTGAACAACAGTTGAATTCAACTAGGTTTAATGTTTCTCAAGAAAACCAAAAGGTGCCCAAGACTGAGGCCTAGGCTGCCTTTTTGAACTAATCATTTTCTATTGTGTGTAGGGTATATCCAAGACCATTTCCGGTGAAAACTGGATTATGGATAGTGGATGTTCTCATCATATTACTGGAAATCTCGACCTCTTAACAAATGTGAGAAATATTCAAGGAGGTTATGTGGCATTTGCTGGGAATTCTGGGGGGTATGATTACACAAGAAGGTGATGTTTCGAATGGGCATATTACTTTTGAGAAGGTTAACTACTGTGACAAAGTAGACCATAATTTGTTGAGTGTGTCGCAAATATGTGACAAGCAATACACTACAATATTTACAGATAAAGAATGTCTGATTTTGAAATCGGGGTATGTGATTCCAGAGGATATTGTTATCATGCGATCACCTCGATCAAATGATATTTATGTCTTAAATATGAGTTCTAAAGTATCAGCATCTATAAAAACATGTTTTGTCTCGAAAGCAACCGAGAAAGATTCTATTCTATGGCATCGTAGAATGGGTCACATTCATGTTCGTAAGATGAACTACCTAATGGCAAATGACCTAGTTGAAGGTGTGTCTTTGAAGAATTTTAAGTTATCCGATCACTGTATTGCTTGCAAAAAGGGCAAACAGAAGAAAAATGTGCATCCTTCTAAGTTATTAAATTCCATTGATAGTCCTTTTGAGCGACTTCATATGGATCTTTTCGGTCCAGTGAATCGTGCGAGTATTTCTGGAGACTGGTATTGCCTGGTAGTTACTGATGATTACTCAAGATACTCATGGGTCTTAGTTATGAGTTCGAAAGATCAAACACCGGTTCTTGTTCAAAATTTAATCACTAAGATCGAATCACTATACAAACAGAAAGTAAGGAGAATTCGAAGTGACAATGGTACTGAATTTAAAAATATTGAATTGGATTTCTTTTGTTTACAAAAGGGAATTCATCGAGAATACAGTGCCCCATACGTACCATAACAAAATGGTGTTGCTGAACGAAAGAATAGAATGTTGATTGAAGCTGCTAGAATTATGCTTGCTGATTCAAAGCTTCCTATCCATTTTCGGAATGAGGCGGTGAATACTGCTTGTTATACACTCAATCGTGTTCTAACTATTAAGAGACTCAAGAAGACAAGTTATGAGATGTTGAAAAATTGTAAACCTAATTTAAAGTACTTGGAACCATTTGGGTGTCCTTATACGATGTTGAAAAAGGATGGGAAAGTTTGATGAAAAAGCCATTGAAGGGTATTTCTTGGGGTATGCTTCTCCTAAGAAATGAGTATTTAACTTCACGTCTGGTTGTGTTGAGGAATGGTATCATGTGGACTGTCAAAAGTACACTATTCCTTCTTAAGGAAGAGGTCCCGACTGGATGTTTGATTATGATGGCTTATTTAATTTATTTACTCCAACAAGTGATCAACCTGATGAAGATTTAGTCCGTGCTTACTTTGAAGAAAAACCGGTAATTCCAAGATTTTCAAGTTCTAATGATGCTGAAGTTCCAACCGATGCTCCAACTGAAGATCCTGATAATGATTCTCCAGTTCTCTTTAATAATGCATCTACTTCGTCTGATGACACTCCAGTTGTTGATCAAGTTATTGAACTTGATAGTGATGTTTCATCTCACGACCTGGATGAACATTACACTAATTTATTTGAAACTGTTGATGTTCCTGAGAATCCCACTCTTAGGATTCATAATTATCATCCAAAAGAAAACATTATTGGTGAACTTGGTGTGGGAGTTCAAACACGTTATCAAGTTGCTTCATCAAGTGAAAATAATGTATTATGTGCTTATGCAGATTTACATTTGTCTGGACTTGTAAATCTTGCTATATTCACTTGTTTTCTATCCCAGGTTGAGCCAACGACTCCTCTTATGGCACTTCAAGATTCTACTTGGGTTGAAGCCATGCAAGAAGAATTACAGCAATTTGCACGTCTGGGTGTTTGGGATCTTATCGACAAACCTGCTAGAGTCAAGAAAGCAATTCCGACTAAGTGGGTATATAAGTGTAAGAAAGACGATTGTGGGGTGATTGTGAGAAACAAGGCACAGTTAGTAGTGCAAGGATTTCATCAGCAAGAGGATATTGACTACACTGAAGTATATGCTCCTGTTGCAAGATTGGAGTCCATACGAATCTTTCTGGCCTATGCAGCTTACAAGAACATAAAAGTCTATCAAATGGATGTCAAAAGTTCTTTTCTCAATGGTGAACTTCACGAGGAAGTGGTTGTTTTACAGCCTCCAGGTTTTGAAGACCCTGATTATCTTGACCGATTTTATCGCTTAAACAAGGCATTATATGGTCAACATCAAGCCCCGAGAGCTTAGTATGTCACACTCGCCGACCATCTGACGGATAATGGTTTCAAACGTGGAACTGTTGAGTGCACTTTGTTTTATAAAAATATTGGTGATGATCTTCTCCTCATTCAGATTTATGTAGATGACATAATCATTGGGTCAACAAACGAGGCATTGTGTAAGGAGTTCGAGAAATCAATGCAAACCAAGTTCAAGATGAGTTCGATGGGAGAGATGAACTTCTTTTTAGGGTTGCAAGTTCATCAGTCTGCGAAAGGAATCTTTATTCACCAGACAAATTATGTGAACGATGTCTTGAGCCGATTCAAGATTACTACTGGAAAAACCCCTTCTACTCCTCTCCCCGTGGGTCACAATTTATCACCAGATGAATTGGAGGATACTGTCGATCCTACCTTATATCGTGCTATGATTGGTTCTTTGATGTATCTTACTGCTTACCGACCCGACATAATGTTTGTTGTTTGTTTATGTGCTATGTACCAAGCAAGTCCCCGAGTGACTCACCTGGCAGTGGTCAAATGTATTCTTCAATATCTGAGGGGCAATCCTGACACCGGGTTATGGTACCCCGAGGACGATACTATTGATCTTACCGCTTATTTTGACTCAGATTATGGAGGATGCAAGATTAATTTCAAGTCTACCACACCGGGATGTCAATTCTTAGGAAGCCGACGTGTTTCCTGGAAGTGTAAGAAGCAGACAACGGTCTCCACTTCAACCGTCGAAGCTGGGTATGTTGCAGCCTCGAGTTGCTGTTCCCAGGTTTTGTGGATACAACAACATCTTCGGGACTACGGTTTGAAGTTTGTTACTACTCCTATCTTAATTGATAATTCTGCTGTCATTAGCATCACCAAAAATCCGTACAACACTCTAAAACGAAACATATCGAAATTCGATATCATTTCATACGTGATTGCTTTGAAAAGAAATTAATTGACCTTGAGGAAGTAAATACTGATTTTCAAAGAGCTGATTTATTTACCAAAGCATTTGATAAAACGCGTTTTCAATTTTTGCTTGGTTTAAATGGCCTAAAGACCCTTGCTGATATCCTAAAATTAGGATATCTATCTTTATTTTTTAGTTTGTTTTTATTTTAAATTTTATTTTGGTTTTGGCTTTTAGGGGTTGAAAATAGAAAATACAAAAAGATTTGTGCTTTTCGTTTGTGCAAAAAAAAATCTGAAAAAAACCCAAAAACATCTAAAAATTTGAAAAGTCAAAATGATTGTGAAATTTTTAGTTTTATTTTATAAATTTGAGAAATCAAAAATATTGTGAACTTCTCGTTTGTATAGAAAAATCGGACAAAGACAAAAAGATTGTTTTTTATGTATGTAAAGAGAAAAACCAAAAAGATTTTTGCTTACGTTCGCTGAAAAATATGTCAATTGCTCCTATTTGAAGGACATGTACTTGTATATGTTTGGTCCTGATAATTTCTTTTAAATATTCGGGATAGCCATTTACCTAACATTCAAAAGTAATTGGGGAGCTCTTTATGCTTTTTATTTTATTTTCTCGCTGAAAATTATTTCGGTTATTTAAGTTTGTGGAGCATGCTTGCATGTCTTGGTCCTGTTATCTACTTGTAGATTGATAAGATAGTCATTAATCTATAGACTAAAAGTAACTGGGGCAATTAAATTCATTTTGTTTTATGCTCCTCAAAATTTTGAGTTTTTTAAGCAAAAAGAGAAAATGATAGTACATTGATTATTTAACCCCAAATCCAATAAGAAATAAGCTTAAAAGACTGAGTGCTTAAGAATTGGTGCATTGATAGGTCTTAAACAAATTGTTAGAGTAAAGTATGTCATATAATCATAAATAAAAGCCAAATTGAAAGAGGTGTTAGTCTCTAGCAAAAATCTATGTGAAGATGGTAGAAATGTAATAACCAATCATACTCAAGCCTTATAGCTGTTGATCACCCAAAAATATAATAAAACAAATAACAAGCGTTAGGATTCTGGACACTGTGAGTCTTTATGCGGCTTAATCATCTGGGTATTCATAAGAATGAATATTTCACTCGCTTTTAGAGCAAACCCAAAGTCATTAAACTTGATCACTGCTGTACTTCGTACAATCCAAATTACTGACTTGATCAAAATCCGCTGTTAGTTATACACATGTTCCTCCCTTGCGCGCGTCTCATTACCAATAAGCAACGGACCCCAGGTGATACAATGTATGTAAGCCGATAGATGGACTCGTGCAAACTCACTCACAATAAAGGAAACTTGATGCATTGCTCAAAAATTCTAAAATCTTCAAAATTTTGATCAACACTATAATGGTTTAAGTCAAGTTGGGGTGATTTGGCAAAAATCAAACTAAGCTTGAACCGAGATTAGAGGCTGGTAGTTTCTGATATTCTGTGCACTAATTGAACTATTAATTGTATCACAAAAATGCTTGAAAACTTGTTATAAGATTTAAGTGGACAACAATATCAATGACCGACTTAACGCCAGTTATAATATCACTGAAATATAAAACTGTGATGGAAAGGCAATTCAATCAATTTGATTCTCTGCTCAAACTCAACAAAAATCCAAAAATATGTACTGCTTTTGAAAAACCATACAAAAACACAAAAACATTTTCTATTCTATGTTTTTAGTTTCAGATATTTCTTTTGTAAAAATTCTAAATCAAAAGATAAAAATACAAAAAGATTTTGCATTTTCGCTTTTACATATTAGTTAATTCTTTAAGTTAAGTGTTTCAAAACTTAAAACACGTTAAGGTAATTGATCTTCGGGATACGAGATTTCATTAATTTATTTAAGTAAATTGATTTCATTAATTCATTTATTTATTTATTTTAAAATTAAATAAAGTGATTATTTAATTAATAAGATGATTCGTTAATTTTGATTCATTAAATTAACAAATTAAAGCCATTTATAACGAGTTTTGTTCTAATTCGTTAAGATTAATTCGCTTCCGCCACTCTGTAACGAATGGCTTCTAATTCTTTAAGATTTTAACGATTCACTTTGTAATTCGTTATGCCACGTGTTAGCTTAAGATAACGAATCACCTGATTTGTTATTTCAAAATTTAAACGAATCAGATGATTCGTTACATTGGAAAACATGCAGTGTCAGATTATATAGGGAACTGTGAAGGCGGTTCGTTTCACTATTCACTTTTCATCTTCCTCATAAGCACTGTTACTCTGGCTGATTTTTCCAAAATATTTGTTCATCAGTTTTTAGTATTTTGATTATACCATTGTGTTCCTAAGGTATAGACGATCAAACCTTTGTGTTTTTCGTCAAAAATGATATAGTTTTGATAGGTTAATTATGTTAAGATTCTTACCGTGTTTTCGAGTTTTATTTAAACCTTAAGAGGTGTGCTTTATACCATGATTGAGTACCTCTATTTGATATCATTATCATCGGAATGGATTTTCGAGATCCATAGTGATCTTTGATAATGTTTTGGTTGATGATTACTGGGTTAATTTTTAACTGTTAATATCGGGTTTTTATGCTTCGTTCAAACCCTTAATTTTAGAGACTTATACCTTGTTTTGGAAACCCAAATCAATACCACTCTAATCGTAATGAGTTTCCGAGATCCTTGTGGTCAATGGTTTGGATATTCATCGACGATTATGGGGTAATTGATATCAATTTGCATTTTTGACTTTTAGTGTTCTTGGTAATTTTGACCTTGACTAGATAAGTCAAAGATTAAGTCGTTTTGGCAATTCGTTATTCTTAGCGAATTGGAACTAATTCATGTCCAATTCGTTAAGTAATTCAAACGAATTAGAATAAGCGAATCAATTTTTCTAACGAATCAGATAGGTATTTGTAAATTATAACGAACTAGAGGGTTAGTTCGTTACCTTTTCATCGAAGCCACAATAAATCAAACTCCTATCACTGTAGATACCGATGTGATTAGACGTGGTCTTCGTTTTGGTGACAATATTGACAATCATGTGAGTTTGAAAAGAAGTTGATCAAGGGTCTATTTCGTCGTGTATTTTACGGTGGTGACATCAGAGAGACTATGTATAACAAGAATGGGTTGTGTCCTACTTACAAGTATCTATTGCATGTGTTGATTCATTGCTTGGGAGGACGTAAAGGCGGGTTTGATGAATGTCGTATCATGTTGCAGTCGGCTTTTGTTGCACTAGTCCTTAACAAGCCGTTCAACTTCTCAGAGATGATTTTTTATCATCTTAAAGAACAGTGTCTACAAACGGTTCAGAAGAAGAAGTTCTTAATGTATCCATGGTTCCTTCAGGTAATTATTCAAGACTTGATTCCAAATTTGGTCATCGATCAAGCATAGGTAGAGGACCTGTTGGAATTAGATCACATGACGGCTGATACGGTACGAAGAATGAAGATTTATCGAAAGGAGAGACCTAGAACCAAACGTTTGATTGGTCATATTGCGAATCATTATTATGTATGTCCTGACAATGATCGCTGGATCCCTGACGATTCAGATTCTGAGCGTGAGGAGGGACCAGGTGGGAAAGATGGTGATGATGGTGGTAATGATGGTGGTGACGGTGGTAATGGTGGTGATTGTGATGCAGTTATTCTTGAACAACAAGCTGTGGTTGAAGCGGCGCTGGCTGCTACAATTGCAGCTCAACGAAAGAGAAAGGGTAAAGAGTTGGCTTCTGAATGCTCTTCTAAGCGTCGAGTGTCGGCTGGTGCTGGCATCTCGTTTGGAGTTCAGCCTCCAAGGTCATCCACTCCTCAACGCCCGGCGGTGCCGCTTACTAGCACTCCAGATCTTACATTAATGACTACGCTTACTTACGATCCTAAGCTTGGTATGATTCCTCAAACCTTTTTATCTCCTATACCAAGGCCTTCAACTGCTACCTCGGTGGTTTCTCCTACACCGACTATGTTGCCTCCACAGCCAATGGATTTCTCATTTTTGAGGCTTAACCGACCTCAAGGTCCCGTTCAGCCTATCCTAGATTCGGTTCTTTCTATGACACATGATCAACAGATGAATATGGTTCTGAGTCTACTTCATTTATATGAAAATCAAATGTCCGCTGACCGTATGACTCAAGAACTAATGATGGAGAATCAACGATGACTGATGGGATATGTATCTTTTTGTCAAAAGGAAACAAAAGAGCTTCGTGAGATTGTAAGTCTCAGGGGGTGAAGATCAAAGAACAGGAGGATCTGATCTTGCAGTTAACGTGCAAGGATGTTGCACTGAAAAAGATCAAGAATGATGAAGAAGATCCGAACGAGTCTGGTGCAGGAGGTGAGCCTAAACAATCTCATGGTTCATCTTCAGGTGCTGGTACTAGTGGAGTTGGTGACTCGGACAAGCAGATAATTGTTTATCAAGATTACACAGCTGCTAAACTGATTGAGATGATCGAAGCTGACACTGTAATCTTTGTTGATGGATCGGGGGTGGTCAGAAGTATGGTGAATAGAAATGAGATTGAGGTTGGTCATTTTTTTGAAAGGTCTCTAACACGAGAGCAGATTTCACTACTGCTTGGTTTGAATGACGATGAGTTGACCCGTGTTAGAGGCAGAACCGGATGTGGAAGTTATGAACGATGAGGAGATTCTAAATGATCCGACTATTCAAATGAATACGGATTTTATTTATGAAGATGAGGAGATCGAGGTTGAAGATGTCTAAGCTGAGGAGTATCCTGACCAATGTTGATCAGGGTGCTCCAATATTTAATGAAGAAACGTTTAAAGTAGCTGAGGATAATCTGGATAAGGTATCTAAGGGTAAAAATGTGGTTTATACGAGATTCAATTCGATTGAAAACCTGACTGATGCTGATATTGCAAGATGGTTTGGGTATCGAAGAAAGAAAACTCGTAAGATTATTGAGGCTTATAGGTATGTAGATCAGGAACATAAGGATGAAGTTGTTGCTCGTGCTAAAGCCAACCAAATGACTTCATTCAAGACCGTGTTAAAGGTTCAAGGTGATATCATTTCTTGGTTATTTGATTCCGATCTTAAAGTATGTATTGTTAAATGGGAAAAGGGGGCTCAATATTATGAGAAGATAATGGATGTTCTCACTTTACCGCGTTGGGATGTTCGTACCCTCGCGTGTCGTCCATTTATCAATTGTGGGGGTGATTGAATAGCAGATTGGTTCCATCAACATCTGCTATTTGAAGTCAACCATGGATTTAAGTTTCTTAAGCCTCATGTTCCAACCCGAAAACGTATAGATGAAATTGATCCCAGGACAGGTTGGAGAAAGTTGATCCTCAAGGTTAAGCCACCATAGACCATGAAGCGGGTACCAGTGAAGATGCTGAATCAACACATACATCTATCTTTCAACCGCTGGTATTAAGATAACCGAACTGGCGAGGCCGTCAATGTTCTGGGCAAAGGTTTGAAGTCCGAGCTAATCAAGATCATTGATCCAATGTGGCTTGTTAACTTAACCGAGACCGACAACGATGTGCTACACAAGAATAAGATATTGTTCGAGCGCAATGAAGACTATGATCTGGCTATACAGTTCCAACACGTTGTGCGTGTATGTTATGGGAACGGGATTCATAGTTGCAGAGATTGGCAGTCCAAGCGTTTCAAGTAAAGTAAAGAAAAAGAGCTCAAGACGAGGGGGTGTCTGTTAGTACACGGTTTTGCGTCTCGAGTCTTTGTATATATCGTTTATGTATTTGTCATTTTATTTATGTAATAAAGTATTAAGTTATTATTGTAGTTCGTTAAAACATAGGCTAGTTCGTTAAGGATGTTTAACGAACTAGAGCTAAGTTAATATACCTCCTGATTCGTTAAGGATGTTTAACGAATCAGGGGGTGATTCATTAAGCTATTTATATTTTAATGTATGTAACGAAGTGGATGCTAGTTCGTTACAGAATATGTAACGAACTACATCCATCTTCTATATATAGTGGTTTCAGTCCACTGTTTATTTAAGTTTTGATTTAATCGTAACGAACCTCTGTCCAGATACACCATCAAAGCTTCATATTAATCTTATACACATACATACAACTAATATATTACATACCACATGCAATCAAGCGTAATTATGAGCTAGATCCGTATTAAAGTTAATTATATATGTATTATATATATATATATATATATCATATCTGAGATCTGTGTTAGATTAACGTGTTCAAACATGTTTCAAAACTTGAATATTGGGAATAATGGTGCATATACTTCGCAATAGAATAATGATGATTGGCAAGTTGATTTAGCTTGCATTTCATTACCAAACTGATCAATCTCTTTGATTTGTGAAGGGGCAGTCCACACCGTAAATGAAGTATGGTATATGGACAATGGACATTCCAGGCACATGACATGTGACAAGAGGTTACTTGTGAACTATGAAGAAAAATGTGAAGGCCCAGTTGCATTTGGGAGTGATGAGAATGGAGGAAAAATTGTGGGTAAAGGAATACTCACTAATGGAAAAATTACCTTTGATAATGTGTTCTATCTAGAAGGATTAAAATATAACCTTTTGAGCATTTCTCAAATGCGTGATAAAGGTTATAAGGTTAGATTTGATGACTCACACTGTTTCATCCTCAAAACTGAATTTGCATTTCCTCCTAACAAGATTATGATGAAGGCTCCTAGGAATGGTAATCTATATGAACTAATTATGAAGGATGCCATTTCAAGAGGAGGTACTTGTTTTGTATCAAAGGCCACTGAAAATGAGAACAAATTATGGCACGGAAAGGTTTGTCATGTCTACCTAAAGAACATGAACAAACTTGTTAAGGGTGAGCATGTAATGGGTTTAACCACAAGGGAGTTCAAGGTTGACGAAAAAAAGGTGACAATGGTATCCTTAGAATGAGAAACCGGATTTGGGTACCAATCGTTGGAGACTTGCGTGAGAAAATTATGAACGAAGCCCATAAGTCCAAGTACATGATGCACCCCGGTAGTGACAAATGTACCAAAATCTCAAATCGAACTACTGGTGGAATGGGATGAAAAAGGACATCGCTACGCATGTGACGAAATGTCTAACATGTTTAAGAGTCAAGGCTGAACACCCAAAGCCTTCGGGATTGCTCCCACAACCCGAGCTTCCCATTTGGAAATGGGAGTTAATAACCATGTATTTCATTACAAAACTCCCGAAGACGACTCGACAACATAATGCCAAATGGGTTATTGTGGATCGATTAACAAAATCCGCACATTTTATACACATAAATGAGTCATACTCAATGGATAGGTTAGCACGAATCTATGTGAACAACATTGTTGCTTTGCATGGAGTACCGCTATCTATAATCTCTGACCGAGACAACCGTTTTATGTCTCACTTCTGGAATAGCTTCCAAAAAGCGTTAGACACCAAGCTAAACCTTAGCACCGCCTATCATCCACAAACCGATGGGCAAAGTGAAAGGACGATTCGAACATTGGAAGATATGCTCCGCGCTTTTGTGATAGACTTAGGTGGAAGTCGGGACGACCACTTACCTAATGTAATTCTAGTATAACAATAGATATCACACAAGTAATCAAGCCGCACCATTCGAGGCGTTATATGGTATAAATTGTAGAACGCCCGTGTGCTGGTCGGAAACTGGAGACAATCAATTATCTGGACCCGAGATTGTCCAAAACCACCGACAAAGTTCTTCAAATCCGTGAACGACTTAAAGCGGCACGTGACCGCCAAACGAGTTACGCCGACGTCCGTCGTAAGCCGTTAGAGTTTATTGTTGGTGACAAAGTTCTATTAAAAGTCTCACCATGGAAAGGCGTAGTTCGCTTCGGGAAGAAAGGAAAACTTAGCCCTCGATTCGTAGGTCCATTTAAGGTACTCGAACGACTCGGGACCGTTGCATAACATTTGCAACTACCCGAAGAAATGCAAGGGATGCACGATGTGTTCCACGTCTCCAATCTGCGAAAATATTTAGCCTACGAATCTCTATCTATGCCCCTAAAAGATGTAGAAATAAATGAAAATTTAAAATTCGTAGAGCGTCCAATTAAAATAGAAGGTTCGAAAACAAATAAATTGAAAAGAATAACATTATAAATCGTGAAGGTGAAATGGGACTAACGAAGAGGGCCTGAGTATACATGGGAAATTGAGTCCGAAATGAAGAAGAAATACCCCCACTTATCCTCGTAAAGCAAATCTCGAGGACGAGATTTATTTCAAGGTGGGGAGGATGTAACATCACGAAAATTTCGAGTCAAAAATGTTAAGCTTCCAAAGTCAAGAGACCAAACCTGCCAAATTCCAAACTTGAAGGTTCAAAATGAAAAATCTGCTTCTTGGGCTGATCGCGATACGCGGCGGCCTTAGAGTCAAGGTCATCGCGTATCGCGATAACCCTTCTGACAAAGCGTGACCCGTATGCCACGTGGCAACCGGTGGCACAATGTGTTGCCACATGTCACAACGCCTGCCACGTGTCGCCACGTGGCTAGTCTACGTGGTGACTCAGAGAGCCTACGTCGCGTCGCGATACCGACGATTGTATCGTAAAGCATGCCGATGTATGGAGGAGTATTGGTGTTCCTAGTTTTGCGTGCCGAAGTGAGGTGCTGATCAAAAAGAATTGAAAAAGGGAAAAGGCGTTGAAGTGCTGCTCAACTTTCTAGGGTTATTATAAGCCATCAAAGGTAGGCATAATGGTCGAATAAAATAATAATAAAATATTATAAAATGCTTAATACCCTAAGTCGAGGTTATGCTCGATATCTCGATAAAATAAAAGAATATATAACAAAGAAAAGAAAGAGAAAAAAAGTAATATTAATATAAGTACTCATATATATATTATGTGAGATTATATATGATTCTTTGTTATAGATATTATTTAGGTAATAATTAGTATTCTTAAATAATAAAGAAAAGAAAGAAATATGTTTCTTAGAGAAGAAGAAACGTAGGGTTTTAAAATAAAGATTAACTATAGGTTATCTTATAAAATAAAGGTCTTAAGCTGGATTGTAAATCCGACTAACAAAAGGTACTCGTACTATAGGTGCGAGATAGCAAATGGAAAGACCCTCGGACGGTGTTGAAGCCGATTCAAATCAAAAGGTGAATACGCCCCAAACTTTACAACTTGTTTTAGAAGGAGTCAAATGTGTTATATGAAAAAGTTTTACATGAGACCACGTGTCTCTAAAACATTTATAAAAAAAAGTAAAAGCCTATCCCTCAGGCTGTCGTGTACGTTTGTCTGGATCCTTACATGTGTAGTAGTACGTGGTGTGCGCATCGCACCACACCTGGTCGTACTACGCTTTCCTGCGAGGAGCACGACCATGTGTATACGAACGGTACTTAACTAAGTTGAACGATGTGGTGTTTGCTGGGGTACTTAGGTAGAGACTTGAGTTTGTAAATGGTATTATAACTTTGTTATTCCTAAGGCAAGATGGGCCGACGCTTGCGTAACCATCGAGGGGTAATAAAGTAAAAGAAAATATTTTTAGCGTCAGCCTATTCACCAACATTCGTTGCTGACGTATTTTATTTACATTTTTGCAGGTGATGAAAGTTAGTTCTTGACGAACGAAGAGTTCAAGATATCTAATGTCTCGGATCTTTTTGTTAAACTTAATTACTAATGAATGGTGCTTTTGTAAATATAAAACAAGTAATCTTAAACGGAACTTTTGTATAGTAATTTGTATAATGGAAATATTAACTTTTAAATCCACATGTTTTCAAGACTTCCGCCTTTAATATGTAACTCTTATTTATTTATAAATGTGGTACCAACTGTCAGTCACACTCACAGGCCTAAGATGGGGGTGTGACACATATATTTATTAATGGGCCACATTGGGCCTTGATTGTTGTTAATGGCCAGTATGGTCTCTATCATGTCACAGTTACGTTAACAGGTTGTAAAGGAGTGTAGTGAGTCATAGTTGGTCTCATAAAATGACGTTGATTGGTATTAGTGGCCCATTATATCATCTATCATGTCCTAGTCGCTACAAGGTGGTTGTATATGAGTGTAGTGAACCATAGGCATGTGTCAACGCCCAATAACATGTAATACTTTTATTGATGGAACATATTGGGCCTTGAT
This sequence comes from Bidens hawaiensis, assembly GCF_021521415.1. Classification (NCBI taxonomy): domain Eukaryota; kingdom Viridiplantae; phylum Streptophyta; class Magnoliopsida; order Asterales; family Asteraceae; genus Bidens; species Bidens hawaiensis. The sequence continues at coordinate 96,028 of NW_027491300.1, read as the reverse complement.
TGTTGTTAATGGCCCAGTATATCTCTATCATGTCATAGTTAATTTAACAGGTTGTATAGGAGTGTAGTGACTCATAGTTGGTGTTAACGCCCAGTAGCATGTCCTACTTTGCATTAATGGGTTGTCTTGGGCCTTGATTGTTGTTAGTGACCCATTGTAGTCTCTATCATATGGTATTTACTCTAAAAGGGTTGAATATGAGTTTAGTGAGTCATAGTTTGGTTAACGCCCAATAATATGTCATACTTTCATCAATGGGCCTTATTGGACCTTAACTAGTGTTTGTAGCCCATTATAGCCTTTATCACATCATAGTTGCTCTAAGAATGTTGTATAAGAATGTCATTATTCATAGTTAGATGTTAATGGCCGATAACATCTGATACTTTCATCAACAGGTCTTATTGGGCCTTGTTGGTGTTATCGGCCATTATAGCCTTTTTCATGTCAAAGTCGCTCTAATTGGCCATATTAAGGCTTGAAAACTCTTAGTGGCCTATTATGGCATGTGATATGTAACATTAGATATTTAAGGGTTATATCGTGTTACGTGTTATAGGGAGTCATATTAGACCATAATAGACAAAAACAAGTCATACATGTCCTAATGGACCATATTGGGCCTTGAAATCTCTAATGGCCCATTATGCATATAATTTTAAATTGTGTCTTAAGAGGTACAACTCGCCTAACCCGACGATATACATTAAACATAGAGGTGGAAAATGGGTTGGGTTGGGTCGAAACGGGCTATGGGTCGGAATGGGTTAGGGTCAGAACGGGTCAATTAATAAAAGGGTTGTTATGGTTCGGGTCGGAACGGGTCAGGGTCAAAAGGTTCGGGTCAGGGTCAAAAGGTTCGGATCGTAACGTGTCCGGGTCAAAATAGGTCACGGTCTAAACGGGTCAAAACGAGTTTCGGGTCGTTTTGTTTTTTATTAACAATGACAACTCGTTTCAGCGAGTTTTAAGTTCGTTTAAGCACTTAACAACTAGTTTTTATAGCAAACAGCATGTTAAATAGCTCGTTTCGGCGATTTTTCAGTCTGTTTCAGCAATTAGCGGCTCGTTTAAGCACTTAACAGATCGTTTCAACGCGTTTTGGCTAGTTTTGCAGCAATTCAGCAATAAAAAAGCAGCAGTTATGAGAGTATATTCAACAACACATTACTCTAAGACCCACATATGAACTCAGACACAAACACAAACTTGACTCGATAAATCGTTGGTGATTATAAGTAATGTCAACAGTACGAAAATTCCTAACATGTATTCACACATCATATCATGGCAAAGCAATCAAATATTCATCATACAACTTAACTTATGATCATTCAGTTCACGAGATAGATTCTGGCATGTACAAACTGATTTTATTCACAAAGAAAAGATTAAGGATAAATTCTACAAAATTTAACAAATTAGAATATATGAATCAGGTTTCTCTAACAATTTTTATTATATTTTTCTCATGCATAGAAAACGTACAATAATTGAACCATTACAGATAAGTACTAACAGTTCAGCAGATTGCCCAACAAAGAATAGCTTAATGGTTATATCAACCCATCAAACAAAATTGTGTAAGACCAATTGGGTTATCTTATAAACTCATAATACTAAGTTCCAGAAGTGGAAGCAACCCGTTTGGGTTTGTCATTAGGGAGTTATGGTGTCCGAAAAATGGACCAGAATATATCTCCCCGAATCAGCTTTGACATATGTTTTTTGTAAAATCATAAAAGGTATTCAACCCTTATCCAAAAACTACAAAATTTACCTTTCTGGAAACTAGACTCAGAATACTATATCCTAAAATCAAGAACGATCAATAATCAATGTTTAACATCGAGTTATAGACCAATCAATAAACGAGAACGAATCTGTCAGCCAACAGTTCTCAACAAAACTCAAACCTTAACATGTTTATAACATCTCAAGGGTTCTAATTAATCATGTTAAAAACCCCGTTAGATTTGATCGCAGGATGGTTGATGAAGTTTGGAGCAAGAAGCAAAGTGATGAAGAAGAGTAATGAGATTCAATCGATGTTTATAGATTAGGTTTGTAAATGGGAGGAGGTGAAGGTGATGGTCAAATGAAGCATAAATTGTGGTCATTAACTAATAATAGTCACATTTGTTGTTTTGCTGTCACTATTAGCTTTTAGCCACACATCAAATATTATAAGCGACTATCAAATAATGCTTTATGGTCACATAAACACGTAAGCGTGACCATATATATTATTTTTTAGCCACATATGAAATAATTAAAGTGTGACCATTAAATGTTAATAGTCACACGTTTTGTTTTAGTTTCATCGTTAGCTTTAAATCAAACATAAAAGCATATATGTGGCTAGCAAACAATGTTATATGGTCAAATTGACCCGTAAGTGTGACAATATGTATTAGCATTTATCCACATCATTGAAACCTATTGTGGCCGTATATCACATCGGACACACTTTTCTAAGTTTGGCTAGTAACTGTCACATTTTTTTTTGTTAAAGTGTGGCTAAAGGTTTCGAACAACTGTGTTTTTTGTTACACGAATTGAATAAGTGAGGCTAAAGGTTCTAGCAGGTGTGTTTTTTTGTCACATGAATCTAACATATGTGGCTAAAGGTTCTAACATGTGTGTTTTAAGTTCTAACAGGTGTGTTTTTAGTCACGCGAATAACAAATGTGTGGCAAAAAGACCTTTAGCCACACATTTAGACTGAAGTTTGACAAATCACCTTGACCACATGTGTGGCTAAAAGCCATTTTACACGTAGTGTTCATTTCAAGTGATTATATATATGCAATAACATCTATCTTTTCAAAATACAACTTTCTATAATACTGTACTCCTAGTGTTGGGTCACGATTTGGTTAGACTGACACATATTAAAAAGCCATGACATGATCAAGACTAAAGTGAAATAAACGAGGACGAGTTGAAGAATTGCATTATGGTGTAATACCGAAATCCCTATGGATTTCGGTTTATCTGGTAACACCGAAATCCAGGCTAGTTTAGGCTTATATAGGCTTGGCTTTTGGGCCTCATGTAAATGCTAATTATATAAAGCATGTTTAATCATTTTAGGGTTAGCAGTTGGTAAGCAGAACTAGAGAAGTTATTGAACACTTTCATAGCCACCATCAAGAGAGCAATACTGATTTATGTAATCTCATGTACCAGATGATTTATTAATATAATCGTGTGCATTTGGAGTATTATTATGTTTATCATATTTATATTATTTCTCTACATCGTTCTTGAATCATCACGTTGTTAGGATTCCGCACTAACAGCGTGTCTGAGTTGATATCATATTGTAGTGATCTAGATTAAGGACTTACAATATAACGAACATGTTTACGTGTCATCTACATTTATATCATTAAATTTTCGTTAAAGGTTTCAAAATATGCGTTTGTGTTATAATTATTTATTTAAAGGATATATTTATACTTAATTATTCAAATATTATATCTTAGATTGTATCTAATCAAATTATTTTACTTAATTTGTATATTTATTTATTTTATATTTTAATTCTTCAAAATTATTTAAGTAAATGGATATTATATTTTTATCAAGAATAATCAATAGCATTTTTTAAATAATAATAGTCAATCATCTTATAAATATATGACAAACGATAATATTAATTTTGGCAATAATAATTATTGTAGAAACCCATCGATCAATTAATAAATATTCTAATACCAAACCTAACTCAATTCACATTAAAATCTTAATTCATTAAATCGTGTATATCTTTTATAATTAACACTACGTGAAAATTGACCTTCGGCCACACAAAAAAAGTGTGGCCGTAGGCCTTTAGCCACACACATTTGGTTCAGGACATATGTGGCCAAAGGTCGCGACACCGAGAGTATGATATGGCCACACAGGGTTTTTAGTGGCCTTATGTCGTAATAAGTGTGGCTAAAGAGTGCAGGCATTAGTTGCTGGCCATCAAGAAGCCTCTCTAATAAGTGTGGCTAAATGGTAGAAATGGCCACATGTCAGTTTACTAAGAGTGACCATTGCATCTATATAGGCACATGATTTATGTTTCTGCCATATGAATTTTATATTAAAGTGGCCAATAGGGTTGTGTTAAGCTTACATTGTGAGCTATACCGTGTGAATATAGTAAAGAAATTCCCACTTAAATTTAATAATAGCGTGGCTAATTATATGATATAGACACTAGATGTTACATTAAAAGTGGCTAAATATGTTTACTTGCCACTCAAAAACTCTTGTGTAGATTATAGTGTGGCCATTGTCTTACCTTTTGTCACACAAAATGTTTTTCTTAATATAAAGCGTGGCTATTGTAAAACTTTTCGTCACACATAGTGAAGTACTGTGTGGCTAATCATATCCTATTGACACTGGAGGTTATTGTAAATGTGGCTAAAAATGTGAACTTGCTAGTCAAAAAATCTTTTGTAGTTTGTGGTGTGGCCGTTGTCTTACCGTTTGTCACACATAACGCTTTTCTAATTTAAAGTGTGGCTATTGTCAAACTTTTCGTCACACATAGTGAGTTACTGTGTGGCTAAAAATATCATATAGACACTGGAGGCTGTTGTCAATGTGGCTAAAAATGTGAACTTTCTAGTCAAAAACTCTTTTGTAGTTTGTGGTGTGGCCATTGTCTTACCGTTTATCACATATAATGTTTTTCCTAATTTAAAGTGTGGCTATTGTCTAACTTTTCGTCACTCATAGTGAGGTATTGTGTGGCTAATAATATCATATAGACACTGAAGGTTGTTGTCAATGTGGCTAAAAATGTGAAGTTGCCACTCAAACACTCTTTTGTAGTTTGTGGTGTGGCCATTGTCTTACCGTTTGTCACACACATAATGTTTTTCCTAATTTAAAGTGTGGCTATTGTCTAACTTTTCGTCACTCATAGTGAGGTATTGTGTGGCTAATAATATCATATAGACACTGAAGGTTGTTATCAATGTGGCTAAAAATGTGAAGTTGCCACTCAAACACTCTTTTGTAGTTTGTGGTGTGGCCATTGTCTTACCGTTTGTCACACACATAATGCTTTTCCTAATTTAAAGTGTGGCTATTGTCAAACTTTTCATCACACATAGTGAGGTACTGTGTGGCTAAAAATATCATATAGTCACTGGAGGTTGTTGTCAATGTGGCTAAAAATGTGAAGTTGCCACTCAAACACTCTTTTGTAGTTTGTGGTGTGGCCATTGTCTTTACCGTTTGTCACACATAATGCTTTTGTAATATAAAGTGTGGCTATTATCATACTTTTGGCCACACCTATTTAATGTGTTCTATGTGGCCAAATTGTGTGTAATTAGGCAATATATAATTAGTTTTATTTTTTGTGCAGTAATATAAAAAGCTATAAGCAAGCATGACAAAATAAAACTAGAAACAAATTATATTGACAATAATATTCACTTAAGCAAATGTATATGCAAAATATCTTACAAAATACAAAAATAACGACTACCTATATTCTAGCTAAGGTGTCGGTTTTCTTGGCACTGCTCCTTGTCTTCTGTTTGGTCACCCGGTCTATCGTTGTGTACCTTGCCTTTGCCTTCTTTCCAGCTCTGTCTGGTTCTTTTGAGGATGGGAGTGGTGGTAGCTGGAACAACAGAATATGAAAAACAAATATGTATAATTAATGTCGTATTTTGTAATTGAATAGAACAAAATGGTATGCATACATACATACTGAACGTTCGTTTAACTGTTCGTGAACCTTTCGGCGGGAAGTTCGTTTATATTTGTTTATCTTTGTTCAATTAAGTTAGTTTAGATTATAAACAAACGAACATAAACGAACACAAGTGTTCATTTTTTGAACTAAATGAAAAAGAACATAGATATTTGTTCGGTCAAATACGATTAGGTGTTATGGCCAAGAAACAAAAGTACCAATTGCGTTGCCAACAGTCGTAATTTCACCTGCCTCACATGGAATAATTGCTTGTTCCTTTATGGCTCCATCAATACTAACTTTATATCAACCCTCCGGGATTTCTTTTCCATGAAACTGTTGTGGAACCGGTGACCAATAAACTTTACCATTTGCCACTTTGTTAAACTTGTCATGCACACACAAACGACACTCATATACCTATAAACCAGCATGTGAAATTAGAATGGCTTAGTTGAAGTCAATATATAAGTACATACCCATGTTGGTGGGAAATTAACAATGCTTCGCGCAGTACATACCTTTATTTCAGCAGGTGGTGAAGCTTCATCCGTAGATACATCAAGTTTTCTTTTACGGCTTCTCCGTTTTACCTAAAAACCATTCAATGAATCAATCAACAATTAAAGGAAAAACTGAAATTGCCAAATACTTACTGATGGTTTTTTCGAGCCGTTACTATCCGGAGTGTGTTGTAGTTGTGTTCATGCTTGGTCAACATTGTTCTCTACAGGCTTCATTGTAATATAACAGAAATTTGAATTGTTAGACTTATTAGGTTATAAAATATAAAAACTGAAACCGCCAAATACTTACTGATGTCGCGCTATGCGGATCGAGTACCGTTTGGAAAGGAATTATAAAAAGTACTGAAATTGTCAAATACTTACTTATGTCGCGATATGGGGAGCGGTTACCGTTTGGTCAACACTTTTTTCCACAGACTTGGCCTGCAATTTGGTAATAGAAAACGAGCACACTCACATTGGAAACGAATTATAAAAAGTACTGAAATTGTCAAATACTTACTGAAGTCGCGATATGGGGAGCGGGTACCGTTTCGACAACTATTTTATCCGCATACTTGGGCTACAATTAACTTATGCAAAATCAGCACACTCACATGGACAGTTAATTATTAAAACAAATCATTCAAACTGTCAAATGCTTACCTGAGAAGCGGATTCTTGTTGCACAGCCTCACCTGAGGTTAAGATGTTTCCCACAGAACTGGCCTACAAATCAATTTATTAGGTTATGGAAAATGAAAAATGACATGGAAAGTTGTAAAAAACAAAGAAACTGTCAGATACTTACTGGTGCTGGTATTTTCTTTTGCGCCACAACACTAGTACTTTGGTTAGAACCAACCTGGTTGGGAACAGGATTTACCTACGAATTGTGACAAAAACAGTGCCAATTAGGTACATCGAATGCATTAATTAATATGTAGCATACGTCACTTACTTGACTTGCCGACATTTGCGGCAACAATCCTTCGAGATGTCTGAACCTGGCCTCAAATGCTAATTGTTCCTTCTCACGGGTTGCTAGCATAGCATTCGTGGATTCAAGTAGAGTCGTCAACCTGTTCACCACTTCATCTCTCTGCACCGCCTCATACTCAATTTAGGCAATCCGTTGCTTAAACGAGTCTTTTACCCGACTCACACCCCAATATTTACCTGTTGTCAATCCGTACCCAATCCCTTTTAAAAACCCACCTTTCTCTTTGCCAAGCACTAAGGTGACGGCATCTGTGCACGGTTCAAGTGCCAGGGCTCCGGAGGCGATCTGCTCCTCATGCTGAGCCTGCAAGAAAACAAATATTGTAATACACTTGTAACACGCTTATGTATCCACATCAAGTGTTGAGACAAGTTATCATACTCAAGTTTTTTTGACACCAATATAAGGTAATGAATTGACTTTAACATGATTTAAAAAGTTTAATACTAAAACATACTAATTTGGTTGCGCCATCTTTGTCCTCCCTTCCTTTCATCCACATTAATGCACGGCCGGGGATCTCATCTGGTTCAATTTCCTTCTTTTTAACCTTGTAAAATATTCAAGAGAAAGCAGCTGACGGTCATGTGTTAGACACATAACCAACAAATCATTGAACTAGAGAGAAAGCAGCTGTCGGTGATTATCAGTTTCTCTCGAAGGTAGGTATAACCCCCTCGTCCCATGTGATGATCAAAAACATTCTTTGCTCGAGCTCCCTTTGATGAAGCCGATTTTTTCTTCAACCACACATTATAATCATTTCATTATATTTAAACAAAAAACATAAACCATATATAGTCGATCAATCTACGTTTGCAGAGTAGAGGATTTATACCTGAAACTTCTCTGATTGTGTGTACTCAACGAAGCGATCCCAGTTTTCTTTTCTGATCATCGTCCTGTATCCCTTGGGTATCGCCTTCAGCTTCAGAGGTTTACCGATGTTCGACATAATGTATTTGGCATACATTTTTCTTCTGAAATCCCGGATAAGGTGTCCGAGCCGATTCATCACAGAAGGGTTGCGACACGCCTCAATCTCAAAATATTTCTGCATAATATAATACAATAAAGGTAAATTACATCTCAAAATATAAAATGCACAAATAAAAATAAAGAATAACCGTTATTTGTTCCCACAGTTTATCTCTAAGCTCTTTTTGTGACCTCCCTCCAATTTAAATGTCTCAAGCCAACTATTTCCCTTACAACATCCCCTAAAAAACTTGTAAACTTTGATCTGTTTTGGCCAGTGAACCTACCCAGATTATCAAACTCCACTGCTAGTATGACACCACCAGAGTTTGCATATTGGGTACGCAACTTAGGTAACCTCGTCAACCCCCTTTTAGGTTTTTTCGTAGTAGCAAAACTGTTGATGGGTTCGATAGCCTCCAAACTGTTGACGTGTTCGATAACCATCGTCCCTATATCAACGTCTGCTTGACCGTCGTCGTCGTTGGCTTCAGTGTCGTCTGATTGAGCGTCTTCGTGGTCGTTGGCTTCCTCATCGGAGTATAAAACATGTTCTTCTTCGATTGTTTCATATATAAGCTTCATCTTCGATTGTTCTTCTTCGATTGTGTCATCTGATTAATTTGTGGAGTGGAAAATTTTTAATAATTTGGAGTGTAATTTGATTTTTGGAGTGTTAAATGTAATTTGGATTTTCTGAATATTTGGAGCCAATATTTTAAAGCTTTTTGAGTTTTGCCTCCATTTTAATTAAGAACCAATATATTATTGGAAGAGAACCTGTGGCTGAAAATAGGCACTTTTCCAGAAGATGGTTGGATAAGCGTGTATTGCGTGTTAGGTATTTATACTTGTTTATGTACATTAGCGTGTTACAAGCGTAATAGTGTTTTTTAATAAAGTATTTTTTGTTTTATTTTTAGATTTAACCATAATTACCATTCATTAAAAGTTTTCATACAGAAGGCACCATTACAATACATTCCATGAAACAAAATAAGAGTGAATAACAATATAGATGATACAAGAAACTATAAAATTAAAGCATTTAAAATCTAACCAACCAACATTCAACACAATAAACTAAAAAGTGTATCAATACAACCATGCATATACAAATAACCAACCAAATCAAAAATGTTCCAATATTCACCAAACACATCACCAAATATTTCCCAAATGTTCCAAACATCACCAAATCACTAATCAACTTTTGAAACTAACAAAGTAGCTTCATTGAAGTCATATTCAAATCTGCACTTATCACCAATCTGTATTTCGTTTTCCACCTTGAAATTTTTCCATTTTGGTAATCAATATCTGAATTTCAGGTCCGATAGTTCACCATGAAGTCTCATTTTTCTTTTACGACCTTTGGGATTGACCAAAGTGATTGGCATTCCATCATAGGCATCAATCTTGATGGCAATGTGACGCGGAAGACGCTGTGAAAAGCAAATTTCAAATATACTTGTAAATAAAAAAGAAATTTAAAAATTCAATTTACCAATTTCGTGGTGACGTTCATGTGGAAAACGATTTTAGAGTCATCATCTTACTCATCAAGATGAATGGGTTTTGGGAGGAACTACCTTGATTGCTTAATTGATAGTTGAGAAACAGCTGATTTGGACCCGGAAGGATAAATTCTATGCCATCTTTATGAAAGACATTAATATGAAATGTCTTATCTGATAAGATTTCAAACACAACAAACGAACCACTTTTCAAGTTGGTTTGTTTAAAAACCTCAATCCATCCATCCTCTAGCCTACAACCCATTCCATCCCAAGGACATGAAACTTTAAACATATATTTATCTGGAGCAATAAGCTCGAAAAGCGAATTCATGTAATTGTCACCAAATTCTGGAATCACGTACCACTCAGTGAAATCCTATTAAACATGTTAATTAAAAGACATTTGAATTTGGAAACAATCATTAAAAACAGAAATTAAAACTTACCAAGTAATGGACGTGTCGGCTTCTGACTGGAATACATATCATAGTACCGGATTGATCATTTACGTTTCTTTTGAAAGTAAACATATTCAACATAGATCTTGATTTAAGCTCAAAAACAACATATGTTCCAGCTTCTATACAACATTCTCTGATTAATTCAGTCCAACCGGTTCCAAAATAAAAGTCATCAAGTGCTTTGATTATAACAACAGAAAACGTTCTACCACTTTGATCATAAATCAAACAACAGTCGATATTCGATTTCATGTCAGCAAACATTGGTTGAACAGCTTTAGGAATGAGCTATAAGTAAAACAAAAAATGTTCATAGAATGTATATGTTGCAAAACTGTAAAATGTTTCATAAAAAAAAATTAACCAGATAACATTAACATACCATCCTACTCATGGAATCGATGTCGATATCTACCAGGAACATAACTCCATTATTGAGACGTGACATTTTTATGTTCTTACCAGGATAAGCAATGTCTACGAATTACAGTAAAGCGAAGTAGAAGTCGATTTAGGGTTTTGAAGTTAAAAGGGTTTTGAATTTTGGTTTTATTTATTTCTACACATTTAATTATGTATATATTTTGGTTTTAGTTTTATAAATTTTTAAAAATAGTATAAAAACATTTACTTTTAGATTTTTTTTACTAACATTCCGGTATTAAATTTCGTTAAAAGTTGAGTTTGTTTAATAAATCGTATTTTTTAAATAAATTTAAAATTTTATCCATTATTGAAGTATTATCTTAACCGTTAGTAAGATTTTCTGGATAAGATTTACAACTTCGTAATAGAGAGGCTCATAACATTCTAGTGTTATCATTATCATATGTAGTTTTGTATCATTATCATCTTCTAGGTTATCATCATCACCATATGTGTTATGATGATGATCAACATCATAAAGTTATCATCGTTATCATGTATTATAGTGGTTATCATCATCATAATCATCGATCACCATCACCATGAAACGACATCATCATCAGACGTGCGGGTAATCAACGTGGTCATTGTATATGCTATCGTAGTCGGCGTTGATCATACGGGTAACATTTATCTCGCTATCAGTGTCGTCATCATCGTCACACATCTCCATCATCATCATCAGCATCATCATCATTATCCGATTGCCATGTACGGGATGTAGTCAGCATCGTATGGGTTATCGTAAACAAAATGCCCAATATTAGCGATCACTGTCGGCACCATCTTATGAATTGTTTTCGTCATCAAACGACATCATCAGTCGTACATGATACCATCAGTATGACCATCGTATATGTTATCATGGTCATCGTCGATCATACGGGTTACATGTCATTAAACATCGGTGTCACCATCATCCATCAACAACATATATATATGTGTGTGTGTGTGCGCGCGCGCCTGTGTGGTGTATTGTCATATAGGTACATATAATTGGTCATCATCAGATATATGTGTGATCATAATCATAGACGTCATGCTCGTCGTACGAGCTACAGTCGCCATCGTATGGGTTGGTGTAAGCAAACCGTATATATAAGTTAGCAGCATCAAGATGATAACCACCACCAACCCAGGTAGTTATATTAGCATCGTCTCGTCATAATTGGCCAATCATCATAGTCATCATACGGGATAGCACCGTCATTGTCTCATGTATTACATATCTGCAATCATACTACACACCACCTACTACCACCATCCCTCGCCCACATTCGCCACAACGACCCCCAGCACCAACCACTAACCACACTCCACAACCACCCACCACCCACTAATATTATATATAAATATATATACATTTATCTATACCCATCCACCACCACCACCCACTACCCACCACCACCCACCCACCACCACCGAACTCCGCCACCACCACCCACCACCAAACATCCGCCACCACGAACCACCGCACCTCCGCCACAGTTCACCACCATCATGACCACCTGAACCCACCACCACCCACTAATATATATATATATATATATATATATATATATATATATATATATATATATATATATATATATATATATATATATATTGATACTATGAAATACTAACCGTACGATTAAAATTTAAAAGCACGCGCCTTCTTTTAAAAGGGTCAAATAATTACCCTCGTAAGTCACTCATCTACTTCTGGAACAACGATAAGTATTCCCAAAATTCAACCTCGTAAGTCATTATTCATAAAAACCGTCGACTATTCGTTTCTATTGTGAAGCAAAAGCACAAGCACAAGCTCGAGTGGTTTAATTATTCTGGAACGGAACCAAAATGAAGAACCCTAACTCATCTACTTCTGGAAAGGAACCAAGGACGAAGCAAAAGCACGATAGGTCTCAGAATGAAGATGGAACAGGTGTTACTTTATGATTTTTTTAGCGTTTTAGGTTTACTTAATCTTCAAAATGTAAGCATTTGTTTGAATCTTCTTATGTATTAATGCGTTTGATAAGCGTGTTGTTATTGTAATACATATCCTTGTTTTTTTAAATCTATGTATAATATTAAAGCATGTTATATGTGTATGATTAGCGTGTTATGGCTTTGGTATGAGAATTTATCATTGTGATGTTTTATAAGAGTTTTCTGTTTTCTTGTGATTCGTGTTGTTATCCCCTACCCCCATGTTTTATTGTATGTATGTGATTCATTTGTCGAAAAAAACAAGACTGATAAAAGGAAGACTAAAAAAGTTTCCCCGGCGGGGAAAACAAAACATGTTGTGGAAGCAGACTCTGATTCAGACCTTGACAAAAAAATCGACAGGTTGTTGTCAAAGTGGAAACAGGTGGAACATAGCACCTCTGGCCCGGACTTTTAGCGTCCGAAAAAGAGAGCCATTAAAGAATAAAACAAGACTGATAAAAGGAAGACTAAAAAAGTTGCTCCGGTGGGGAAAACAAAACATGTTGTGGAAGCAGACTCTGATTCAGACCTTGACACAAAAATCGACAGGTTGTTATCAAAGCGGAAACAGGTGGAACACAGCACCTCTGGCCCGGACTTTCAGCTTCCGAAAAAGAGAGCCATTAAAGAAAAGAAGCCAGCCGAGAGGGGACAACCTTTTGCTGAATTTGTAGACAAAAGGTTGATGAATAGGTGTGCACCTATTAATATTGTTGATGCAGTGAAGGCAATGACCATTGCCCAAAAAACTTGTGTAGAAGAAATGGGTTTCGGGTCAACGTTAAGACTTCAAGTAACCCAAACTCCAACAACTTTGGGATATTGGTTGCTCATGAACTATAATAACCGTTTCAATGAATTGAACATTGGGAGCGGTGTTATTAAGATAACACCACAAAAAGTACATGAAGTGTTGGGGATACCAATGGGTAAGATTCCTGTTTTAGGCAAGAGTAAACCAAGATTGGGGGAAGATGTTACTACAGATTTGTTCAAAAATCAATTCCCGACAAATGCAAGAATAAGTTTAAAGCATGTGAAAGACAAACTGGCCGCGGATCAAGGAGTTGGTGAACTGTTTAAGATTAATTTCCTTGTGTTGGTCAACACCTTTATAGGATTTGTGACAAAATCAACAACAGTCAATCAACGATTCATCGCCGCCATTGATAAAACCTCAGATATTCCAAATATGGACTGGTGCAGCTATGTTATTGAAAACATGAAAATGACAAAGGAGAATGGAGAGGTATCAACGTTCAATACAACGGTCCAATCACCTTCCTTGTGATGCTTTACACGCATGAATACCAGAAAAAATATGGTCCATTTGGGACTCCCGTCACAACGCCTGCAGTCAACTACATAACAACAACTACTCTTAATAAGATGGAAAAAATACTTGGAGAATAATGGTCCTCCCTTAGAAGAAGATGCAACTGAGGTTGCTGCTGCTGCTGTGACGTTTAGTGTTGACGGGAAAAGGATTGATGTGGCTGCTGTTGCTCTTGCTGTGACCGTTAGTGCTGCAGGGAAGGGACTTGATGAGACTGCTGTTGCTGATATTGCTGCTGTGACAGTTAGTGCTGCCGGGAAGAGACTTGATGAGACTGCTGTTGTGGCTGCTGCTGCTACTGGTGCTGTTACGGTTAGTGCTGCCGGTAAGCCTAGATTTGAAGAAAACACTTCAGCTGAGGAGAAACAAGAATATGGTATTAATGTAGGTTCCTAGCCGGATCTACACGGAAATATCTCGTTCTACGTAGGTGCAGAATCCCTACGTAAGACGACACGAGCGTAGAAGTGATATACGTTAAACACAAGCAAACACACGTTACAATACGCAAAAGACACGTTGTATTGCAACTAATAACACGTGATTTCTCAATCACCAATTACACGAACTGGAATCGTTAATACAAAAGAACCCGTAGCCTAACTTAAATACACTTCGACAACTTCGCCTAACATGCTAGGCGAAGTTGTCACTAACTTCGCTTAAACCACAAGTTCGCATATGATGGGCGAACTTGTGAAACACATTAACTAACACATAACAAAACCAACTAACACAATTACAGACACTAGATACTGAACTACTGACATCATGTACCAACAGACACCCCATTGGCAGTAGCTTCATATCTCATCTTCAATCACGTGTCTCGTAATCCTAAAACTCTCGTATCTCCCGTCTTCAAGCATGAACGCCTTCTCGTACACAAACTGAAACTACTCTTTGGTATTTCTTGGCTTCTTCTTTCCAAGAAGGAATGTAAAATATATTTTTCTCGTTCAGCACCCGCAAGTCTGCTTGAGACAAATTCACTAAGTGCATAGGATCACACACTCTCAGCAACTCTTGTTCATCTTCATCCTCCATCACTGCCTCAGCCGTTTCATTATCAACGTACCACCATTTCAGATCCTTTAGCACATCCTTGGGCATTTGTTTCATCGGCACTTCTTTTAAGCACCGGATCGGCTTATACTTCATTATCATCCAAGGCTTGCCATCAGCTCTCATTCCTCTGTCTTTATCCTCAATGAGCTTTCCTTTCTGCGGTTTCAACAGCACGAACTTTTCCTCCTTTATGCTTTCTTTCCAGACTATCTTTCCAATAATCCTAGCCATGTTTTCATCACTCCTGTTTATCAACCCCAACTTGGCTAAGTCCTTCACTTCACACTCAGGCAAAGTATTCAACGACCTCAACAGTCTCTTGAAATACTGAACCCCATCATAACGTTTAATCACAAAGAGCCTCAACTGCTCATGATATAACCAGCAAATAATCCCCTTTTTAGATTCATCATACCCTTTGATGTTGTAACTTTTCTTGAACATAGTAGGGACCGCCGGTTTCTTAGTCTTTACGAACCACTGAGCGTAGCCTTCTTTCCATTCAGTCTCATCACATTCCGTATCTTGACCCAAATATGACTTTTCAACTTCGGGAATTTCATGCTCGATGTTATCCTCCACAATCTCTCCTTTTCAACCTCACTGTCAATCACAATACCAGCCCCAATCTTCTCAATATCCTCAAATGGTAACACGTCGTCATCACCTGTAACATCATCTTTCAACACCTCCTCAGCATCCACTACCACCACGTCATCACCCCTCGATCCGCCAGTTGCACCAGTTGACTCCCCCTGAGTTGTGGAAGTCCCAAGAGCTTGTTCAGTTCTTGGCAACTCTCCACCTGCATCTTTCGATGCATTGGGATCATCATCTCGATCGTTTCTCTTCTTCGTCTTCAGCTCGTCACCCTTACAGCTCGTCTCCCCCTGAGATGCCAAGAACTGTTTCAAGGCATCAAAAATTTTACCATGCTCAATCAGGAAGGACGACTAAATTTGATTCTCTGCAACGAGCGCTGAATAGCGTGAGTCTGGATCAGATTTACTCTTGACTGTTCTGCCACGACCCTTTCAAGAGCTGCTATTCTTTCCGAGTCGGATAGGGTTGCATCGAAATCAAACCTCATATGTGAAATGTCTTGAGCGTACGGATGAGGGATTCCCAAGGTAACCGGCACATCAGAAACAGATGGAAACGTAACCGCAGCTGGTATCGTAACAGACAACCCTGCAGCGGCAACAACCGTCGACTCAACAAACCTTGCAACGACCTCAGATGGAGTAAGAGTTGGAGGGGGCAAGGACACAATCTCTGGAGCCGAGAGTTGAAATGTAGCGGGTGGTATGCCAAAGGAGGATGAGGTAGTCAACACGGGAACACCCGAGGTGATCGGCCCTGTAACTGTCAATGATGTAGGGACCATAGTCATACCAGACAGTGCGGGTGGAGAAAAACGAACCACCCTCGAGCTCTCACCAGCTCCGGATCCTTCACCCATTCTTGCCCTTCTCGCTTGACGAACCAACCGTTGTAAATCCTCCTCAAAATCTGATTCACTATCATCTGTGTCTCTCTTTCTCTTCCCATGAATTCTTTCTTGAGTAATCAGAATCTGTCTTGCTTCAGTCACATCATCATCTGAGGAATCAGAATCAGTTCTTTCAGAATCAGCCACAGTCGTAGCTGCCATCGACACATCCACACTTGAAACCTGTGCAGCCGAGACCTGTACCTCTTCCTCTGGATCAACACGTTCCATATCGAAAAATCCTTGACCGCCGAAAGCAGCTTCAAGGTCGACGTGTTCCTCCGGTGCCCCAACAGGAGCTGCAGGCGGAGATTGCTGTACCTCAGGTGGTGGTTGAGGTGCTCCAGCCTGCTGCGGTGCCGGATCCCGAAACTCGTCCCCACGAGCTGCAACATACTCCGGGTTGATCAAGTACCCAAATAACGGAGTATGTCGAAGACGGAGCTCTGGTTTACATCTGGCACTTGACGATCTACATTGGGCGAAGATCCTCTTGCTGACACTCTCCACATATTGAATCGGACGGCGCTGAGGTAACGTGGGAGCCACGTGATTCAAGATCATTTGAAGGAATCTTGGATACATCAAGAATCTCTCACGCGCTACCGCTCGTCTTTGACGGTCTATCTCATAGAACACCATCTGACTAAAGCTATAACGCTTGTTGTAAGTCAGTGCTGTCATCGCCGACTGCATCGTCGCACCCATTCCATCCGTACCAGCCTTTCTGCCCGACATGCACACGATCATCACGTACATGAGAAAGCGCCATTGATCTAACAGAAACCCCTTGCGTCTCTGAGTATCCCCCAATGGACCAGAATAGCACATTCTTAAAAACGCACCATTTCAGAATGGAGCCACGAAGTCTGTAGGATCATCTCTTATTTCATCTCCAAACTGCAGAGCAACCCGTATCTGTTCTGACGAGAACTGCACTACCTGATTGTTAACCGTTGCACGCATAACTGGGGGCTCAACTCTGCAATCATACTCAACAGTCTGCCAGAAATTTTCTATGTTTGGTAAAGAGATGGGCAGATTTGTAGTAATAGCGTGGAAGATACGCGAGCGGATAAGAAAAGAGATGATCTCGCGATAATCATCAACACCGCTCGCATCCGGGTCCAAAGTGATGTACATGTTATGCCCTGGGAAAAACTGACGATTGTTATCTCCTCCTTCGTCACCACCAGCACCTCCTGCTCCCGCTACAGCTGCCATATCTGCACCACAAATGGTCTAAGTCAGATAAACGTCAAAGCAAATCACAACTTCGCTTGTTACCATGAGCTTAGTTATGATTGTTTCTGTATAGGCGAAGTTAGGGAAAGGGCGAAGTTGTTAATAACTTCGCCTTTACCACAACTTCGCCTGATAACAGTTAATATAATTAAATGAAATAATTAAACAGGCGAAGTTAGGTATGAGGCGAAGTTATGGACAACTTCGCCTAAACATAACTTCGCCATTGAACAACTTCGCTTAAGATTAGTTAATTAATAAATCACAGGCGAAGTTAAACCTTAGGCGAAGTTAAGGATAACTTTGCCTAAACTGTAACTTCGCCTGAACTGAAGCGGAAACAGTTTAGAGGCTAATCGAGGTGAGATTTGGATAATTTGGTGATTGAGGACTCAACAAAACATGTTTTTAAGGAGATCTAGACGATCAAGTTTATTAAGACCACGTTAAAATAAGTTTGAAAATTGGGTGTTGAGAGTTTGTATGAACGGGGTCACAAATCGGATCAAAACAACCTTTGATTAACACCATTGATATAGATTATAAGTTAGGACGACACCACACACCTTTAAATCGGATTAAAAACTGAGATAAACAACGAGTTGTGATTCGAGATATAACTTCGCCGAGGGATTATGTGATAAGTTCGCTGAACTATGAAAATTGTAAAGAGATTGACCAAAAATCTTCTTTATATAGGGTCAAAGTTATACAGGCGAAGTTAGGGTTAACTTCGCTTACCCCTTAACTTCGCCTATTTAACAAGTTTGCCTGTTAACACAACTTCGCTTGTTATGAAATTTACACAACAAGCCCTTATAAATTGAATATTATGCAATTAACTTTTATAACTTCCTTTAAAGAGTTAAAAGTTACGATCAAAGACCAAGTAACAAGGTATAAAACCATAAAATGACAAAAGTAAGATAAAATCTAGAAAGAGAGTACACGGGATCAAATTTCAGTCTCGTCGGGGACCAGCATGTTTTTTAGAAAAGATCCGAACAGGAATCATACTAATTAAGTGACTGTCACGTAGATCCATGTTCAGCTGTCTTATGACATAAAGAAACAGGTTGTAAGCAGGTAAACAACTTAGTATGGTTTTCATCGCTTCAGTGATACGGGTTAGGTTCAATTGAGCTCAAAATATAAATGGACACCACATCAGAGATTGTGATGCCTCCTATATATTCTCAAAGCTTATTTGGCTTTCCCCAAGTCACCCCGAGTTGACCTCGACCCGTAGTGTCTGATTAAGCTGTAAATACATCTTGACCTTCGTCTCGTTCTCGGTCTTGCCTCTTGATTGATAAGTATATATATATATATATATATATATATATATATATATATATATATATATTTTATTAAGGATTTCTATAGCCTTAAACAGTAGACTACTGCAAGTCCCGAATCTGGATCACTGCAGTTTCTTAACACACTATCTTCTCGTGAATCAGAACACTCACGGGCTCGTGTATGACTTGGTAATCACTTTTCTGCCTATCATTCGGAAACATATATATGGAGACATATACAGCTCTCGATGAGTTGTCCCTTTAAATCGAGAGGATTTAGTTAGTATCACCTCTACTTTTACGCACCATAAAAAGCTACCATAACATACAATGACTGTTCTAGAGTCTTTTGGGCCTAATAACTTCACTAGTTAAGCACACAGAAATAGTTTGTGTATCACTTTCCAAGGTTGGATCAATTTTCATATAAACATTGTATAGACACTTCTTACGAAGTAGTAGACTTGAAAAATTATTTCATCTCACTTAAAAATATTTTAAATTCTATCGCCCCGATCAAGTCAAAGTCTTCAGGTAAACGGCTATCCTGAAGATCCAATGGATCAGCTGGACCGACCACATACGAGTATGTGTCCTTCTAACTAAGTATGAACGACTAATTTTCAGCGAAAGAATAAAAACACATCATAAACCGCCCCGGTCACTTTCAGTCAGTTGGTTAATGGCTATCCTCATAATCTACTGGTAGAAGTGAGGACCAAACACATCCGAAGATATGTCCTTCAAACTGAAGCAACCGACATAATTCTAAGCGATAGTGACGTTTTTTTTTTTTTTTAAGTAAAAACAAGAAATACGGTTACTCGGGATTGATCATCCCATTAAGCTCAACAAGGTTTTGAAAACAAGTTCTGTCAAACGCTTTAGTAAACAAATCAGCGAAATTATCTAACGAATCAACCTTTTCGAGCATTATTAATTTCATCTCAGAACAATCCCGTATAAAATGATGACGAATGTCAATGTGTTTAGTTTTGCTATGCTTTACGGGATTGTTAGTTACTGAGATTGCAGCAGTGTTATCTATGCAAATAGGAGTATGAGTGAAATTCAGACCGTAATCGCGCAATTGCTGTTGTATCCAAAGAACCTGGGAGCAGCAGTTCGATGCTGCCATGTACTCTGCTTCACAGGTAGAAATGGCGACTGAGGTCTGCTTCTTGCACTGCCATGACACTAATCTGCCTCCAAGAAACTGGCATCCACCTGTTGTCGACTTCCGATTCTGATTGCATCCTCCATAGTCAGAATCCGTGTAAGCGGCTAACTCCAAGTCTCCCCCTTTCGTGTACCACAACCCCATCTTAGGCTTGCCTTTGAGATACCGCAATATCCTCTTCACACCCTTCATGTGAGATTCCTTTGGGTTTGTCTGAAAAAGAGCACAAAGACAAACTGCAAACATAATATCAGGTCTGGATGCAGTTAAATACATTAAAGAACCTATTATTGCCCGATATTGTGTGGGGTCCACGTCTGCATCACCATCTGAATCAGCACCCAGTTTATGGTTGACGCAAAATGGAGTATCAAATGGAGTGCTGTCCTCCATCTTGAAGCGTTTGAGAACGTCTTGGACATATTTAGTCTGATGGATGAACATCCCATCCTTCTTCTGATCCACCTGCAATCATAGAAAGAAAGTTAATTCACCCATTGCACTCATTTCAAACCTCTTCTTCATGACTTCTTCAAATTCCTGACACATGGCGACTTTTGATGCAGCAAAGATGATGTCATCCACGTAGACTTGAACCAGAAGAAAGTCTCCTCCTTTTCTCTTAACGAACAGTGTGCTATCGATCTTTCCCATTTCAAACCCATTCTCAAGCAAGTAATCGGATAAGGTTGCATACCAGGCATGAGGGGCCTGATGTAGCCCATATAGCGCTTTACTTAGCTTGTACACATGATCAGGAAAGTCTGGGTCAGGAAATCCCGGAGGTTGCTCAACGTACACAACCTCATCGACTTTACCGTTAAGAAACGCACTTTTCACATCTAACTGGAACAACTTCATTTCCTTGTGTGCAGCAAATGCCAAAAACAAACGAATCGCTTCCAATCTCGCCACAGGAGCAAACACTTCATTGTAGTCAATCCCTTCTTGCTGATTAAAACCTTTTACAACCAGCCTCGCCTTGTTCCTGATTATTATTCCTTTCTCATCTCTCTTACATTTGAAAACCCATTTGGTGCCAATCGCATGCACATTCTTCGGTTTTGCAACCAAATTCCATACCTCCATCTTCTTGAACTGGGCTAACTCTTCTTGCATGGATTCGACCCACGAGCTATCTTTTAGAGCCATTTGATAGTTCTTTGGTTCAATCTGGCTGATGAAGCAGGTGTACAAGCGTTCGTTAATGATGCTTGTTTCTTTAATGCTTGTGTAAACACAAGTGTGCTCATTCAAGCTTCGTCTTGTTTGTACACCGTCGGACAGATCACCTATCACGTTCTCCAAAGGGTGATTTTTGTGAACTCCAGTAGTCAGAACCAAACTGACTTTCAGATTGTCTTCCAGGTTCGAAGATAGTTCATCAATGGGCGATTGTTGTTGAGAGTGAAAAGGATTGAAGAATTCGTCTTCTGTAGAGGCAGCAGGAGTATCAACAGCACTTGACGAGGAAGGTTGACATTCATCGTACTGCGGTCGTTGCACAAAATTTTCTTCCTCATCATAAAGAATCTGCATAGCACTTCTCTCATCAACTTCTGCACAATCCAAGTAAGGCATATTAAAAGAGTTAAAAAGCTTATCATAGTCGAAAGCCTCAGCGGGACCCGTGCTTGGTTTTGGTGGTTTGTAACTTGTGATGTCAGTGTTACACACCACCTCAACCTTGCTGGTCGATAGATTAAAGACTCGTCTGTTGGGTGTCCCAACAACATATCCGACTAAAATACCTTCGTCGGCTTTCTCACCAAATTTTGAGTTCGTCTTTAATATCGAACACAGTGACCCGAATGGCTCGAGACCATTCAAGTTAGGCTTTCTACCATGCATAAGTTCATAACGTGTTTTATTCAATCTTTTAACAGTTAAAACTCGATTAAGGATATAACAGGCTGTTGCAACAGCTTCAGCCCAGAACACCACAGGAAGTTTAGCATCGGCCAGCATTGTTCTGGCTCCTTCAATTAGCGTCCTGTTCTTCCTCTCAGCTACCCCATTTTGTTGCGGAGTATACGGGGCGCTGTACTGGTGGTCTATCCCTTTCTGTAGGCAGAACATCTCCATCTGGTAGTTTTTGAACTCTGTCCCATTGTCACTCCTGATGTATTTAACCTTTCTCCCCACGATGTTCTCAACCTTGGTAATCAAGTTAATTACCAACTGAACCGTTTCATCTTTTGTCTTCAGGAAATATACCCAAGAATATCGAGAGAAATCATCAGTTATCACCAAGCAGTACGATGTTCCACCTAGGCTTTTTACATTCAAGGGACCGAAGAGATCCATGTGAAGTATGTCTAGGGTACTGACTATTGAATTGATCTTCTTGGTGTGATGAGGTTTCTTGTGTTGCTTTCCCTTTTTGCACGATAAGCATTGGTCTTCAAAGTTGAAGTTTTTTAAGGGAACACCAAGTACAAGCCCATTCTTGACAATGTAGTTCATTTTTCGAATATGTATATGCCCCATTCTTCGATGCCATAACTCGGACTCCGATTCAGTTGCTTTTGACAGAAGACATGATTCTTCTGTTGCCATCTCAGTCGACCTCATGTCCATTACATATGTATTCTTTTCCCTTGGAGCCTTCATCACTATCCTTGCCTCTGGTATCTTGAAACCAGGATACAGTACAATCGCTTCATTTTTGGTAAAGTGCACAGTGTAATCTTTGTCACAGATCTGAGACACACTCAGCAAATTATGCTTAAGCTCTTCAACGAAATTCACCTTTTCTAACTTCATTTTACCATTAGTCACTGTCCCAATTCCAGTAATTCTACCACCACTCTCTCAAGCAAAACTTACTCTACCTCCCTGAACAGGTTTCCATTCGTGTAACAAATTCTTGTTACCAGTCATGTGCCGGGAACAGCCGCTATCCACAACCCATAGATTGTTTGCAGCCCTGTTCAACTGTTCCTGCACGATTAAAGCAAAGGATTAAAATCTGGGGACCCAAGACCTATTGGTCTTGGGTCGATTAAATCTGTTAAAAGGCATCCCGTACTTTGGCTGTCCAAAGTTAGTATTAGAATGATTTCTGTAAGTCCTAAAAGGATACCTTCTTGTAGATTGACTATGAGGCCATCCAAACCTTCGTGAATTAAATGAATTATAACTAGTGGTTTGGTTGTTAACAAGGAAAAACCGAGATCGATTTCTTTGAAATCCTGGATTAGTCCAATGTCTGAACTTTGATGAGTTCGCATTCTTACCATTATAGTAATTACTGTTTGTTTTATTCTCAGTTTTCGGAGGCCTCATACCTCTGAATCTCTGATTCAGAGGGCAATCAGCAATCAGGTGTCCTATTTGATTGCATCTGAAACAGCTCCTGTGTTCAACCTTCGTCTCAACAGTTGTTTCAGATGTTGAGGTTGCATTACTACCCGTTTGCCTAACATATGGTGGGACATACGGGTTTAGAGGGGAATTCTTTTCAGTAGGTTTAAATTCCTCCCCACGTCTTAGTAACACTACCTCTTTATTTGTCTCACTAGCTTCGGACGTCTTGTCCGAATTTGATGAGACATAACTTGGAACAGAAATCTTAACACTCGAAACAGACTTTGTCGTATCTTTTTCACTCAATTCGGGTTTTTTAATAGAAACTTTGACAGGAACTGTCTGACTAATCTCAACATCAACAGATTTCTGATTACTAGGATCATATGTATAGTTATGATAATAAGGTGGTGGAACTTCAGAATATCCAATTCCTCCCATTTTAACTGGGGAACGTTGATCACTTACGAGATGATCAAGCATTGCAGAGGAATTTCTAAACTGCTCAAGTTTTCTGTTTAATTCCACCACTTTCACCTGGTAGTCAGCTATATGTTTATCCCTTTCAGCAATTAGTTTGGTTTTCTCTTCTAACACTTCATAGCTAAGATCAATTACTTGTATTTTTTCAGCTAGACTTGCTTTAAGACTCCTGATATCTTTTTCACTAGCTTTAATCTTTACTGAATAACTATTTTCTCTAGTTTTAGTGTAATGATGATCTTCTTTTAATGTTTTAAATTGAGTGTCCAAACTAACAAACTGATCAGTTAATGTTTTCAATTATTCAGACAGATTTTCACATTGCATACAAGGGAGTTCAGAACTTACCTCAGAGAGCTGATCATTCACCTCCGCCATATAAGCTTGATATTCTCTTGTCTCTCTGTCGCTTCCTTCAGTTTCGATGTTAACCAGGTTGGCCTGTTCGAACACTTCCTCAACCTGAAGATTCCAATTGTATCCCCCGTTCTGTCTGGATACCATCGCCCTATTCTCATTACTTCCCCCATTCGGTTGTGTTGGCCTGTTCTGACTACGTTCTACTCTTTCATTTGTGCATTCTTTAGCAAAGTGGCCATTCTGTTGACAGTTATAACACCGAACCTTTGACTTATCAAACCGTGGTCTTTCGCCAACGAACTTTCTACCAGTTTTCTTCATAAACCTTTTTACTCTTCTTACTATCATCGCCATCTGTCACTGCAGATCCATCTCTTCCAGATCATCAGCGTCGATTTGATCATAGTCTTCGTCTAAAGTTGCAGGGTCAACAATTTTACCTTTGATGTAATTTTCGTAAGAAGCAATGAAAGATGCATAGAGAGCAAACTGCTGTTCAGCAGATTTAACACTCATGGGCATCTGAGAGTAGTTGTTGTTCGGAACATTTGAGGAAAAACTACCAGTTGTTGCTTGAGGTTTAGAAGAATTTGTTCCACCAGCTACGAAACACACATCACCATCCATGTTGAGAGTTACATGACCCTCACGAGTTGAGTTAGAGCTCGAGTCTCCCTTTGAGTAGTAAGCAGATGATTCTGACTTTGAACTTGAACTTGAAGTAACTTTCGCACCATACATTCCCGGATCTTGAACCTGATCAGTTGGTATCTCTTTTCGAACCATGTTAAGTTCAAAAGTTCGTAGTTTATTGACTGCTGTTTCCAAGTCGATGTTTGCAAACTCTTTATCTTCTCTCATCAAGACAGTGTACATTTCCCATTTCGGTGGGAGAGCATCAAGAAGTTTTTCTACGATCTCTTCTTCTTTATAGTCAATCCAATAGTTTCTGAGTTCGGTCATCAAGTGGTAATACCTTGTGATAATATCATCAAGTGACTCATTCTTCAAATACTTGAA
Source organism: Bidens hawaiensis (assembly GCF_021521415.1). NCBI lineage: Eukaryota > Viridiplantae > Streptophyta > Magnoliopsida > Asterales > Asteraceae > Bidens > Bidens hawaiensis. The sequence goes on along the minus strand of NW_027491300.1, from coordinate 70,647 downwards.
CACCGAGAATTGGGTTTTGAGTAGCTTAATCTTGGATGCACGTATCCCCACATTACCTTCATATCGGTTTTCAAGCGCTTCCCATAGCTCTCTGGCGGTTTTGTATTTCCTGAAGGTGTGAAGAATCTCTTGCGGAAGAGCCATTGTTATCGCAGCATGAGCTTTGCTTTCTGCCTCATACATCTTATTTTCTTACTCTTCCATCTTATTGTACCTCTTTATTTGTTCACGACCCTCAAACATTGCCGTTGGTGGAATGTAACCATCTTGAATGCACACCCACATCTTAGCATCTTGATATTTAACATATTGTTCAAACCGATCTTTCCAAGCAACGAAATCGGTACCCTTAAGCATTTTCGGAGCCTTAGTAGCTGAACCTGCTTCCACCTCCATTTTCACCAGTTCCGTAATATTTATAGAAGTCATCTTTGGAAGAAATACGAACGAACACTCAAAGAAAACAAAAATAATTTATTATTCTGAGTAGTACAGTAGGCGAAGTTATATTTAACTTCGCTTAAGTCTTAACTTCGCTTGATTTATCAACTTCGCTTTCTTCACACCTTCGCCTGATGTTAACTTCGCTTGATGACAACTTCGCCTAAGATAAGCGAACTTGTGAGGTAGGCGAAGTTGATGATAACTTCGCTTAATCTTATATCTTCGCCTAAACCCTACAAACAGTGGCGGAAACTTCGCCTGATGAACACAACGTTTTTGCAGGTTTGATTTTGACGTTTTGCGAGGTATTCGAAGGTGTAATGGGTTAATTTTGATGGAGGGAGGTGAGGAGGACACGAAAACTCGGTATATTAACGTAAACTCGTCCCGCGAATAGTCGAACAGAACGATTTCTACACCCGTGTGATAATCCCGAACCACACAATCACGAGCAAATGCTCTGATACCAATTGTAGGTTCCTAGCCGGATCTACACGGAAATATCTCGTTCTACGTAGGTGCAGAATCCCTACGTAAGACGATACGAGCGTAGAAGTGATATACGTTAAACACAAGCAAACACACGTTACAATACGCAAAAGACACGTTGTATTGCAACTAATAACACGTGATTTCTCAATCACCAATTACACGTACTGGAATCGTTAATACAAAAGAACCTGTAGCCTAACTTAAATACACTTCGACAACTTCGCCTAACATGCTAGGCGAAGTTGTCACTAACTTCGCTTAAACCACAAGTTCGCTTATGATGGGCGAACTTTTGAAACACATTAACTAACACATAACAAAACCAACTAATACAATTACAGACACTAGATACTGAACTACTGACATCATGTACCAACAATTAAACTTGTTATTTTCTTCTAAAAAACTCTCATATCTCTTATCTCAACATGCATTTTTTGTAATACAACATTATATGTAATTAAAAAACAGATGGTCAAAGTGCATTTGAAACAGATAATGCCGATCAAACAGCTGAACAAGATTTGGATGATTATGTAAGAGATTATTCACCTTTAAGTTTGCAAATGCCTATCGTGCTTGTTGACTATTATTTAACTCCATTAAAACTGGCTGGGATAAATTGAAAATGTTTTTGAATTAACAATAACTATATTTTCTTTTTACAGTCTTGGAATAAGGCAATGGATAAAAAGTTGAAGAAATTTGATAAAATTTGCTCCGAGATCAACGAGTTGGTCCGTCAAGGAAAGGATAGACATCGATCAAATGAGAATATCTTTGCTAGATGTTGTGAATGGGAAAACATATTCACTAATAATGTGGTCCCTAAAACACAAGATTCAGATGTTGGTGTTGGTGGTCCAGTGGCAGCTCTAAAAGGTATTTGGGCTAAATTAATTATTAGTATAATTAAAACGCTCTTAAAACACTTATGCTGTTATTTTAACTTATTACATCTGTGTAATGCAGTTGATTCAGATGTTGGTGTTGGTGGTCCAGTGGCTGCTCAGAAAGGTATATCATATATGTACCAGCTTAATTATATACCAGCTTAATTATAATAATAGATGAACATATTACATCTTTGGCTGTCATAAAAAATGATGCAGGTGATGCACGTCAAAAAAAACAATGTCTCATGCGCAGATATTGATGAAGTTGTTAATACAGTGGTTGCATAGGCAAAAGAGGGTATTTAATTATAAATAAAAACCAAAAGGGGTTGAATGTATTTAATTATAGTTACAATTATTTTCAGCCAAATTTAAAGTGAGTTGTTTTATGTTTAACAAATGACACCGGATTGTCAACAAGTGATAGCCTCATTACACTGAACTCTACATATCTTCTGAGAGAGGTTGACGTATCCGCTAGTGTCACAGGAGATGAACAAAAAATTTCAGAGTATATATTTTTTTGTCTAGGAGACATTTGGGAGGAGGTCTACAAGTCCGCTCATACAGAATCGTTCAAGGTGGTCTTTGAAAGCTTCTGTCCTGGCATTTATATAGCCACCAATGCAATGGATGCATTTGTTGAAGTAATGAACTATGAAGAAAAGAAAAAATCTGCAGCATCACCGTTCAGATTCTTTGCTTCAAGCACTGTGCTGGTACAAACTAATCTATTTTGTTTGTACTATCAGAAAACGCACAATAAATGCTTTAATCATCTGTATTTTAATTATTGTACAGACAAGTGACCATTATGCTGAGTCAAGGGGTTACACAGACAAAGAAAGACTGGATGTGTTTTCAGACAACATCGAAACACAAATGGCAAGGAGTGGAATTCTATCACTCAAGGAGGTTGCTATAGTGCTCGTGCCAATTCTACAATGCGGTCATTTCTTTGTGGTTACCTTCAATCTTCAAACATGAGTGATAGAATTACTTGACAACAGTGCAAATCAAGAAATACCAGCTGATGCAAAGTTTAAAAGCTTATTAGAGAAATCAAAAGCAATTAAAGAGAAAATTTAAGAAAGATACGGAAAGGCTCATGATATACTGGTAAACATATATACCTTTAACCCAAAAAACATACATACTTGTTATAAAAATTGTCAAAATACTTAAATTGCTTTATATTTGTGTAGAGAAACGTCTTTTGCATGTATCTTAAAACAATAAAACACCCCATTGCTCAGCAAATCCAAGTAGCAACAATCAATAGATTGAAGATGACATGGAGAACAACAAGTAATGGAATAGATTGTGGTATTTTTGCTATGAGACACATGGAGAAATATGATGGGAAGAGACCATGGGGGTGTAATCTCAAAAAGGAAGGCCCTATACAACAAACACAGCTAAAAGGTTTGAGGTTCAAGTATTTGTGCAAAATCCTCCTCTCGGATATAAACCAACACAGAAATACTCTTATCAAGAAAGCACTACTATTCCATGAAAATGACGACACTCGTTTAACCGGAGAAGAGTTGATTGCTGAACTTATGTTAGTGCACGGTTTTGCGTCTAGAGTCTTTGTATTTATTGTTAATGTTTATTTATCAATTAATGTAATATTAAACGTTTATATTATCTAATTCAATAAGATTATGTCTAGTTCGCTAGGAATGTTAGCGAACTAAGACTAGTTCGTTAAGATTAAGTCTAGTTCGCTAGGGATGTTAGCGAACTAAGACATTTTAATGTATTCCCTCCTGATTCGTTAGGGGATGTCAACGAATCAGGGGGCGGTTCGTTATGTTAATTTATGTAACGAAGGAGAAGCTGGTTCGCTAGGGGATGTTAGCGAACCAGGTCGTCCTCTATTTATAGTGAACCACTGTTCACTTTAAATATAGGTTTTTTTGAGAAAAATTAAAAAGAGCAATATAAGTTTATTTCAGAAAAGCAATTACTCTCTCTAAAGCTTCATATTAATGTTATTGATAATATATACACTTACACAATACACTAAATCAAGGTTAATTATGAGATAGATCTTTAATAGTATAATTAACAGATTTGAGATCTGTGTTATTGTTATTAACTGTTAATCCGGGATCAAACAAGTGGTATCAGAGCTGTTGGTGCTCTTTACACTTGATTTGTTGTTTTAAATTGGTATTATTATTGAGTTTTTTCGATTTTTGTTTGATTTTGAATAAATTGGTATTTGATTTGGATGAATTATGGACGAATTAGAGTGAATTTGTGTTGTTTAAGGTATTATTGAGGTTTGGATTGGACGAATTGAGATTTGATTTGATTTGAGTTATTTGTTTTTGATTTCGGTTTAAGTCCGAAACAGGGGTGTGATTTTTGGTTAATTTGGATTGGTTAAGGTGTTAATCGGTTACGAGGTTTTGTGTATTGGATTCGGAATTGGTTTACGAGTATTTTGGTATTTTTCTTGTGCAATTTGATTGAGTAACAAAGGTGTATTACAGATTTGGTATTAATGAGTTTCTGGGTTTAATCTTCATAATTTCTGGAATTTCGTTTGAAGGTTTGAAGATTTGAAGATGAATGTGATTCGTTATCTTCTTCCTGGTGATTCGCTATATTTTGATCTGTGATTCGTTATCAACAGTGCTAATTCGCTACCTTGTTCGTTAGCCAGTTCGTGTGAGTTATTGATTCGTGTTATCTAGTTCGTTAACTAGATTAACCGATTCGTGTGACACGTGTTCTTCTTGGGATTTGTGTCATAACAACCTTTGCCACGTGGCATAAGGTGTCAGGGTTTGTTACAAACGGTTGTAACAACCTGATTCGTTATAGTATAATTCGCTACAGTGTTGATTCGCTATCAACTGTAGCTGATTCGTTATCTTATTTCGCTAAGTTTATTTTGGCGATTCGTTATTAATTAATATCTGATTCGCTAAACTAATCTTGGTCAATTCGTTAAGATGACTTGGTCAATTCGTTTGGGCAATTCGTTAAGTTGACTTGGTCAATTCGTTTGGTCAATTCGTTAAGTTGACTTGGTCAATTCGTTTGGTCAATTCACTAAGTTGACTCGAGATTCGTTAAACCTTCATCACATTCGTCCTTTGAGTGATTCGTTAATTTTATTTGTGATTCGTTAAGTTTACTCGTTAAGCTGACTTTTGATTCGCTAAAACACTCACCTCATTCGTTAAGACTTGATTCTCTACACTATTCACAGTTCGTTATACTTGTTCATTGATTCGTTAACCACAGTTTGTAGTTCGCTATAACTGTTCACATCATTTAAACTTGTGAATTCATTTGTCAAATATGGCTGGTATGTATGCATTAGCGTCTCAAAACATGCTGATGCAACAGATGTTGCAACTTGATACCGAGATAGGTTCGCATTCTAAATGTCCAAGATTGATGAAGTTCAGTGATTTTGCCAAGTGGGAACCTCGGTTTCGTGCCCATTTGGGATCTGTTCATCCTGACTGCTAATATTGTCTTGATGAAGTTTATGTTGCACCAATGATTGGTGATGATACTATTGGGTATACTCCTAAAGCCGTTTCTCAATACTCACAAGAAGAGAAGAAAGCTTTAGAAATCGAGATAAAAGCATATTCTACTTTGACTATGGCTTTACCAGAAAATATCTTCCATCAAGTTGGTAGTATCAAGAGATGTGCATCTTTATTTCAACATCTGCGTATGAGAAGCATGGGAAACACAGCTGAAAGTAAGAAAGTGATGCTCAAGTTTCAATTTCGAAACTTTAAATTATTGAAAGGAGAAACAGTTGAAGAGATGACTACAAGATTTAGTCATTTAATTGCTGAAATGGACAAGATGAAAATGGAAATTTCTGAAAGAGATAAAATTGACACTATCAAGAGTGTGCTTCCAAGTTCCTACTCAACATTTCTAATGGTTTTGAAAGAGAATGATTATTTTCTAAATGAAGACTTGACGGCACTTGAATTTCTACAAAAGATCGAAGCTAGAGAATATGATCTTAAGTGTTAAAAATCCTCCAAAGAAAATCAAGATCCAGCTTTCTATGGTGGAAGTATGCCTCTCAGTTCAACAATCTCTCCAATCACTACTTTTCTTACTCATGTGGCAAGTGAAAAAGAATCAACAATGTTTAATGATACAAAAGTTTGTTTTCACTCTGCTGGTAATTCGGGTGGTTCTGGAAGTTCGACAAGTACAAATCCATTTGCTACACCACCTAGTGTTAATATGAAGGAAGCTGAGCAAAACTTTGCTTTTCTGACGGCTTTTATGTCTTCATATGAAAACTTAGTGAGTAGTAAAATTGCCACAAGTGATTTAACAGATGAGGACTATGATCAGATAGATCCAGATGATCTAGAAATCATGGATTTAAAATGGAACATGGCTATGATTGTTCGTAAAGTTAAAAGATTCATGCAGAGAACTGGAAAAGATCTTCCAGCTTTAAACAAGAAGTCGGGTTTTGACAAATTAAAAGTAAAGTGTTACAATTGTCAAGAATTCGGACATTTCGCGAAGGAGTGTGACAAACCAAGGAAAGAATACACTGGACTTCGTGGTCAAAGTCAAAATACTTCTTCACCATGAGGAAGTGATGCTGAAAAGAAACCATCTTCGTCTACAACACAAGCAATGTTAGCAGACGAAACTGATTGGTCACAACGGCTACTATGCAATGATGTTTAAGCAAATTTGGCTATGTTTGGGTTACATGAAGATTGTCAAAATACTACTGGAAGTGTGATGTCTTCCGATAATGATTCTGAATCTGATTCTGACGACTCTTGCGACAAACCTTCTGAATCAATGTTTGCTTGCATGGCCAAGATCAATGAGGTTAGTAATTATATTTCTACTACTTCATTTGTTAAAGCATCATTTGTTGACTGTGAATCTAATAACTCTAAGTTAGAAGCTTTGAAAAATCAAAATGATAATCTTATAAGAGAAATTGCTTCTCTTAAGGATACTTATCGACAATCTCTTGAGTCTCAAATGAGATCTCGAGAAAAGATTAACGCATTGTCAACAAGTAATCACGATCTCAAAGCTGAGTTATCTGTGAAAATGACCATTAATGACCAAAAGTTTCAGGAAATCTTGAAACATCGTTCTAAGATAACTGAGCTTGAGAATGGGGTTCTTGAGTTGAAGAAAAAATTGGGGAAATTTAGGAATTCATCTTTTCTGTTGAATGAAATTATTGAAGTATCTGGAAAACAAAAAGATTCTAAGAAAGGTATTGGTTTTGTTGAAATTCTACCACCTTTTCATAATGATTATAAAATTAATCCTTTTGTAAGAAAAGAAGAGGATTTGATTCAAAAGGAATCTGTGATTTATGAAAAACCTAAAATGGTTAAACCTGAAATTGTCAAACCCCAAGTTGCTCCTCAAAAACCTCATGTGGAAAGTAAAAAGGTCTTTGTTGAAAATATTGACAAGGTGATTATTGAAGATGTGATTGAACCTGAGATTATACACAAGAAGAAGAACATTCCTAGTTCTAATCATATTCTTTGTGAACCTCAAGAGTTTGAGGAAGCTGTGTATGGTTTATTCAAGTCTTAGATAAACAAGGAAGAAACTGTGACAACTAAACCAGTGAGGATAGAGAAGTCAGTTAAACCAAAAATTTCTGACGAGGACTTAATGCGTTTCATTAATCCTCCGAGTTCTAAGTCTTCTTCGGCTAGAGTTTTTAAATTAAAAGGAATGGACACAATGTTCACTGAAAAAGACATTCCAATAAGTATTATTAAACCTGAACTTATTGAGAGTGTTTTTGTCAATGAAACTTCAAAAATTCAAGAACTTGAACGTGTGTATGCTCAAACAAAAACATCAGTTCAATCTGATCCCTTGACTAAGGCAAAACAATTTTTAAAACAAGCTAAGAAGATTAACTTTGTTAAGTCAACTGGAACAGATACACTAAAAAGTTTTTCAAACAGTTCTAATTTAGATTTTTATTTAAAAAAGAAATCTGACTTATCTGATGAGTTTGCTAAGAGCATGACTAAATATGTGAGTCATCATCAATCATCTGCTTCATTTTTTCCAATTAATTCTAAACATCATCATGTAGACATGCGACTTTGTTTTTTATGCGGTCAACAAGGTCATGTTGTGAAGAATTGTAGTCAACAGAACTATCAGAATCTTCATCCTTTTATCAAGGACAAATCTAAGCCAATTCTAGTGGTCAAGGAGATTCTGAAACAACTTGTGTCGTATGCTGATGATACTCATATTTTGTTCTCCAATGTGAATCCTTGGAAGGTTCTTCATGTCAATGAGACACACGGTCAAGTGAAACCAAAATTCATTCAAACTGAACCTATATGTCAAAACAAGAATTCAAATATTGTTCAGGCAGCTTATTTAAGACGAAAATCTAGGAAGCCGGTAACTTATTCACAAGTGGCTGAACAACAATTGAAATCTGTTAAAGTTAATGATCAAAGAGAAAATCAAAGGGTGCCCAAGACTGAGGCCTGGGCTGCCTTTTTGAACTAATCACTTTTGTTTATGTGTAGGGTTTATCCAAGACCATTTCTGGTGAAAACTGGATCATGGATAGCGGATGTTCTCGTCATATCACTGGGAATCTCAACCTATTAACCAACGTAAGAAATATTCAAGGGGGTTATGTAGCGTTTGCTGGGAATTCTGGGGGCATGATCACACAAGAGGGTGAAGTTTCAAATGGTCACATTACGTTTGAGAAAGTGAATTATTGCGACAAGGTTGATCATAACTTATTGAGTGTATCGCAGATTTGTGAATAAAAATACACTACGATATTTACTGACAAAGAGTGTCTTATCTTGAAACCGGGTTATGTTATTCCCGAGGACATGGTTGTCATGCGATCACCACGATCAAATGATATTTATGTCTTAAATATGAGTTCTAAGATATCAACATCAATTGAAACATGTTTTGTCTCGAAAGCAACCGAGAAAGACTCGATTCTATGGCATCGTAGAATGGGTCACATACATGTCAGAAAGATTAATTATTTAATGGCAAATGATTTAGTTGAGGGTGTCTCATTAAAGAATTTTAAGTTATCTGATCACTGCGTTGCATGCAAAAAGGGCAAGCAAAAGAAGAAGATACATCCCTCTAAGTTATTGAATTCCATTGATACTCCTCTTGAACGACTTCATATGGATTTGTTTGGTCCAGTGAATCGTGCAAGTATTTCTGGAGACTGGTATTGTCTGGTAGTGACAGATGATTATTCAAGATATTCATGGGTGTTATTTATGAGTTCAAAAGATCAAACACCGGTTTTGGTACAAAACCTTATTACTAAGATTGAATCACTGTATAAACAAAACGTGAGGAGAATCCGAAGTGATAATGGTACTGAATTCAAAAACACTAAATTGGATTTCTTTTGTATTCAAAAGGCAATTCACCGAGAATATAGTGCACCTTATGTACCTCAACAAAATGGTGTTGCTGAAAGGAAAAATAGAACTCTGATTGAAGCTGCACGTACAATGCTAGCTGATTCAAAGCTTCCGGTTCAATTTTGGAATGAGGCAGTGAATATAGCTTGTTATACGCTTAATCGGGTTCTAACAGTGAAATGACTCAAGAAAACAAGTTACGAGATCTTAAATAATAGAAAACCTAATTTAAAGTACCTGGAACCATTTGGGTGTCCATGTACAATGTTGAAGAAGGATTCGGGTAAATTTGAAGAAAAAGCTATCGAAGGGTATTTCTTGGGATATGCATCTCCAAAGAAAGGGTTTTTAATTTCACATCTGGCTGTGTTGAAGAATGGTACCATGTGGACTGTAAAAAGTACACAACCCCTCCTCAAGGGAAAGGTCCGGACTGGATGTTTGACTACGATAGTTTATTTAATTCTTTTACTCCTTCGACTGAAAACATCGATGAAGATCTGGTTAGAGCATACTTTGAAGAACAATTGAATATTCCATGTTCTTCAAGTTCTAATACAGTTGAAGCTCAACCAGATGATCCAACTGAAGACTCTCCAGTTGTTTCTCCAGTTGCTATTGATACTGTTTCTACTTCTTCTGATGATGATCAAGCTGAAGTTCAAGTTATTGATCTTGACAGTGATAATGTTTTATCTCCAGAGTTGGGTGAACATTACACTAACTTATTTGATAATGTTGTTGTTCCTGAGAATCCCACTCTTTGGATTCATGGATATCATCCACAGGAGAACATCATCGGAGAACTTGATGTGGGTGTTCGTACACGTCATCAAGTTGTTTCGTCAAGTGACAATAACATATTATGTGCTTACACTAATTTACATTCTTCGGGAATCGTGAATTTTGCTAAATTCAATTGCTTTCTATCTCAAGTTGAGCCAAGTACAGCTCGTAAGGCACTTGAAGATCCTTTTTGGGTAGAAGCTACGCAAGAAGAATTACAGCAGTTTGCACGTTTGGGTGTTTGGGATTTAAAAGACAAACTTGCTAGAGTTAAGAAAGCTATTCCGACTAAGTGGGTATTTAAGTGTAAGAAGGACGATCGAGGGGTGATTGTCAGAAACAAAGCACGTCTAGTGGTGCAAGGTTTTTATCAGCAAGAGGGTATTGATTACACAGAGGTATATGCTCCAGTTGCAAGATTAGAGTCGATTCGAATCTTTCTGGCTTATGCAGCTTATAAGAATATCAAGGTTTATCAAATGGATGTTAAGAGTGCTTTTCTCAATGGTGAATTACACGAGGAAGTGTTTGTCCAACAACCACCTGGTTTTAAAGATCCTGATTATCCAGACCGTGTTTACCGTTTAAACAAGGCTCTGTATGGTCTACATCAAGCCCCGAGAGCTTGGTATGGCACGCTCGCCGACCATCTGACTGTTAATGGCTTCAAACGAGGAACTGTTGACTGCACTTTATTTCATAAGACTGTTGGTGATGATCTTCTTCTAGTCCAGATTTATGTTGACGACATTATTTTTGTGTCTTCAAACGACACATTGTGTAAGGAGTTCGAGAAGTCCATGCAAATAAAGTTCGAGATGAGCTCGATGGGAGAGATGAATTTCTTTTTAGGGTTGCAGGTTCACCAGTCTGCTCATGGAATTTTTATTCATCAGACTAAGTATGTGAATGACGTCTTGAGCTGATTCAAGATTTCTGCCGGCAAAATCCCTTCTACTCCTCTTCCAGTGGGTCACAATTTATCACCGGATGAATTGGAGGATTCTGTTGATCCAACCCTTTATCGTGCTATGATTGGTTCTCTAATGTATTTAACGGCTTCTCGCCCTGATATTAGGTTTGCTGTTTGTCTTTGTGCTAGGTATCAAGCAAGTCCAAGAGTGACTCACCTAGCTGCAGTCAAGAGAATTCTTCTGTATTTGAGGGGAAATCCAGACATCGGGTTGTGGTACCCCAAGGATGATATGTTCTTTCTTACTGCCTACTCCGACTCAGATTATGGAGGATGCAAGATCAACTTCAAATCAACGACTGCGGGATGTCAATTCATAGGAAACCGGCTTGTTTCCTGGCAATGTAAGAAGCAGACAACGGTCTCCACTTCAACCGCTGAAGCTGAGAATGTTGCAGCCTCGAGTTGCTGTTCCCAGGTTTTGTGGATACAACAACATCTTCGCGACTATGGTTTGAAGTTTCTTACTACTCCCATCTTGATTGATAATTCTGCTGCTATTAGTATCACCAAGAATCCCATACAACATTCTAAAACGAAACATATCGAGATTCGATATGATTTTATACGGGATTGCTATGAAAAGAAATTAATTGATCTTGAGAAAGTAGATACTGATTTTCAAAAAGCCGATCTGTTTACTAAAGCTTTTGACAAAACACGTTTTAAATTTTTGCTTGATTTAAACGGATTGAAGACCCTCGCTGATATCCTTAGACAAGGATAACTATCTTTATTTTCTGTCATTTCTTTCTTTTAAAATTTATTTTGGTTTTAGGGGTGAAAATCTAGAAAAATACAAAAAGAGTGTGTTTTCGTTTGTATAGATAAAACCAAAAATATTAAATTTTTCAAGCTTCAAAAATATTGTGATTTCTGTTCTTTAATGTTTTTCCTTTAAATATTTAGAAAAACCAAAAACATTTTAAAATTTTGAAAAACCAAAAAGAATGTGATTTATGTTTTGTACAGAAAAATTTGAAAATCCAAAAAGATTGTGAAGTTTATTTTGTTTATAAGAAAATTGAGAAAGACAAAAATATTGTGTTTTTTAAAGTTGTACAGAGTAAAACCAAAAAGATTTTTGCAGATGTTTTTAGATTATTTTCTAGCTGAAAATTATGCCGGTTATTTAAGTTTGTGAAGCATGCTTGCATGTCTTGGTCCTATGATTCACTTGTGAATTGAAGGTTAGCCATTTATTTATTAACTTAAGTTAACTGGGGTGATTAAATTTATCTTTTCTTTATTTTTTGCTCCTCAAAATTTTGAGTTTTTGAAGCAAAAAGAGAAAATGATAGTACATTGATTATCTTGACCCCAAGTTCAGCAAAAAGTAAGCTTAAAAGACTGTGTGCTTAATTGCATTGGTTCATTGGTAGGTCTTAAAACAACCCAGTAGAGTAAAGTATGTGATATAAACATAAAGAAACGCCAAATTGAAAGGGGTGTTAGTCTCTAGCAAAAGTCTCGGTAAGGATGGCAGAAATGTAATAACCGATCATACTCAAGCCTTATATTTGTTGATCACCCAAAAATAAAAATAAAAAAAGCAATAACAAGCGTTAAGATTCTGGACACTGTGAGTCTTTATGCTGCTTAACCATCTGGGTATTCATAAGCATGAATATTTTACTCGCTTTCTAGAGCAAACCCAAAGTCATTAAAGTTGATCACCGCTGTACTTCGTACAATTTAAATTACTGACTTGATCAAAATCCGCTGTTAGTCATACAATTGTTCCTCCCTTGCGTGCGTCTTAATACCATTAGAAACGGACCCCAGGGTATACAATGTATGTAAGCCGACAGATGGACTCGTGCATACTCACTCACAGTAAAGGAAACCTGATGCATTGCTCAAAATTTCTACAATTGGTATCAAAAAAAATTTTGATCAACAATATAATGGTTTAAGTCAAGTTGGGGTGATTTGGCAAAAATCAAATTAAGCTTGAACCGTGATTAGAGACTGATAGTTTCTGATATTCTGTGCTTTAATTGAACAATTTTAATCATATCACAAAAATACTTGAATGTGTGTTATTAGATTCATGTGAACAACAATACCAATGACCAACTTATCGCCAGTCATAATATCGCTGAAATATAAAACTGTGATGAAAGGGCAATTTGTTCAATATGATTCTCTGCTCAAACTCAACAAAAATACAAAAATATGTACTACTTTTGCTAAAAAAAAAATTGTCTTCTTTATACAAAAATTCTTAAATAAATGTTTAAGTTATGTTTCGGAAATCTGAAACAATATATTTTTAACATAATTGGTTGTCGGGATAAAAGGGTTTCTCGATAACCTATTTTCTTAATTTACTTAATTCTTTATTTAATTCATTAATTTATTTTATTTATTTAACTTAAAATTAAATAATTAAATAAAAGTGTTTAATTCGCTAAAATCCCATTCGTTATGTATGGATAACGAACTTGGTGATTTATAGCGAACTACCTTCTGGTTCGCTAACCTAATTCGCTTCCGCACTCTGTAACGAATCATCCCTTCGTTATGCATATTTAACGAATCATGACATGAATCATGTCTTGATTCGCTACCTTTTATTTAACGAATCAAGTATCGATTCGCCCTCTTAAGGTAACGAATGAGTTAGCGAATGGGCTTATTCGCTAACTCTAAGTTAAACGAATCGTTTGATTCGTGCAAGTTGTGCCTAGGGCTTTGTGCATTGATATATAAGACAAGAAAACGAATAGTATTCCACTGTTCGTCTTCTTTCTTCATCTTTAAGAAACCTATTCAAATTCTCTCTGAAAATTCAACCTTTCCGTTTGAATACTTCAAAGATCGATTTGAGTTTCTAAGGTGTAACTGTTCTTGGCGATATCAATTTCGTCAAAAATGGCCATGTATTGACTGTTAAATTATGAAATTTCAGGGGTTTAAGGGTTTTGAACTTTTGAAACTCATTGTGTATAATTTATGTTCATAATTGTATGATTTTGATATCATTATGGTCGGAATCACTTTCCGATACCCTTGGTGGACACTAATCAACTTTTGATTATTGTTTGTTGGGTTAATTATTGTTTGTGTTATTGATGTTTACTGTTGGTTTGTTTGATCCTTAGTACATTTAGGTATTGAGTCTCAATCTCATCCACCTATGCTTACTAGTGTGATTCCGAGCTCAACGAGCTGAATATCCTGATGTTTCAACGATGGTTATGGCCCAATTGTATCTGGGTTACGATGTTTGACTATTGTTGTTCTCCTTAATTTTGACCTTGACTTTGTGAAGTCAAAGATTAAGTCTTAATTCTGACCATTCGTTAGTCTTAGCGAATTGGAACTGTTTCGTGTCTAATTCGTTAAGATTTTACACGAACTAGCTTAGCGAATAAGATGTTACACGAATCAGAGTTTGATTCGCTTAAAATATAACGAACTAGAGTTTAGTTCGTTAAAATTAATTGATGATTCGCTAGGTTTAGTTCGTTAAGGTATTTACTTGATAGCGAATCGCCTGATTCGTTATCTGTGTATAACGAATCAGTGTGATTCTCAACGAATGACATTTAAAAAAAATGGTGATATCTTTTAACTAATTAATTAGCTAAATTTAATATTCATTTAATTTAATTAAAGGATTTAAATCGTCTAATACGCGTAACTAGATTAATTACACATATCTTTTGAATATCTATTCTCATATTCGTTTTTACTTATATAGTTAAAATGGCTGATCAAGAACAACAAAATCAACCACCACAGGAACAACCTCGTCAAGAACAACCACAACAACCAGATCAACAAGCTGAAATGATTTTATTACCGTTTGATAAGAAGCACAACATATGTGCTTATGTTGATCACGACGTGACTGATTTAAGGACGTTCAGAGCTATGTTGACTTTCTTACGCCGTTCGAAGATACATTATACAATCACTGCTAAACCTATGGTGTATCTTAGTATAATCAGGCAGTTTTGGAACATGGCGGTATATGTTGAGGAAAATAATTGGGTTCAAGCTACAATTAATCAGATTCCTATCATGATTGATGTTGAGGTCATTCGTCGGGTACTTCAATTTGACGATAGTGATGATTACCCGAGTGAATTTGACAGGACGCTGGTTAGGGGTCTATTCACAAGATTAAATTATGGGGGTGATATTCGTCGGTCTATGTTGAACAAGAATGGGTTGTGTCCACCATACAAGTATCTGCTGCATGTTTTGCTTCACTGTATGAGTGGACGTCGAGGCGGTTTTGACGAATGTAGACTAAGTTTACAATCGGCGTTTGTTGCCCTAATCCTGAACAAGCCATTCAACTACTCAGAACTTATCTTTGATCATCTGAAAGAGCAAGTTCAGCAAACTCTACCGTCGAAGAAGTTCTTAATGTATCCACGTTTTTTACAGCTAATTATTCAGGATCTGATACCGAATTTGGTGATTGATCGATCGTTGGTGAACGATGTTCTTGATATGGAACATATGAAAGCTGAAACGGTGCATCGTATGTTAATATATAGAAAAGACAAGCCACAGGACAAACGGATGATTGGTCATGTAATCAATTCTGATTACGTATGTCCTCCTAATGAGCGCAGGATCCATGATGATTCGGATTCCGAGCGTGAAGGGGGAGAAGCTGGGAACAATGATGGTGGAGATAATGATGGTGGAGATGATGATGGTAACAATGATGATGGTAATGGTAATGGTGGAGCTGGTGAACAATCTCTTAAAGAACAACAAGATGCAGTCGATGCTGCGCTAGCTGCCACCATGAAAGCTCAGCTAGAATGAAAACGAAAGGGTAAAGCTGTAGCTACTGGTGAACCATCGAAGAAGCCCCGTGTGTCTGCTGGGGCTGGGGTAATTATTGGAACACCACCACCACGTCAATCAACTACTCAAAGCTCGGCGGTGCCGCTAACTACTAGCACTCCGACACTCACCTTGACATCGACGATGGTGTCACATGAGAGGCTCGGTCTTATTCCTCAAATGGCGTTGACCGAGATACCGAGGCCTCCTGCTGTGATGTCTACTGTATCTCCCACCACATCAATGAGACCTCCTCATCTGCCAACAACTACTATTCCTCCACCTCCGCCGAGTGATGTCTCTTTTATGAGGATTACTAGACCTCAAGGACCTGTTCAACCTGTTCATCCATCCGTATACAACTTGCCACCAGGTCGTCAAAATGAAATGCTGCTAAATCTGCTACACTTATATGAAAATCAAATGGCAGCCGATCAACAAACTCAAGAACGACTCATGGAGAATCAACGAAAAATGATGAGTTATATTTCGTTCTGTCAGAAGGAGACTAAGTCGTTGCGTGCGATTGTTGAGTCTCAGGGGGTGAAATTAAAGGAACAAGATGAGTTGATTTTACAATTAACTTGCAAAGAAGATGCCCTCAAGAAACTCAAAAATGACGATGATGATCCTGACGAATCTGATGCAGGAGGTGAGCCTAAACATTCGCATGGTTCATCCTCTGGTGCTGGTGTTAGTGGCGATGATGAGTCGAGCAAGCAGATAATTACCTATAAAGATCCAACAGCTGCCAAGCCAATTGAAATGATTGAGGCTAACACGGTGATATTTATTGATGGATCGGGATGGTTAGAAGTGTGGTGAACAGAGATGAGATAGAGGTCGGTGAGTTTGTGGTTAGATCTTTGACACGGGAGCAGATTTCGATTCTGCTTGGGCTGAATGACGATCAGTTGACTGCTTTAGAGACTGAGCCCGATGTCGAAGTGATCAGTGAGGATGAATTGGAAGTTGATCCTTTATTCATGGATACGGATTTTATTTATGAGAACGAGGAGATTGAGATGGAGGATGTGACAGCTGAAGAGTACCCGGACTTGTATCAACACGTAAACGTTGATCAAGGTGCTCCGGTATTTCATAAGACGTAATTAAAGAGACTGAGGATGAACTGGAGAAGATTGTGCAGCGAACTGTTCCCTCACTCAAAGAAGTGACTGATGATGACATAGAAAGATGGTTCAAATGTAAGAAAGTGGGAAAGATCATCGGTGCTTATCGGTATGTAGATCAGGAAAGAAAAGATGTTGCTGCTGCTTGGATTGAAGCTAATCAGGTGACTACCTTCAAGACAGTCTCTAAGGTACATGGTGATATTGTCTCCTGGCTCTATGATTCAGACCTTAAGGTATGTATAGTCAAGTGGGAAAAGGGTGTCCAGTATTACGAGAGGATAATGGATGTTTTAACTCTACCGCGTTGGGATGTACGTACCCTCGCGAGACGTCTATTTATTAATCGTGGGGGTCACCGAACGGCTGAGTGGTTTCATCAACACTTACTGTTCGAGGTCAATCATGGCTTCAAATTCTTCAAGCCCTAGGTCCCAAGACGTAAACGCACTGATGAGATTGATCCAAGGACCGGCTGGAAGAAACTTGTCTTGAAAGTGAAGCCGCCAAAGACAATGAAAAGAGTTCCTGTGAAGACAATGCCTCAAGATATTTATCTGTCTTTCAACCGTTGGTACTATGACAATCGTACTGGCGAGGCCGTTGTTGTTCGTGGTCGAGGACTGCAGACCGAGCTCATCAAGATAATCGACCCGATGTGGTTGGTTAATTTATCAGAGACAGACAACGACGTGCTATACAGGAAGCATATTTTGTTTGAACGCCAAGAAGATTACGACCTGGCTATGCAATTCCAACGAGTCGTTCGTGTGTGTCACGAACATGGAATTCATAGTTGCAGAGACTGGCGGTCCAAGCACTTCAAATAAGTTAAAGACAAAGAGCTCAAGACGATGGGGTGTCTGTTAGTGAACGGTTTTGCGTCTAGAGTCTTTGTATTTATTGTTAATGTTTATATTTATCTAATTCGTTATGATTATGTCTAGTTCGCTAGGAATGTTAGCGAACTAAGACTAGTTCGTTAAGATTAAGTCTAGTTCGCTAGGGATGTTAGCGAACTAAGACATTTTAATGTATTCCCTCCTGATTCGTTAGGGGATGTTAACGAATCAGGGGGCGGTTCGTTATGGTAAATTATGTAACGAAGGAGAAGCTGGTTCGCTAGGGGATGTTAGCGAACCAGGTCGTCCTCTATTTATAGTGAACCACTGTTCACTTTAAATATAGGTTTTTTTGAGAAAAATTAAAAAGAGCAATATAAGTTTATTTCAGAAAAGCAATTACTCTCTCTAAAGCTTCATATTAATGTTATTGATAATATATACACTTACACAATACACTAAATCAAGGTTAATTATGAGATAGATCTTTAATAGTATAATTAACAGATCTGAGATCTGTGTTATTGTTATTAACTGTTAATCCGGGATCAAACAACTTATGAAAAGGCAACAAAAATTTTGAATGATTTCAAAACTGACTGCTATGTACTTTAAGATACTTGTTATGATATAGACTTATGGAGATCTCTAGTCTTCTGTTATCAGTTTGTAATGCACTTTAAGATAATAGTTACATGTTGAATCAACACAAACATAAACATTTTATTATTACCAAAACACACATATAAACACACCATCACAAACATACAGATTTTATTACTACTAATCTCTGAGTGACATAAGAAACTTCAACATCAATTCCATTGAGCAATTCAGTTCAAGAATTGCCTTGCCCAAAAGTTTTAACTCATCAAGCTCTCTCTGTCCTACATCAATCATAAACAAAACAACAAGATCTCGGATACAACAAGCAGGCATCCGAGTAAGAACTTTTGTAACGAGATCCCAGGCATCCAAGCCGTTGCTAATCTTTACAAATTCTTCAGTAAGAGTTTCCCGACAAGCTTTATCTACCTCGATTTGAGCCTCGATTCGCCTTCTGAGGGCAGCCTTGTAGGATCTGGATGATGATGATGATGATGATGATGATGATGATGATGATGATGATGATGATGATGATGATGATGATGATGATGATGACGACGAGCAATCCATTATTAACTAAAAATAATAATTTAAAATTATGTAGGTATATGAGTTTCACAAATGTGGTGTAGGTATATATAACCAAAAGGCTCACAGACAAAACAAAAGGGTGTCCCACGCATGGGAAACGTACACGGACGAATAGTAACTCTGTAATAAAAAAACAAAAGGGTGTCCCAAGCTTGGGAAACGCACCGGACGAATAGTAACTGTAATAAGGGTACTTTTTGTGATGCATCTTTTGATGAATGGTAAATACGGATTAATGGTTCTCATCTTTCTTTATTAAAAATGCGTGTAATCAATTAGGTTAAAATATGTTATATAATTGTTCAAAAGAGTCTATTACGCTTGCAACTCTCTACTGTACAAAGACATATATAAATATCCTAAAACGCTAATAAAAAGCATGTGTACAACAACTCCTTTCTAAACCCTCCTATATATATATACTTATATATCTAGTTTTGTTTTCAATAAAAACTCCTTTTTCACCATGGAAGAAAACTCATCGAGGACCACCACATCCAGTAACAGAAGCAATCGATCTCAGGTTTATTGTTTTTGTGGTTAAGAAGCCATTCAAAGAACATCAAGCACCACCAAAAATCCAAGTCGGAGGTTCTACAATTGTGCATCTCAGGTTAGTGAAATTGCAAATAAAGTTGGAATTCATCTACAATTGTTGACCATAATCCCTATAACGTTTTCAACTTAGGGCAAAAAATGTGATTTCTTTATATGGTCTGATTGTGTTTCGTCCACAAGATCTGATGTGTGCACAAGATGTACAGACATAATTCCTATCTTGATAAGGGCAAATAAGTCATTAGAGGATCAAGTTGCAAGGAGTGTAGCTTGAAGGATTGAATTAGAAAAAAAAGTGAAGATATTGTATTTTATTTGCTTCTTGTTGTTTTTAGGGCTTTTAATTAGTTTTGTAATTAAAAGCTAAGAAACTTTGTTATGATTTTAGACCAGCTATTATGATGTATTTTTATGTTTCTGAACGCATTTAAAGGCTTAATGAGTAGTTTAGTTTGAGTGTTTCCAAAATTACAGTGTATTTACTTCATTAAAAAGAGGTTATTATAATATTTCATTAAAAAGAGGTTTGTAACATCCCAAAATTTAATAATAATACTTTATATATTATTTCTTATAGTAGACAAAGTTTACTTAAGTTAGTAGAGATATAATAAATTAATAAGGATGGAAGGATAAGTAGGCTAATTAGATGGAGTTAATAATGGACCAAAAAGGAAAGATGGGCCTTAGGTCCATGGGCTTAAGAGAGTATAAATACCCCTTAAAACCCTAATCCTTTCCATTTTCATACATCTCCACACCATAGCCTACACCATCAAAACACACACTTAACCCAATTCCCGTTTTTTGAGAAAAACACCCACAAAGACACAAAGATTCCCGGAGATCTAGGCGTCGGATCGGTCTCAAATTATAACCGAGAAATCCTGACATATAAATGAAGTTTTCCACCGAAAAGATCTTCGATCAGAGGTCGGGAAGTTCGATTTTTATCAGTGAAACCATAGCAGATCAAAAGTGAAGATTCCGGCGACTGTAGCGGCGGTTTCCGGTAAAGGTGAGCTGATGGGATTGTAGATCAGGACGAGACGGTATCGTGGCCGCTTGAATCACTCAAATCGGAGTTCGTTTGATATGGTTTTGAGCATCTCGAGTGATTTCATACAAAAACCTCAAAGGTACGTTTTTTTGTAAAAAAGGATTACTTTTCATGAACGGATTTACATGAAAATTGGTAGGATGATAGATCGGGTCATGATTATTGATAAATTAATGAACTTGATAATAAACGGGTTAGTTGGTTCGTTTCGGGTAAAACGAGTAGTGTTCAGTTTGTGAAAAGGACGGGTAAACGAAGTCGGTTTTGCATGAAACTTAGTAGGATAGTAGATCGAGTATAGCTATACCATAAATTTGCAAACTTGAGGATTAAAATGGACTTAACGAACTCATGGTTATGAACGGCTCGTTTAAATAAACCCTAGATCTAGTTTTGAACGTTTTAGCCATAAAGGTTCAAGCTTTATGCTAGAAAAGGGTTGAGTCTTGATGATGGGTTGGTAACGAATTTAAAATGGTGAAAACGGTGGTGAAACAAGCGAGATCTCGCTTTTCCGGCGAGATCCTGTTATTCTGGCAATGGCGGCGCCGGAAAGGCTGCGCCGGAGAAAGTGGTACGAAGTTGGTAGAATGTCAGAGAATGTTCTGACATTCTTTGACCTAACCCTAGTTCGCTAACAAGAAGTTAACGAACTACAGGGTATTCGCCAAGAGGTTCGCTAAGAAATTCTAACGAATCAGACTTACTTCGTGCTCAATTCGTTAAGGGAGTAAGGTGACGAATTACCCTTGATTCGTTAAAGGAGGTAACGAATTGGAAGGTCCAATTCGCTACCAGAACTGATTCGTTAAATAGCCAATTCGTTAAAGGGTTCAATTCGTTACAAGAACCAGTTCGTCTGATAATCCAATTCGTTAAATGTCAGGTAACAAACTAGAAGTTTGGCAGAATGACAGAAAAGTCCCTGGACTTAGAAAGAATGAGATAATTACATAATAGCCCTTGGACTTTGATTAATTATTGAAAGATACCTATAAAGGTTAACGAGTAAAGATTAACTAACCGGGTAATGATTCAATGAAGTAAAAACGGCTTAGACGTGTAAGACTAATTAAGTAGCAATGAGAATGGCTAGAGTAGTATTTGATATCCCATTATTAAACAGTTAGACGTGCACAGCTCGAGAAGGAGTAACCATTAGCAGAAGATGTAACCGAGTTCAGGTGAGTTTCTAGCCCCATTTTCCTTGTTATGTTTTCGGGGTTGTGTGCATACTCGATGTGAAGTGTCAATACACTATAGATTTTATACAAGTAGATATTATATAATGCTTGTCGGTGCGTGAACGATCTTCGGATATTGCACATATCGTCAAGGATAGTGACTGTCAAGTGGTTAATTGTGTGTATGATTGCTATGATGTGAGTTCTTATTGTGTAAATAATGTGCTGGTAGGAAGTGTGTTATTGATAAGTAGATGTAGTGCGTGATAGAAGTGGATAAGGGTCTAGTAAGAGTGTTAAAGTGGCATAACGTTATTCGTTATTAAAGTGGTAAAGTGGCATAACGATATTCGCTATTAAAGTGGCAAATTGGCATAACGATATTCGTTATTCAAGTGGCATAAAGTGGCATAAGTGGCTAAGCTGTAGGGGTAATTAAGAGGCTAAGCTGTAGGGGTAATTAAGTGGTTAAGCAGTAGCAGGTTAGACAGTGGATTATGTGTCTTCGGATACGTATATGTTGTGTGTAGTGGTTGTATGATAAGTTGCTTGATTAACTAGAACTCACTCAGCGTAGCTGACTTTTAGTATGCACGCAGGTAAGCAAATTAAAGAGTCGGCATGAGGATAACACATGGCATGGGTCGAACGGCTGGCATTTAAAGATGGAAGAAATGATGTTTTAATATGATGATTTATGATATGGTTTTAAAGAAAAGATTAAATGTTTTGTAATAAACGGTTAAAGTTTTATATTCCGCGAAAGTTTTAATAAACTCTTATTTGTAGAACTGTGTTTATGAGTAAATCCGACGTTAAAGTGAGGCACCGGGAACGGGGCCTCACAAGGGTATTATCAAAAATCAATAAAAATATGTTCCCTCCGGAGTTTCGAACCCGCGATATTTGCAATCTATGTTTAATCACAAGCGCCTCAACCGTTTGAGCTACACCCTGAGAACGTTATAGAACATCTTCTAATACTTATATAACGAAATTTAGAAGTTTAAAATTTTCATTTTTACCCGCCAATTAATCGAGTTATCTTCTGGAAGACTCCCAAATCAATTAGCATTGACCAAATAAAATCTCACAATCTCACCAAACCCTAATAAATGATCTGCTAGTGTATTTATTGAACTCTCATCAATCTCAATCCTACCAAACAGCTTCATTAATCTCAGATGAGTACCAAATATTTTTGCTTTTAGTCAGTTACATTTATTGGCGTTAATTAGTATATATATATATATCGTTGATGACACAGTTAATAAAAAAATTTTTGGAAGATGGATAAGTTTTGGATGTCAGTAGGCGACAGGTGCAGTAAAGCATATAGAGATGGTGTTAAGGCATTTCTACATTTTGCAGTTCGTAATTGCAAGGAGACATCACCACCAATTTCTGTTTCATGTCCATGTGTTAAGTGTGTGAACCACGTATCTCTTAGTGTAGACGATGTAGAACATCACTTGTACAGGTTTGGAATTGATAAGAATTATACTACTTGGATAAAACATGGAGAAGCCGACACCAACATTCCAACTAATTATGTTAATAATACTGGGTTTTCCTGCACCTGCATTCCAACTACTTATGATAATAATATTGGGTTTGTTGACACCAACATTCCAAAAGATGCCTGTGAAACTTTAGAAATGGTAAATGCTACAAAAGACAATTTCAAAGGCAACAAGAAGTATCAACAGTTTCTACAACTACTTGTTGACGCTGAGAAGCCCCTATATAAAGGATGTCTTGACTTCACCAAGGTGTCTTCATTAGTACAACTACTCAACTTGAAGAGCAAGCACGGGGTATCTCATAAGTTCGTTGATGAAGATCTGAAATTGTTGAAAAAGATGCTACCTGCAGATAACGAAATGGTAAATAATATGTATGAGGGCAAAAGGATGATGAAGGCAATGGGCTCAGGATACGAAAAGATACATGTGTGTATCAATGACTGCATTATTTACTATAAGGATTAAAAGGATTTGGAAGCATGTCCAGTTTGTAACAAGTCAAGGTGGAAGGTGGATGAGAATACTAACAAAACTTACATAAACACGCCCGCTAAGGTACCGTGGTACTTTCCCATTATTCCACGATTCAAGCGCCTCTTTCAATCAAAGACCACAACAGAGAATTTAACATGGCATGCCACGAGTACCAATAAACCCGGTGTTTTGCGCCACCCATCAGATTCACCAGCATGGAAAGCCATTTATGACAGGTACTCCGATACCATCAGAAGCGACCCAAGAAATCTTCGTCTAGAGATTTGCACTGATGGGGTCGACGTACATAGAGGCAACAGAAACCACAGTGTCTGGCCTGTTTTAGCAGTCATTTACAACCTTCCACTTGGATGTGTAATGCTTTCCTTATTAATATCTGGAGTGCCAGGAAACAATATTGATGTGTTTTTACAGCCTTTAATTGACGATCTAGCATCTTTATTTGAGGTCGGGGAGCCAACATATGATGCATATAAACAAGAAATGTTTACACTACGTGCAGTTATGTTATGGACGATTAATGATTACCCTGCTCTTGGTACACTATGTGGTTGCCCTTACAGTGGATTCAAAGGTTGTGTGGTGTGTCGGGGCGACACTCAGTGTGTTCGACTTTTTCACACAAAGAAGCAGAGTTATGCTGCCCACAGAAGGTATTTATCACATGACCACCCTTTCAGAAAACAAACAAAGACGTTCAACGGAAAATAGGAGATGAGAACCGCTAAAGAGCCTATGACAGGGGAAGAGATATACGACGAGGTCAAAAACATTAACAATGAATGGGAAAAGGGATCTGAATCTCTAAGTGAGAGTAAGAGGAAAAGGGATAACACAAGGCCGCAGCCATATTGGAAGAAGTTCAACATATGGTACCAACGGCTCAGCTATTGGAAGTATTTACCTGTCCAACATTGTATTGATTTGATGCATGTTGAAAAGAATGTGGCAGAAAGTATTGTCGGGACGTTGCTGAACATTCCCGATAGGACAAAAGACAGATTGGCAGCTAAAAAGGATTTGGAATTTTTAGGGATTAAAAAGAAGTTGCAACCGAAAGCAAAAGGCAACAATACAGAACTGCCTGCAGCATGCTTCACATTATCAGCGCAAGAAAAAGACATGTTTCTTGAAACACTGTATAAACTGAAGGCTCAACTAGGGTATTGTTCTAACTTCTCTAGTTTGGTGAATCTT
Source organism: Bidens hawaiensis (assembly GCF_021521415.1). Classification (NCBI taxonomy): domain Eukaryota; kingdom Viridiplantae; phylum Streptophyta; class Magnoliopsida; order Asterales; family Asteraceae; genus Bidens; species Bidens hawaiensis. The sequence goes on along the minus strand of NW_027491300.1, from coordinate 45,607 downwards.
AAAGAAAGGAAGCTACAAGGCCTTAAATCACATGATTATCACATGCTTATGCAACAGTTTCTGCCCCTTGCAATACAGTCCATCATGCCAGAACCAATGAGAAATGCTATAATCAGGCTTTGTTTTTTTTCAAGTCAATTTGTAGCAAAGAAATCATTATAGAAGAGCTTGATAAGATGCAGGAAGAGCAAATAGTTACACTGTGCCTGCTGGAGAAGTACTTTCCGCCATCATTTGTTGATGTCATGTTTCACTTAAACGTGCACCTTGTAAGAGAGATAAAATTATGTGGGCCACCATGCTTTCGTTGGATGTATCCCTTTGAAAGGTGTATGAAGGTTATCAAAGGGCATGTGCGAAACGAAACTTATCCAGAAGGGTGCATTCCTGAGGAGAACATTGCGAAAGAAACAATCAAGTTTCTGAGCGAATACCAAAAAAACATCAAGAGTACTGTTGGTATTCCACATGATAAGCATGATGATAATGGGGAGACAATTCCTATCACAGGCGTTAAATCAGTTGAAGTTTCTCTTGATCATTTCAAGAGAGCACACTTCTATGTGCTGCATAATACGCCTGAAATAGCGCCATATATCGAGTAAGTATTACTAACATATATTGTGACATTCATGACAAAACGAGGTACACTATATTCATTACGTAACAAGTAAACGATAAATCGGTTAATTCGTAGTGCTTAAACGAGTAACCGACCGATACTAACTATGACCCGTATACATACTGAGGGGTCATATACGACTTATATATATGTTATAGAGGCTAACATGTTGATATTTAGGCCCTAGTACGTTTAAAACTCTTTAAACGAAAAAGGTTTCGTTTATTGATACGCTATAAGCTTAAGCGCAATCGTTAATATCAAAACAAGCATTGTAGCATCCGTTAAGCCGAAAAAGACTTATAAAACACTTATATGACATGTTCTAAGCAATCCGTGAAAATATTTTGGAATTTTACAACGAGTCGGTACGTTTTTCTTATTTTACAAAAATAAGCTGAAAAACACTCGTTTTTACGCTATCTCTTACACCCGAATTAATTTTCTTGCGAAAAACCGGACCCGAACTAAATTTGAAGTGGGCTTTTCATGTTTGGACTTGTATGTATAATTTAATGGGCCAAAACAGCCCATTAAGGGCCCCTAAGAGGTTCCGATCGCCAGCCCCTTACCCCACTTTTGTTTTTTATATAAAGCTTATACTTGAAGCTTTATTATTCATTTCAACTTTCAACATATTTTGAAGTCCAAGCAGCTCTAGTTCTGCTCTTCCAAACCCCTGCCCAAAACCCTAAGGTAAGATCAAAGTTCATAAAGATTTAACCAAGTTTGATGCTTATAATTAACATATAAACATGTTTTAGTTAGTTTTAAACATGTTTAACCATCCAAAAACCCTAAAAATCAAGTGAAACCATGTTTTGATGTTAAACATGTTTACAAACCAGGAACATATACTTTTTTGGTCAAAAACGCGGATTAGAACATGAATACAACGTTTTTACGGTTAGAAAGTTCGGTTTGAACCCAAAACCGAAACCCTAATTATCAAGGCTGTTACATGGATGATTTATGCTTGGTTTGATGTTATATGATATGTAGATATACTGAGTTTGCAACCCGAGACCCGGAAAGTCGTTTAAGCTAGCAAAATTCATCAAAAACCGACAAGGTAAACCCGTAACACTCGTTTAGGGGCTGTTTAGTATTAGGTTGTGACGTGCTTGTTGTTAGCTTGTGAAAACTTTCAGGGACATTAGGGATCATATAAATGAGTCCCTGTTCAAATTTGGTAATTTTTCGATAAACGGAGAATATTTGGTGAATTTATTTCCGTTTATGAGCGTTTATTTGGGAAAAATAGCTAAACATATTGAAAAATTCTGAAACTTGGTTTTGGAGTTTGATATGGGATGGTAAGATCACTGGTAAAGTTTGGGAATCATTGGAAATACCTAAGTATGGTTTGTGCAATTATGGTTAAACCGAATTTTAACAGCCGAAAAACGCACAAAAAGGCATTTTGTCAAAAGAGTTAGGTTCTGGAAATTTTGCAGGGGCTATGTAATAACATTAAGGCCATTGGTAAAAATTATTGGATTTTTCGGAGGTCGTTTGATATAAACGGGCCATTTATTACATGAATATAACCTATTAAATGAATTTTTATAAATAAATAATTAATCATAAAATTTCTGGAAATATTTTTATAAAATTCTCCATGTCTTAATGTATTTTTACAAAAATTTGCATAATTTATATATAAGTACATATTTAGTTATGATTAATCAAAGATTTAAATTATAATTGTTTTAACGAAACCGGCAGTTTTGTGTTTAACGGACTGACTGGTATGTCAAAATGTCAAAAGTGGTCAAATATCATATTTTTGAATGATATTGATAAAAACGAACTTGTTACGAAAATTCCGGACAAATCGGGTGGATTGGGCGCGTTTTGTATAATTAAAACCGTGTGAAAACGGAAACGAACCCTGCGATCAAACCAGAGACCGAAACCTTAAAATTCTTTCATAAATCAAATCATTTTATCAGTCAATATATTTACTTAAGTTTTATATGATCTTACCTAATCCCAAAACGTATAAACGATCAACTGAGCTAGGCTCGGAAAACGGTGAAACTGAGCCAAATCCAGTTTTAAACATTTCATAGTATACAACGTCACAATCTAAGACTATGGTCATGTTCTGGGCCTAACAGCTATACCCAGATTATCTATACAGCCCGACTTAGCTTGAACACTGTACTAGTAGTAACGATACAATACCGTTTATAGGAATCAGGCTATAAACGAGGCATCTGACTTATTGATACGTAATTTTTGTACGAACTACGATAAGGTGAGTTTCACGACCCCACTTTCTAAACTGTTTTACGAACTTTTGGGGTGGAAGGCATGTTTATACACGTTATCGATCTAAAAACGATTCGGGACATAAAATATCTGAACAATTATATATGAAAAGTCCCTACAAACATAATGATTGACTACGTGCTGATGAAAGATGATTATTATCATTAATTGATATATTAAGTGGAGATAATACGAATTTGCAAAACATAATGAAATTACACGTAACAGCAGATTTATACAAACATGTTATGTAATGTTAAACATAACTAATTTTGGAGACAACGTGGTCTGTAATGGCCATGGGGATAACGTGGCCTGTGATAAATAGGGGGCTATTGGGGGCGGAAGGGGGGCCACAATAGTAATAAACTAAAGTTGAGTATGGCTTACGAGCCAAGTTCTGCTGCAACTTATAAACTAAAGTTGAGTATGGCTTACGAGCCAAGTTCTGCTGCAACTTATAAACTAAAGTTGAGTATGGCTTACGAGCCAAGTTCTGCTGCAACTTATAAACAAAAGTTGAGTATGGCCTATGAGCCAAGTTCTGCTGCAACTTATTAAACAAACTAACTTGATTATGACATGAATGTTAAGAAAATAATGTGATTATGCGTATTGAGGGCGGATGGGGAGCCACAGTAATTGGTGATACGTGATAAATACTATATGTGCATATGTGTCTATATACATGTTACGTGATTAGACGTAGGAAATACTATGTGTAAAATATATTAATTAATTGTGTGTACACTATATAATGTTTGAGTTTACGTGGAATCATCGTGGGTGGAAGGGGGGACCACAGTGGTTGATGTTAATACGGAACCGTTGTGGGCGGAAGGGGGGCCACAGTGGTTGGTTAAACACGAAAATTGGAAACCGGTAGTACGAACAAACAATCACGATTTACTGAAATTTCGAATTTATATTATAAACTTACCTGTGTACATATGCACACACAAGGATATGGCTGTATATATTCATACAAACGTAAATGCATATTTTTACGTACGCACGTACATACAAACTATGACTGTGTGGTACGCAGAACTGATTTCGTTAAACTTATGAAACTCACCAACTATTCGTAGTTGACCTATTTTAACATGCTTTTCAGGTAATCAGATATGAGAAGTAATTTTCTGTGCGTTACGTGTCTGATTGGTGATTGCTGTCATGGGCATTTGAGTTAGAAGTAAAGTAATTGAAGAACCGGTTTGATTGTATCACCTAGTTGTAAAAGATGATAGAACGATATAATATATTGTAAATGAGTTAGTAATGTTTCTTTATGAACAATGTATTTGATACCAGTTGTATCTGTTGCATTTCCGTTTTACGCTTCCGCAATTCGCTTAACGGGGTGTGACAGAAGTTGGTATCAGAGCCATTGGTTATAAAGGATTAGATTATCCCTTAGGATACCTATAATATAACCGTAGGCTCGATTATCACTGGGAAACTTATTAATGAGTAACGATAGATACTGATGGATGCCGGGATGAACTCGTAGGGCAAGTGAGTTATTATGGTCCAGAACGTAATAACAGACTTGCTTGTACGAGGGAATTCGGGGTGAAGTCGCGGAACATATTGATAGGTAAAAATGGCAACATACGTGCATAAAAGTGACGTGAAGTATATATGAAATGTGCATACGTGCTTATCTGAGATGAGATATAGGGATATGTGTGCGTACGGTACTACCGATGATATTGAATCTTATTGTAACGAATACTATATTCGGTTATAATTAATATTAATTTATATTATGATTAAAATTATATCGTATCAAAAATTTATATTTTACCTGTTCGTAACAAATAAAATATTTAACTTCGGTATTAATTAATAATATCCTTTACGATGATCTAAGCTACCGAAAAACGTTTTCTTCTGAATAAAGATTGCACCGAAAGATGTCGAGATCGGGTAGCTTTACGACAGATAAAGAACCGGTGTTTCCTGTAAACAAGAATACGAGAACGCTTAACCGACTTCAAACTAAATCTGGTGATATGACGAAACCACTAAGGAACCTAATATACAAGGCCCGGGAATGAATCACGAGAGGCGTGTCCTACAGATAATAATTTCAAGAATATATATATATACACATATAATACCTCTCAGTTTGGGTCTAACCTTTATTTCATGTACTCGTTTCTTTGACACTAAACTAAACTATTTTCTGGTCATCCTTCGATTTCTGTTGTTTGAAAAAAAAAAAAAAAAAAAAAAAAAAAAAACCATCCCAGGGGAAATACTTAGTGATGAATTCAACTTATTGAATTATAAATATAATAACTACTTTATTGATTCCCCAATTCTATAAACAGACCGTGACTACCAGTACAGATAATATACTAATGATATTTCAAAAAGAAATATTAACAATAATAATTTCCTTTACAATTTACCAGTACAACTAACTCTGATGAACCTCCTTAACTAGCAAACTCTTTGAACCATCTACGAATAAGAATATCCAACCTCTCCTATATCTTTCCTATTCCAATTGGTTACTGTAGGAGAGAAATCTCATGCTCACGAAATGATGACGTGCCCCGACTGGAATGAAACCTAATTACCTCCAACCAGCAAACTACTACTTTTATTAAGTCCGACATGCCTACGAATACAGAATGACCTGACGAAAGAATATATGTTACAATATTAGTTAACAACATTTAGAAGTCAGGTGAAATATACACGTGCATTCCCACTATAACATACTAATTAAACTCGTAGCGAACAAATATCTACCTACGGGAGAGACCGAACAAAAACAGCTTCCCAATAATGGAATCATATCGGAACAATTGTCGTACAAGTTGTGAATTATTTATAATTGTTATAACGCGTGCTTTGATAGATAAGGATAGTGCGGTATTGTCGCGTATAGTTTCTGATATTCCATACAAGCATATGGTGGTGTGCTATGCTAATATGAAGGACGATTTGGGCATTTTTAATACAAACATTGACCCCTATTGGGTTAAAGTTTCTTGTCATGAAATGACAACTTTTAATATATATGTAAACTTTGGTGTTTGCTAGGCTAATTTTATATACTATCCTTAGTATTCAGACTCGAGAACAAACCTGTGTGATACATACGTGTTAATTGAAATACCTGATTACTTGTTGTTGTAAGTCCTTTTTGTGATCATTAGCGTATGTGAATTGTGTTAATCGTGAGATAACTGGTTTTTATATTAGAATGGCCCCGAAGAAAGTAAACATATTGTCTGAGGCGGATATAGCCGAGATGATCGCTCGACAACTACAAACAGTACTTCCGACAATAGCAGCACAATTCGCTGCTGGTATCCATACAACTATGAATACAAATCAAGTGCCGAACGCTAACGCGGCTGTAAATACTAATCCCTCGACAAATACTAATACAACCACAAATGCTCCCCCGAAAAATACTGATACTATCGCAACTAATACTCCCCCGTTGAATACCAATATTACTTTCAATAATGATAATCTCCTACCAAACTTGAACAATAGTTGTAACAATCAAAATCCCCCGCAACACGGATATCAACTTAAGAATTTCATGCTATGTAAACCTATGGAATTTAGTGGTACTGAAGGACCAAATGGACTGGTAAAGTGGATCGAAAAGACTGAATCTATCATTAATATCACTAACTGTCCACCAGTTTGTGTTGTCAAATTTGCTACTTCTACGTTTGTAGACCACGCGCTAATGTGGTGGAATACTGTTGTGCAAATTCAAGGACAGGAGGCAACCAATCGTATGTCCTGGACAGAACTTAAAAATCTTATGATAACACGCTTTTGTCCGAGAAACGAAATTCAGAAATTAGAGCAAGAACTTTGGAATCTAGAAATGAAGGGTGCAGATCACTTGGAGTATACCCATCGCTTTAACGAACTGGCTCGTCTAGTCCCATGGTTAGTTACTCCAGAATCTAAACGTACTGAACGCTACATTTGGGGTTTAGCCCCCAAAGTCAGGAGTTTGGTTAATTCAACTGGCCCTGTAACTTTCGAAAATGCCGTGTTACAAGCCGGCATTGTAACTTCTGATTTGATTAGAAGTGGTTCATTAAGAATGCCCGGGGAATCATCTGGTACAAAACGAACCAATTATGGAGCGGGAATACAAGAAAGACAACGGAATAAATGCGCGCGCCTTGCAATACAAAATTACACTATGATCAGTTCCGATTTGAAACAAAATAGGTATAACGGGCTTTTGCCTAGATGTGGAAAATGTGGTTATCATCATGTTGGTGAATGTCGGACCAATGTGTGTCACAAATGTGGGAAGGTGGGACACTATGCCCGAAAATGTAGAACCGTTATGAATACTATAAATCCACCAACCCAACTCCAGGACTCACAACTACCCCAACCGCAACCAACACGACAACAACCAGTCTACCAAAACCAACCCATAATAAATCGTAATGCCTGTTATGAGTGTGGTAGTATGGAGCACATCAAGAAAGACTGCCCTAGATTGAACCCAATTGCGATGGAAAGACAAAGGCAAGGACCGACATCGACGTCCAACTCGACTAGGGGACAAGTATTGTGAATAAACCGGATAGAACAAATGTAGTAACAGGTACGTTCTTAGTAATGCCTAATATACTTTAGTTTATTGATTATGGACACTGATAGACGTTTCGTTCCTACAAGTTATTACCTTGGAAAATATACTGTCTAGTAAAATAACAATTCTGTATACTATAGAAACCACAAAAAGTAAGACTATAAATACTAACCATATTACTCGAAAAACTACCCTCTTAACCAAAATAACTAGCTATTCCCTATCAATGCACTCCCGGTGAAAGTGAGGAGTCATTGTGTAATAGTCAGTATGGACTAGTTAATTGAGTTCAAATGAAGGTTATATATAGAAATAAAACTGTTATACTACCTCTTCTAGATAAAGAAGTGACCCGGTACACGGAACAAAACCTAGTACCCCAATGACGAAACACGGATGAGGAAATCTACACTATCCGTAACCGAAACTTGAACTTTAAAACTTTTATAGCAAACTGAGTGATGAACAAGGAAAAGCCAGGCCAGATGTGCGGATAAACTGAGTAATAATATATAGATGCAAGCGAAAGATATGAAGGAATCATAGGCACATATGTTGTAAAGTGTGCACTATTATAAGTTAATGGGGAATACAAAAGATCCTCGGAGATGCTACAACAATTCGAGATACCCCATTGGAAGTGGGAAACAAACTACAATGGATCTCTTAACACATATTCCCAAAACATCCCGAGAAAGCAATACCAGCTAAATAATAGTTTATTGACTAATCCACTCCGAATACTTTCTTCCGAATGGTAACAACTATCCAACTGAAAAAGCCTTAACAAAACCTTACTCTTGGTGAACTGGGTATGAAATTTTAGATCCCTAATTGGCCTAAGCACAATCTATAATCCTTTATAAGACAATCAAATCAAATAAACTATTCAAACAATAGAGGAGAGTAAGACCGGTAATTTCAATCCTCGTACATTATCAATCATCGTAATATTATGCAAACGCCTATATATTATATTATACGAGCAAGAATGTAACTCGCCATCTTATTGAAATTGAAAAATTGGCGACATCCAAAATACAAAATCCGATTCGATTTCGATAACCATAAATAAAGCTTGTAATATTAATAACAAACCGAAGGCCGCCTAAGGCTAACAAGAGGGCTATACTGAGAAATATGAGAAGTTATCAAATTTTGAAAGTTGTTAGTTGAGTTGAGGAAAACGATGAGTTGATTCTAAAATACATGGAACTGTACAAAATTGCCTCGAACCGTAACGTATTAAGCAAAATTATTTCATACCCGATATATATATATATATATATATATATATCGAATCAAAATGAGTGCCTTACTGACGTGGCGGAATTAGTACTATTTTAAAACTTTTATACAGCTAAACTCTATAAAGAGACTCATGGAAATGCTGAGTGAGGAAAATCAAACAGTTGTGACACAATAAAATCTTATTGAATAAAATCCAGTGGAATCCACAACGGGGAATCAAACGTGTTCGGAAACAGAAAAACGAATTCCAAAATAAATGATTATAAAATTTTACCCAAAAAGAGCATATTTGGCATATTGAATTTCGGGGACGAAATTTCTTAACGGGGGGAGAATGTGACATTCATGACAAAACGAGGTACACTATATTCATTACGTAACAAGTAAACGATAAATCGGTTAATTCGTAGTGCTTAAACGAGTAACCGACCGATACTAACTATGACCCGTATACATACTGAGGGGTCATATACGACTTATATATATGTTATAGAGGCTAACATGTTGATATTTAGGCCCTAGTACGTTTAAAACTCTTTAAACGAAAAAGGTTTCGTTTATTGATACGCTATAAGCTTAAGCGCAATCGTTAATATCAAAACAAGCATTGTAGCATCCGTTAAGCTGAAAAAGACTTATAAAACACTTATATGACATGTTCTAAGCAATCCGTGAAAATATTTTGGAATTTTACAACGAGTCGGTACGTTTTTCTTATTTTACAAAAATAAGCTGAAAAACACTCGTTTTTACGCTATCTCTTACACCCGAATTAATTTTCTTGCGAAAAACCGGACCCGAACTAAATTTGAAGTGGGCTTTTCATGTTTGGACTTGTATGTATAATTTAATGGGCCAAAACAGCCCATTAAGGGCCCCTAAGAGGTTCCGATCGCCAGCCCCTTACCCCACTTTTGTTTTTTATATAAAGCTTATACTTGAAGCTTTATTATTCATTTCAACTTTCAACATATTTTGAAGTCCAAGCAGCTCTAGTTCTGCTCTTCCAAACCCCTGCCCAAAACCCTAAGGTAAGATCAAAGTTCATAAAGATTTAACCAAGTTTGATGCTTATAATTAACATATAAACATGTTTTAGTTAGTTTTAAACATGTTTAACCATCCAAAAACCCTAAAAATCAAGTGAAACCATGTTTTGATGTTAAACATGTTTACAAACCAGGAACATATACTTTTTTGGTCAAAAACGCGGATTAGAACATGAATACAACGTTTTTACGGTTAGAAAGTTCGGTTTGAACCCAAAACCGAAACCCTAATTATCAAGGCTGTTACATGGATGATTTATGCTTGGTTTGATGTTATATGATATGTAGATATACTGAGTTTGCAACCCGAGACCCGGAAAGTCGTTTAAGCTAGCAAAATTCATCAAAAACCGACAAGGTAAACCCGTAACACTCGTTTAGGGGCTGTTTAGTATTAGGTTGTGACGTGCTTGTTGTTAGCTTGTGAAAACTTGCAGGGACATTAGGGATCATATAAATGAGTCCCTGTTCAAATTTGGTAATTTTTCGATAAACGGAGAATATTTGGTGAATTTATTTCCGTTTATGAGCGTTTATTTGGGAAAAATAGCTAAACATATTGAAAAATTCTGAAACTTGGTTTTGGAGTTTGATATGGGATGGTAAGATCACTGGTAAAGTTTGGGAATCATTGGAAATGCCTAAGTATGGTTTGTGCAATTATGGTTAAACCGAATTTTAACAGCCGAAAAACGCACAAAAAGGCATTTTGTCAAAAGAGTTAGGTTCTGGAAATTTTGCAGGGGCTATGTAATAACATTAAGGCCATTGGTAAAAATTATTGGATTTTTCGGAGGTCGTTTGATATAAACGGGCCATTTATTACATGAATATAACCTATTAAATGAATTTTTATAAATAAATAATTAATCATAAAATTTCTGGAAATATTTTTATAAAATTCTCCATGTCTTAATGTATTTTTACAAAAATTTGCATAATTTATATATAAGTACATATTTAGTTATGATTAATCAAAGATTTAAATTATAATTGTTTTAACGAAACCGGCAGTTTTGTGTTTAACGGACTGACTGGTATGTCAAAATGTCAAAAGTGGTCAAATATCATATTTTTGAATGATATTGATAAAAACGAACTTGTTACGAAAATTCCGGACAAATCGGGTGGATTGGGCGCGTTTTGTATAATTAAAACCGTGTGAAAACGGAAACGAACCCTGCGATCAAACCAGAGACCGAAACCTTAAAATTCTTTCATAAATCAAATCATTTTATCAGTCAATATATTTACTTAAGTTTTATATGATCTTACCTAATCCCAAAACGTATAAACGATCAACTGAGCTAGGCTCGGAAAACGGTGAAACTGAGCCAAATCCAGTTTTAAACATTTCATAGTATACAACGTCACAATCTAAGACTATGGTCATGTTCTGGGCCTAACAGCTATACCCAGATTATCTATACAGCCCGACTTAGCTTGAACACTGTACTAGTAGTAACGATACAATACCGTTTATAGGAATCAGGCTATAAACGAGGCATCTGACTTATTGATACGTAATTTCTGTACGAACTACGATAAGGTGAGTTTCACGACCCCACTTTCTAAACTGTTTTACGAACTTTTGGGGTGGAAGGCATGTTTATACACGTTATCGATCTAAAAATGATTCGGGACATAAAATATCTGAACAATTATATATGAAAAGTCCCTACAAACATAATGATTGACTACGTGCTGATGAAAGATGATTATTATCATTAATTGATATATTAAGTGGAGATAATACGAATTTGCAAAACATAATGAAATTACACGTAACAGCAGATTTATACAAACATGTTATGTAATGTTAAACATAACTAATTTTGGAGACAACGTGGTCTGTAATGGCCATGGGGATAACGTGGCCTGTGATAAATAGGGGGCTATTGTGGGCGGAAGGGGGGCCACAATAGTAATAAACTAAAGTTGAGTATGGCTTACGAGCCAAGTTCTGCTGCAACTTATAAACTAAAGTTGAGTATGGCTTACGAGCCAAGTTCTGCTGCAACTTATAAACTAAAGTTGAGTATGGCTTACGAGCCAAGTTCTGCTGCAACTTATAAACAAAAGTTGAGTATGGCCTATGAGCCAAGTTCTGCTGCAACTTATTAAACAAACTAACTTGATTATGACATGAATGTTAAGAAAATAATGTGATTATGCGTATTGAGGGCGGATGGGGAGCCACAGTAATTGGTGATACGTGATAAATACTATATGTGCATATGTGTCTATATACATGTTACGTGATTAGACGTAGGAAATACTATGTGTAAAATATATTAATTAATTGTGTGTACACTATATAATGTTTGAGTTTACGTGGAATCATCGTGGGTGGAAGGGGGGACCACAGTGGTTGATGTTAATACGGAACCGTTGTGGGCGGAAGGGGGGCCACAGTGGTTGGTTAAACACGAAAATTGGAAACCGGTAGTACGAACAAACAATCACGATTTACTGAAATTTCGAATTTATATTATAAACTTACCTGTGTACATATGCACACACAAGGATATGGCTGTATATATTCATACAAACGTAAATGCATATTTTTACGTACGCACGTACATACAAACTATGACTGTGTGGTACGCAGAACTGATTTCGTTAAACTTATGAAACTCACCAACTATTCGTAGTTGACCTATTTTAACATGCTTTTCAGGTAATCAGATATGAGAAGTAATTTTCTGTGCGTTACGTGTCTGATTGGTGATTGCTGTCATGGGCATTTGAGTTAGAAGTAAAGTAATTGAAGAACCGGTTTGATTGTATCACCTAGTTGTAAAAGATGATAGAACGATATAATATATTGTAAATGAGTTAGTAATGTTTCTTTATGAACAATGTATTTGATACCAGTTGTATCTGTTGCATTTCCGTTTTACGCTTCCGCAATTCGCTTAACGGGGTGTGACATATATACTCTAAATTATATATATATATATATAGGGTGCAGTTACTGTACGCTAATGCCTTAACGTACGGTAGTTACGCGAGACGTTCAAAGGCAAAAAACAAAGCTAAAAACCTAAAACGCTCAGCAAACGCACCCAAAATTAATATATACATATACATATATATATACATATGTATATATATATATTAATTCACAATATATTATACTCTTACTTGCAGACAACACAAGACCTCTTTGAAAAACCAAATGCCTGGTAAACGACAAGCATTGCTGGAGAAGGAGCATACTTTAAAGTTTGGTGATTGGTTACTCGACAAGGTAGATCAATTTATTAAGTCTTCTAATTGTTAAAATTCTTTTTTAGTTTCTGCAATGTAGGTGAAGAATCTAATCCTTGTAATGAAATTCAGGTTGAAAGAGAGCTAGCGGGCTCCACAGGTTCTGTATCGGGAACCGTAAAGTGGATTGCACACGGAGCACACCGCAATGATTACAAATTCGACTCGTACGACATCAACGGTTTTGAATTTCGTACAAAATCTCATGATGGTAGAGTTTACCAGAACAACGGGATGACATGCACATCAAAAAAGACGTGGTGACGTATGGACAAAACTTTTATTTTGGGGTTTTGCAAGAGATATTGGTCCTAGATTATCATACTAAAAGAATTCCGGTCTTCATGTGCCAATGGGTTGACCGTAAACATGTCAAACATGATATTCTAGGTTACACGTAGGTCGACCTAAAAAAATTTGGCCACAAGGATGATCCGTTCATATTGGCCTCGCAAGCACGCCAGGTGTTTTATGTTCAAGATCAGTTGGATAGAAAAAATCATGTTGTCCTCATGACTCCACCCAAGAATTTTAGGCATTCGTATGACGAGGTCAATGAGGAATTTAGTACGGTAACATTCCCTCATGAGGGTAATACATTGCCACTTGTACAACCAAATCAACTGCTTCGTAATGAGTCCCCGGATGATTACTAGAGGCCCGGGAAAAAGCCTACAACTATTCGTAATGGAGATTGACACCGATGTCGGGGTTGTCGACCCAGCAGTTGTGTTAGATGTAAATAATGTTTAAATATAGTTGTGATACATGATATCACCATTCTTTACTTTGTACTTTTTAATTAAAACTAAAGAAATATTGGTTGTTTATAATATTATTACTACTTATACTTAAAGGCCGGTTTGTTGAATTCATTTCATCTTCTGGCTATTTTGGTTAATTGGTGTCAAGTTCAAACATACATCATGTTTCATTGATAAAAGTCACAATTGAAATGTAGTGTACCATAGTAAGATCAATAAAGTCATTACACTCATAACTGACTCGTTCTATATCAAAGTTACATTAATACAAAGAAAGCCCAAAAATGCATCATGTTGTCTAGGGTGTTCGGTGACAGTCATCATTTCTCGTCTGATGGTTTTGTTTCTTACACAACCTCTATTTGGCTATGTTTCAACATACTTTTCAACAGCTGGTTTCCTGCAAAACATTAACAACTCATTTTATAAAAAAAATACCATTATGCCCTTCTTTTCACTAACCTGCATACCAAAATTGTACCCTCCAGACTGTTAAGAAGCCTTTGAACAAATAAAATTCATTTTTGAAAAACCGCTTCCAAACTCAATGCCATCACCAGTAACTTTAGATTTAAGATTTAGTGATGGCATTGAGTTTTGGAAATGATTTTATCAAAATCTAAGATCTTTAGGAAGTTTAAGATCTGTGGAAACCTTAGATTTTTTCTGCTTGGCCAAGTTTGGAATTCACATAACATATATAAAAGTGTAATAAATTTCAATCACCAGTTTTATTGCAGTCACTAAAGTCTCTGTTGTTATATAGTTGGCTGTTGAATGTATAACACACTATAACTGCATACTAATTACTACCTGTTAAAATGGTTTCCACACGCTTTGGTAACGCACAAAAGCTAATTAATTTTGGAAATTAATTACATTTATACCTACTACCTGTCCAAAACCTTGGAAAAATATTTATGTAATGATAGCCTACATTCAAGTTATTTAAAATAAAAAAAAATTAGTATATCACACGCTTTGTACGCTTTAAATACCTGTCAGAAATCTTGGAAATATATTTATGTAATAATAGCATACATTCAAGTTAATTAAAATAAAAAAACTAGTATGTCTTACTAGATACGCTACAAATCAAATGAACTACAATAAATTACTGTCTCAACTACAAAAAATTAAATTTTTGGTCTATTTTGTTATTCACTCACACTAACATCTATTTTAAAGTTAATTATAAAAAATCAACATCAACTACACTTTAAAAACGCAACCAAAATATAATAATAACATTTACAGTTAATATTAACATTTACAATAATAACATTCACATAACATATTAATACCAAAAGATAATAACATTTACAATAATAACATTTACATTAATATAGAAAACCAAATTACATAAAACTAACTCCTAGCATCCGATTCCATATCGGAATCTACATACGATTCTGGAGTCCTGCCATCAGATTCCGTATCCGAATCTACATCCGGATTCTCTTCTGGAGTATGAGAGGGCATGATCCTCTCGTATATGCCATCCGAGGTGTAGGTGGAGTCCTTAAGCCTATGGAGGAGAAGGTTCACCTCAGTATGGAATGCCCCATAAACGGAAACCGCCTTGAAGTGCTCCAAGTCGTTCAACTCGATGTACGCGACCTCGATTCCCGGCACTACCATTTCAATGCTGAAATAATTAGCAGTCGTGTACCCAAGCCACCTAACCATTCGGTTAAGTTGTTGGTACGTGAAGGTGTGAGGGTGGACATAGTCCACAAACCTCACACTTTGATTCCTCCAGACGGCACCGGAAAAAAGTGGAATCGTATGGTGAAAAATGTGGGGTCGTAGTAGATGGGGGCTTGAGCACCGGGTGCACGTTCGAGCCATGTTGAAGTCATTATCGGAAATTATAACCGGAAGAAAGGTGGATTGTGATTGTGATTGTGACTGGTATTTAAACACCATCGGAACCCGGCGGTACATCTCCCTAACAATTTGAAATTGGCGGCACAAGAAACTATAAAGGCAATGATGACGTTGCCACTCGTCAAATCAACGTGTGTCCATTAATGACGATTGGACACGCTTAAAAATATTTTAGTGTGACCATTTATCACTTATAGCCACACATAATAAGTGTATCCGTGACAATAAAAAACTTAGAAAAAATAAAACTAAGATATTCTTTGGTCACACAACCTCATACAAGTGGCCATTAATTACATTTTGACGCACTTAAAAATATTTAAGTGTAACAATTTCTCAGTTATAGCCACACATAATAAGTGTATCCGTGTCAATAAAAAACTTATAAAAAACAAAACTAAGATACTCTTTGGTCACACAACCTCGTATAAGTGGCCATTAATTACATTTGGACACACTTAAAAATATTTTAGTGTGACAATTTATCACTTATAGCCACACATAATAAGTGTATCCGTGACAATAACAACTTATAAAAAGCAAAACTAAGATGCTCTTTGGTCACACAACCTCGTGTAAGTGGCCATATATTACATTTGGACACACTTAAAAATATTTAAGTGTGACCATTTATAACTTATAGCCACACATAATAAGTGTATCCGTGACAATAAAAAACTTATGAAAAATAAAAGTAAACTACTCTTTGGTCACACAACCTCGTGTAAGTAGCCATATATTTTAAGCGTTTTAGCAACATTACTAATAAATACAATGGTTGTTCGTCATATTTTGCCACTTTATTAAAAATGTGGCTAGAAAATGTGACATTAGGTCACACAACGTAATATAAGTGGCTATATCTTTTACCTTTTAGACACATCTCTTATCAATACAGTAGTCGTTTGTCAAATTTGGCCACACTATTAAAACATGTGGCTAGTTAAATGTCACAGTTTGTGGCTAATGCATGTGTTTTTGGTCACATGTATCAAAGATCAAAAAACTATGACTGTAGGTCACATTTCGCCACACGTTTTTATAATGTGGCTAGTTTTTGTCACAGTTTTTTTCAAAGTGTGGTGAAAAGTACCTGAGTAGGTATAGAATGGTCACGTGAAGAATAATATGTGTGGCCAAAACATTCTAGAAGGTTTTCAAACATGGTCAAAGACCTTTTAGCCACACATTTAAGCTGAAGTGTGGCAAATCGCCCAGACCACTTGTGTGGCCGAAGGTCGATATTCACGTAGTGTAATTCATACTACTATTATTTAACTAGGAATTCTTGACGGTATACCCGGAAGGATTTATCTTTCTCACATCATCTTCATTTGTATTTCGTTCATCCGATCAGGTGAGTACCACATTCCCCTATTTTACTAGTTTTCAACGTTTCGGTGACATATGCGTCAACATATTATTTCTTATTTATACATATACTCAAACTGCAACTATTGTCTTATGTGTTAACAATATGTACCATACCTGTTACGTGCTTACATGCTTATTGTGAATCGCATTCGGAGAGGTCCAACATAATCTCATAATAGTATGATCAGACGACAGTCGTTATAGGCATCGTGCTTCTCGATTTCTCATTTATCTTTGCTCATTGGTTAAATTGTTTATCTCATTTGACTTGTTGCAATACTTATTTTTATATTATATGTACATTAAAACTAGTGTGTTGCTCACTCAACCTTGTGTTGACAAATCTATTTTTATTTTTAACGCTTATGCAGGCCATCGTGTTGTGTGAAGTCAGTTCAAGTTTTGAAAGATCACTTAAGAATAAAGATAGAGAAATTAAACAAGACTTTTGTTTCTTAAACTTCTTTTATGATTTATGATTGTTGGTGAACTATGTCTTTTGGATATTGTATTGAATATTTTGCTTTTATTTGAATTTATTAAATAGATATTGAAATTTCCAATATTTCATGATAGTATCTTGAGAGTTGTGGGCAATTAGTTCACGCCCCAACATTTCCGCCGTAGATTGGGGTGTGACAGCCTTTTTGTCTCAAGCTCATCCTACTGTTCACATTGTTGAGGGTTTCAAAGGAAGTCAGTCTGGTACTTAGGTTGAGGGAAAATAAAAACTTATTTCATCTATTGGTTTGAATGATTCATCCACTCAAAATGCTTTCCAAAAATGGTGAATCAAGCAGTTAATCAAGCTTTGAAGGTTCATTGATTATTGACTCCTGTCAACAACTCAAACCCACAAAGTCCTCCAGTTGATGATTGCCACATTACTTTATTCCACGTCTTAATGGCCTTCCATGATGAACTGTTGAAGGGAAATCTCATGCCACCAAATTTCACTAAAAGTGATCGACCTGAAATAAATGGGCTATTAAAAAGGCAACAAATTTCATTAAGAAGTACGGAAATCCAACTTTCAAAGAACTAGCAGAAACAACATGATCGGGTTTAACAAATAGGAGCTTCGATGTTACAACTGCAATGAGCCTGGGAATTTCTCTAGAGAATGTACAAATGCAGCCGTAACAAAGCATGTGAATGAGTTAACTATTGTTTATGTTACAGATGAAGAGATTGGTAAGAACTCGGGAACAAAGAAGATCGATAAAGGTTCCTCAAGTGGTTGTGGAATGGCAATGTTGACACAGTCTGCCGATCAACTTTGCCGGGATGGCATTTGTGCGAGGAGAAAGTTCAAGTGGGGGATGGAATGAAGAATGTTGTGGATGCTTAAGAGAAGATTGCTAATGATGAAAAAATAAAGAATGGTGATGCAAGATCAAGTGGATCCAGTCAAGGTGACCATGTCATACCCAAGGTACATTGTCACATTCTGCCATGGGGCATGGTAGTTTTGTAGAAAAATTGGTACCAAATATAAGCAACGAAATATTATTGATAAAAATAAGCTACAAGGTTTACACTTTGCACTATGTAATTAATACAAGGTGTAACTACACAACTATCTCTTCTGACACTGTTGCCATCTCATTTGGTTCTACTAATCTTCTTGGCGTCTAATCTTCATTGTCAATGCTCGACATACGTCTTTATCCTTATTCATGCTCATTACAATTCTAATATTAATCTTTAGCCACAAGGTACCTTAATACATGCTAAAAGGCGTCAACTAAAAAGTTGGTGAGTTCGTGAGTTAAGCTCACATACACATAATAGAGTTAGATGTATAAGTGTGAAAGTTTGCATGTATGTAAGTATAAATCATGGTGTACATCAACAAAGTCCACACTCAATCTTGCATCCGAACATAAGTCATGCTTGAATTACAACCGGACGTTACCAATCCCTGATTATTACCATTCCAAGCAATAATCAAATGTTTTGATCATATGCCGCAACAGTTCGTAGACCTTAGTGTGGTTTACCCAACTTAGGGTCACCGTGCGTGGGGGTCTCCAAAATAGTACTACCCATATGAGCCTTAGGCTCACTCCTTGAGTTAATCATTGTGTAATTTAAAGCGTGATGAAACATGGCAAAAAAAAACAATTCTTCATAGACATCACACCATAAGTAAAACTGTGAAAGTATGTATCCAGCTAAAAAAGTTTCTGACTCGAAATAAGCGGATCTTTGTCTCTAATTATGTCTCCTTTTATCTTAATTATCCTAGAACTCCTTTTGATCCATAATTGTATGTTTGTGGTTCTCTCTAACTTGACTCCCTCCTAGAACTACCTCCATAACCCTGTTCACGACCATCCCTCGGTTGCATGAACTCGTAAAACCGCTCCCTTGGCTGCGATTCTGGTCATCGAATCGAGCTAACATCATTCTTCTTTATCTTCTCTTGTTCCCGAATCAAAAATACAAGCATATCGTTCAAATCAAAACCTTAGCCAACACAAATAACAATCAAATTTTGATAGTTAAACCAACTTGTCAACTTAGGGCCTTCCATATTAACCAACTTTTGAACACGATCCAAAATTACCAACAATCACCCTCGTAATTTTGTAATTGTAACAACAACTTGATTTTTCTTGTTCTTCGGCCATTGATCGTCTTAAGTTCTTGATTAGGTCCTTCAAATCACCGTTCAAATCTGATTTCCCACTTGAAGCGATTAACCAAGACAATCAAATGATGATCTTCTTGTCACTAACATGGGCCGCAAATATGACTCGACTTTTGTCCCACGGTTACCGGAATTAATAAACAGGATTTTACGCGACTTCTTGAAGCAATCGACTGCAGCCCCTAGATATTCCTTGGTGTCTCTGATCAGTTGAGCATAGATCTCACTATGTAGATCTCTCCTTAGCAAAAACAATCGACACTAGATCTCTTCATGACGGTGACAGACTTTCATGCGACAGTTGTATCTTGTTATCACCCAGGGTAGCACGAGCTTGGATCTTGATTACATCGAGCTTTGATACCAATTAAAGTCCCAATCGATAATCAAACACAAGGTAAATGACTAATTACTTGTTTATATTAATCAGAAAATATAACTCAAAAAACTGGTTACAATCTCTCAAACCCTAACTCGATTTTAACTTCTGATAAACACTAACTCGGTTACATCTTGTATTATCGATGAGCCCTAAGTCGGTTGCATCTCGTATTCTATAGATGAACCCTAACTCGGTTGCATCTCACGTGTCTTTTTATGTCAAACCATTACTCAGTTTATATAGACTAACCTAACTTTCTAGCAACGAAATATTACCAGCTATAATTACAAAACAATTAAAAAAAACATATTGTAATTAGGAAACAGAACCAACTATGTCCTACTTGGTCCCTCACTGACTTGTGATTTTGAGTCTGAAATTACCAATATATCTTGATGAGTTAACGGATTCAGGATAGTTAGCTAAAATGGGTTAGCAAGGTTTTAATTTCAGTTTAATGTTTTTAGTATTTAATTACATGTTTGTTTGTTTAACAAGTTCTAGTTAGTGGCTTAAATCATGTGCTTGTTACACCTGATCTTTAGGATGAAGTTTAAGTTTGTGGGTTTTTGAGTCGCAAGAGTATATTTAAGTTAGGGTTTGGAGTATGAACGAAATATAACTACTTTAAATATTAAGGGTTAGGTTATTCTATAAAGTGGAACACAAATGGAAGGATAAGAAGCACTTATAGGCGCAAAAAATACCAATAAAAATGATTAAAAATTTATTTTAAAAAAATCATAACTCCAAATTGAATAAAAAAATGAAAAAAAAAACACACAAATGTTTCAACTGTCTTTCTCGTTCTCGAAAAAAAACAATGTTGAGGAAAAAAGTTGAATTGCGTCTTTTTATTTATCATTATGTTTTGAGTTATTTTCGTCATTAATTTTTTACATTGTGTATTTTTTTCTTGATATCGTGTTATATTACTTAACATTGTGTTATATTTTATTCGGAATTGTGTTATGTTTTGTTAGTTATTGTGTCTTTTTTTTATTTATTACTGTGTTTTTTTGTTTATTTCCGTCATTTTGTCTTTTTTCTAGGCGTTGTCTTTTCATCGTTTTTTTTTTATTTATATTTTGAGTTATGATTTTTTTCTTAATTTTTTAAGTGGTATTTTTTATTTATTTTTTACTACAAATCTTTTACACACTTTTCATTTTTATCTCTCTTTCCGTTTTAACTTTTCCATAAACACTAAATCTATTATTTCTTCTCTTTCAATATCTAAAACCAAATACTTTAATAATGGCGGAAACCAAAAATCATATCCTTTTTATACTAGTTGTCCTACGCTTCAGAGATTGTGCTTTTGTGTTTTAAACCATGAACATAGCACACATTAGGTATGACTCGTTCCTTCCCTTTCAGATTTATCCCAACACTTCCAAGTTCTTGTCATCACCTATTCTAACTTTTCATTTATCAGAATCATCTGGTTTAGAGAACAGATTTTTATTCCCTGTCGATCATATGTATTAAATATCACGAACATAGTCAATCATTAAAGTTGTAACCCTAATATAAACAATATTACAAGGGTTATTTTTTGTTAACTTAATATTGGATTATACGATTTAAAAACATGTTTACATTCTGATAGTAGCAAATTTATTTCAGCACGCAATTAATGAGCTTAGCTCGTATATTTTAGCTAGCTTCCTAATTAAGCCTTGAGTAATTCACTCCTGGATATTTAGCCTTGTAATCCTTCCAAAGTTGCTCCACGGGCTTTCCCGTTATGGTTTTAAAAAACGAGACGTCGTAAGTCTTCCTTATCATCTTGTTAAACTTTGCCACAAAGTTGGGAGTCAGAGTGTCACAGTACTCAAAAGAACGGGCTGTGTAATCGTACCCCTGGTCCCGTTGTTTTCCCGCACCACTTGGCTTAAAGCCCGGCGGGAAGAAGTTTGCTTTCAAGATTGTATAATCCGCGACTCCTTCTACCACTGTTTGAGGGCACTTTCCCTCGCCGTTCCACTGGAAAACATGGGTCATTTCATGGTACAGAAGGGACGTGAATTCCCATTTCAAGTCCATTGGCTCATTGTAATCCCGTAAATAAACCGCACTCACATTAATCCTATTGCTGCCCCAAGTAACTGCTTCGCCTCCAATAAAATCCTTGATGTAAACAAATACACTATCATTTTCAAGCACCTTTCGGTCCTCTGGGGTGTTTTCTTGTAAGACGGTGCTCCATATGAAGTTGTTGATCTGACCCATTATTTGAATGGTGTACGGAATCCCGCCGATAATGTTCTCAAATTTTGTGCCGCCCGTGTGTTGGAGGCCGGCCTCATTTTTTACTACGTAGTTCACAGCAGATATTTCACGGAAATATGAAGAGAAAGTTAAGAATGTACACAGGAAATAGAGAAGAGATGCCATGGACTCAAAGTGCATGAACTATATGAATCATGTACGCATATATATATACACAATTATAGATGTATACAGTTACCAATATATGAAGATTGATCATATTTATGTAAAGTTTGTTGCATTCTTTCTTAGGACTAGCTAAACGTGTGAATTGATTTTTCTTATGACGGCAATAAATTTTCTATACAGTTATGCTTTAGTTTTGAACATGATCCATTGAATGTATTGTTGGGTTTCAACGGTGGTTCGAGACAAAACGGATAAACTATTTCAACCCGTTTTATATAATATTTCATTTCGATAGTTATTAATCAAGTTAATAAGAAACCGAACTCAAAAACGCAGCGGATATTAAACTAATTAAAATGAACCATAAAACGAAACCCGAACCCGGATCCGATTACAAACGCGTACGAGCACGAAAAAACGATAATAAACAACCATAGGGGGTTAGTCGATATACCTCGGTATGAAACCGGGACGAAACACCGCGGGCTAACGAGATGCACTAGAAAAGGGGACACAATCAACGGCCAAAAGTTGATCCGGCGGCGGCGGCGCTTGGCGGCGGCGGCGGCGGAGCTCCGGCAGTGTGTACAGCTCAGATCTGGAGGATTTAAGGAACGAGGTACGCCAATAGTCAACAGCAGCAGCTAACAAGGGCTTCTAATCACCAAATGGAACTCACCAGAAAACCGATGGTCGCCGGAGAAGACGAACCAGTCGCCGGAAAACTGTAAATAGGGTTTTAATCACACCGGGGCTAATAGGAAGCTGCGGTGGTGACTGGAGAACGATATTAGAGGCTGTGTATGTATGTTTGGTGGCCGGAATGGCTTCGCCGGAAAACCGGTCGCCGGAATTGCGGCGCCGGAATAGTGTAGCTGCTAGGGTTTTATGGTTTTCAAAGGGTTGCCATAAATAGTAAATAAGTTATCTACTTATAGTGTACATACTAGGGTTTAACAATTAAACCAACTTGGGCTTAAGCCCAAATAACCAAATAAAACCTTTTAACCAATATCCAGTCCGCGTAATCGATTGTGTCAGGCCTAAATAAATAATATTTAAAATAGGCCATGATCTCGTTACCCCCGGTGTAACTCTATCCGGTTCACGTTCGGGTCGGTCACGTTGACTTGGCCCGAAACGTCCATAAAATCCAACAGTCTCCCACTTGGACGTATTTGGGTCAAGTATCACAACGCTGACAGCCAGAGGCGTTCTAGCTACACATAGTTGTCCCCGACTGAATATGACATTTTAAATCCATAACCAAAGTGTCTTGGAATACCTTATTGCAAGACAATGAATTTATTGTAATCGTTGTCATCTATCCTTTCTATATAAGACATTAATTGAACAACGAGACATGGATCAAATCAATCTCATATAGTGTTCAATTATTGTACTTCTCCATATAGAGTCATAGTGGTCCAATTAAACACACAGTTAGTTTGGGTGAGGCCTCACACTTTACCAGTTTGAATCAACGAGGGCGCCAATATGTCTAACTGTTACATTTAAATGTAAGAGTACAGAATCCCATCTTGACTACATATAACTCCCACTGAACTCCAGAACATTCCCAACCAATGCCTTTATGGCTGGCAGTTACGCAACAGCGGTTGACATGATCAAAGAATATTCCTCGGTAAATGAAAGTTCTAATATGTATCTCAGGTCTAAGGATACAAAATGAGCATACTATTATCAAAACATCTTATGATCAAGATCTATGAAGATGATTTGATGCGAGTTACATCCAACGTCATTCATAATGAGGTCTGTGAGTTTGGAAGTCAACAACTTGAGTCCAAGGTCAGAATAGTCTTAATTCAGAATCGCTCCCACGAGTCTGACCGACTACGAATAATTTAGAATACAATATTCACGGATTAAACGTATTAAAATGAACACAGTTATATTATTCAACGTTTGCATTTAACCATTAAATCAAAAGTGAACAGAAAAGTACAACTGATAAAACGTTCATACATTCAAATACTAAATCAAAATAAATCACTAGAAAGTCTAAGCCCGATAGCATCTCTATGCTAGTCATGTTTGTCCTGAGTCATCGGCTTAGTGAACGGGTCGGCTAGATTTTGATCTGTGTCTACTTTTCTTATCACGATGTCACCTCGTTCAAATATTTCCCGAATAAGATGGAACTTCCTTAGAATGTGCTTGGTTCTGTGAAGAGACCTTGGCTTTATGGCTTGAGCAATAGCACCTGTGTTATCACAGAATATCTCGATTGGTTTGTGAATACTCGGAACCACATCGAGATCGGTGATGAACTTCTTCATCCAAGCAGCCTCCTTAGCAGCATCAGATGCGGCTATATATTCGGATTCGATGGTAGAATCCGCCACAACACTATGCCTGGAGCTCTTCCAATAAATAGCTCCTCCATTGAGAGTGAAGACGAAACCCGACTGTGAGCGAGAATCATCTCGGTCAGTCTAGAAGCTAGCATCAGTGTAACACTTTACAGTGAGCTCCTCTTCCACCCCTCCCCCCCCCCCCCCAAACACCAAGAACATGTCTTTGGTCCTATTCAAGTACCTTAGAATGTTCTACACAGCAGTCCAATGGGCAATGCCAGGACTCCGTTGAAAACGGCTGGTCATGCTCAAGGCATACGACACATCGGGTCTAGTACATAACATAGCATACATGATTGAGCCAACCGCAGAAGGATATGGAATTGCTTGCATACGTTCAGATTCAATGTCCATTGCCGGAGATTGCGATTTGCTCAAAACGGTTCCCTTAGTCATTGGAACAACTCCTTTCTTGGAGTTTTCCATTGAGAAGCGTGCCATCACTTTGTCTATGTAGGTACTTTGACTAAGCCCTAGAATCCGTTTAGATCTATCTCTATAGATCTTTATTCCCAGAATATAAGCGGCTTCTCCAAGATCTTTCATTGCAAAACAAGATTCTAACCATTTCTTAACTTCCTTAAGTATGGGAATGTTGTTTCCAATGATCAGTATGTCATCCACATACAAGATGAGGAATCATATAGTGCTCCCACTAGCCTTTCTGTAAACACAAGGTTCATCTTCGTTTTTGACAAAACCAAACTCTTTGATTTTCTCGTCAAACTGAAGATTCCAGCTTCGAGATGCCTGCTTAAGTCCATAAATGGACTTGTTCAATTTTCAAACCCTATTAGGATATTTTTTATCGATAAAACCTTCAGGCTGAACCATATAGACATCTTCAGAAAGATGTCCATTAAGGAAAGCAGTTTTGACATCCATTTGCCATATCTCATAATCATAGTATCCTAATTGACTTAGTCATAGCAATGGGCGAAAAGGTTTCATCATAGTCAACACCTTGAGTTTGAGTAAAACCTTTCACGACTAGCCGTGCCTTATAGGTTTTCACATTTCCATGCATGTCGGATTTTCTCTTGAAAATCCATTTGCTCCCTACTGCCCGAATATCAGGGGTAGCTCAACCAAGTTCCAAACTTGGTTATCATGCATAGATTGCATCTCAGCGTTCATGGCATCTTGTCATTTCTTGGATTCCGGATCCAAGATGGCAGAATTGTAGTTAGTAGGCTCGTCCCCAGATTCGGCTACTAATAAGACTTCGGGACCATCTAGATGACATAAGTATCTAGAATTTGGTACGGGAGTCCTACTACTTCTGCGAACGCTTGTGTTCACGTCTGATGTATCAGCAACAACAACTTGTTGATCAGACTCTCCAACTTTCTCAGCGGTTGATTGTGGATCTTGAATTTCTTCAAGATCGACAATGTCACTTCTAGTTCCTTGACTAAGAAATTCTTCTTCAAGGAAGTAGCCTTTCCTCCTGACAGAAATCGTATTTGTATCAGGATGAAAGAATTAATATCCGCTTTTGCAATAGTATCCAACGAAAACAACCTTTTCGCCGCGGGGATCAAGTTTGTCATCAGACTCACTTGTTATATAAGCATCACATCACCATACTCTAAGATAAGACAATTTGGGTTTCTTTCCCTTATGCCATATCTCATATGGTGTTTTGTCTATCTTCTTAGTTGGAGCTAGATTGACAATGCGGGCGGCGGTCATAAGGGCGTAACCCCAAAAAGAGTGAGGCAAGTTGGTTCTACACATCATCGATCGAACCATGTTTAGCAAAGTTCGATTTCTCCTCTCGCTCATGCCATTAAGTTGGGGTGTGCCAGGTGGAGTGAGCTGTGAAACAATTCCATGCTCTTTTAGATGAGTGATGAACTCTGTGCTGAGATACTCTCCACCTCGATCTGATCGAAGTATCTTAATGGTTTTGTCAAGTTGTTTTTCCACTTCGCTTTGAAACTCTTGAACTTTTCAAAAGTTTCGTGCTTGTGTTTCATAAGATACACATAAGCGTATCGACTATAATCGTCGATAAAAGAAACGAAGTATCTTTCATGGTTTCTAGTCATGGTTCTAAGAGGTCCACATACATCAATATGTAAGAGTCCTAATAGATCACTTGCTTGTTCACTTTTATTAGTGAAGGAGTCTTTGGCGAGTTTGCCAGCTAAGCAAGATTCACAAGTGTTAAAAGAGTCTGGTCCTGTGTATTCAAGAATACCTTCGGATTGGAGTCTTTTAACTCTTGGCTTGCTTATATGGCCAAATCGGCAATGCCATAGAAAAGTATCATTGACACTAGTCTTGATACGTTTTGAAATATGATATACGTTATTGTCAAGTTGAACATCAATCTCATAAATACCATTTCGAGGTTTAGCCTCAAAATAAAAGATATCATTTAAGTAAGCAGAAATAGCCATGCCATTAAGAACATACTTAAATCCTTGTTCAAATAACAACGAAACTGAAATGATATTTCTGGTCAAGCTAGGAGCATACAAACAATTATTTAAAGGAAAAACTAGGCCAGATGGACAAGTAAAATGAAATGCTCCAGTTGCCAGAACTGGTACTCTCTTCCCATCTCCAACGATGAGTTCCATGCTGCCTTTATTCAGTTTCATCCACTTCTCAGGCTCCTGAAAGACATTAACGATGTGGTAACCACATCCGGTATCAAATATCCATGTGTTGCTAGAGACAGTGAAAAGTTCAATAACGTATATGGAAATACCTCCAGAAGAGCCTTCACCATTGGCTTTCTTCTTTTTGATTTCAGCAAGGTGCTCGGGGCAGTTTCTCATCCAGTGCCCCATTTGGTTGCATTTGAAGCACTTGGGCTCCTCAAAGGGCGGCGGCTTTTTATTTGCAACCACCTTGTTAGTGTTGGTGGCAACATGGGCAGCAACAGTAACTTTCTTCTTGCCTTTTCCCTTAAAACCCTGATTCTTTGGTTTTGGCTTCTTGACACCAGCAGATCGAAACATCATAACATGATTGGTCCTAGAAGGAATGTTCATCTCAGCCGTCTTGAGCATGTTATGAAGCTCCGGCACTGTCTTCACCCAACCATTCATATTGAAATTCATCACGAACTGGTCATATGAGTTGGGGAGAAAGTTGAGGATGAAATCCGATGCCATCTCATCGGGCATGGGATAATCAAGTTCTTGAGCTAATCGATGTGCCCCTTCATCTTAAGAACATGAACACTGACGGAAGACCCCTCTGCCATCTTGCAACTGATGAGTTGTTTCATGGTGTCGAAACGTTCTTGACGGGCTTGTTTCTGGAACATGCCCTTGAGTTGCTCAAGCATCTCATAGGCACCAAAGTCTTCCAAGCCTTTAGCAAGCTCAGAAGTCATGGTGGCTAGCATAATACAGGAGACCTCAGCCGAGTCATCCTTATGCTTGTCAAGAACCTTTCGTGCAGCGGCTATGTTGTTTTCAGACTCGTTTGGAACAGGTCCATCGAGAACATACAAGTGCTTTGCCATGGTTAGAACAAGTCTTAAGTTGCGGTGCCATTCGATGAAGTTGGTACCGTTCAGTTTATCCTTCTCGAGGATAGTCTTAAGGGCGTAGGGTGAAATTTTTTTTGACGACATCTGATTAATTAAGCAGAAGTAAATTTAATTAGTATTTTCGACGTTGTAGTCCTATTATTAATGACCCAATAACATTAATTAATTAGGAGTATGAGAATCTGGCTTCCAGTTATTAAAGGCAGTTGTAGCACACAACATTAATAAGTGGTTAGACAGACCGACAACGATTGTCAATTGTGAATAGAGCACAACTCTCGGTTATGAGGCCTATAAAGACAACGATTGTCTGTATAGATACGTTTAGCCTCAGTTTTGCCCACTTTAATTCTCCAGACAACTTTAGCACGTAACAGGAGAGTAAAGTAATAGTTGTCCTAGTACCGTGACTTGTGAAAGCGCCGGATGTGTCAACGAAACGCTTTCACCTTGAAGGGATAGGCTAGAAAACAAGTGCGGTGTTGTAGCTCCAAACACTTGAAATTTCGCAGTATACCTCAAGTGTGACTTGTAGTAGGATTGGCATAAACTATTGGTTTTTAAATTGGAATGAATTTTAAAATTACCAAATAGAGTAAAAGTCAAATTTTACTGTATTTATTACCTCGACGCATAGATGAACCCTTTCATCTCTCAGGACACTTAGTTTTAAATAACCTATTAAAACTAAGTTTGTAGCGATACGACTAACCAATTTTAAGTTATAATAACTTAGTAGTTTTGGAAATCAAAACGCTTTTAATTTGCAAAACAAAATCGGTTAATAAAATGTTTATTTTCCAATTTATTTGGTATTAGGTTGGTGATATTATAATCCTATTATAATCAAACCAAGCAACCATAAATAGCAAATAACAAAAATATGTAAATCCTTTATGGCCAAAAGTTGATCGGTCTCGCTAGAGCTAATTAGGGAGACCAATCGGGTCAAGGGGTCACAACACAAACAACCACAAGGATGGACTACGCCGTGCATCCCGTCGTCTTACCCGAACTCCCACTAACTCCAAAGTGGTCCTCAAGCTCGTCCTCGATTATCTTCGCGTCTTCTTATTTACAAATTTATAAACTAACATAATATGTCCTATTACAAATTTGAACCATCTTAATGGCCAAAAGAAAACCGAAAATTAAATAATAACCTTTTTACAACTTTTGAACCAACCATATGGCCAAAACAAGCTTAAACACCAAACACAACCATACAATCACATAGGTCGGGGCCGAATTTACATATTCACAATAAACGAATTTCGGGTCGTTTTGACTTGGTCAAATAAAATAAACAAAACTTTGACCAATCCAAAATCACCCGAAAAATAAATCTAGATCTATAAAATTAAACGATTTAAAGTTTAAGATGTAGATCCGGTTTTAAACGAACCGGTATCGACTCGTACGTTGTAACCGTGGCTCTGATACCACTTTTAGGTTTCAACGGTGGTTCGAGACAAAACAGATAAACTATTTCAACCCGTTTTATATAATATTTCGTTTCGATAGTTATTAATCAAGTTAATAAGAAACCGAACTCAAAAACGCAGCGGATATTAAACTAATTAAAACGAACCATAAAACGAAACCCGAACCAGGATCCGATTACAAACGTGTACGAGCACGAAAAAACGATAATAAACAACCATAGGGGGTTAGTCGATATACCTCGGTATTAAACCGGGATGAAACACCGCGAGCTAACGAGATGCACTAGAAAAGGGGACACAATCAACGGCCAAAAGTTGATCCGGCGGCGACGGCGCTTGGCGGCGGCGGCGGCGGAGCTCCAGCAGTGTGTACGGCTCAGATCTGGAGGCTTTAAGCAACGAGGTACGCCAATAGTCAACAGCAGCAGCTAACAAGGGCTTCTAATCACCAAATGGACCTCACCGAAAAACCGATGGTCGCCAGAGAAGACGAACCAGTCGCCAGAAAACCGTAAATAGGGTTTTAATCACACTGGGGCTAATAGGAAGCTGCGGTGGTGACTGGAGAACGATATTAGAGGCTGTGTATGTATGTTTGGTGGCCGGAATGGCTTCGCCGGAAAACCGGTCACCGAAATAGTGTAGCTGCTAGGGTTTTATGGTTTTCAAAGGGTTGCCATAAATAGTAAATAAGTTATCTATTTATAGTGTAAATACTAGGGTTTAACAATTAAACCAACTGGGGCTTAAGCCCAAATAACCAAATAAAACCTTTTAACCAATATCCAGTCCGCGTAATCGATTGTGTCGGGCCTAAATAAATAATATTTAAAATAGGCCATGATCTCGTTACCCCCGGTGTAACTCTATCCGGGTCACGTTGACTTGACCCGAAACGTCCATAAAATCCAACATGTATGATATCGAAGTATTGTTTTAAGTTGAATGATATTATGTTAACTAAAGTCTTAACGTTTCTTACTTATGGTGAAGGTGATATTGTTCTTCTGTTAGTTTCATTTAACATCAACCATATATTGTAGGGTTACCTTTAAAGAAAGCCAACCACCACGTTGTAGGGAATTAGAAGTTGAGATTTATTTTTTAAGGGAATTGACTAATCCACATAACCTATCAAGCAAACCTCTATGGACACATGATATTAAACTGTAAGTCCCCGTTACCGGTGCCTCACATTTGGATGTTGGATTTACTCATAAACGCAGTTCTAATAATCATAGTTAATAAAAACATTCGCGGAATATAAAAACTTAAACCATTCATTACAAACATCCATATTTTGTCTTTGAAAACATTACTTAAAATAAAACATCATAGCAAAATCCTCAGATGCCAGCTTCGTCCAACTCTGCCATGTGTCCTCCTCAAGCTACCTGCCTCATTCTACTCACTTGCGTGCATACTAAAAGTCAGCTACGTTGGGTGAGTTCTAGTTAATCACGTATCGTATAATACATACACTTACCTTCAATCATGCATCCGAAGATACATAATAATTACTTTGCTAACTTACTTTCATTACATAATTTCATACATATATTCATACTTTATTACTTTCATACTATATAAATTACTGTCCATTCTATCTCAGATATTATTAGGGTCTGGTCCCTCTTTCCTTTGTCTATCTCAGATATTTTAGGGTCTGGTCCCTTTCTTTTCTATCTCAGATATTATTAGGGTCTGGTCCCTTCTATCTCAGATATTATTAGGGTATGGTCCCTCTTTCTTCATCTTCGAACATACTGTCTTTTACATACCCATAACATACATACTTTCTTTAATCATTCATACATATTCATATATTGTACATATATATATCATACACATTCATCTATCATAAACATGCCTCCCTTGTTAGCACGTGCAATATTCGAAGATCTTTCACGTACCGACAAGCTTTCACTCACATTTAAGATATACATACATAACATATAAACCATATAAGGCATACACTTACCAGTTAAGGTAAGTGTATTAACTATCACATCGAGTATGCACACAGCCCCGAAAACATAACACGGAAATGAGGCTAGAAACTCACTTGGATCCTGTTGCGTTCACCGTTAATCATTATCCTTTTCTTTAACTGAGCTCGGCTAACTGTATATAAGTTATACGTATCAAAACTCGTCCTATCGTATCAGATTACTTTAACTTAGTGTTAAGCGAACTTAGTGTTAAGCGAACTTAGTATTAAGCGAACTTAGTAGTAAGCGAACTTAGTGTTAAGCGAACTTAACATTAAACGAACTTAACATTAAGCGAACTTATTATCTAAGCGAACTTATCATTTAAGCGAACTTATCATGTAAGCGAACTTATCTTTTAAGCGAACTTATCTACAGTAGCGAACTTATATGGCGAAGTTGATCAGTATGCGAACTTGCTTGCAAACGAAGCTGTACAGTAGCAGTTTCGGGTTTGGTTTTGAACCCATAAACATCTTAGTTTTAACATGAAATCCTATGATACGATGTTAATAATTCCCGTGAACATTCCCATGGTCATTTTCGGATAAGACTCGGCCCGAAAACGCATAAAGTTTGGATCTTTAAGCTTAAAACGTTTAAAACTAGATCTAGGGTCTATTTTAAACGAGCCGTTCATAACCATGAGTTCGTTAAGTCTATTTTAATCTTCAAGTCTGCAACTTTACGATTTATCTAGACCCGATCTATCATCCTACCAATTTTCATATAAATCCGTTCATAAAAAGTAAGTCTTTTTAACAAAAACGTACATTTGAGGTTTTTATATGAAATCACTCGAGATACTCAAAACCATATCAAACGAACTCCGATTTGAGTGATTCAAGCGACCACGGAACCGTCTCGTCCCGATCTACAAACTCATCAGCTCACCTTCGCCGGAAACCACCGCTACAGTCGCCGGAACAGCTGAACAGTTGCCGGAATCTTCACTTTTGAGCTGCTGTGGTTTTACTGATAAAACTTGGACTTCCCGACCTCTGATCGAAGATCTTTTCGGTGGAAAACTTTATTTATATGCCAGGAATACTCGGTTAAAATTTGAGACCGATCCGACGGCTAGATCTCCGGGAATCTTTGTGTCTTTGTGGGTGTTTTTCTCAAAAACGGGAATTGGGTTAAGTGTGTGTTTTGATGGTGGAGATGTATAAAAATGGAAAGGATTAGGGTTTTAAGGGGTATTTATACTCCCTTAAGCCCATGGACCTTAGGCCCATCTTTCCTTTTTGTTCCATAATTAATTCCATCTAATTAGCCTACTTATCCTTCTATCTTTATTATTTTATTTCTCTACTAACTTAAGTAACTTTTACATCTTAGATAAATAATGTATTAATTATTTATTGTTAGAAATTTCGGGATGTTACATAAACTAGCTTGTGCACATATATGTGAGCCAATTAAGCAATTTTCCATTTATAAACATATTTTCTAATTTTTACATTAATTAGGCCAATGAGCTTGTGATGAAGTGAAAAGAAAGAGGTTTGGTGTTTCATGAGACTCGAGTTCGATTAATGTCTCCATCATTTAGTTTCGATGATGGGAGACTAGTCACACCCCGAAAATCATAATTTAAACAGCGAAAGACTTTGACCAAGTCTTTCGGGTAGTGACATACGCCGTTTTAGCCAATTACATTTAAGTATTCAATTGTAATGAAAGCTGAACTTTATTTTATCATCAGAGTTATTACACGTGTCATATTACACGATTAATATTCAAACTACAAGTTCAACATAAAGTCAACATTTTTCATTCAAACACACGCCACTATTTTCCCAAGCTCTTCGCGAAGCTTCCATACTTCATTTAATTACCTGAAAAGCATATTAAAATAATGGTCAACACGATGTGTTGGTGAGTTTCCCTTTATAATCAAAATAGTCCATATATATATATATATAATCGAAAACACCATCCATATAATGATCTTCTGTCATTATATCCGATATCAATTCGTGTGTAATCGTCACTACACCCCGAATTATATCCAATATCATCCATTGTATAATGGTCTACCGCAATTATATCACCAATCCGTGTATAATGATCTACCGTCATTACATCACAAAACAATAGGCATTTCATTTTTTAAACAAATTGAGCTGTTGTAAACTAGCTAAGAATACAACATTACGTATGACTATCATAGTTGATAACCCGATACATACAATACTTAAAATATTCCCACTTTTAACCCAACGCGATTGAAAGTGGGGGCGTCACCCCAATAGATCTACTAATATTTATGTGCCTCTTTCTAGGGTTAACTGTTATTTAGCCAACTAGACTCATCCCGCATTATACACCAATTTGTAAAATAAAATGCCTTTATAAAACAACAACGAAATCAATATGTAATAAAGAATATGCTTTTCCCCAAAGCACAATTAAATATCGTTTTGAAAACATTTCCAGTTAAAAATCGAGGGGATTCGATAGAGAAACTCACTATCTTGTAGTTTTTTCAAAAATCCCGTGTCCTATATTAGAACACGTTTTGTTAATAAAAACTTGATTTTAGTTTTTATACAAAACTCTTTTTAATTTATTAATCCTACTCTAGTATACACATAAGCACATAAATACATAAGCACATAAGCGAGTACACATAGTTGGGTTTTCCGTTAACAATTATTGAATTAATTAAATTAATTAATAAATAATTAAAATATAATAAAATATTTTAAGTTTCAGTTGCTGGAAATTTTTAAGAAAATATCAATCTTCTATTTTTCACCAAACTTGTCGGCTTTATGCTTAAAATGCGTTATTTCAGTTTTTTGTTTAAAATGCAACTTATAAATTATGAAAAATACTTGTTACATATATATTAATAAAGTTTTATAAGTTTACTCGTGAAAATATATTATTTTCATTTTTGTTAATATTTTCTTAAAATAGTAACTTTTTAACGTTTTCGTGTCGGTTTTCGCGACACGAACCGTTTAGGACTAAATTTTATTATATTGTCCTTTTCTCATATATTAACTTATGTTATATATGATTATTTTATAACTTTAGTGGCTGTTCTAAAACATTCCCTGAGTTGTGTTGTTTTTTTTTAAAGCCGATTTTTCGACCGTTTACGTTACCGACAAGTCAAATAAGTTGAACAAGTCTACACTAATCATCTTATGAACTAATCACACATATAATGACACATAATTCACCATAAATTTTAGTTTTGATCAAATCATTTCGCAAGACACGTTTAACTCGATTTTTAAGTTTGTAGTTCATATTCTAAGTTTATTAATAATGTTACTAATCAAGTTTTGTTATTTTTGTATGAACAATTATCATATTAATACCTAAATGTCAGGTTCAAATCATCATGTTATTTACGTATAAGTTCAAGTAGTTCATTAAGCAGTCAAATTATGAATTTCCTAAGTGTTTAATTAACAAAGTTTCCTATTATAGTAACTTTTAATTTTTGATAATTTTATCTAATTCAATATTCCCACTTTGATTAAGTACAATTCAAAGTTTAATTCATTCAGTTAGTTTGATAGGGTTTCATGCATCCTAAGTGTTATATCCAATTTTGTTTTTTTAATTTGTCATTCAACAAAGTTTCATTATTTAGTAAGTTGTTTTCTAGTTCCATCAATGTGTTAACTAGTCCATCTTTTGGGAGAATTACCTAAATAGCCCTTTTGATGAGAGAGAAAAGACCAAATAGCCCGTGAGATTTCATTTTCCCAAAATAGCCCACCAAATCCAACGTCCTCGTTAGTTTTTGATATTCCTCGTAAGTTTTCGTGGACGAATAAAAAGCTGCCATGTATTTTCCATTTCCACCTACCACACTATTATTCATTCTAAATCTGTCTGAAGCGTGACTTTTGTCATAAAATATAACCTGAAGAAAACCAACTGTGACGTGATGTTTCAAGTTGTTTTTATCGGCAACGTGAGTTTTCAAAAAGATGGTTTTTGTTTTTTTTGAAATTCATCTCCAAAGATGAATTTCATTTGAATTTCGTCTTTAACACCCTTTAATCTTCAGCCTAGTTCTTTCACACCTATTAATCTTCAACCGAGTTACAAAGTGGTCTACTGGACCCCCGCTTCAAAAACAATTAAAAATTACTTAAAAACTTCAACAAATTTTGAAAAATGATCATATCTGAAGATAAAATTATCAAATCTGATGAAAACATATGGATAACACCAAAATGTCGACTCAAAACAAACAATAAACAAAAGAGATCTGAGATTAGAACACTTTTAAACCTCAGAAAATTGTAGATCTGAAAAATGAAAAACAGAGTTGTTAACGTCACTGATCAATGAGACAGTGCTCAGCTGACGTCATCATCTTCCTCTTCAAAATCAGCAAATATCCAGTGAAAATATTACACTCAGCAACAACAGGATCTTCACAAGAGCAAACTGAAGCTATGATACCACTTGTCAGGATTGATCATTCAACACAACACTTCACAATGCAATGTTTTCAATGTTCACTGTGTCATACAATGTTGACAACACGGTTACGAAGGATGCTAGTGTGATAATCCCAATGAACATCAATAGCAGATTGAATGATATTCAAGGTGTTGCTTCAATAACACAGGTATGACAAAACACACGAGTCACTCAAAAGATTTTAATTAATATTAACTCAGAATACAAGGAAAATATCTAGGGTTTCTAGGTGGAATGTCATGTGGAAGTTGCTTTTCGTACGAAAGATTCCGTTCGCTAAGAAAGTTATGTCAGCCGTCACATCACCTACATTTGCGCTCTCTTGTCTATGTAACCTAAAATTTCCTTAAATAGGCACACCTGACACCTTGTAGAAACCCTAATGATTGTTACAAAACATATTCAAGAGTATTCAAAATATTAAAAGTGTAAAAGGTCTTCGAGTAAGCTTTAGTCTTTGTCAAGCAAACCTTGTAACCATGAGTGTGCTTGGAACAGTTCTCTGAGCAAGCATTGCTCGATAATATCCTCCGAGAAAACTCGTTCTTCTTGATCTCTTCAACCTTTTGTCTTTAACTTATTCAAACTAAGTGTGTTAGTGATATTGTAGCTTGCTCGAGGTTGAACCTTGCTTGTATACTTATAATTATTCGAATAAATACAATACAAATATAAATGTATTAAAATAAATAATTGTAATATGTAGTAATGCACATAATAATATTTAATAAATATTTATCTTGACTATTTAACGAAATTTAATGGTAAAAACATAGTAAACACGTTTTTTATGTTTTTGTTTAAAAACAAATAATACATATATAATACAGATAAAAGTTTGTAAAAGCGCTCAACGACGAGAAAGCGTGAATTTAAAGTGTCGAATTAAATAAAGTTTTTTAAAACAATATATACTTATAATGCTAATAAGTTTTATACATATATATATATATACACACACACACCAAAAATCCATAACGAAATTATTTTTCAAGAACGTAAAACTTAATGGCGTCGGTTAAATAAAAATATTGTTTATTTTATATTTAATTTTAATTACAATACATAAAATGTAACACCCCGGTTAAAGCGGAATACGCCTGGGTGTGACGTACAGATTGCCCAAAACACATGTGACACTATTAAGTGGCAATAATATCATTAATTCATTCAAATCACAAGTACACAAGTTTATCAAATGAACAAATACAAGGAAAAAGGAACAAAACACGTCTTCTTGTTTATTCTTTAAATAACCTAACTTCTAGTGTCTTTCGCCATTTCATCCTCTAATATAAGTACCTGTAGAATATATATAAAATAAAGTCAATTAACTGAATAGTTGGTGAGTCCACACAAGTTTGATACAAATACATAAAAACCAAATAATTCCATGAAACTTGGTGTAGTAATAGTGCATGTAATGTCTTTTCCATTTGATAACAATCAAATGTACTCGGATCGGGGGTCCATGTTCCACTCATAACATCGAGGTCCTGAGTGCATAGGGGCGTATGATCATACTTATTTAGGAAACCATGAACAAGTAGTCTTTGAGCAAGTAAGCAAATAAGCACACAAATTCATGTAAAGAATTGTAGTTTGTAATAATAAATAAAAGAAATTGAATTGTTGATAGGATATCCAAAATAGTTAAAAAGGGTAAAAAGGGGGAGTGAGAAACTCACCTTGAAGTTGAAGACAAACTTGAAATAAAACCGAAAGTGCATAAATGAAACCGAAGCAATTGAACGCCACGAACTAGAATTAAAAGTACAAAATTAATATTAACTAACGTCTTATAAAAAGTAGATAACTCGGTTTGTTGGGATTTTGAAGTGTTGAATGTGTATTTTATTATAGAGTTGGATATTATAATATTACATTAACGAATTTAACGAATTTTAAACAAATTATTAATTTAATATTAGTTTAAATTATAAGGTTACAGAAATATTGGTGTCAACGATATATTTTATTTAGAAAACCGAATATGTTAACGAATTTTAAGGTTTAACAAACGAAAATATCTATACAAGGATATATATATTATATATGTAAGTTAAACTAGTTTTTAAACGAGCTTCACGGGTTTGAGATTTATAATGTTTATGAGTTATCGGTTTGTAACGGAATTTTAGCGTTGCCGGTATTGTTTTATTTTAGTATGAATGTTTGTTCGTTTATTTTAGGATTTATAAAATTGTACCGTTATATATATTATTTATATAATTATTCTACGAGTTTTAACTAGCGGTTCGGGTTTGTAAAAGTTGGTTCATGAACGAAATTGCTAACGGAAATTAAAACATCTTTTTTTAACTATAAAAAATAATTTTATTTATTTTGTATGATTTATAAATATATATTTGATTTAATATAACTAATAAAATAGTTTTTTTTTTTAAAAAACATAAACTGGGTATGTTGTGTCCTGGGTTCGAACCCGGGTCTCCATGGCCACACAACACATACACAACCACTGGACCAAACAACTTTAATTGTTAAAGATGCAAAACAATTATTTATAAACAGAAACCCAATCTTCATCTTCTTCACATAAACCCTAGGTTTTTAATTCTCCAGATTCGTTCTAGGTTTGATTGATTTAGGTTGGGGGTTTTGTTAGACGCATCAAAACAATGAAAACCCACCTATCAATTACCTCTAATGATGCCGGAATGAGGGCAGACGACGAGTTGGCCGGAATAAAACTTGAATGAACGATTCAGTGATATTAACGAGTTTGTTATGGTAAAATAATGTTCGTGGCACGTTTGGATGAAGGTTAGGATGCTATTTATAGTTGTAATTGGTCCGTTGTATGATTAATTCGATTTACTGAGACTTTAATAAAATCTGACGGTTCCGGGTTGATAATCCGGCCGTTGGGGTGTTTATTACACGTAATTAGTTTTGATTAAATATTAATATGTTGGTGCAACGGTATTAAATCGTTAATATTTGATTAATATGACGTTTTGAAGTGTTTTAATGCTCGACTGAAATTCGTTGCCGTCGCCGGAGTTTGGTCGCCGGAAAAATGCGACAGG
This sequence comes from Bidens hawaiensis, assembly GCF_021521415.1. NCBI lineage: Eukaryota > Viridiplantae > Streptophyta > Magnoliopsida > Asterales > Asteraceae > Bidens > Bidens hawaiensis. The sequence goes on along the minus strand of NW_027491300.1, from coordinate 6,221 downwards.
GAGGGGGAAGGGGACGGGCTGGGTTTGGAAATTTATTATAATATATTTTTAAATTCAAACTTACACTTTAAGACCCTCATCTATTAAAACATATTAAAACATTAATTTCTTATTAATCCTTAAACTTTATATTTATACAATAGTTGATTAAAACTTGTTATATTTATAATATCTTTAGATTGTTTATATTTTATACCCGATAGTTTGGAGATTGATTATTTTATAAACTTTTAAGGCTCGGAGATTCGTTAATTGAACAATACGAATATAGAGTAAACGGATATGAACTATAAATCATTGAACATTATATAAATCGAATACTTTCAATAACAAATACATTGAACTGACAATACGGGTCGGTTAAACGAATTCAATATAAAAATACATAAACAAATTTGAAATATATATAGAACAAAAAACCAAATATTTAAAATGGGTCAGGTTTTCGGGTTTGAAAAGTAATGAATGTTACAGGACTTACAACTTTTAGAAATTTCATCCTGAAATTAAAATAAAAATAAAAAAAATTTAAAAAGAGAACAACTAATAAACGGAGTTGTTGAAAATTTTAGCAATTTTATACATGCACAATTAAAATAAAATAACGTAGATATTTGAATTACCCGAAAGAACATCACAAATAGGAAATATGACAATGACACTTATATATAGGATGTACCAGCGGCGTATCTACTATTCCCTTATCATATTGTATTTGTCCCGTTCTCCAAAAATCATTCCAAGTTCCTAGTTATTTCACACAACCGGACTTATTACATTTTCCATGTGAGGATTTTGATAATTACGTGTCGACCAATAATTACCTCTATCGTCGGATGGTCCATATAACTTGCTCTATTGTGTGGTTTTCAAACATAGACCTTAGATAAATAAATAAATTCTCATATATAACGATAAAAATAAAATAACAAAAAAATAATAATAATAATAATGAATTAAACGGATAAACATTACAAAACATATTGTTAGACCATTCAGGCCAATAACTAGACGAAAAACTCTAAGTCGAGTAAATGAAATCATCGTTGTCTGAACCAATTATACGATGTTGAAAACAAAATAAACGAGGTAATGAAATATAAAGAATGAAAACATTTGAATTATGAACATCACAATATGTAATTGAAATAATGAAGTTGAGAATAACATGGTAGGTAAGCGTAACATTTAACCAACGAAATATGAACATGTAAATTGATAACGCATTGGGTTTGAGAATAGCTTAGATAAACGGAACTTTTAAGTATCATAATATCATGATGTTTAACAAATGAAAATCTCCAATAAAACATCGACGTGACCAATGGCAACGTTGAGATGAATAAACAATTATATCTTACCAACATGTAAATTGATATTAATTTGAAATGAAATGGATAAACAAAATTTTAATATTAAAATATTAAAACCAATTAAGTTTGTGAAACGAAACATTCCACTAGTAACCTTGAGTTTATCAAAGTAAACACTTGAAATTTCGAAATCAATATAAAGCATTTGCTCCAGATTGATGAAATCAAGAACAACAAAATGGTTTAAATAAAACATCGAGTGAAAGAGAAGTACGCGAATAAAGAAAATAATTTGTGAAGAAAAAAATATATATAACATAATATAAACTCGGCATCTACATGGGACACAGTCCCGATTCAAAGTAAACGAATTCATTTGGAGAAAACCGGTCACCGATAGTAAAGTGAAAATACGGTTTCAATTAAGTAACTATGTACACATACATGTTCATAGTCCCAATTTCCACTTAACGTTGATGAGAAATTGGTCATAGATCACAAGATTTGAAATAACAAACGTAAACCGATTTAGCAAAGCGAATAAGTATAATGTACAAATTTACGTTTCGTAAAAATAAAAACGAATATGGATCCAAGATCAATGGAAAATCAAAATAAACTACGTAAACAATATTCCAGAGTAGTAGATAAAAATCACTTTTGGTAACTTCGAAAAAAACACATGAAGGAGAAATGATAGAAAAGAAAATGCAGCTTGCGACGTTTGTCTTCTCAAGTGTCGATTTTTTGTGGTATGAAAGTTGACGTGGGAGGTGGTGCCATGATTTCTTAGCCGAAACTCATCGGCGTTAATGAAAGGGAAAGAAATGAAGGGATATAATATATATTTTAAATTTAGAAAAATCGATTATAAATCATGATACTTTTATATCTCATGGTGAAATAAGATTTATTCTATTTTATTCAGGCAAAAAGTTTTTAGCTAGCGTTAAGACTTACAAGTTTTATGAAATCTTAAACATAAAAACAAATGTTTTCCTTTTGGCCAATGACATAGGGAAAAGAAAATACTAATAATAATAAAAATTGTCAGATTACTTGACTTGTTGAATGAAAAATAGCCTCAAAATGGCTCAATACTTGTTTTAAACAAATATTTTACTTTAAATATTATTATATTAATAGTAGTGACGATGAAACTAATAATAATAATATTACTAATAATAATATTCATAAAAATACTAACAATAATAATAATAAAAATTTTAATAATAATAATAATAACAACAATAATAGAGATAATAAATTCTTTTTTTTTTTCAAGAAATCCATTTGACTAAAAGTTAAAAATAACTGAATATTTGGGATTAGGCACGAGGTGTTAGTAAAAGAAATAAAATGTAGGTAAGTATACGAAAGAAACATAGACGAGTTTGTTGAGTTTTGTAAAGATCTGAGTATTGAAACCGGAAAATCGTATAAGGTCAATAAAGGATGTGGGGTTAGGATATTGCATGGCGGAAACAAGTTAGACCTTCCAAAGTATGGCGAGTGTGCTCAGGTCACCATAATGATGGCAGGCTTGAAGCATGTGGTCAAACATATGATTGAGACAAATGGTTAGGTACAGGTCTTGAAGACGGGTGAGTGGCGTTGAGTTTGGATAGGTTTTGGCATTAAGTGGTAATTGAATCTATCACAAATAGAAGTATATCAACGCTTCAGGGAAGTAAAGTGGTAGAATTTACACATATTATACAAAGAGTGTGTCTCAGCGCGAGGCCTTTCGGTTGAGCTTAGTTTGCGTTTACAAGAATGGTGCTGGGTTTGAATTTGAATTAAACTATAGCGATGAAGGTAGGTGCGGTCAAACATGGGGTGATCGAGATCGCGGAGGCCATTTACTTGATAACTTGAATTGTCATTTTGCGAGTTGAGTGTGACAACTAGGAAAACAAGGAAGCATGATACGAAACGTGAAGATTTCGCGTGACTTGAGACGTAAGTATGAAAACGACTAATAGATACATCAATAAAAACAATTAAAGAAAAGAAATCGCATGAAACAAATTTGAAATCGAACTTGGAATTCCATTGAAACGTCATAAGTTTTCACCTATCAATTAACGAAAAACTCATAAATTATTGAAAAATCATATGGAAAAAGTATTAAACTTAACAATAAATAGTGAAATCGAATTAAAAATCGAGTGTTCATGTACCATTATGAGTTTTTTTGTAATTTTTTTTATTTCTAAAACATAAGAGTAAATGAATATAGAAATAAGGTAATCGAATTGAAATTCGACCATTCATGTATCACCATGACCTTCCGAATTTTCAATTCTAAAACGTAAGTAGTAAAATGAATAAAATAATATAGTGATCGAATCAAAATTCAACCATTTATGTATCGCCATAACTTTTTGAACTTTCAATTCTAAAACGTAATAATAAAATATCGTATTGAAATCGGTTATTAACTTTTGAACTTCTAAAATTTTAAACCGTAAATGAATGTATCAATAAAGAAAATGAGTCACAAAAATTTTAAACTTAACTATTCTCGTTTAAAAATGCGTAATTAAATCGAACCAAAAGCTGAGTATTCGTGTACAGACTTCCAGTTAAAACAAATTGTAAAACATAGAGAAGTGCAACTATATTCTTTTCACAAAGAGAACACGGTCGCGTTTGAAAACTTAAAGTTGTGATTCATATGGCGTTGAAAGTGGTATGTTTTGGCTTAATAGAGTTCATGCTCTTTCCTAACTCTCTAGGTAAGCAACCGGGTCCCACGTCTGATTGGGATTTATACGCATTACTTATCCTTAGGTTTCAATAACCTTGGTGTCAAGAGTTTCGGAAAACAGGCACGTCCCCCCTTACAGTTTACTACATACCCGCCATATAGAACCATCTTTAAGAAGAATAAAAATCAATAATTGAAAATGTTGGAAAACCCTTTGTTTTTAGGCATAAGCCTGGGACTTGTGTGTACTTGTGTAACTGAAGTAATTGAATCATCAGTATAATAGTATTTGCGTACATGAGGCCGTAAACAAATCAATAATAACCAAATAATGTGCATTGAACAATCAAATAAGGCTCACATAATTTCTAATCATGCAACCTAAACAATTAAGCAAATAAACTATAACCTACTAGAACACTACGTCTAATGTCATCTCTAATAGTCACGGCTCTGATACCGAATCTGTAACATCCCGGCTAAAGCGGAATATGCCGGGGTGTGACGTACAGATTGCCCAAAACACATGTGACACTATTAAGTGGCAATAATATCATTAATTCATTCAAATCCCAAGTACACAAGTTTATCAAATGAACAAATACAAGGAAAAAGGAACAAAACACGTCTTCTTGTTTATTCTTTAAATAACCTAACTTCTAGTGTCTTTCGCCATTTCATCATCTATGTAAGTACCTGTAGCATATATATGAAATAAAGTCAACTAATTGAATAGTTTGTGAGTACACACAAATTTGATGCAAATACATAAAAACCATACAATTCGATGAAACTTGGTCTAGTAATAGCGCAAGTATTGTCTTTTCCATTTGGTAACAACCAAATATTTCTCGGATCGGGGGGTCCCTATTCCACTCATAACATCAAGGTCCTGAGTGCATAGGGGGCGTATGATCATACTTATTGAAAAAACCATGAGCAAGTAGTCTTTGAGCAAGTAAGAAAATAAGCACACAAGTCCATGTAAATAATTGTAGTTTGTAATAATAAATAAAAGAAATTGAATTATTGATAGGATATATATGCTACCCCCAAAATAGTTAAAAAGGGTAAAAAGGGGGAGTGAGAAACTCACCTTGAAGTTGAAGACAAACTTGAAATAAAACCGAAAGTGCATAAATGAAACCGAAGCAATTGAACGCCACGAACTAGAATTAAAAGTACAAAATTAATATTAACTAACGTCTAATAAAAAAGTAGATAACTCGGTTTGTTGGGATTTTGAAGTGTTGAATGTGTATTTATTATAGAGTTGGATATTATAATATTATTTTGTACATTAACGAATTTTAACAAATTTTAAACAAATTATTAATTTAATATTAGTTTAAATTATAAGATTATAAACCATGCTTGAATATTTTAAGGGTTACAGAAATATTGGTGTCAACGATATATTTTATTTAGAAAAACCGAATATGTTAACAAATTTTAAGGTTTAACAAAATGAAAATATCTATACAAGCATATATATATATATATGTAAGTTAAACTAGTTTTTAAACGAGCTTCACGGGTTTTGAGATTTATAATGTTTATGAGTTATGGGTTTGTAACAGAATTTTAGTGTTGCCGGTATTGTTTTATTTTAGTATGAATGTTTGTTGGTTTATTTTAGGATTTATAAAATTGCACCGTTATATATATTATTTATATAATTATTCTACGAGTTTTAACTAGCGGTTCGGGTTTGTAAAAGTTTGTTCATGAACGAAATTGCTAACGGAAATTAAAACATCTTTTATTTAACTATACAAAATAATTTTATTTATTTTGTATGATTTATAAATATATATTTGATTTAATACAACTAATAAAATAGTTTTTTTTTAACATAAACTGAGTATGTTGTGACACGGGTTCGAACCCGGGTCTCCATGGCACACAACACATACACAACCACTGAACCAAACAACTTTTATTGTTTAAGATGCAAAACAATTATTTATAAACAGAATCCCAATCTACATCTTCTTCACATAAACCCTAGGTTTTTAATTCTCCAGATTCGTTCTAGGTTTGATTGATTTAGGTTGGGGGGTTTTGTTAGACGCATCAAAACAATGAAAACCCACCTATCAATTAACTCTAATGATGCCGGAATGAGGGCAGACGACGAGTTGGCCGGAATAAAACTTGAATGAACGATTTAGTGATATTAACGAGTTTGTTAT